>NC_054377.1:118198753-118902503 GCF_017654675.1 Xenopus laevis | reverse complement strand
GGATGGTGCACGTTCTGCAATGGCCACTTCCCATTGGCAAACAATGTAATGCGAAACTGAACAGCACCCTCGACTCTTGAAGTATTTAAAAAGCCTTTATTTATGCTTTTGTGGGCATCACCGCAACGTTTCAGGCCATGCGGCCTTTTATGAAGCTTGATAAAAGGCCGCATGGCCTGAAACGTTGCGGTGATGCCCACAAAAGCATAAATAAAGGCTTTTTAAATACTTCAAGAGTTGATGGTGCTGTTCAATTTCGCATATACTGTAGCCTGGCCTAATGAGGCACAGTCAGATTTACTAACATTTAAAAATGTTTTTTTTAACAGCGATGCACTCCCCCTTTAACTCTTTTTCAGTATCCTGGTTATCCGTAAGCCCCTGCACAATGATATGTCTGTGAGTGGCACTAGGCACTGTTGGTGACACTTCAAAAAAGTAAATATAGATTGAAGGAATGTTCTAAACACACAAAGGACAAAGTAGGCTCACCTCCGGGCAGATCAGAGTCGCAGATATACCACTGCCTCTCCTGTTACACACTCGCACGGCTGTATCCGCTATCACTTGCATGTATAATATTACGCTTATAAAAGTCTCCCATGCTGGTTGGACAATGTGTCAGCACCTTTTCTCCATTAAGGATAAGGTCATGTGCCTTGTGCAGAAAGGAAAGGCTATAGGGCTGTTACACAGTTATGAACATAACAACATAGAATTTACAAGCAGTTCTGCGTCTTAAATAAATGTGAAAAATAATTCAGATCTAAGCTTTCATATAAAGGCTAAAGACTGCCGGGACTGGGTTGCCGAGAGTAACAACTAGGTTGCCAGCCGGCTGGTATGTCACTGGCTTGGCTAAAATAGCAGGGAATAAAGCATTAACTATATGCCAGTAATTTATTATTATTAGTAATAATAGTAATACATTTTCCCAGATCCTTTTAATGCCCTGGCCTGCTACCCTGTTACCCCCAGTCTGCCTGGTTATGCTTCATATTAACCCTATCCATGTCAGCGTTCCCTGATCTGCCCCAAACCCCACCTCTTTACTGCACCACCTACCCCCTTGCACCACTGCTAGTATTTTAGAATCGTCAAAGTCCCTAATATCAGCTTGAGGATTGCAGGATGGACATCACTGAACACTGTCCGACTGGGAGTCCAGGGCCCTCTGGGGCTGCTGCCCCTCCCCCCTCAGTCGTAAGTTCCTTCAATAACCCCCTCCCCACGCATACCTTGTATTCATCATTGCGGCCACGATGGGGAGATCAGGGGAGCGTAGGTTTGCCACCTCACCCCTTTAAAACCGAACACATATGGAATCCACAGCCTGCATGGCTCATTAGCCGTTAATTTAGATGCATAATGCATGGCTGCCCATAAATTATTTCAATCTGCATCATGCATCTAACTAAATTGCTAATTAGCCATGCAGGCTATGGATTCCATATGTGTTTGGTTTTAAAGGGGTGAGATGGCAACCCTAGGGGAGAGCATAGATGTATTCAGGAGGGTTTGGGTCACCAGAGCCCACATTATTTTTCCCGGCCTAGTACGACCGTCACTGAATTAATTACATGGGTCCCCTTAAATTGCAGCCCCAACATTTCTGCAATGCTTAAAGGAACAGTAACACCAAAAAAATTAAAGTGTTTTAAAGTAATGAAAATATTAGGTACCGTTGCCCTCCACTGTTAAAACTGGTGTGTTTGCTTCAGAAACACTACTATCATTTAAACAAGCTGATGTGTAGCCATAGGGCAGCCATTCCAAGCTGAAAAAGGAGAAAAGGCACAGGGTACACAGCAGATAACAGATAAGCTTTGTAGCATACAATAGGATTCTTCAGAATGTATCTGTTATCTACTGTGTATCCTGTGCTTAAATGGCTGCCCCCTTGGCTACACAGCAGCTTGTTTATATAAACAATAGTAGTGTTTCTGAAGCAAACACACCAGTTTCACTAGTGCAGGGCAACACTACATTATATTTTCATTACTTTAAAACACTTTAATTTTTTGGTGTTACTGTTCCTTTAATAGGACTTTTTATCATGAATGAGTAGCTTCTGGTGGATGACTTTCTGTCAATTAACCCTCGATATTCGACCACAAGCAAATTTGCCCCTAAAACTAGCCCTGGCAGAAACATTCAGCACGTTATAGAGGTGAATCCCTTCTTCTCTGTTCTTCATTCCGAGAGATAAAATGTAATTATACTAATGGCAGTGAGAGAGAGAAATAACACACAAGTCGGCTTTGTTTCTTTAAAACTTTTTTCATATTTTATTCTTTTCATTTTATTAATAATATCTCTTTCTTAAGCATCCCTTTAAGGGTGAAATTAAATAGAACCATTTACAAAGAAAATGATTTGCAAGCGTTCTGAGTACTGGGTGATTATCTTTACACCAAGGTAAAAGAACAGGAAAGGAAAAAAAAAAGATCTTTTTGTTAAATCACAGGTTTAATCATATTAATTTGCTAATTACAGAAATTACAATTTCCCTTTATATTTAACCCCTGTAGTTGCTGGAGCCCTATGTGATTCGTTGCAAGTCTCACAGTGATCACAGCTCCAGACAATCCTTATTAAATAGAATACTTATTCTGATTACTCACTTTCCAACCCAAACCCCATCTCAGTCCTGTCATCATTTCAGGTCAAGAACAATTATAGCAAAATCTAATCAAATAGATTGAATGGTTTTATTCCAAACTGGTTTGCAATGTACAAAGCACCAGTTTGTGCTGCAGCCATAGCTAGTGGGGTGCAAGCAGGGGGGCACTCAGAACACCCTATAAATAATAATAATAATAAAAAAAAAAAATATATATATATTATATATATATTTTTTTTTTTTTTTTTTTTTTAAGGCTATCGAACTTGCTGCTTTCAGCTATTACTGAACTACAACTCCCAGAATTCTCTGGGTGAGGGAGACTGGAAATTGTAGTTCACCCACAACCACAGAGCTGCAGTTTGTATTATAAATACACAAGTTATTTTACCACCACTAAGGGCACAGAGGTCTAACAAAGTAACTAACTGCTGCAACTGCCACTTTTTCTGCTACACGTGGACTACAGCATCCTTTAACCATTTGATTGCCAGCTAGGGATGCCACCACCTGCACAACACTTTGCCTAGCAACACATACAGGAAAATAAAACCTGGAATTTATGGGGCTGGAACGCCGATACAGGCATGGGACCTGTTATCCAGAATGCTTGGGGCCTGGGGTTTTCCTGATAATGGATCATTCCTTAAGTCTACTAGAAAATCATGTAAACATTAAATAAACCTAACAGTCTGGTTTTGCTTCCAATAAGGATTAATTATATCTTAGTTGGGATCAAGTACAAGGTACTGTTTTATTATTAGAGAAAAAGGAAATCATTTTTTAAAAATTATATTATTTATATAAAATGGGGTCTATGGGAGACGGCGTTTCCATAATTCGGAGCTTTGTGGATAACTGGTTTCCGCATAATGGACTCCATACCTGAACTTTTATTTCAGCACCTTAGATTATACGGCCTACAACATTTGAAGGGTTAAATCTTTGGTCACTTTATAAATATCTTCCCTCCCCCCTCTCTGCTTCCCATAACCTTCAGGGGATGCTGGAAGTTGTAGTTCAACAAGTCTTTAATACCCAACTTCTTGGTGAGAGTGTATTCATTCAGGGTTGTTTGCTATTGTATCAGGACTTGCAGATATGAAGCTCAGAGATATGTAAAAATGATATGGATCCTTTTAAGGGGACTTCAATATGTTTTGCCATGCAAATATGCCCAGAGCATGGTACCGGCCATACTGGCAAAGCTTCAGCCATTCAAAATGTCATTAGAAACAGCCTTGGGTTCTTCACCCCAATAAAACCACCCAAGTGGTGAAGAAATGAAATACACGGGAATGTTCAGCCCCCAGTGAAAGTGATAAAGGGCCTGTGCAATAGTGTCCTTGACTAATGGGATTTACCTCCTGGCCTGATTGATATGACAAAAGGCTCTGATCAGATATTGACTTGCTATTATGGATTACTATTATGTCTTTTTAATGCCAAACACTCCTGAGGGCAGGAAGAGGTCGATGGCAATGTAATGGGGTCAGTGTATAACAGAGAGGAGTTTATTACTACAAAGAATACTCCATTTTTGTTTACATGTAGAAAATAAAATAAGGCTTTTGTTCTTGGCTGCCCCTTCCCTCCTTTCTTCTCTGTTTCACTCTGTCTCTCTGCCAAGTCCGGTTCATGCTACATTCACAGCAAGAGCAGCTCACTTAATGGAGTTGAAAGGAACCATAACACCAAAAAATGACAGTAACTAAAATATACTGTTTCCCTGCACTGGAACAATGGTGTGTTTGCTTCAGAAACACAACTACACTGCTGTGAAGCCATTCAAAGCACAGGTTACACAGTAGATAACACATACACTATAGAATCCCATTGTATTCTATCACAGAGTGCATCTGTTATAAGCTAAGTAGCCTGTGCCTTTTCTCCTTTTTAGTATGAATGGCTGCTCCCCATGGTTTATAGATAAATTATAGTTGTCTTTCTAAGGGCAGGACTACACGGCCGCTGCGCAGGCGTCACATTGGATGCGATGGAGATAAGGTGATTCAATTGTCTCATATTGTCGCAGCATTGACGCGACACGACTGTCGGATGCAGACACTGCACGCTGTTTCCGACAGTCGTGTTGCGTCGCATCAACAATGCGACACTGCCATTACTTACCTTGCTTCCGTCGCCATTGTGGCGGAATCGGCCGTGTAGTCCTGCCCTTAAGCAAACACAAAACTTTTCCCAACACATAGCAGCAGTACATCATATTTAATTAGTTTAAAACACTTGTTAATTTTTAAAACACTTGTTACTGTTCCTTTAACTGGTGTTGTGGGCTGCTGGGGGGGGTTATAGGTACCTTGGTGCCTGGCACAATGAGTATGAAATGAAATGCAAGGCTGAAAATGCACGTGCAGAGGAGTCTACAACAACAATCCTGAGAGACAGAGAGAGAGAAAAAAGTCAGATTTCTGTTGATTCATCAGAACCAGAGATACCGTATATACTCGAGTATAAGCCGATCCGAGTATAAGCCGAGGTACCTAATTTTACCTACGAAAACTGGGAAAACTTATTGACTCTAGTATAAGCCTAGACACAACTACAGCCCTGTCTCCCAGCAGCGCACCTTCCGCCAAAGAGACTCCCCCAGCGATCGACCGGACTTCTTTGCAAAGTTGATGGTGACAGAGAATTGTGCAGAGAGTGCTGTGTGTCATAAAACCATCACTGGTCTTTCGTATAACCAACAGATGGCGCTGTGTGATATTGCCATCACTGTTAATCCTTTATTCAACCAACAGATGGCGCTGTGTGATATTGCAGTTACTGTTATTCTTTGATATAACCAACAGATGGCGCTGTGTGATATTGCAGTCACTGTTATTCTTTGATACAACCAACAGATGGCGGTGTGTGATATTGCAGTCACTGTTATTCTTTGATACAACCAACAGATGGCGCTGTGTGATATTGCAGTCACTGTTATTCTTTGATACAACCAACAGATGGCGCTGTGTGATATTGCAGTCACTGTTATTCTTTGATATAACCAACAGAGGGCGCACTGTTATTCTTTCATAAAACCAACAGAGGGCATTGTGGGATATTGCAGTCTCTCCCCAAGTGAACCGTTGGTATAGGAATGATTAAAAGTGACTGCAATATCGGCAACTGCCCGCTGACCCGAGTATAAGCCGAGGTAGACTTTTTCAGCACATTTTGGATGCTGAAAAACTCGGCTTATACTCGAGTATATACGGTACTGACCAACAATGGGATCCGTGTGCACATTCTCAGCTCCTGTGCCCTCCAGCCTTTAGCTGCACTTTTGAAACACTAAAGCGTCTGATATCAAGCAAACATTCCTGTTCAGGCAAGGAGAGAGGGGCCTGATTTAAAGGGATACTGTCATGGGAAAACATGTTTTTTTCAAAACACATAAGTTAAGGGAAAATTGTATCATACTTACCGTAATTTTCCTTTCCTGGACATACTCCATATCAGCTAGTTCTGATATGGAGTATGTCCAGGGAAACTGAAGTTTTTCAGAGCACAAGTCACATGACTGGGGGCTGCTGGAAAACTGACAAAATGTCTAGCCCCATGTCAGATTTCAAAATTGAATATAAAAAAAAATCTGTTTGCTCTTTTGAAAAATGGATTTCAGTGCAGAATTCTGTTGGAACAGCACTATTTTCCCTGGACATACTCCATATCAGCTAGTTCTGATATGGAGTATGTCCAGGAAAGGAAAATTACGGTAAGTATGATACAATTTTCCCTTTACTCTTTACTGCCGTACTGCAAGTTGGAGTGATATCACCCCTCCACAGCAGCCAAACAAAAGAGCAATGGGAAGGTAACCAGATAGCAGCTCCCTAACACAAGATAACAGCTCCCTGATAAATCTAAAAACAGCACTCAATAGTAAAAGCCTAGTCCCACTGAGACTGATTCAGTTACATTAAGTAGGAGAAATAACAGCCTGCCACAAAGTAGTTCCATCCGAAAGTGCAGGCACAAGTCACATGACTGGGGCAGCTGGGAAACTAACGATATGTCTAGCCCCATGTCAGATTTCAAAATTGAATATAAAATAATCTGCTTGCTCTTTTGAGAAACGGATTTCAGTGCAGAATTCTGCTGGAGCAGCACTATTAACTCATGCGGTTTGAAAAAAACATGACAGTATCCCTTTAAATACTTCATTTTAGCCCACTGCTGATATGGGACATTTCCTTTAAGCAGAAAGACTGGGGCTCTAAACTTAGGGGCAAATATTTCAATGGGTATTTTGTAACTTTCTCAAGCGCTCAGCATGGTAGTGTGGCTTACGTTGCACAAATGGCAATGCTCTGGCTGTTAGTTGATATAAACCAGGTGCCAATGCCTTTATAAACATGTTCATGTGCCAAGAGCAAATAAGGCCAAATGAGATATGAGTGGTAATAAGTAGTACAGGTATGGGACCTGTTATCCAGAATGCTCAGGACCTAGGGTGTTCCGGAATAACAGATCTTTCCGTAATTTGGATCTTCATACCTTAAGTCTACTAAAAAAATAATTTAAACATTAACTAAAGCCAATAGGCTGGTTTTGCCTGCAGCAATAATTAATTATATCTCAGTTTGGATCAAGTTCTACGTGCTGTTTTATTATTACAGAGAAAATTAGTATTTTTAAAAATGTGAAATTTCTTTATAGAATGGAGTCGGAGTTTTCTGGATAATGGATTTCCGAATAACAGATCTCATACCCGTACTTAATATCCATGTTGTCCTTCAGCAGATGACAGGGGTGTTGGGAGTTGCAGCTCGACAGCTAAAGAGTCACAAATAATCACTTTACTCAATACAAATAACCGGGGAAGATAAAGACAATTTTGCCTCAGTTTGATGCATTTTTATGCAATAGAATAGAGGGTCACATTTGAACCTCACAAGCACACTCAGTTGCGCTTATAAAAACACATACATATAAACAAAATATATGCATTTTAACATGCTCAGCAGGCATTTGGGAATGCAGAAAAAAAACCTCCCGTATATCAGAGCGCTATCCCCCTGAAACGAAAACCTAAACTGGAAGCTGGTTAAATTGAACCTGTTGTCTGGCAGTTATTAGAGGGTGGGGGAAGATGATCAAATAGTGAGTAATTGCTCTGATTGTGACCATGTGCCCCCCAGCAAGATCATCAGCAGAAACGTTTGGAATGATCTCCCGATGATATTTAACTCTGCCTCTCCTGGAAAAGATCTGTACACAAGCTATACACGGGCTCAGTGTTTCCTAATGCTAAGTGGCAGGAATGTTACAAAATAGCCTATTAATTAGCAGCATTAGCAACAGATAAGGAAGCAAGGCTGCCATCTATTTATCCTATGTGTTAATGAGCAGGAATATGGGATAAAGTGTAAGTTAATCCAAGTACTCATTCTATTCCGAGGGGCCCCGCTGGAAGGGAGCCGTATAGATGGGATTCTTTTACACAAGTTCCCACCTTCCCCCATTAGAATGGCTGCCTGGTTGCTAATAACGTCACACAGGCACACAGCAGTGCACAGGAAACTTCTCCTTTCTGACCTGAGCTGAGTGCAGCAAGGGCTCCTGAAATAACCACAGGGTTCAGCACAAAGTCAGATTGGGAAAGAGAAATACATTTTTTGGAAATGGACAGAAAACTGCCCTGAACCTTGAAATAGGTTTATAGTTGCACAAGGGATATGTTTCACAATGCTTTGATGCCCAGCATACTGTGCCACCTATCATGACAATTAATAATAGTTGGTAGATATTTGCAGTATATACATCAGGGACATCCAACCTGTTCTTTAACTACAACTCCCAGAACCCACCAGGAGCTGCAGCAGATGGAAGGCTGCGGATCCACGATTTACATAGTTTTTTACTCCTCAGACTGGGGCCACATCCATCCTCCATTGCTTAAAGCCCCAAGACAAAAAAGTAACACTAAGGGCAAAGGCTAGGCTATACTATCACAGGCCCCAACTGCATTCTGACAGATGCCACAGGAGTAGCTGTAAGATGCCATATAGACAGTCATTGGGCTTGCGGGGGGCTGTTTGTGTACTTGAAATGCCACCAACTGCATTGAATCTCAGTCTGGACCTGATTTCCATGAAGGTGGGTGATAAACTCAGCACAGACAAAATAACACCAAAAAAGTAAAATACAAGGACGCTACCGGACTTTTTATTACATTTTCTTGGGTCCCCCTCGTCTTTTATTCCAGCCCTGGAACCTATACAAAACACCAGCTGAGCCATTTCCCTTAATGACCAGGAAAAACATTTTAAGGAAAAAAAGTGATTAATTGCAACTTTAGTTTTGAGCTGATGGGAAATAATTCTGTTTAGGGAAGAGACAGGCTTCTGCTGCAGCAGGATGTTCCCATTAGAAACAATGTTTGTATCGCCCTATGGGGAAACCATGAGACGGGTCTGGCTCACGGCAGGCAGCTAGGGGGGATTTTCATGAGCCGTGAGAACCAATTATAGTGTATGAAGCTGCACAAAATAATTATGTATATGCCAATTCCTTCCACACAGGAACAAAGAAATAGAAACCATAGCTCAGAAGATAAAGATGATAATGGTTGAGTCACATTACATGGGAAATGTCAACAAGAGAGCAAGTTATCCTGTAATATACACTACAACACATGTAAATATTACACAATTCTCTGCTATTTTTCAGTGGAGATGTGGAAATTCAGGAATGAATGGTGTAACTTTGGGAACCCCCTAAACTGCCGCCCCATCATGCCTTGCACCTAGAGGTCCAGCACCGGCAGCCCTGTGCTCAGTCTCATGCTGGAGATGGGGGAAGGGAACGCAGTTGCTATTTTCACACAGAGTTCCGTTTCTTTGGTGGTGGAAACAGGGGGGAGGCACAACCTTTGCCTTTCTACAGGAAACAGCTACATAATGTGTCTCTCTTTTGTGTACAGTAAAATGGGGAAACAATCTGAGAGAATTCAGCGAGGAGAATTCAGGCCCACGTAAGGGGTGTCAAAACAATGTGCAGGATTTGGGTACCATGAGGGGAAAGGCCAATCAAAAATCAAACAAATAATAGATTTTCAGATCAGCGGAACACTGGAGGATTTTGGTGGCTCCTAAACAAGCTGCTATTCCTATTTTACTCACTCACTGAAAGATAGACAAGACAGGGGCTCTAACACAGGACAGGCCCAGAACTGAGGTAATTTGCTCTCACACACCATGCACCACAATGGCACAACAAGGCACACACAGCAGCAGCCATGAGCTGCAGGATGATTTCTCCAACAGATCTAAAGGTGGCCATACACTAGAAGATACGCTCGTTAGGCAAGGTCGCCAAACAAGTGGATTTTTCCCCAATATGCCCACCAACTGCAGGGCAAGATCGGGTATAGTGATGGTCCCTGACGAGTTGTAGGATCGCATCAACTAGCCACCGCGGTCCTCAATAGCAGGAAAGTTCAAATCTGGTCGATTTTGATTGGGGAGACCCGTCGGAAGCCTCCATACACGAATCGGTCTAAAGGACCGTTGTCGGCAGATTTAATCTGCCCGTGTATGGCCACCTTTAGTCCTGTGGGACACAAGGCACTTTGATATAACCCATTGACAGCAATAGCAGCAACAGAAAGAGTTCTTAGCAGAAGACTGTTCCAAAATGTCTTGATTTACACATTTATTTTGGTCAGTGGGAATAAACCTGGTCAGCACCCAGTACCACCAATCAAAATGCCTTTTGTTCCACAGCCCACAGTATTGACGCAGCATGAGAAATCGAGATAGATTTATGTGTTTGTCAGCAGATGGTAAAAGGCCCATTATTCGTATCAGCATCCTGATACTAATACAGATAAACACCACCAGTCTCTGGGAATCGGAGCTCCAGCTGCTGCAGATCACAACTCCCCGAAATGAATTCAGCCTGTTGCAGGGGTGTTTTTTACCTGAATTCCCCTGTGGTTGATCTTTCATGAGTTGCAGGGCAGAAACACAGGCTTGTATTTCTAGTAGTCTGTAGAGTTGACACTGGAGTGCAGTTAAGCGCTGAATGCAGATGGAACACAGGGGGCGCAGGTAAAAAAAAAAGTCCGCATGTAAAAGGCCTTAAAAATTTTACTGCTCATTTTGCTGAACTACATTGTCAAAAACTCCCCTTGTCTAAAGTACAACTCTTAGAATGCCCAAACAACTGTTCTGAAATTATAGGCAAGTCCTTAAAACCCTAATACATTTCAATGTGTCTCATTAATGCGTCATGCATTCACAGGCAGGCAAGCACAACCACAGAACTGGCTGCTCAGCACATGTCATTGTCATATGTTTAATCTGAGAGAAAATCAGTATTCCTTAGGACAGTGGGGAAAATTTTTATGTGTGGCTGCGAGCAACAAATCTCCAGAAAAATGGCTCTCTAATCGCTGGCAGTATGCCCAACTTATCGTTAAATCTCCCGAAGTTGCCTGCAAAGGTAACTTTGGGCGATTAAGCGATATGCTGGGCATACCGTCAACTAAAAACACTTTCATTTTTTTAGAACTGCTCTATTGTTTTCCAGTCGGTTTGTACCCAAGATCTACACCAACTGCCATGAAAGATTCGAGGTCACACCACCATGTTAAATAAATCACTAGTTTGAACTGTGACCACTAAAGGGACATCTGGACCAGTATTAAGAAAAGCATGCATTTTCCTTTCATTAAGCCACAATAATCATATTCAGCAAGATATTAATGGCAACCATTTGGGCTTCCACAAGCAAAGCACGATGACAGGGTTTCACAGTTTACTCCATGATTAAAGTCCATGAAATCCAAATAACATGCTCAGTCTGTTCTCCCTTAGATAAATACACCTGTGTTTATTACAGACTGACTCCTACATAACCGCAAACAGAAAACATGTCCTGTTTATAATAATTGGATTTATCTTGCCCTTTAATTATACTCAACAAAAAGCAAAGAATAAGGGCTCTTACAGACGAGCGTTTTTAACTGCACTCCATTTTTCCTGCGTTCGGCGCCTACACGCGCCTGTGTGAGTACAGCCCTATTGGAAAAATGTAATGCGTCTATCCCTGCGCTCCCCTGCGGCTGAACGCAGAGAAACGGAACAGGGGAGTGCATGTAAAAACGCTCGTCTGTAAGAGCCCTAATGGAGGTGTAGAACTACAGCTACCAGCAGCCCACCATTCATCCCTGCCCTAATAGCTCCTTCCTTTCCTCCAACAGAGTTCCTGCTTTCCACCTGATACAATAGGATTAAATCGGATCAGAATCTAGTATGGTTGTTTACTTTATTGCTTTTGAAGCCCTACACAAAAGAATAAAACAGAAGTGAAATCCCTTTGTTCCATGCCCTAAAATCCATGTTTGTTTTAACTCAGATATCTGGTCTTTGGCACCAAAGCAATATTTCTGATTAGTGGCTATTTAAAGGCATACACTTCTTATTCCTTCTCCTTAGTTTGTTGGTTTCCTTTAATGCTCTCTGTACATAATTCAAATCAACAGTAGAAGATTTACTCTTATAATAACATATGTTCTTTTGTGTCTGTGTTGCGAATTTATGACAACCTACAGATGAATTGGAGCTAAGTGCTAATCCTTATGGCCATCTGCTTCTGTCCTTGTACAGCAAATACAAACAGTTCTGGATTTCCATGGTATTCAATGTTTTACACTGCAGCAATGCAGAAGCATGGGAGGTTTGTGCTTTTTCAGAAGAGACACAAGCACATCGCCTGGCTGTGATCTCTAAAACCACATATACAAAGGAATATTCCAGATCTGCAATGTGTACATGCCAACATATCCCTTTAAAGAGGGAACCATAGAAGAATACCCAGGGAAGAAGAAGCACTGTGCTGAAATACAGCCCTGCAATATGGATATTTTCCAAGCCTCCCTTCTTTAGAAGTATCTGTTGGCACTCATTGTTCACCATGTTGTAGTCTAAACAACTGCCAACTCACTTGGAGTAGAATTAAGAAACAAACAAGGATAAATTAATACAGTATTGGCTAATGTGAAGATGGTGAAGGTAACAGTGAGAGAATAGTGTTTTGAACATTAATAGTATTAATAGTTATACCATCACAAAGCCGACAAGGATGCTATTCCTTTCGTGAAAGAACATGAAGTAAACTTGACAAATATAACAGGCTTTTGTACCCAGACAAAGCTGTAGATGGCCATGGCAAAACTATTTGATTTGAAACTTATTTTCCTTTTGTACTCTTTATTTTCAGGCTAGGAGGCTGCTATGTGTTAAAGGAACACTAAACATGGACATATTCTTTGTCAAGTGAATTGGTTGCCCACTAAGCATCTGCCCCATGCTGGTTCATGACACAGGATTATGGGACTGGCAAGAAAGAGAATGTTTCTGAGGGTCATGTAAGAATCTGCATTAAAAGGCAATACCATTTTACATAAGCTAAGACAAGCCCTGCGACTGGTATAATAGAGTACACTCCTTTCAATAGTTCTATTAGACTGATACATACAGAAAATGGTTTATTGTCCCTTTAAGACAGAGAAGCGAATTGTGAAAGCGAGATCTTTATCCTCCACAATGAGAAAATTAATACTTGCTTTATTCTAGATCTCCAGAATATTTACATATTTATTCTGTAAACATTACAACATGTTCTTTAATCATAGATATACTGAACCTTGAGTCCCCTGGATTAATGTTCAGAGCTTTCTCAGGTCACACCTGCTCACCGTCTCATTGTATATGGTTTACACACCAGATGTTGTACATGTATTGTATTACTTTCACTTTTGGCAAAAAAGAATTTGCAACTTTCCCAGGAAGTTTTAATAGTGCATTCTCCCTTCATTTCACCACTGATGTACTCTTGGTGTAATTCAACACATTGGCACTAATGGGATTAAAGAAACGGAGCAGATCTCCACTATCTGAAGTGCTCATGATGCAGTCCATACTTAAGAAGAGCGGTTATATGGATTTCCAAGTTCAGGCAACGATAACTGGGTTAAATCTGGAGAACGGGCCTATAATTCATTGTATTACAAAGTTATATAAAGTACATTTGATTCTTTCAAGCAATGAGTTGGTATAAAGATCTGCATGAACAGGAACTTGTAAATGCATATCCACACTCGCACACAATGTAGCTTGCTGCATAAGCATTAATCGCTACTAGGGATATGGAATTATTAACCTTCTAGCTGTTGGAGAGCTACAGACCCCAGATTTTCTCAACCAGGAGAACTAGCATGATAATCCTGGGAGTTGTAGTTCTGCAACAGTTAGAATGGAAATAGTTGCCTATCCCTGATCTAGCCAAGGCCAACAATGTATTGCTGGTTCATCTTGCGGTCCAAAGGTTGGAAGGCAAGGTGAGTGAACATGCAGTGGTGCTTGAACAGCACAAGTGATGTCGCTAACAAGCTGCTATGCCGAAATACCTCCAGTATGTAAAACCACCTTCAGTCTCCTGAGTAACCAGTGCCCTCAGCCACAACCTGGCAGGCAGCAACCAGTGAGGACCAGGACCCCACTAGAGAACACAGTATGACCCAGTGTAATGCCTATCCCCTTCATCTCCAGTTAGTGGCAATTTCCTTTCCAGTGGATCAATGAAGGAACATATGAAAAACATTTTTGAAAACACCCAACAGGTGAAGATATTTGTACCATAACCAGTATTATTACCCTGTGCAACCACCTCTCAGCTGCTGTAAGGGTTTTTGACTAAGTAGCCAAAGCGCTGGGAATTTTCCATGATATATTTTGGAGCGTACATGTGCTCGTGGGGATCTGCTGGTGGGTACTCTTGCTTTGTCCCATCAAACCAACCCCCTGTTTTTATGAGCCAACGTATGTAATTGAGGTCTCTTTTGTCTTCATAGTCCCCCCATCTCGGAAAATCCCCATTTTGTGCTGAGATAAGTTTATAATAGATTCCCTCTGGTGTGAAGCACCAAGAGCAATGCCACCCTGCAAAGTGCAGTGGGCTTCCAACAGACCACTGCACCAAGATGTGACCAGTTTTGTTCTCATACTGTCGAAAGTTGGGCATGGTGTAGTACTCCCGCCGTCGCAGACGGATGCCATCCATTCCATATACATAATGTAACATTCCAATAGTACAGGCAGAAATCACATCCAAGGTCCCTGGCTGCTTCCAGAAGAAGCCATATAGTGACTTGCGCATATGGAAAGCAACAGGCTCTGTCCAGCCATCATACAGTTTAAGGAAAAGTAACCCCTCCCTGCTAGGGATCTCATCAGCATCATCTATAATAAATAAGTCATCATCCCTCAGGTTGCGCAGTCGGCCTACACCATTACGAGTTAGAAATGTTCTAAGGTAGTCATCTGCTATCCATCCATCCTGTTTACCACCCTCTGGGAAATGGTCCAAAAAGACATACACCACCTTGGATTTGATGTAATCAAAAGTGCCATTAAGAAGCATCTGCCGAAATAAAAGTGGCCTTTGCTCTCCATAAGCTGTAAAGTTTGACTCACACACTAGGAAAACATCAACAATCCCCTTTAGTTCATTGAATCGTGCCTCAAGCAGATCAAATTCATGATTTATGTTGATAGCATTAATAACACGTCTCGGTTTCAAACGAGGCGTCAATCGATCCTTGGTGGGAAGGTTAGAGTGTTGTACAACTGTAGGCACACCGCAACTAGGCCCATACCAGCCTGGCAGGCACACACACTCCACCCATTTTCTGCGCTGCTGTGGCCGAGGTGCGCCAGCTGCTTGCTTACGGTGGAAGCTACGTTCTGGTTTCTCAGAAGGAGTCCGATCTAGGGATTTTGTTCCTTGCTTATAGCATACACCACCTGATTTGGTATGAACAAAATACTCTGTGTTGTCTTCCTGAAGGACAAAATCAACAAGATGCATATCTTCTGCACTCAAGTGCTCACCCTGGACTGAAGATGGTGGTCTGGGTGGGTTGTAGTTAAGCTGAGGTGGACGGTAGTATTCTGGAGCGCGCAGGACCTGGGTACCAACTTCAGCCCTGTCCATGAGCCGTGGAATCAAAGGTTGAGGCTCCCACAAAAAACCAGAGATAAAATTAGGGCTTAAAGAGACCAACTCACGAGACAGTGACACATAGGAGAGGGCCTTTAGAAAGTGAAGTACAGAGATCACACATAGGCCAGCCATGCAAAGCAGCAGGAACATCTTGTGCCACCTCATCTTCATCCTGTCCATGAAACACAGAAAGACAGTCATTAATATTTCAATGTACAAAGCAGAAATTATCACATACATGCAAAGGAGGCAACGTCAGTCAATAAGTTCTTCTAGTGTGAAATTTTACACAAACATGTCAACCTTAATTTGGGGGTGTCTGTTGAATCCACTTTCATTAATCACAATGAGCTGGTTCAAGCTGTATTCATGGATCAACTGCCAGCATTCTTAGGCTTCAAAGCTTCTGGGAAATGCTGGAAACTGTAGTATAATGCTGTTTGATTATCAGGGGTTGCTGACCAAAAACAATAACTATGAGGCTTTCGGTTTTCTTGTTATTCTTATTTTTAATTGCTTATGTTTCCTCCAGTCCCTTGTATTCATCTTCCATTCTAACTTCCAAACTGCTGCTTGGTTACTTGAGTAATTAGGCTCAAGCACCCAGATATCAGTTGAAATTCTAGACCTGACAGTTGCAGCTTGACACTAAAGTGAGCACTAAGCAATGTGCCCTGGGTAAATAAATGACCCCTCGTATGTTGAATCAGAGTGTATCTTTTTGTCTGCATTTTATTGGATACTAAGACAATGCATCATACATATTAATGTCTGAGACATGCTATCCACAAATAACCCATACGTAAATAAAGTTTGTATGAATTTACATAACATTTCAATCTGGTTAAAGAACAACACACCGTCTGCACTTTATGTGTCTTAAAAACCCCTAAACATTAAGTAGACCACAGAATCGCATACTATGTAAAGTTCACATTCTAACAAATTCAAAATGGCCAAATGTCATTCTTAAACAATACTGCAAATCTGGTGTTCTTTACTGTAATTCCAAAATCAAATAACTTGCACTTTTCAGCATGCTATCATCCACACCTTCTTAGAAACAAAGTCAAAACATGGCATTCATCTTTCTACAATTTCATACCCAATTAGATTCCCAAAAATCTAGTCAAAATCATTTTCATGGCTTAAATACTTGACAATGCTTGGGTTATATGTATCACAAACATCCCTAAACCATATATTTCCATAAAAATAGTTACATTTGTATCTATCCAAACTATTTTTAATTCTTTACAACATTGCTGAAAAGTGACTCAAAACCTGCAATATATTGCATATTATCTCCCATATTTATTTATTGGGGAACAATTGTAAATATCACAAATATAAATGCCATGGGCCTTCTAAGAGTTTGATGCATTATATGCATATGATTGCTCCAACAATGCAGCAATTATTATATAAACAGCGCACATGAAAGTTTTACAAGGAAAAGCAACAATGGATAATATAAATAAAATCATTCAATAAAATCTCTCAAAGCAATGGTGTCCCAGTTCCACTTGTCTCATTGCCCAATTAATATTTTATGAGCAAAAACAATCAACAACAATGTAGAACCGAAAATGTATTTACACAGTGTGATCGGTGCTCACACTAGTCACTCTGACCAATTAATGTGAAAAATTGTGTACACATGTGAATTTTAAGTATTGTGTCTTTGTACAGTAATATACATGAATAAAAAATACATAGTCACAGGAGTCAGTTGATTACTTGGGCATTAAAGGACCAGTAACATCAAATTTTTTTTTTTTTAGTATACATCGAAAAAAAAAAAACACCAACACAAATTAAACTTTAAAATAGCAAAGCCTTTATTAAGAAATAACTTACCGGAACTCCACTTCCCCTCCTCTTCAGAAAAGGCGACAGGGCGACCAGCCATCCTGCGGCGCTCGATTTCTCCTCCTGGCTATTGTGGTGACAGCGTATGAAGGAGCACCGATTTCCAGCTGTGCCCCCTGTGTAAGGAGATGTGTCCAGCTCTTCTTCATCCTCCTCCCAGCCGAGGCCGAACCGGTGCTTTTGAATGGGTCCTTTATTTTGCAACTTTTGGTGACTTTTTTTCTGCCTCCCCAGCTGGACCACAAGGTGCTCAAAGGACGCGCTGCCCTCCTCTACCCTCCTACACCTCATGCAGACTCAGAGCCAATGAGACAGGGCAGACAAATTGCTTTTTCCCGGTGTGGGTTCGCAGGTGCCTCTGCAGCTCGTCCCAGCGAGTGAATATCTTACGGCAGAAAAGCCAGTTGCAGACAAGTACTGCTCCCCGGTGTAGCAGCGAAAGAGCGCTTTTAGATGCGACTGAAGTGTCCCAGCGGTTCCAGCTCACATGATTCTACACCTTGTGGTTTATGTAGTAAAGTCCATAATAAATTTATGTGGGAATTTTGAGGTTCAGCAACAGAATCTCCTCTCTCCCTTTCTCCATCACACCCCTACACTGGCTCTCTAAAAAGAACCGGACCGCACCTGGGAGCCAGAGTACCCCGAGATGTCTGAGCAACAGGTCCGTCTGGGCTCCTTCCGCACCTGGCCCTTGTATGCCCACGGGAGCCCCGAGGAACTGGCTGGAGCCGGCTTCTTCTTTTAGGTGTCAGCTCTTGGGACACACTTGGCTTACCAAGCTGCGGCAGCGGCGGCCGCTTCTTATCATCAGCCGGTGCTCTGCAGGGCTCCCTCCACTCACCACTGGGGGGATATGGCACGGACTATAGTGCAGCAGGACTGGGACACTTCAGTCGCATCTAAAAGTGCACTTGCGCTGCTACACCGGGAAGCGGCCATTGTCTGCAACTGGCTTTTCTGCAGCAAGAGATTCACTCGCTGGGACGAGCTGCAGAGGCACCTGCGAACCCACACCGTGGAGAATCGATTCGCCTGGCCTGTCTCATTGGCTCCGAGTCTGCATGAGGTGTAGGAAGGTAGGGGAGGGCAGCATGTCCATTGAGCACCTTGTGGTCCAGCTGATGGGGAGGCAGAAAAAAAGTCACTGAAAGTTGCCAAATAAAGGACCCATTCAAAAGCACTGGATCGGCCTCGGCTGGGAGGAGGATGAATAAGAGCTGGACACATCTCATTACACAGCTGGAAATCAGACTCCTTCACATGCTGTCACTACAATAGCCAGGAGGAGAAATTGAGTGTCGCAGGATGGATGGTCGCCCCTCCTGAAGAGGAGGGGAAGTGGAGTTTCGGTAAGTTATTTCTTAATAAAGGCTTTGCTATTTTAAAGTTTAATTTGTGTTGGTGTTTTTTTTTCGATGTATACTAACAAACATTTAAAACATGATCCAATGACATGCAAACCAAGATGTTCTCCTTTGGGTCAACTTCAAGAATGCATCTATGACTCTGTTAGCGCTTCTGTGGGCCACCCCCATGTCCAACAATATAGAATCCAAAATTCAATTATAACTTTCCAACTACAGTTCTGGTATAGTGTCTCCTCAAAATTGATCCCACATCAATCATGGAGCTACATGCAACCCATACTGGGTAACCCAGACCTCCCCCCGGGCCTGGTCTGTTCACAGTTCTCTTGGTGGTCGCAATAGGGGGATACGTTTCTCACCCAGACAGGATTCAAAACACTCCAGTATTTACAAGAAATAGACAATATCCCTTACTAGCCGATGCTCACTCATTGAGTTTTGAAGCAATACCTAGATCAGACCCCAGTTACAGACCAGTTTTGGAGGGGACTTTGGTTCATATGCAATGCCCGTGTACCAGTATTTTCCATTAAACAAATGTAAATATGTTCTTCTCTGCAAGAACAGTATGACTCTAGACTCCAGCTTATCATTAAAGAGAAAATATAACACAGACATACCAGATTCCACAGACTGAAAGAAAACCTTGATCCATTGTGAAGTCCCACCACTTTGCAAACAACGTGAAAGAGGTGTTGCATTATGCTGTCAGCCTAGGGGATATTGGGAAATGGTTCATCAAAGTAACACGGTTTCCTTTCAGTCTGTGGATTCTATATTTATCTCTAGTAGTTCAGATAAATAGTGTTTGCGTACTATTTCTGCATATGAGATCATACCAAAAAGTTGTATATATAGTCCCTTTAAAACTCCAACAGACAAGTATTAGAAGTGATTGGCTAGGGCCAGACGATGTTTAGTAATGTGGATTCTCCTCCCTGCTGCTCCCCTTGCCTTTAAATTGCAGGCGGATTTTGGCTCTGCAGACCAGGAGTGGAAGGGCAGCGGATTCTCCGTCTGCAGAGAAACGTGTGGCTCTGATCATAGAGAGGCACATTCTGAAGGTCAGTTAGAGTGACCTCGAAGGAGAATGTTTCTTTGCTCTACAATATATACCTGAAAGCCCAGCTCAAAGTTTAATAAAGGTGACCTCAATATTCTTGAAACTGTAGACAAATGATGACTACGCCAATGTTTTCCTGGACTTCTAACCGTATTATGAGCTAAGGGTAGGACCCTAATCAAATGCTGAACCTCCAAGAGGGCTTTTATGTTTATAATAACAAAAAAAAAAACCTGTGAAGCAAAACGAGTCGTTTCCCAGAATTCCTGCAATCTAAACTGTGCTGTTAAATGAAATTGCTCATTTAAAAAGCCACAGATATATAAACACTGAAAAGTTTCCATAACATATGATGGTGCTCGTGCTGTTTTTTTACGACTCTGGGGGAAGGTTTTTATTTTGCATTCCTTCTTTCTCGCTGTGTCCTTGGCAAAGGCTCTTAAGTAGAAACTATGGCACGTAGAGGAGAATGGATCCTCTTGAAAAGCAGCATGTGAAATATCTTGTTCTATAAGAGTGATACACATTCTTTCAGGTCTTCTCACTGTCACGTCAAACAAAACAATGGACAAATATTCTGCTAAAAGACACAAACCATCTGATCTGCAGGACAAGGAATAATGAAGTCTATGATGAGTTCATGGTTACTGGGAACTGAAGATACTGTTCTTCAATGAGAAAGACTGTATAGAACCACATATACATACACATTTAATAACATACAATGAGCCAGATTCTATTCCTTATATGTTATCATGAGATAAACCATGAGATAAGTTTTTCTCATTAAAATGAATCTGACCCAGTGTTACTAATGTTCATGGCCATTTTCAAGTCAGCAAAAATAATAGTCCTTTTTTTTAACACAGCTATATGAGCTCATGTTCATTTTCAAAGTCAACAATCTCAGTCTGATTTGGACAGGAAAGAAGTGGCTTAAATCAAGCTGTCCCACTCATTGGGTCTCCAGGCCAATGATCTGACCCATTGGAGGAGGATTGTATCCACTGTCCCATGTGGTCAACAGTTAACAAGCCCTTAAAGGGGTTGTTCACGTTTGAGTTAACTTTTAGTATGACGTAGAAAGTGATATTCTGAGACAATTTGCAATTGGTTTTCATTTTTTATTATTTGTGGTTTTTGAGTTATTTAGCTTTTTATTCAGCAGCATTCCAGTTTGCAATCTGGTTGCTAGGGTCCAAATTACCCTAGCAACCCTGCATTGATTTGAATGAGAATATGGAATATTAATAGGGGAGGGCCGGAACAGAAAGATGAGTACTAGAAAGTAGCAATAACAATAAATTTGTAGCTTTACAGAGCATTTGTTTTTAGACGGGGTCGGTGACCCCCTTCTAAAAGCTAGAAAGAGGCAGGAGAAGAAGGCAGATAATTCATTAAAAAAAAAAATAATAATGAAGACAAATTGAAATGTTGCTTAGAATTGGCCGTTCTATAACATACTAAAAGTTAACCTGAAGGTGTACTAAGGTATGGCTATACACGGAAAGATCCACTCACTTGGCAAGATCACCGAACAAGTGGATCTCTACCCGATATGTCCACCTTGAGGCGGGCAATATTGGGCTGATCCAATTGTGGGCCCTAGGGTCCAACAATCAGATGACAATGCTGGTCATGCAGGAGGTCGCACCAAGGGCCTCATCAACTAACCGATGCAGTCCTCAGTCCGATTGGAATATTTACTCTGCTTGATCCACATCTGCCAGATTTATGGCCTATGTATGACAACGTTTATGTAAAAGGGGCGGCCAAGTTTTGTTCCCATACACTCAGTCAAGAATACCAAGTTGGCTGCCAATACAGGACAGTGTATTACAACAAGCTTACCTGCTTACAGCAATCTCTCTGTTTTTGTAATGCACCTGGGTGCCCCTGAGATCCATTTTACACAGTACAAAATACATTAAATTAGAAAGCTGTGGAACATATAGTAATGGGACTAGTTGAGAGGATCTCTAACTTACAACACATATGCCAGTGGAGCTCATACTGGGGAAGGAAAACAAGTGGAATTTCTGTAAGCCTATTACCTTCAACATTCCCCATTAAAGATACAGGCTCATGAAAAAATATATCCAACCCCATAGTAGGCTTACATACATGGCAAGATTTGTCTTTAAAGGGCAACTAAAGTCTAAAATAGAATAATGTTAGAAATGCTGTATTTTGTATACTAAATATGAACATGAACTTACTGCACCAGAAGCCCAATTAAACAAATGATTTATGTTTTTAAAGTTTGCACAGGGGCTGTCATCTTATAACTTTGTTAAACATCTTTGCAATACCAAGACTACGCACATGCTCAGTGTGGTCTGGGCTTCAGTTGGGAGGTTAAGCTTAGGGATCGTCATAAATGATCAAAACAGCACAAGTCAAATAATATTTGGCCAATAGCCGATAATAATAATAATAATCAGAATATACAGACTGTACTGGGTCTGCGGCTACAAATCGACACAGTTGTTACAGGGAAACAAACAAAGCTGCTTGAGTTCTGGGAAGAAAGGTGAGGGGGCCTCCCTGTCGTTTGAAAGTATGATCGTTTCCCTGCAGAGCAGTTAGGGACCGTCTGAAGTCTCCTATCTGCAGCTGTCAGAGCAAGTTAAACGAAGGGTGAATTTCTCTGCATACAATCAGGTTTCTTATAAAAAAGGTACACATTTTTTAATTAATGTATATTGGAGATAGGTTTCTTTTTTATTAAAGAATTATTTTTTTGCCTTTACAAAAAAAGAGACTTTTAAAATGCATTGTGCAGGGCTGCATTTATATATTTGTGCCTATCATTGAAGGGCAGGTTTGGTGTGTTGCTTACATATACCAAATGACATTTGCAGGTAAAAACAAAACCCTGTGCTGTAACTAATATTCAGTAAACTGAAGCATATAGCATTGGTGACTAACTTCCTAGACATAAGTCCTATCATCTCTTTTAAAAAGGGAGTCTAAGCAAATTGCCTCATGCTGCCTATGGAGATTTCAATCCTGTTTAAAGAAAAGAGATAATAAGGGAGAAGATCATTAACCTGGCCCCTTACCTTGCAGGCTGCTTCTGAGAGTGTAGTACACAATGGAACAGGAGCCAACACAACTGGTTTACAAGATATTCAGCCCTATGGACTTTGAGGTCAGTTACTTTGCTTATTAAAAGACCAATGCAAACTCTTGTTAAATTCTTGTTCAGGACCAGGCTGAATGTATTTTCACATGCACACCATCACCATAGTGAAAACAGGTAACAATTACACACAAAGTCTGCCAGATTGCTTTTGCACACAAACAATAAGCAGGCAGCCCTGTAATAGTGTACATAAGAAGCACTGGGATGGTAACACATCCAATTACACACAATGGAGGGTAACCTAACAAAAGAAGCTTGTTCTAGTCAGTAAATTAAGATATTTCTTTCCCTCCCATGCATGGTATAAGAGAGGCAGGGCCCCACAGCTACACAAAGGCCTTCCCATGAATCAGACTGATTAGACAGGTTAATCTACACGTGTGTTCATCGGGGCTAAAAACAGGAATCCAAGTGAAGATATCTGCAGCCCATAGCATTCTGTCGCTAAACTATAACTCCATGTATCCTCCATCATATTCTGAATGTTTTAGGGTGGTAAAACCAGAGTCTATATAACATGGGGTGGGGACCACATACCTCCCAACATTTTGAAAATAGAAAGAGGGACAGAAGGTTGTGCAGCATGGCAAAAATGTTTGACCATGCCCATTTTATGGCCACACCCCCTAATTACCATGTCCATTTTACAAAATTTAGCAGGTTATGGAAAGTTTGAACACATTTCTGTGGGTTTTAGGGTCAGGTTTTTGTTATTACAGATTTGCTAATGAAGGTGAATTGCCCTTTAAGCTGCAAGTCACAGTTTCCCCAAGAGACCTGCTTATTTTAAATTATAACAATAGTTTCTTTGCTTATCTTAAATTATTACAGACGTATCTAAATGCAACTGACACATATTCTGGGCTCTCTGCCAAAAGCCAATTAAGGTTTAGAAACTTTGTATCTTTTGCTGGCTGTTCAGTGCAGGACATCAAAGAAAAAGTCGGGACATTTCAGTAACTATCCAGGACTGCGGGCTGAGCTGTCAAAATCGGGAATGTCCCTTGAATAACAGGACAGTTGGAAGGCATGGAACCACACAGTGCTGGGGTCCTAGATTCAATTCTATCCAGGGCACTTCTGGAGACAGGATTGAACTCTGTAGTCCAACTCAGGACGTCATTTTAAACGCAGTGCACAGATACTTTGGCCTTGCGGCAAGAACCTGCAGTGATATTGGCCTGCAATAAATCCAATTCATAAAGCATTTAAAGCATATAATACAACCACAGATGCAGCATCAGTCGATGCTACCTCTTGAAAGGTTGTTATGAACTGGAGTAAAATTTGCACCATTCCACCCAATGTTTTTTAAAGATAGCTTTAGCTGATAACATTTAAAAACAATATCCATAAAGACATGGTTGTTGGGCTTGAGACTTGAAGGCTTATTTATGGACATTAGCGCAATATGCTAAAACAGATGTGTATGGTAGATAGTATATAAGTTTATCTTAATGGATTGGTGTGCAAATGGGATCAGGTCTGGCAGACAGCATCAATATAGGGGTGCGATGTAGTTGCAGGTCAGTTGTGTGTGCATAGGAGCAACAGGCTAAGGAAACCCTGAAAGTGCCACCCTGTCAAGTCCTTCCAGGGCTCCCTCTTAGTGACATAATTATAGAGGAAACTCTATATGACGGAGAGAGTGATATTCTGAGACTGTTTGCTATTTGTTTTTATTTTTTATGGTTTCTTGAGTTATTTAGCTTTTTATTCATTAGTTCTCCAGTTTGCAATTTCTGCAAATTGGTTGCTAGGGTCCAAATTACCCAAGCAACCATGCACTGCTTTGAATAAGAGACTGGAATATGAATAGGAGAGGGCATGAGTAGAAAGATGAATTATAAACCTGTAGCAATAACACTACATTTGTAGCCTTACAGAGCATTTGTTTTTAGATGGGACCAGTGACCCCCATTTGAAAGCTGGAAAGAGTCAGAAAAAGAAGGCAAATCATTCATAACAAAAAGATAAATAAATAAAGGCCAATTGAAAAGTTGCTTAGAATCAGCCATTCTATAACATACTAAAAGTTAACTTAAAGGTAAACCACCCCTTACATTTCAATTGGACAATTATTATATATACATATGTATATATAGAAACACTGTAGATTGGTTTCCTTTTATTGGAACATTGCAGTACTTGCCACCTGTGCAGTTGGTCTTTTTTTAAAAATCGGGAAGATATCTATCAGCAAAACTATCTAGAGAGTAAATAAAGATCTGCATCAGTTAGTAGCTATGGGAGAGAATGGAATGTCCCAGCCATGGAAGACCAGCCCTATTTCCTCATATCAGTGCTATTCACGTGCCAGTGCATTGTACGGGGTATGAATACATGACTGAAATAAGTACGCCTTGCTTATTTGACATTTTGTGCTTGACTACCTTTTACTTGTACATTCGCCAGTGTCTGAGAATAGTCTTTTATTCTCAGTTGTAGGAAGGGAGTGCCTGCATTTCCTACATGCCCTGTTATGATTCAGTTTTGTACTATGAAGGTCATTCTATTGTTTGCTTGGAGTCCTTCTGATCCCTGTATATATTACACTGGAGATACACTCATTTGCCAAGGTCACCAAATGAGTGGCTGTTGCCCAATTTGGCACACTCCCAGGCGCCAATGTTGAGGACTTATAGTGGCCCATCAGATGAGAAACCCATTCAACGTTCCATTGTGGTCTTCGCCAACTGGATTTAGACTTGACCTGCTTGTATGTGGGCAGCTTTAGTGACTTTAGTCAGTTTGCAGCAACTATTTTCTTTATGAGTACAGAGTGCTTGAACGGAGCAGTAACACCAAAAAATAAAGTGTTTTAAAGTATTTAAAATGTAATGTACTGTTGCCCTGCATTGGAAAAATTGGTGAGTTTGCTCCAGAAATGCTACTATAGTTTATATAAACAAGTTGCTGTGTAGCCATGGGGGCAGCCATCTAAGCTGAAATGGAGAAAAAGCACAGGATACACAGCATATAACAGATAAGCTCTGTAAAGGTGGCGAT
Organism: Xenopus laevis; assembly: GCF_017654675.1. NCBI lineage: Eukaryota > Metazoa > Chordata > Amphibia > Anura > Pipidae > Xenopus > Xenopus laevis. Next base: position 118,876,401 of record NC_054377.1, on the reverse strand, counting down.
AGACGCAAAGATCCGCTCGTTTGGCGAAATCGACAAACAAGCGGATCTTTCCCCGATATGCCATTAACGAGCATGGCTATATCGGGGGTAATCTGATTGTTCGACCTTATGGCCGAACGATCCGATTACGATGTGCCATGGGCTCCGGCGGGATCGGTCGGGTCAAAATCAAACCTGACCGATCGACCAAACGACCGATCTCCGACGGACAAAAGCTGTCGGCACTCCCCACCCACGATCCGAAAATCGTACGAATCGTCGATTCGTACGAAAGGATCTGTGTGTCTATGGCCACCTTAATAGAATACAATGGTAATTTACTGTGTGCGTCTGTCATCTGCTGTGTAACCTGAGCCTTGAATGACTGCCCCATGGCTACACAGCAACTTGTTTATACAAACTATAGTAACATTCCTGAACCAAACACACCAGTTTTACTAGTGTAGGTCAACACTACGTTATATTTTACTTTAATACAATTTTTTGGTGCTACTGTTCCTTTAAATAATGTCACCATTTACAAACTTGTACCATTGTATTCTATGTGCCATGCAAAGTCCACCCCCTGCAGCTCTGCATGCCACACTCCATTGCTACATAAAAGATTATTTCTATAAATGGGAGTTCCCATTTTGACAAGTGCAGAGTTGAAGTATATTACCTTTAAATGTACAGTATGTGAGGTCCTTTAATTGTTGGTGTAGCTGGCCCTTTAATTGCCATATGATGTAATAATCTAGTTTTGGTAAGAAAGCAGAAGAGGAGAGATGTACTTAGACAAGCATAACCCATGCAACATAGCAACAGGAGCCCTCCTCTGTACTAATCCCAATTCCAACAGAACCACTTAGAGGTCAGAGTCTGTTACTGAACTTTTGTACTGTGGGTGGCCTTTATAGATATCTAGAGTTGTGTTTGCTCAAACTGGGTTGAACTGTTGATGCTGATTTTCCCCCACACACATCTGTTCTGTCTCCCTCTGTCTAATTCTAGCAGCATGAAAGTCACATGCAACTTCATTTTCAAGTCACATCTACAATTTCCTCCCAACACGGCTGGATCCAGTGATTTCTGTTGATTTTGGTTGAATCAAAGATTTTTTTTTAATGTTCCATTTGTGGCTGACTTTTGCTTCTCAATGTGAAAGCAGAAACCATGCAGGATTAAAGGGGAACTCCACAAAATCATAACTTTAGCTTTTTAAAAAAGTAAACATAATTTCAAGCAACTTTGCAATATACATCTATTAAAAATATGCAGACTTTTCATGATTATTAATGGTTAATCATTTTCTGTTCCCCAAGCCTAGCCCCCTGCTCTTCTGCTGATCTGTCTGAATACTTTGCTAAACTGGCTGACTACTGTTACTTTGTATCAGAAGCCATCTGTCCTCAGTCTGCATCCTCCAAACCCCACAATTTCTTGCACACATGATTATAATAAGGAAAGGAACATCACAGTGCAATGCATTGTGGGTTATGTAGTTCCTGCATGCTGTCTATAAGCTGTGGAGAAGTTGTTACAATTTGTAACATCAGTACTTAGTCCCTCATTCCCTGTCAGGATTTCAAATGATGCAGAAAGTGAAGAACTGTTAACCAGCTGGATTTCAGCATAGAAAATGGTATTTATTCATACTTTTTGAAGAAACAGGTAACTGTGATGGGTATATTAGGGGTTTCTGTGTTATATTGGCCTCTCTTAATTAAATTTTGGTTTGGAAGCCGGAGTTCCCCTTTAAGAATGGAGCCAGCCTTTGCATTAAATAGAGACTATTTACAGAGGCATTTACAATGTCTATTCTCTCTTGTTTTTGCAGTACCGGGTGTGTATTTAATGAGTCACACTCAGTTCATTCTGGTGCCATATGGAAACTATAGAGTAGGTTTGTCCCATTGTTCAGGTCCAGATGGAAATGATGCTGCTTGTGCCACCCCAGAGTTACTCTGTAGCACTGGCTCATGACACCATGTCTCCTACAGCTTAGAAAACACAATCAAAGCTGGCCATACATACATACATGGCTCGTGCATGATGCCCACCAAGGTCCGCCTGCCTGACCAATCACTGCCTGTAAAAGTGACAATAGGCATAGTCAGGACCTCAGCAATGAGGTTCTATCCTGACCAATTTTCATAGGTCCCCCATATAATCCGATCGTCGTCCCAGGGACCAAACCATTTTGGCCATTGAGTGGATGGTCAGGTAAAGATACACTCATCTGGTGAACGACCAATCCATGTATATCCATTTATACTGTTTTGGAAGTCTCCTCAACAAACACAAAAGCATGTATGCTCTATTGCAGGGGCTGTCCAACTGAAAGCTCATATGTTGGTATGTTTATGGACCCCAGCATAGCCATTTTGTATAGTTTAATACTTCTCCTAATCAACCAAATACTATGGAACAACTATTAAATTCAAAATAGATCACCAGTGTAATGGAGGGTCCAGATGTACTGCCCTGAGCCTGAAGTATGGAAAATAATTATCCTATAGCAAATGAATTGATAACTGGCCCACAGCATGGAAAATCTTGGACAGCCATGTTGTAATTTATATTACAAAAGGCCATGTGTGGAGTCTACTCATCCCACCCAGAACCTCTTTATCATTTATCAAAGAACACCTTCTCACCAAGACCTTCCAGTTCTCTGGTTCCAACTCTTGAAACAACATGCCTGAAGTTTATCCTCACATCTGGCACTCAGCTGGCTTCTGCTACATTGTTTCAGGAGTTCTAAACTCCTCTGCAGTGCGGAGAAGAGAAAATGACTAACAACACTTACACGTGTAATTACTTCTACTAATAACTTCAAATCCATTGAAAATGTTTAATGTATTATGGCTAGAATGACATTTTCTTTCATCATGCAATTTTCGGGTGGAGATCCAAACCTTTTTATAAAAAACTGTAAATATCCTGATCATACGTTACGTTTCACCTTACAGTTTTGCAACAAATACTGAGGAAGCATTTTGTTTGCACAGCCAAATACTGGATACATTTTTGTTGTTCAAGCCACTTATTATTAGCATGGAAAATATAAATGAGTGAGCCGTGTTTCCTGCTGATCACTGTGCTTGCGATTGTTTAAGGCCATTCTGGTTTTGTCACATTTAGGGACTTCTAGTTTCATCACTGTGTCAGATGACAAAATACCAAGAACTGCCAAAGGTCACTGCCTACAATGTGCAATGAGATGCTGGCTTGTATGGCATACTGGTCAGTTAAAGGACTTGTTCAGTATACAAATAAAAACTGGGTAAATAGATTGTAGATAGTCGACTTTGATAAAGTTTGGCTTTTTGATCTACTGTGCATGCGCACCAGTGTGAAGAAAGAAGCCAGAAGCAGATTGCTCCGTGGTGCTCGCTGGAAGGGCCCTGGGTGTGACGTAAGTCTATACAATCACTTGGGGTGCCTGACTTTTTGTAAAGGGAGCCTTTCCTTCTCCTTTAAGGCTCTCTGGCACTACTACTGCTACTACACAGCAAGGTGGATTTTAGGGTAGGGCTGAGAAGGAATTTGCCCTAGGCTTCAAAACCACAGGGGTCTGAAAAAATGCAAATACAAGCACAAAAGGTAGATTATATTGTGCAACAATTGCTAGATACTAAATTCATCAAAGATGTCCAGCCTCCAGCTCCAGCAACTCCCAGAATTGCACCTCTGGGAGCCTGTAATTCAACACCAGCCTGAGGATTCAAATGCATTATTTCCCTTTTGTTTAAAGCCCCAGCCTTCCATCAACACCTAGGGCTGGTCTCAACCGCTGGGCATACACCTAAAGATCTGATCCACTGGCACGGTTGCAAAACAAGCAAATGTTTCACGATTTGGCCACCAGCATGTACAAAGACCATCATCATACATTAGATTGTGCTTTCTCTATTTGATTGTATTTCAGGCATATAGACCTTCTCTGCTTCGTTTAGGTTGCACTAATTCAAACAGAGCATTATATTAATCAATTATTCATTTGAAACTTGTACTAAGACTACATGGTATTTAGTGGTGCGTTAAGGTGAGGAGACATACAAGGTTTTCTAAGCAAATCTCAATACTAATTGATTAGATAATAAATGTTCACTGGTTGCGGTGGGCTACTACACTGGTGCTGATGTGCCAAATGTTGATAAATACATTAGATATTAATAAGATAATTCAGATACATTAGAGAGTGAGTCTTGGGTTTTCCCGTGAGAGGCTTTGTGTTCAGAGGTAACCTCTTGGTAGATAGGGGGCAGAATAATCTATGATATTGGGGTCATTGACTTTGACCCCAAACACAAAAGCACTAAGGGGAGTAAAAACAAACTCCCAGTTAAAAGCAATGAGTCCAGGGTCTAGCTGTACTCTGCATAAGAGTTATGTGATTCTGTAGATGAGGTAAGCCAGTCAGAGGGCCCCATACACTGGCCAATAAGCTGCCGACTCTGTCTGTCGGCAGCTTTTATTGGCTCGTGTATGGCCACCTTTACTGTGCTCACTGCCTGGCAGTCTGCCCTAGTACACGGCACTGTTGCAGCCGGCATTCACCAAGGAATTAAGACAGGTCATTTTTGTGCAGCACAGAGATTTGTGTCAATACTGCAGGACAGGGCACATATCAGATTGCAACTGTTTGTTTGCACTTTGTACTCTGCCCTGCTCTTAGTAAATGAACATGTATAGAAAAAAAGTAAGTCCATATAAACTCTACTTTTTGTGCTGCATATAGTTGCACATTCCTAAACCAACCACTGTCTTCCTACCTTCTGATAATCTATATATGATATATGTCAATACATAAGACACTATATAATTATGCATATCTATTTTTAAATACATACACAATCTATAGAATTAGTGGGTCATTTTCAGTGATGTGTAGAATAACCAGAAATAAAATGACATCTGAAGTAATTTTGGGTGAGGTAGAAGATTACCAGTCCAATTACGTTAGTCAGTAGAACAGGATGTGCAATGATGACAACTATCCAACAATGAGCAATTACAAAGATATTAAGAGTAATCCAAGAAATAAATATGTATGCGATGCACCTCACATGCAGACATGTTTCATAATGACCTACTGGGCAAATGACTGACATCCATCGTTCTTTTCATTGTTCAGCTCAATATCTGATCTCATTTCTCATTTTATTTACAGACCTGATAAGGTTGGTGGCATTCAGTACAACAACTACACAAACCAAGTCAAAATCCAATGACAGTTATAAATATATATATACATACTTGAGCCCTATATATATATATATATATATATATATATATATATATATATATATATATATATATATATATATATATTGGAGTAGTAATACACTACTAAGTATGGGATCCATTATACGGAAACCCATTATCCAGAAAGCTCCAAATTACGGAAAGGCCGTCTCCCAAAGACTCCATTTTATCCACATAATCCAAATTTTTAAAAATGATTTTCTTTTTCTCTGTAATAATAAAACAGTACCTTGTACTTGATCCAAACTAAGATATAATTAATCCTTGTTGGTAACAAAACCAGCCTATTGGGTTTATTTAACATTTACATGATTTTCTAGTAGACTTAAGGTATGAAGATCCAAACTACATAAAGAGCCATCATCCGGAAAAACCCAGGTCCCAAGCATTCTGGATAACAGGTCCCATATGCAGAGATTAATAATATGAACATATGACCCCACTCCAGCTGCTGAAAATGACTATATTGTGTGGCTCATGCAGCAATCCATAACGGTAAATATATATTTATTTGCCTCTGCCCTCTTAAATAATGGCCATACACACAAACACTTTTGTAGTTGCCATTGCTACAAAACACAGTTTCCTTTTCCATGGAGAGTGGGTTGCCTTTTGCGCAACATAATAGCATGAATAATGGCATTATAATAATAATTATACATACCTGCAGTGTTATATTGTTAAATCACTATCTCTCCCAGGAGCGTCCGTTTTGTTCCAGCCCAAGATCATACATCTTTTGCGCACAAAGTCAACACCCCCATTAACTGTTATTCCAAACACTCGGACACCCCGCTTGCTGATGATTCTCGCTGTTTTCATTCATGTTTTGGGAGGAGGTGAGTTTAGTTATCTCTGGACACGGAGGAGAAGAGCTCTGCACACATGTCAAGCCAAGAGTGGGAAGACTATCTGATGACAAAGTGTAAAAGGTCTAGCACGGTTGGGTTGGGCAAGAGAAGGTGTGTGCTGCAATAAGCACATTACCATATTGATAAACATGAAACTACCAAGGACAGAGGCAGAGGCAGCTGTTGCCTTTCTCAGTATATGTATTAACTTTATTCTAATCATGACCTGTCACATTATGAAGGTATATGTTCAGAGGTTCCTGAGGTGTTCAACCAATACAAATGCACTCATCTATTCAACCAGCGTTACAAAGTACAAAAAAGCGCCTCTTGTATCTAATAGTCTTTAAGGGTGATGGCAGACGGGGAGACAATCTTTTCTACTGCGGGCGACTAATCTCCTCAAATGCATTTCCGCTGGCAAGCATGCGCATCGCCGGTGGGATTGTATATATTGTTTTGTTTTCCGAAGTTGCTTACAAGGAAACTTTGGGCGGTTTTGGAATTGCGATATGCATGCCATCCCGCCAGTAAAAATGCGAATCACCGGTGGGATGCCATACATATCGCTTCAGAATTCCGAAACCACCCCAGGCATTTCAGGGAGATTAGTCACCTGCACCTGAGAATATTAATCTTCCCGTCTGCCACCATCCTAAAGGTGGCACAAAACTTTTTTTTTACTACACTGTGGTTCAATATCTCGCCATCGTTTTTTGGCCGACAGGAGAGGGCAGTCCATTCGCATCCAAACGTTAACTAAAATGGTATTTAGGCTGATCCCCAATTCAGTGCTTCAAGCACGCCCCCCCCCCAGGGGTCAAGGCCCCACAATTTGAGAACCTTCGTTCTAAGTCTTTAGCTCTTGCCATGTTTTAACTACTACACAGCATGTTTGTGCTACAGGCAAGTCCCTGTACTGTATTTACATAAGCTGGTGCATATCCAGTGGTACTATAGTATATAAATAAGTTTATACAGAAAAGTCTGCAGGCACCATTGGTTAATATATAACTTTTAGGGCTCTTACGGACGAGCGTTTTTAGCTGAGCTCCCCTGCGTTCTGGTTTCTTGCATTCAGCCGCAGAGGAGTGCATTAGTAGACGCACTGAATTCTTTTCAATGGGGCTGTACTCACACAGTCACTTACATGCCTCTGTGTGAGTACAGCCGCATTGAAAAGAATTCAGTGCGTCTACTCCTGCGCTCCCCTGCGGCTGAATGCATGAAACCAGAACGCAGGGTAGTGCAGCTAAAAACGCTCGTCTTTAAGAGCCCTGATGCTGGTCAAGACCATAAAGCCATCTGAGTCATCTGGTTAGTTTATGTATGGCACCAAGCTTATTTACATTTACTGTTTATTATCCCCTAATAGCACCATTGGACTGCAACTGGGTAACATAATAAAAGGTGTAACGGTGGTAATAAACAACATCAACCAATCAGCTGGTAGCATTTATTGGTCAGCTGGTTGAAAAAAAAATCTAATTGTGTGCTTGGGTTACTTGTCGTAAGTGGTATAATTGACTAAAATTATACAAGCGGTCTAGACTGCATTCACTGATAAAAGGGCATTTAGGGCAATGTCAGTTGAGTTTCCAATGAATTTTAAGGCTAAGCAAACTAAAGCAGGTAGAGGGTGTTTTGACAGGTGCAATAAGCAGCACCAATCAAAATGTCTAGTGTGACATAGGAATTCTTTTTTTATCTCTACAAAGTAGTGATTTTAGAGCAATTATCTTGGCCACCCGCACCGCAGATATCCCTAAGAAAGTAAATCTGTGCAACTTGTTAGGCAGAGTTTACAACACTGATATAGCTAAAGTTAACTGTGTAGAGTATTTAAGCATTTATTTAAGAACTATTATTGACTTACAAACACGAACGAAAACACTGGTGTACTTTATTTTAGTCTCAGGTTAAGTGAGTTTAAAGGAAAAATAAGTAAAGAAATAACTAGTGCGGTCCTTGCCTGTGGAAACAGAATCTCTGCAGCCTTTCCCTCTGCTTCTCTCCAATGCTTTTTGTTATTAATGTGCAAGCCCTACTATTATGCCCATCCCCACCATTCACATGTTATTTACACTTTAGGTTGTTGTCAGTTTGGATGTATAGAACATTGTTTCAGTCAATGGCACTGCAGCACTGCAGCGCTTAAAGGAACAGTATCACCAAAAACATCGTAAGATGTGCGATCGTTCGAATACCACTAACTTCACGATAATTTGATGTATTGGTCGGACTTCGCTAAAATCGGTTGTTCATCAAAGAAAAATCTTTGCGTCTATGGGGACCATTAGACATGGCTCATCTGTTATGTGCAATGTAACCTGTGCAATGTAACCTGGGCCTTTTTTCCCTTTTTCCAGTTTGAATGGCTGCCCCCATGGCTATACAGCAGCTTGTTTATATAAACTATAGTAGTGTTTCTGAAGCAAACACGCAGATTTTATCAGTGCATGCTAACAGTATATAATATGTTAATGTAATACATATCTGTTAAAACAGTTCAATTTTTTGGTGTTAATGTTCCTTTAAAATATATTGTGGTGTTTAAAAATAGCCTTGACTGATGGGGTAAAAGCAACAAAAAGCAAAACTATCACTGGGTCTACCTTAACATTTCTTGTTGCTTAAAAAGGTATTTCCTGAGCTATAGATATACAGTAACTATTCACTCCCTCCCCTAACTAAACCCATGCTGAGGCCGGTTCCATTATCTCCTGATTTTATCTTTAAACAAATGCCATTGCTGTTAATGCAGAAATGTGAGCACTTTGGTGCCAGCACAATATTCAGTTTGACGTGTGGGAAGCAAAACAGCTCAGATTAACCTCTACATACATTCATGTTCACCCTGTGTACTATAGACCTAAAAGTACAGATTCATATACCTGGAAATGATAATTTGGGAACAGAATGTATATTTAATAACTTAGTCTAGAATGCTCCCACAGGCCTACAGAAAACACAGCATTTTGATTACATTTAAATGTAGCAGTGATCCATACTTCCGCTGCTTATAGTATGGGCACTCCTGCTCTAGACCAGCGGCTCGTGAGTAACATGTTGCTCATCAACTCCTTGGACGTTGTTCCCAGTGACCTCAAAGCAGGAGCTTATTTTTTAATTCCTGGCTTGGAGGCAAACAAAAACCCAAATATACTGCCAAACAGAGTCTCTTTTTGACTGCAAGACAATTAGACTGGTTTCTTAACCAACTCCCAGCATACACTATCCCATAAATGTTGAGGAATGGTGGTAGCTGGAGTCCAGCATCATCTGGGGACCCAGGGTTAAGAAAGAGCTATCTAGTAGTTTGGTGAGATATATAGTTATTTATGGTCATACTGAAAGCTGTTTAAGTCTGAGCCATTTATTAAATAATTTGTAAGGCTTTATAATCTTTGCACTGTGGACTAGAGCTTCTAGCATGCCTTGGACAGGGATACTGGAAATGCTACTTCAATCTGAAGAGCTACAGGCTATGTGTTACCCCCACGGTTATATGGTCATACCAGAACTGTCAATCAAAAACAAGCTCCCGGGCTTTTGTGGAGGGTCATATTGAGTCCTTGAAGGGCTGAATGCTGACCCCAGATAATTGACACCATTGGTATGCATTACCCCTCACAGTACAGTTCTGATATGCAAAACATTCTCATCTCTTAATGGTCCTTTTCAAGGAATAGAAGTCCTAAAACTGTGATTCCCAACCAGTAGCTTGTGAGCAACCTGTTGCTCACCAACCCCGTGGATGTTCTTTCTATCTTCCAGCAGCATGAACAAACATGGAGCAAGCACAGTTACCAAAAGGGTTGTTTTACAGTGAGAGCCAAGAAGCTGTGGAATTCTCTCCCTGAATAACTTATTACATTAGATAGCTTCAAAAAGGGGTTGGATGGCTTTTTAGCAAGTGAGAAAATACAGGGTAACTGAAATTAACTCTAGTTACAAGGAAGGAATTTTTGTCTCTCTGACGCAAATTGGAGAGGCTTGGGGTTTTTTTGTTGCCTTCCTCTGGATCAGCTAGCAGTAAGGCAGGTTATATATAGACATAAATGAGAATTCTTTCATACTTACCGTAATTCTCTTTTCCTGGCCACTCTCCATATCAGCATTACAACCTGACCCATAGACCAGAACGCCCCTCCCCCTCTAAAACTTTAAAGGCCCCCCTTGGACAACCGGATAAACCGAGCCATGAAGGCTTATGGGTGGGAAAAACAATACACCGGGACTGATGCAAAAAAGATTTTTAATAAGAATGCAAGGCCATGTGGGTGCCAGCTGCAAAGGCATGATTACTTGAAGAAGACAAATCCAACTGATGCCTGATGAAGGTTCGAGCTGAGGACCAGGAGGCTACAGATCTTTGGAGTCGAGACATTCACCAGCGCTGCCCATGAAGACGATGTAAGTGTGTCCAGGTGGTGCCTTTAAAGTTTTAGAGGGGGAGGGACATTCTGGTCTATGGGTGGGGATGGGAGGAGCCCCCCGGTTGTAATGCTGATATGGAGTGGCCAGGAAAAAGGATTGAACCCAAAGGACTTGTTACTATGTAGTGTGAGAATTCATATAATTTCCACTCACTCTCTTGGCCCAGTATATTCATTAGCCAAAATCTGTCTGTCTGAGCTGTCTAGGAGTGCAAGCAGGCCCACTGCATTGTGTCCCACAAATTGCACCTGGGTTTTTGGATTAGGTTATACTTTTATATGCCTTGACAGGTCACATGATTAATTAAGTTTTCTAACAAATATTGTACCCCCTATTTTGAAATATTATGATATTAGTATTTATCATTACTTCTATAAAAGCACTTGGCCTTTCGTTATGTGCCTGTATATGTTCCTGCAACTTCTCAGTGACTTCTAATATCCTTTTACATTACAGCAGGGGCACATTATTTTTTATACATCAAAGTTGCCCAACTTGCAGGCTCCATTTGATAAGAAAATCAGACACTGTAGTTTAATAGCTGAGAGCTGCAAAGTTGGAACATAAACACTGTGGATGGAGGGTGCTGATGCTACGAAGGACAGTCCAGGCAAACCTAATATTTTGTTTTATTTAATTCCCCTTTAAATGATTCCTGTTCCTTCAAATCCCTACATCCCCATTCCCAGCATTTGGCAAATCATAAGGCAAGGCAATCACACCTGCAGTCCTTCAGCGATGTTGAGTTTTCCATCCCTACCATTAACCATCATTCACATTTATTCACATTCATTGGCATTAAGTGCAGCCCTTGTTTTCTAACAAAGGTACTTAACTTCGGTGCTGCTAAACACAAACACCGCAGGAACATTATGACACAGCCTGTAAATACAGACAGTAATTCTAATTGCACAGGCAATAATTACCAAACAGCACAGGGTGTTTTGTCTGATCTCTAGAGATGCACAAGTCACGACAATCCGATAGTGCTTAGTTAAAGGGACATCAGCATGGAATAAAAACAACCAGCCTTGCTTTTCTGTGCATGTCTGCTTTAGAAAACATTTTTTCTTTCATTACGGCACACACACAGTGTTTAGGACGCATGCACGACCCATGCCCTGATTAGCCATACAATTGTGCATCAATGAGATCTTTCACTAACTTGGCTGGCCAGAACATACCCAAACATTGTGCCCTTTCCCCAGCTGGCACATGTGCGTTTTCTGCCAAATGATCTGATCCACAGAAGCTGCACTGACATTGTTTCTATTAAGATCTTTTGCAACTGCTACTAAGTATGTTACTCATCTGCTAGGAATTCCGCTGGCATGGCAAAGAACATTATACACAGGGGTTGAGAGCTTTGCATCAATACAAATGTTGAGAAACACTGAGGAAAACAATCTCTGTCAAGCAGGAGAAGTTCCTTCAAAAGTTCAAGGCAGAAAGGCCCCATTTATACCGATTGAGGAGAGGTGAAAAGTGCAAAAAATGGGAGCATAGAGGTATGTCCTCACTCTGAATTCAGACAGTGTCTACAATGGGGTGCCCCATTCAGACTGGCGGATAGCTGGGCACCACCTGGATGTTCCATAGCTTGAGGTCAAGAGAAGCATTAACTACCAGGCTCCCTTGCCTAGCCTCTCTTACAGGCAACAAAGTGCCTGAAAACACCTTGCAATTCAGAAGAAGGTTATAATTTCTTGATCTCCCTTTTTTTTTTAAATTACAAAGTATTTTGGATGCTTTGTCGCCAGTCGGAAAGGTTATATACTGCTGGCATCCAAATGAAACATTGCCCTAAGAGTTGACCATATTATAACAGATAAAGTTGGCACCACAATCGCACAAACCTCATACTCCATAGGCATCAATACAGACATAATGTAGCAGCTATTATGGCCACCCAGGCACCCCAGTCACTGCACTCTGTTCTTCCTATTATGTGTCCAAAGCATGTTTTGTCTTCAAATTTGTATATTCTGCCCGAAATCAATTGTACTGTTTTTTAATGGAAAGTCTATGGAAAATGTCACACCAGAGGCAAGTATAAAATCATTGATTAAAGTTAGACTCTCCTATTTAAATGAAAGCATTTATAGAAGACGTACTGTGTAAACAACAAAGGCAACAAATCCCAAATTCCTATCTAGGGAATAGGAATGGAATGAAGCTCTGCTAATAAATGGTGGTAATTTCTGTAATAAGTTGTTTTCCCCCCATATTCTCTGCCAAGAATCTTCTGCCCCTGGCATGTCAAACTCAAATAACAAGGAAGGGAAATCAAGTGAATAGACTCCATGATTTACGCAATGCAGAAGATATTTACTATATAAGGGTTGATTACAGGCTATATTTTAAGAGTCTATTTATTGGTTAGATTTATGCAATATATTTTTAATTGCCATTATCCTCACGCCTGCAGGACAAACAAATCCCTGGTGTGTTTCTATAGAATAATGATCTGGCAACTATGTTGGTCCCTTCTTTATGCAGGGATATGATTACATGTCTGTTGACTTTATCTAAGGAAGCTTATTGGCTAAAGTTAGCCATACACAAGGAGATGCAGTACTTGCTACTAAGTCCATGTATGGGGCACAAAGAGCTGTCCTCTCAGATGAATATATGATTGGAATCCAGTACGATATTGATCAAGCCAAGCATAAAATCATTCTTGGCTCTGGACCAAACAATATGATCATTCCTGTATGTGCCACAGCATGTGTGGCTAAGTCATCTAATGAGCAAATCTTCCTGCGTATGGGCAGATGTAAGTTTGACTAATGGGCCAATTTGGACACCAAACACATGATCTGGCTGATAGCACAGCAAAGAACAGACAAAATTGGGTTGACTAAAAACCTGTTCTCTTAAGCTGGCCATACATACAGTTAGGTCCATAAATCTTTGGACAGAGACAACTTTTTTCTAATTTTGGTTCTGTACATTACCACAATGAATTTTAAATGAAAAAACTCAGATGCAGTTATGTGAGGAACTAAAGTCTTTTTTTTTTTTAACACAATCACTTCATTTCAGGGGCTCAAAAGGAATTGGACAAATTAAAAAACTGAAAATAAAATGTTCATTTCTAATACTTGGTTGAAAACCCTTTGCTGGCAATGACAGCCTGAAGTCTTGAACTCATGGACATCACCAGATTCTGGGTTCCTTCTTTTTAATGCTCTGCCAGGCCTTTACTGCAGCGGCTTTCACTTGCTGTTTGTTTGTTGGCCTTTCTGTCCGAAGTTTAGTCTTCAACAAGTGAAATGCAGCTCAATTGGGTTCAGATCAGGTGACTGACTTGGCCATTCAAGAATATTCCACTTTTTTGCTTTAATAAACTCCTGGGTTGCTTTGGCTGTATGTTTTGGGTCATTGTCCATCTGTATTATGAAATGCCTCCCAATCAATTTGACTGCATTTAGCTGGATTTGAGCAGACCACATGTCTCCGAACACCTCAGAATTTATTCGGCTGCTTCTGTCCTGTGTCACATCATGGATAAACACTAGTGTCCCAGTGCCACGCCTTCTCCATACTTTTTTCTTGTCATCATTCTGGTAGAGGTTGATCTTGGTTTTATCTGTCCAAAATATGTTTTTCCAGAACTTTTTTTAGATGTTTTTTTTTAGCAAAGTCCAATATAGCTTTTCTATTCTTGATGCTTATGAGTGGCTTGCACCTTGCAGTGCACCCTCTGTATTTCCTTTCATGCAGTCTTCTCTTTATGGTAGACTTGGATATCGATACACCTACCTCCTGGAGAGTGTTGTGAACGGGTTTCTCTTCACCATGGAATTATTTCTGCGATCATCCACCACTGTTGTCTTCCGTGGACATCCAGGTCTTTTTGCGTAGATTTTGCCACTACTAATATTGTAGCAATTTCTTTGCCTTTGACTGCATGTTGTCTGTTCACAGAAAAATCTTCCACATACAAGCACCCCCCCCCCCCCTCAAATCAACTCCAGGGCTTTTGTCTGCTTCATTGATAATGACATAACAAAGGAATTGCCCACACCTGCCCATGAAATAGCCTTTGAGTCAATTGTCCAATTGCATTTGAGCCCCTGAAATGAAGCGATTGTGTGGAAAAAAGGCTTTAGTTCCTCACATTTTTATGCAATCTTTTTGTTCATGCCACTGAATTAAAGCTGAAAGTCTGTAGTTTAACTGCATCTGAGTTGTTTCATTTAAAATTCATTGTGGTAATGTACAGAACTAAATTTAGAAAAAAGTTGACTCTGTCCAAAGATTTATGTGCCTAACTGAATGGAGATCCGCTCCTTTGCCAAAAGAGCTGATCTCTCCCCAATATGACCACCTTGAGGTGGGCGATATAGGGATGATCCGATCGTGGGCTGTAGGGCCAAACAATTGGATCATAACAAGGAGAAAACCGGCGGTTGGATTAAGGACGGGATTTTTAAACTCAGCTGATTGACAACTGCCTGACTTTCGCCCAGATATAAATCAGCGAAGCCCATTGGAGGGCCCCATACACTGGTCAAATAATACACTGGGACTTAATCTGTCGCCCATCTTATATCTGCCCATGTATGGGGGCTTTTAGTGTATTGGGCCATCTGTCAACGGATTGGCCTAACTAAGGCAAACTGCCCTAGCAGAGCTTCATCAAAACTAGCTGCCCTTTGGGCCCACTGATCGGATGTCCTGAAAGCCTGCCTGTGTTTTGTCAGATTAAGAGAAAATAACAAATGAAACATAAATCTTGCGTTTAAGTCTTTAATTTTTAATGGCATGTCACTGTGAGAAGGGTGAGAACTGCAGAGGCACAGTAACTGCGAGGCAACTGGAATCAGGTGAAGGAGGACAGGGAATCTATTATTCTGATTTACCTTTCAACACTGTAGAGTGTACTGTAGCATTATGTTACAGTACTGCCCAGGACAGACTAAGATATGATTGTATCCAGCAGTCTTGCCTGTTTTTTCCATTTTATTCTTAAACTGAATGTTAACCGTGATTGGCCCCAAGGAATTAAAGAAGGAATTTAATTTAATTTTCAATTCATTTTTGGGTTTGATGGTGAAAGTCGCTATCCATTATTCAGAAACCCATTATCCAGAAAGCTCCAAATTATAGAAAGGCCATCTCCCATAGACTCCATTATCATCCAAATTTTTTAAAATGAGTTTTCTTTTTCTCTGTGATAATAAAACAGCATCTGATCCAACCAAATATATAACGAATCCTTATCAGAAACAAAACCAGCTTATTGGGTTTATTTAATGTTTACATGGTTTTCTAGTAGACTTAATGTATGAAGATCCAAATTACACAAAGATATGTTATCCGGAAAACCCCAGGTCCCAAGCATTTTGGATAACAGGTCCCATACCTGTATTAACCAATCATTCAGGTGCATGTGCTCTGGTGTTTTGTGACTCTTTATCCATGGTTTTGTTTATTCCATCACCTGGGAAGGTGAGCTTTCCATCTAGGGTTGCAATCTTTTAACAAAATTTTCACCGGCCAGTGGTGGGGGCGGTAACAAAAGGGACGGGCTGTGATGTCAAAGGTGGTGGAGCCACGGCACGTGATGGGTCAGCGGTTGGGGGGGGGAAGGGGCGGGCCGTGACGTCAAAGGGGTTGAAGCTACTGCACGCTATAGGCAGAAGGCAGCGAAAAAGGTTTGATCGGATTGGGGGAGGGCCAAGGGCCTTTTTTAGGGGTATTACAAATTGTAGCTGCCGGTAAATTTGCAATACCGGCCCCGGCAGGTGTTTTACCGGCTATGCCGGTAAAATACCGGCCAGATGGCAACCCTATTTCCATCAGGATTGTGTTTGACTTACTATAAGGTCAAAGTCAAACCCAAAATAAAAATTTGCCTCATAAGAGAAAAAATTATTCTAAGCAACTTTGCAATATACATTCATAACACATTTTCTATGGTTTTTACGTTATTTGTATCTGTATTGCTTTTGAAAGCAGTGTTTGTCCCTTTCTATTTTCTGCCCTAAAGTCTAAGGGGCAAATTTACTAAAGGTCGAGGTGACTAACACGGGCGAAAATTCACCAGCGTGACGTACTTCGCCGATTTAATAATGGTTGCCAGCTTAACTTTGCTAGCGATGGAGCTAGACTCTAGTGGTACTTCGCTCCCTAACGCCTGGCGAATTTGCACTCTGGTGAATGGATGCAACTACGCAAATTCACTAAGGTGCGGATTTTACTGAACGTTACCTCTTGCGCCAGACTTGTGTTTATTTAATGTTTACATGATTTTCTAGTAGACTTAAGGTATGTAGATTCAAATTACAGAAAGATCCATTATCTGGAAACCCCCAGGTACCAAGCATTCTGGATAACAGGTCCCATACCTGTATCTTGTACTTGATCCTAACTAAGATATAATTAATTACCTGTATAATCTGAGGGTTCTAGACAAAATTTTTGCCCGTATGCTATTGTGTATATACTTACTTTTATAAAAGCTAGCGTGCACCACTCAGATACATATGACTAGGCAGATATATCTAGACTGGAGCAGAGATACTGCATTATGCAGGTGAAGACCAACTGATAAGGACAGCTATTTGCACTATGATGAAGTATCAGAGGTGCACTTAGAATAAACAGAAAGCTGCAGACAAGGAACATTCTCACGGCAGCTAGAATGAAATCAATTAAGAGAGATCCTTCTCTATGCACCATTAAGCCCATTCCTTTCTGAAACTGGACTGTTTATTAACGAAACTTTATTACATACAAAGCTTATCTACTACGAGCCTCTGGCTTTTATGGAGCTGATCATCTTATCTTTCAGACCAACCTTTACTCCAGGATAATCCATATTAATTGTGAGAATATTTTTGTTTGCATGAAGCTCAAAAACCCATATTGTATGTTTGTAGCGTTTATAGAAGAACACCAGGAGTCTAGCACTTGTTTATGTCAGAAAATAACTGGTGTCATCGCCGGATTCGCTGGGCGCCAATCCGGGCCTGACTGGTGTACTACATAAGGTGGCCATACATGGGTCTATATAATCTGCTGACAGATTTAAGGGGGCCATACACTGTAAGATTCCCTTGTTTGCCTAGGTGCCGAACGAGTGAACCTTTCCTCTGACAGGCCCACTTTGGGTGGTAATGGTAATGCGATCATTGGCCATAGGAAAACAATTACATTACAATGAAGGGGATATGAAAAGTCGGATAGAAGACCTCATCAATGAGCCGATTCGGTCCTCGATCCAACAAGATGTATAGACATCTTAACATGGGAAGCACTAAACATACAAAAGACACTCTACCACACTAGTTGCCTACTAATCATCTTGTTCCACACTTGTCCTATCTGCAACTGTTACCCTTTCCATTGACCATAAAATTACAAGAAGCCTATGGGATCCGTTATCCAGAAACCCGTTATCCAGAACGCTCAGGATTATGGAAAGGCCATCTCCCATAGACTCCATTTTATCCAAATTTTTAAAAAAATGATTTCCATTTTCTCTGTAATAATAAGACAGCACCTTGATCCTAACAGATATAATTAATCCTTATTGGGTGCAAAACAATCCTTTTGGGTTTATTTAATGTTTAAATGATTTTTCAGTAGACCTAAGGTATGGTGATTAGTGATGGGCAAATTTATTCGCCAGGCATGGATTTGCGGCGAATTTTCGCATTTCGTCGCTCGCATGAACGTAAAGGGTGCACTGCAAGGTGCAAGCCACTCATAAGCATCAAGAATAGAAAGGCTAGATTGGATTTTGCTATAAAAAAAAATCTAAAAAAGCCAGCACAGTTCTGGAAAAACATTCTTTGGACAGATGAAACCAAGATCAACCTCTACCAGAATGATGGCAAGAAAAGAGAGGAAAAGGCGTGGAACAGCTTATGATCCAAAGCATCCCACATCTCTACAAAACATGGCGGAGGCAGTGTGATGGCTTGGGCGTGCATGGCTGCCAGTGGCACTGGGACACTAGTGTTTATCCATGATGTGACACAGGACAGAAGCAGCCGAATGAATTCTGAGGTGTTCAGAGACACTGTCTACTCAAATCCAGCTAAATGCAGTCAAATTGATTGGGAGGCGTTTCATAATGACCGAAAACATACAGCCAAAGCAACCCAGGAGTTTATAAAAGCAAAGAAGTGGAATATTCTTGAATTGGAAAGTCAGTCACCTGATCTAAACCCAATTGAGCTGCATTTCACTTGTTGAAGACTAAACTTCGGACAGAAAGGCCAACAAACAAACAGCAACTATAAGCTGCTACAGTAAAGGCCTGGCAGAGCATTAAAAAGGAGGAAACCCAGAATCTGGTGATGTCCATGAGTTCAAGACTTCAGGTTGTCATTGCCAGCAAAGGGGTTTCAACCAAGTATTAGAAATGAACATTTTATTTTCAGTTTTTTAATTTGTCCAATTCCTTTTGAGCCCCTGAAATGAAGTGATTGTGTTAAAAAAAGGCTTTAATTCCTCAAATTTTTTTTGCAATCTTTTTGTTCAACCCACTGAATTAAAGCTGAAAGTCTGCAGTTCAACTGCATCTGAGTTGTTTCATTTAAAATTCATTGTGGTAATGTACAGAACCAAAATTAGAAAAAAGTTGTCTCTGTCCAAATATTTATGGACCTAACTTTACCTGTACTGACCAAAGCTAAGTAAACAAGGTTAAATGCATGTGAAAGCCTGTGTGTTGCTCTTACTTGCAATAAACACAAAGCAAAGGCATAAGAAAAAGCTTCAATAGTAGAGTATAGAATGAAGTTGTGGCTCCCCGCCATACCACAGGAATTCAGAGACCAGGATTTTTCTGCAAAAACAAGTTCTTATCTTGTGTGCTCTGACCATTTTACCCACGATAGTTACATTAATTGGAACGGAAATGCAGTTTTATCTACAATACATGCGCCAAATATTTTTGCATCTGCCAGAAAATATTGGTCCTACAGATGTTGTAAGGGAAAACAGAAGAAAAAACAAACATTAAAATATATTCGTGCTGGCTCATACTAAGTTCTGATATATTTCATTAGTGTGCTAGTAAGAGCTACGGCACACATTATTTAACTGGAACCAGGGCCGGATTTCGAGTAGCGGAGCCCCGCGGTCGCATGGTCCCAGCGCCGGGCTCTTCTGGTGCGCACCCCCCCCCCCACATGGTCCCAGTGCCGGCCTCAGGTGCGCACAGTCCCGCTGGCTGCGCAAGCGCACTTTCAGGCATCAGAGCACTGGGAAGATGTGGCTGGACGGCATGCCGCCCCTAAATTTTTGCCACCCTAGGCCCGGGCCTCGCCACAAATCCAGGCCCTCCACACATGTGTAAATGTTAAGAGGTATCAGTACTGAGATTACTGGCCCCTGCATTGTTTACACCTATAATTCAGACAGTAATTTCACGACTGTAATCCGCCCCATTGTTCACACCTGTGACACCTCTATTGTTTACACCCCTGAAGCCCTGTACTGTTCACACCTCAAACCCAAACTGAAAGTGCCCACATTGTTCACTGTATGTAGAACCGTATAGGTTTCCTTGTCTCCAACTATATTCTGCCTACCCTACGCTCCCTGTATGTGCCATACTCTGCCTGTCATATGCTCAGTGTGTGCCATACTCTGCCTTCCCTATGCTCCCTGTGTGTACCATACTCTGCCTTCCCTATGCTCCCTTTGTGTACCATACTCTGTCTGCCCTATGCTCCCTGTGTGTGTCATACTCTGCCTGCCCTATGCTCCCTTTATTTGTGCTTACCCTATGCTCCTTGTCTGTGCCATATTCTGCCTGCGGAAGGTGCGCTTGGTGGGGGTTTGTTGTTTGCATTTGGAAATACTTGTTAGGGGTCCCCAAGGTGTTTAATCATGTGTTGGGGGTTGCTGTGGGTACGTCTTAATCTGTTTCACATATGAGTGTTGAGTGATATCCCTGTAGTGAGCACCAACCATCTGTTTTTTTGGAGTGCTACTGCCATTAATGTCTTAATATTATAGCCTTAAAAGTTCTTGTGGTAACATGGGTGTGGTTTAAGCGGGTGTGGGTTAAAACAGGGAGTGGTCTACACTGGTTTACATTATCGGCCCTCTACCGCATAGGCCAGAAAAATTCCGGTCCTCTGTACCACAGAAGTTGAACGGCATTGCTGTAGTGGACAGAGTTGCCAATATAATTATAAAGGGGCATCATACACCTACATACAACTTTTTTCAATATGAGCAAGCAGTGGTGTAACTAGAAATTAACAGGCCCCACAGCAAATTATTTTTCAGGTCCCCAAATTGTCTAGATGTTGGTATGTTGGTTCCAAGCATTCTGGATAACAGGTCTCATACCTGTACTGGAAAATGTCAAAAACAAAACTTTTTGTTGTTGTTGTTGTTGAAATAAACAAAAAAATGGAAATTGGTGAGCACAACTTTACCTTGTTAATTATAGTTTATACAGGAACAATGACAACCTCCGTATTGTAGCTCCCACCCTTTCCAGCTATTGAAATGTGCATTTATTCTTAGTTATACAAAATTTTTATAGGGTCGATTTTAAATACAATGGGGAGGTTGCACAATAAATGCATGCTTCTGTTGAGACGTGCAAAAAAGTATGTCAGCAAAACAGTGTTTTCCTTAACTTCCCCTTTCATGCAAATTTGTGTCATCTGTGCCCATTTGACACAGCATGACAATCGGTGTCCCAGCACATCCAGATTAGGAAGGTGCTCCACTGGGCAGTGAGCTGTTGGACTGGGCCACTGTGCATGCTAGCCATGGCAAAATCTGTTTTGTTTTTTTTAGAACTGGAGTGCAGGGGGCCACTAGCAAAACTGTTATAAATAGAGGTGGGGACCTGGGACAAAACACAAAGTTTGGGAAGGGGCATTATTTATAAATCCAAACTGTAGCTCTCCAGCTGTTACTGAACAGCCCTAGCACTGAATGATGAAAGCAAATGTTTAGTTTCTGTGGGTTACTGTGTGAACTTTAGCACCTGTGGTAGTATATGCGTTCCTCAAGCACTACATAAATGTCAAATGCTCTAGGAAATATAAAAAGAGTTAGGGCACACACCCAGCAACAAATCGCCTCCTCTTTGGGCGACTAATCTCCCCTAAGGGCAGGACTCCACGGATGATTCCGGCGTGATGCACAAAAACGCAGGCGTCACGTCGGATGCGACGGAAATAAGGTAAGTAATTCTATTGTCGGAGTGTGTTGCAGCGTTGATGCGACACGACTGTCGGATGCAGACGCTGTGTCGCATCAACAATGCAAAACAATCTGACAATAGCATTACTTACCTTATTTCCGTCGCATCCGACGTGACGCCTGCGTTTTTGCGCGTCGCGTCAGATCGTGCTGGAAAGGTTCGTGGAGTCCTGCCCTAAATGCCTTCCCTCCGGCTAGATTTGAAATCGCCCGTGGTATGGCACTTGGAACACTTTGTTTTCCAAAGTCGCCCAAAGTTTCCTTGTGAGGCAACTTCGGAAAAATAAGCGATCCGAGTGCCAACTCAGTTCAGGGAGATTAGTCGCCCCGAAGAAGAGGAGACTTGACGCGGGGCGACTAGTTTCCCTGAATCTGACTGTGTGTCTCTGCCCTTAAAGTCAAAGAACTGAAATAGGGCAGAAGACACGCAACTACTGGCTGGTATATGTATGCATGGCCCTGTGTTTATTAATTTATATAGAAGTTACATTATGTATATAGAGTGCTGCACATTATACATTACATTCATCGTGCAGATGGGGGTACAGGCGGTGCATAAAAAAACAAAATACGCAGTCTCCAAAATGAAGTGGTACTGGGAAATCCTACGGCTACTGTCAAACTGGCAACATTCCTACTTCTTTGACTTTATACAGAAAGACGTACAAGTATGAGATCTGTTATTCGGAAACCCGTTATCCAGAAAGCCCTGAATTAGCATTTTATTCAAATAATCAAAATCGATTTCCTTTTTCTCTGTGATGGTAAAACAGTACATTGTACTTGATCCGAAACTAAATTTAAATCATTTTCTAGAAGACTTAAGGTATGAAGTTCAAACTTATGGAAAGATCCATTATCCAGAAAACCCCAGGTCCCGAGCATTCTGGATAACAGGTCCTTTACATGTATATGCAACAAATGTGGTGTAGAAGTGACAGTTTAAGGCAACTGTATGGCCGTGTGTAGTTTGGCCAGGTGCAAAGCGTCATGAGACGTTCTGGAACTGTATTTTGGAAGGTGATAGTCTGGCACATTCCTTAGTGCTCTCTGATATCCATGTAGCAATAGCTGTAGTGGGGCATAAGCCAGTCAAGCACTGGGACATGTTTCCTTTAGCAGTGACCAGCAAGGGTGGCCAAGTAGAACCAGTGCAGTTGCTTGGCCCACACTCACCTGATAATCTAATTTTCCTATTCAAAAACTATTCCTAAAATTTAGATCATTCTGGAAAATACATCTAGACTAACAGTCTGCTAGGGTGCCATAGTGATGAATAAGATATTCCTCTTTCCCCCAGCCTTGTGCTAGGTTAGAGAGGTTGTCACATTTCCCACACTAAACACCTGCAAGAAATACCATTCACACTAAGGCAAGTGTATGGGGGGACAAAGGGGTCTGCCCCCGGAATGTTACACCGATTGATGCAATAAACATGCAGGGGTCCTTCCCGCTACTCTTGCCTCAGCGTGCATGGTATTTCTCTAGGGTGCCATAGAGAGCCATGTCTGTTCCAAAAGACTAGACTGGTGCCACCAAACAGACCACAGATAAGACCATTTAACATTTCTGTGGGGTAATTCAGCAGTTGACCACCATTTATTGCTCTATAAATAAGCAAAGTTAGTGAAAACATTAAATCCATTATGCTCTTCCAATATATATATACACATTTAGTTATTAGTCCAGAAATTATATACATTACCCCCCAGGGCTTAATGTAGCACACCAGACTTAAAGCTGTTTTGTCCCTTGTAGTTCTATATCTTTTAATTCTAATTAAGCCCAATCAGCGTGTCCAGCAGCCTCGAACATTCTTCGTAAACCTGGCTTGGTAACTTGCTCTTTCAACCATTAATTAGATCAAACCCTAATCTGCCTTGTTACTTGACGTTAATATTGGACACTCATTAAATAAAATAGCCTGATAATTCTTTTACATGGGGCCTTACACATTTTTTTGTATCTATCTATGTCCCAGTCAGCGTTCTATAATACAAAAGTATTGTTAATTATTAATCCAATCAGCCTATGTATGCAGTGAAGTATAGTAGCTTTTATACAACCAGGCATGCATAGCTGACCCAAGGACTAATTGCTGATCCAATGTATGTTTGCCATAGCTGTCCCGTTGCAATGGGCAGATCCAAGCAATCTTTTAAAACATATCACTAATAATATCCATATGCAACAGAGCTTATTAGACATTTCATTGGGAGGGTACGCAGAAACCATTGCAGTCTGCATCAATGCTGAGTAATTAGTAACCATCTCTGCATCAAGAGAGGTTTCTATGCATTTGTCTGTAATTGGAGGTGACCATACACCTGTTTTATCTAACTGGAATTTAGAAGAGTAAATGGAAGTCCCACTGGGGGTGGTGCAGGGCCATGTAGTGTCCAATTATATCCCATGCACAAGAGCCTGATTATCATATAATGTTTCTCAACAGAATTCTTGTACAGGCCAGGGGCCATAAAAACTGACTAGCAGGCCTTCACTGGGACAGACACAAACTAGGGTTTGGTAGTTTGCATAATATTAGTGGGCTAGTGAGTTTACTTACTGTATGGATAAAGTCATACTGGACAACCTCACAATGGTAATTTAATGCAAAATCTTTCCAACATGTGTGTGCAGCCAACTGAATGATAAGTAGCCAGGAGAGAAGCTCTAGTAAATGGCATTGTGCAATTGGGGACCCATGACTTCTACCTGCAAACCCTCCTTCCCATTAATAGGCACTCTGCCCTGAGGCCAAGGACAAACTAAAATTTCAGTAACAAAAATCCTTTTGGAATTGCCTTGAAACACTAGACAATTTTGTTTCGAGTACACTGTCAAACTGCATTCTTTGCAACTTAAGTTCTGGTTTCTTTTGCATTGATCTTCTCATCATTTCTTATCCAATTACTACTAAATTAGAAACATTATTTTCAGAGGAGCCTTAGCTTATGCCAAATCCCTTATATTCCTGACTCCAGAACCTGATAGTGTAATGCGTCATTTCTATATGCAAAATCCAGTTATAGGCCTGAAAATGATGTAATGCAACTGGGCGTTTCTCCAGCAGAAGATCTGAACTCAAATTTACCCCATAAATCTGAGGGAACAAGCCCTAACGTAATAAGATATTTATATGTACTTTTTTAAGGTTACAGTGTGAATGTGCATGTGTGGGTGGTGTGGGCATAAGACCGTAACCACCTTGCGAAAAAATCCTTTACCAATTCTAAAAAAGAAGCTTGTGCGGGGCTTAGCCAATGAGAATTCTTATCTCAAGTGTGTTGCAAAGCACTTGTCCTTTTGCAATTCAACTGCTTGTCGAGTATTGCATGTATCATCTGAGTGAGAGAATAACTATTTTCAGCTATAAAGGGAAGTTTGCCAAAGAACGGCTGCTCAGAGATGTGCAGAACACCAATTA
The DNA here is from genome assembly GCF_017654675.1 of Xenopus laevis. Lineage (NCBI taxonomy): Eukaryota > Metazoa > Chordata > Amphibia > Anura > Pipidae > Xenopus > Xenopus laevis. Next base: position 118,851,237 of record NC_054377.1, on the reverse strand, counting down.
ACATACAGGAAAGGACCTGGAAACATTTAGTAGTAATACGTGTACAAAAAATGTAATATTGGCATGATAGCATGTGGTTAGAACGTTCTATCATGAAACGGAGATCTTCTCTATTACTATATTACAAAATAACGGCTCAAAGGTGGTACCTCTGGAGTCATTTACCAAAATGAAGGCAGTATTCAATGTGCAAAAAACAGGCACAATCAGCTATGTTTTGCACTTTGGACCCTGACTTTCACTTTCTTTAATTGCAGCAGGTCTCTGCACTTTGTTTTAAAGCCAGAGGCCACCTTCATGAATACACAGCTGCATGTGTTTGTCAGGAATGTATTCATGAGGGGTTTGAAGGGGAAGCACATATGCATCACTCCTCCTCTAATTGATGTGCAAGTTAGGGAACAGTGTAGGCTGCAATGAGGCCCTGTACTTACCAACTGCCACAGGGCTGGCCTGTGAAGGCCTTTGCGGCAAGTCTCACCGTGAGGCGAGATATATATATTGAAATTATTATTACATATGTTTCCGTTCTGGTTTTATCCTATTCATAATTCGTTCTCTTGAGCTAAGACCACATCCATACAGCCAAAACTGATAGTAGCACAACTACCGTATATACTCGAGTATAAGCCGATCCGAGTATAAGCCGAGGTACCTAATTTTACCTACGAAAACTGGGAAAACTTATTGACTCTAGTATAAGCCTAGACACAACTACAGCCCTGTCTCCCAGCAGCGCACCTTCCACCAAAGAGACTCCCCCAGCGATCGACCGGACTTCTTTGCAAAGTTGATGGTGACAGAGAATTGTGCAGAGAGTGCTGTGTGTCATAAAACCATCACTGATCTTTCGTATAACCAACAGATGGCGCTGTGTGATATTGCCATCACTGTTAATCCTTTATTCAACCAACAGATGGCGCTGTGTGATATTGCAGTCACTGTTATTCTTTGATACAACCAACAGATGGTGCTGTGTGATATTGCAGTTACTGTTATTCTTTGATATAACCAACAGATGGCACTGTGTGATATTGCAGTCACTGTTATTCTTTGATATAACCAACAGATGGCGCTGTGTGATATTGCAGTCACTGTTATTCTTTGATACAACCAACAGATGGCGCTGTGTGATATTGCAGTCACTGTTATTCTTTGATATAACCAACAGATGGCGCTGTGTGATATTGCAGTCACTGTTATTCTTTGATACAACCAACAGATGGCGCTGTGTGATATTGCAGTCACTGTTATTCTTTGATATAACCAACAGAGGGCGCACTGTTATTCTTTCATAAAACCAACAGAGGGCATTGTGGGATATTGCAGTCTCTCCCCAAGTGAACTGTTGGTATAGGAATGATTAAAAGTGACTGCAATCTCAGCTACTGCCCGCTGACCCGAGTATAAGCCGAGGTAGACTTTTTCAGCACATTTTGGATGCTGAAAAACTCGGCTTATACTCGAGTATATACGGTATATTAAAAAAAACTCACAAAAAGGTTTGGTCAACTTTAAACAGAAAATGGAAGATTCGTTCATACAGGCCAAAATCTTGTCTTTCAGCAGTCGCTGAATAAAGGATATCAGCCATGTAATCTGTTTGACCAACAGTCAACATGTTCAGTTACACTCAAGGGTTGTGACACGGAGGAAGATAAATCTTTGCTACTGCTGGCAATTGATCTCCTCTAAATGTCTTCCCACTGGCAAGAATGTGAATAGCCGGTGGGATGCCATAATCATTGCTTCGGTTTTCCAAAGTTTCCTGAAGTTTCCTTGTGAGGCAACTTCAGAAAACTGAACTTTACACACAGAACCACACACAGGCCCATCTATAACTAAAGACGTACACCCAAGAGCTTGACACGGGTGCTAAGGAAGGAAGCTTGACAAATGGCACTGGTTGCCCACAAATGCAAAGTAGCACTTGTAAGTGACTTCTGCAAAACTGTGAGGTCAGTAGATGTATATATACAGTATATGTATACAGTATATAATACCAGAAATTTACACACGGCTTTACAATCATTTATAACAAACAGGGGTCTTACAAGAATTTAACATACTAGGGTTACAGAATAAAAGTGATTTTTTTTTCATGCAGCAAGTTTATAGGAAACAGGTGTGAGCAGCATAAAAGCAGTCACTGTTGCAGTTGTACTATAAGCACAAGTCTGACTTTTGCCTGCTGCTGTAAGCATACATGGCTATATTGCATGGTGTGTACAGGTTTAAGGGGTATAAACCCTAGACTTTGGGATACGGATGGACTAGGGTTGCCACCCTTTGAAACGACGGAGACCGGGCAGGGGGTGCAGGCCATGACATCAAGGGGTGGGGCAGTGACGTCGATGGGAGGGTCTGTGACATAAGGGGGCGGGACTATGACACTGCAGTCTGCGATTGGCCGATCATCGTGTCAATCAAGTGAATCCTGCCCAGAGTTTTGACCTGGGCAGATCTTCAAAATATACAATATAACAATGTGTAACAGAGTACAACAAGTATAGAAATAGTTAGCCTTTCGAAAATGTCTCTCTCCTGCCGTCCTTTTACAGTCTCTCTACTGTGCAAAAAATGTAACAAAAAAGGAAGAAAAAATAATACTTAAAAGATATCAATATTTTCTTATGGGACAGCGCCTAAAGCAAACGGAGAAAGCAAAAACAGAAACAAAACATGGTGTAGTATTTCCGGTTATTCTTGTAACACCCTTGTGCAGAAAAAAAAAATAGTAAGTATTTGGTGGTATAAGTTCCCCTTTAGAAGAGACTTCTTCCTCCTATCCCCAAACTGTGCGCAGTTATAGTTGTTATTTTCAGGGTCCTTCAACGGATTTTGGTAAAAGTGCCTACTTACAAGATGTAGGTTTATATCACATGTAGTAACAGACCCCAGTGCCTTCCTCTCCTTCTCCAGCCACTGTTAGGCTCCAAGGTAAGGATACGAATTGTTCATAGTATAATACCGTTTTATTAAAAAGTTTAAAAGAATTTTACACTCACATCTGTTGGTATAGTTTAAGTCACATATAGGTAAGTCCTTTAGCCGTGTTACCAGTTGAAAATCAAAGGAGGAGGTTTTTGCCGGCGTCTCTCTCCCTCGTGGTGTATATTTCTTTCTCGAATTTGATAAAATTATTCAATCAATTTATTTTAATAATTTTTGATTTTTTATATTTGTGTATAGTGTAAATATATAATCATATAAATTATTTCCTCATTGATTTCTATTAAATCAATCAATTTAAAGTGCTTAGTGCTTTTTGTGATGAGTTAAATATAATTATAAATGTGTATATATCGAGAAAGAAATTATATAAGTAGATTGTAGCAATATTGAGGATTGATTTGCACTGATTGAAATACAAATGATGAACTTATACCACTTATACCACCAAATACTAACCCTTTTTTTTTTCATCTTCAGCACAAGGGTGTTACAAGAATAACCAGAAATACAACACCATATTTTGTTTCTGTCTTTGCTTTCTCCGTTTGCTTTAGACGGTAAAATATTGATATCTTTAAGTATTATTTTTTCTTCCTTTTTCGTTACAGATCTTCAAAATACCAGGCTGTCCAGGCCAAAACCGGACAGGTGGCAACCCTAGGATGGACTGATATTGGAGTAGTCAGATCTAATTTTCAAAACCGGCCAAAAGCCCTTGCAAAGCTATCCAAAATCATACCAAAAGTCATTTCAAGAGTCGGCCTAAACTTTACACAGTTGAAAAACATAAAAAATAAATAATTATACATGAAACCACCTACTAATTCTCTCAAATCTAGAAACATTCACAGCTCCCACAGCCCTCCCTCCAATGACGTCCACCCCCCCCAAAATATTCTATTCCCACTGTCTGCTAGGATAACTAGTGCCCACGTTAAATTAAAACTACATTATCCAGCATGCACTGGGCATTAATCTTGAATATGATAAACAATGCAAGTACAGGTATGGGATCCGTTATCTGGAAGGCTCCGAATTATGCAAAGGTCATCTCCCATAGACACCGATTTATACAAATAATCCAAATTTTAAAAAGTGATTTCCTTTTTCTCTGTAATAATACAACAGTACCTTGTACTTGATCCAAACCAAGATAAAGCTAATCCTTATTGGAAGCAAAACCAGGCTGTTTATTTAAAATTATTTTATAGGAGATTTAGGCTATAAATATCCAAATTATAGAAAGATCCATTATCCAGAAACCCCATAATGTACTCCCACCCCAATGTAAAATATAAGGATATTATAAGTCACAGAGGAAGCCAAGTGCTTTTATACAGGTCATGGAACTAGGAGGTTTCTGATACAGTAAGTGGAGTGGGTAAAGTCATAGCTTATAATTATTACAATCACAAACATATTGGACAACTTTAGCTCATAAAAACAAGCAAACATTTCTCAAAGACGTTCCATTCATAAGTTATTGTCAACAAGATGTCACTTTGAATGATGCATCCCTCAGGGTAGCTCTAGTTTTGCTTAGGCTGGTATAGAAGGGAGTCACCAGTGGGGTTGTGCTGCAGACACCATACATGATGTCTAAAAGGGATTAAATCCCAGAAATGGCAGATCCCTCCTTTCAATCAGCTGCAAGAGCTCAACTACACATATTTTAATAAAGGAGGCTATGCTACCCCTATAAACCTAGAGGATAAGCAGCTCAAGAAGCAATCAGTTAATGTGCCTGTGGTGCTTGAGCTCCGATTGGGCAAAGCAGTGCATGTACTACTCAAATAAATAATATCCTGACTACAGAGGCGTCTAAATGCCATTATGAACAATATCTGAATAAAGGAGAAGAAAATGTAATCACTCCCAGAATCAGTTTGTTACATGTCATCCTATGTAATTTGAGAAACTCTGCCAGCAATATCTAGTTGTAGTCAGAATTAGCAGTTAGGAAAAGAATGGCCCTTTGCTGTGCAAGTAACAACATGTATCCTGATGAGTGATGGCTGGTGCCAAAGGCACTTGACCTAATAGGATTCCACTATTTGAAAGGAAAATAAAAAGTGCTTTGTTTTTACCCATAAAAAAAATCACAACGTGCAAAATCTAGCAACAGATTAATTCTAGGGAAAGTGCTTATCTACTTCCTTTCAGCCACAACATTCAAGAATAGTAGCCAGTCATTAACATAACGAGCACCAATCTTACCTCATTTTTTTATTGTTTTACAGGACTATGGGCGATTAGAAAAGGTACAGAAATCCCCCACCCCATCTCTTTAATAAATCTGTTATAGCACAATAAAGCTGTTTCAAGCCTCAAAAGCTCCTGTGAATGGAGGAGAAGGGGCCTATGGGCACAGTTGCTGGCATCAGAAAACATGGCACGCAAAGAAGGCATAACCGTGTCGTACTTAGCACGTGGAGCAGGCTTAATTATTTTGTAATTTTATCAATGGAAGTTTATCTGAACTTGAAGCACTCGTTATAGCTATAAATTACAGAGAGAGGCCTGACACGGAAACAGATTTATGACCCCAAAATCGTTTGAAATACACAGTTTGTTTAACCTTCCTAAAGGTAAGGGACAACTGGCACCCAATGTAGCCTAAAACGTATAAGCATGTACATTTTCCATACAATTTTTTTAATTAAAGGAATTGTTCAGTGTAAAAATAAAAAAAACTGGGTAAATAGATAGGCTGTGTAAAATATAAAATGTTTTCAATATAGTTGGTTAGGCAAAAATGTAATGTATAAAGGCTGGAGTGAGTGGATGTCTAAAATACTGTAATAGCCAGAACACTACTTCCTGCTTTGCAGCTCTCTTGGTTTCCACTGATTGGTTACCAGGCAATAACCAATCAGTGACTTGAGGGGGGCCCCATGGTCATAAATGTCTGCTTTTGAATCTGAGCTGCATGCCGAGGATCAATTGCAACTCACTGAACAGTTATGTCCCATGTGGCCCCCCTTAGTCGCTGACTATTCAGACGTCGAGAGCTGCAAAGCAAGAAGTGGGGTTCTTTTCTGTTATGTTAGAGACATTCGCTCACTCCAGCCCTCAGGACTGAACCACACGGTGCGCCTTCTTCAGATCCGACTTGATGAGAGGAAGCGGATGCGACGAGACGGATGCGGCGAAATATAATGTAGGTAATAGGAATATCGGACCTACACCTGCGTGCATCCGACGCAACACGACTCTCTAATGTGAACGCCGCACTTTGCGTCTTCATCTGACAGTTGTGTCGTGTCGCATGCACGCAGCTTGTAGGTCCGACATTCCTATTACTTACATTATATTCGTTGCATCCATCTCGCATCATCCGCTTCCTCTCATCGTGTCGGATCTGAAGAAGGCACACCATGTGGTTCAGCATTTATATATTACATATTTGGCTAATTAACTATATTAGAAAGATTTTTTATTTTGCACAGCCTGTCTATTTACACAGTTTTTATTTTTGCACTGAACTGTTCCTTTAAGCGAACACAGTACTTAATTACTTTATTTACTAAAACTTTACTTACTTTAATGGGGTTATTTATCAAAGGTCAAGTTTATGAGGGTGTCACTGAATCCGAATTACCAAATCCTTCGTTAAAGATTCTGTTGAATGCCGAACCGAATTCTTTTTAGATATTTGCAAATTAGGAGCTGGAAAGGAAAAAATGTTATATACGTCCTTGTTTTGTGACAGTCACAGTATTTCCCTTCCTAACCGGATTCGTTTTAGCCAGGCACAAGAATTCGGACGAATCCTGCTGAAAAAGGCCAAATCTCGAACGGAATCCTGGAGTTGGTGCATCCCTACTAGATTAACTCACATCTCAAATGTTTTCTTATTTATGAAAAAAAACTTGAATGCAAAAAACTCAAATCAGTGCATTCGAGGGGGAGGCGGCAAACCCAAATACTCAAATTTATCGAACTTCTATAACAAAAAAAAACTTGAATCACTCAAATTTATCGAGTTTTTCGATAATGAAGGCTACAAACATATTCAAATGGTTGAAGGGACCTTTGCCACTAACTCCTAAATGACCTCAACAGGTTTGTGAGTCTGTGATATAATCTGCTCGACAGGTATTGCAACTCAAATTGGTAGTTCACCTTTGAGTTAACTTTTAGTATGTTCTAGAATAGCTAATTCTAGGCAAATTTTCAATTGGTCTTCCTTTTTTCTTCTTCTGATTCTTTCCGGGTTTCAAATGGAGGTCACTGACCCTCATCTAAGGAGCACATGCTGTGTAAGGCTACAAATGTATATTTATTGCTACTTTGTATTACTCATCTTTCTATCCAGGGTCTTTTCCAGTCATATTTCAGTGTCTTGTTCATATCAGTGCAGGTAATATGGACCCTAGCAACCAGATTGCTGATATTGCAAAATGGAGAACACCTGAATAAAAAGCAAAGTAACTCAAGACCACAAGTAATAAAAAATGAAAACCAATTTTAAATTGTCTCAGAATATCACTCCTTACAGCATACTAAAAGTTAATTTAAAGGAAACGAGCATTGCAGTTTCACTAAAAGGAAAACAAATCTTTTCAATACACTACAACAGCGCCACCAAAAATCCTGTCTAAATATCCATTAGAAATTATGATCTCTTGCTTAAATCGAGCCCTACAACATCTCTCTTTCTCTCATTTTTACAAAAAGCCTGCACTGGCCCTTTAAAGGAAACAGGAGTAGGGTTAAATAGATAACAGATGGGGATTTCCTGTACACCAGGGGCCTACATGTAACAAAGGGGTGTAACTTAATGAAGATATAACCTTGCTTTTAAATAATACATTACATTACTGATTTATTGGAAAGAAATATAAGTTGGTGATGAGAGGATTTACAATTCACGGTAAATACGATGAAAGTCACAATCAACTAAATGAATTCCTCTGCAAGAAGGATTTAAGCTAACAGACATCAAACCATTTACTCATGCAAGGGGGTTGGCATCGGATGTGGTACTTTCCTGTGGCCTTTGCACACTATTCAATATCTGGAAGAGACCAGGCTGATATGCAATTAAAAATTATTTCAATAAAAGTTATTGGCATGCCGCAGGGTTTATTTTCAGACTTGTGTATCATATGACTAAGTGGCAAGGTTTAACCTTTATGCCACCAGATAATAAGGTCAAATACTTAAAGGGATTCAGTCATGATTTTTATGATGTATTTTTTATTTCTTAATTACACTGTTTACACTACAGATATTTCACTCTGCAATATAAAATGTCATTTTTGAACCAGAAAGTGTATTTTTTTTGTAGTTGTAATATTGGTGTGTAGGCAGCCATCTCAGGTCATTTTGCCTGGTCATGTGCTTTCAGAAAGAGCCAGCACTGTTGTTTCTCCTGCTCAATGTAACTGAGTGGTGTCACAGCGGGACCTGGATTTTACTATTGAGTGCTGTTCTTATATCTACCAGGCAGCTGTTATCTTGTGTTAAGAAGCTATTATCTCGTTATATTCCCATTGTTCTGTTGTCAGGCTGCTGGGGGGAAAGGGGGTGGGGGTGATATCACTCCAACTTGCAGTATAGCAGTAAAGAGTGACTGACGTTTATCAGAGCACAAGTCACATAACTGGGGGCAGCTGGGAAACCGACAATATGTCTAGACCAGGCACATCAGATTTCAAAATTAAATATAAAAAAAATATATTTGCTCTTTTGAAAAACGGATTTCAGTACAGAATTCTGCTGGAGCAGCACTATTAACTGATGCATTTTGGAAAAAAAATATTTTCCCATGGCAGTATCACTTTAAATACTTCATTTTTGCCCACTGCTGATATGGGACATTTCAGGCACGTTTCGTGTGTCCACCTTATGTGCTGCACTGTTACATCAATAACCTAAAGAGCAGCAGAACTAGGAGTTCCTTTTTCCAACAGCAAAACCATTGCGTCCCAAATCGTATTTGCCTTCCCTAAAAAACGCATGCACTAATCCCAGAAAAACCTTCAGTATAATCCAGCACCCTATATACCTGCAGGGCAATTCCTCTGGGGGAAACTTTGCAATGACAGCTCAGGGTTCTAATGGAGAGTTAACCTTTTTCTGAATCTTTAACGGATTAAGGCAAAAGGGTTTTGGGCAACCAGGAGTGGTTGCTGACCGGCAAGGGGTCACTGACCCAGCTCCCTTTTTAAAAAAAAAAAAAGCCTCTTCTGATTTACAGTTGTCTACAATCAATCCAGCATAAAGGGCCTTGTACCATGTACATCTGAAAATCATGCCTGGGTGTAAGTCTTTGCACTGTGCTGCATCTAACTCAATAGAGAGATTTTTTAACAGAAGGAAGATCGGAGGTTAAACGATGACTAATAAATTCTACAAATATACACTATTTTGCTCATTCTGTATATAGATAGCTGTCAAAACCATCAGTTTAGCATTGGTATATGCTCCCTTGTCAGTCCCAGTGCTCCTTGGGGGCTTTAAGCCTTGCATTCGTTAACGTGTTTCAGCAGTGATGTATGAGCGAGGCCATTATTCCCGCAGGGGTTGCGTCTCACTGAAATAAGTGGGGTGCAGCCAGTGACAAGGTCAGGCAAGAGCAGGTCTGCTGTGGCCCATGAAAGGGAGGGGCAGCTCTTCCTGCAGTAAGTTATTGCGCATGATAGACACATACAAGATTCCAGGCAAGATAGTGGCCACCAGGGACCCACAAACAGCAGCTAAGGGGGGGGGGTGTACCACCAGAAATGCCCACGGGGCAACAACATACTTTGTGAATCCTGCCCAAGCACAGATTTGCTCTGCACATTGAGGGGCAGATGTGTATGTATGAGAATGGGGGGAGGTTGTGTGTCAGGGTATTTATGAGGTGCACCGTGCATGTGTGTGTGTGTATAGATACTATAGATATACTATATGGATAACAGAATCAGGGTCACAGCAATAGCAGCAGCAGCAGCATTCTGACACAGTCCTTACAGGGTGAAATGATAGGGAGACATGATGTTAATAGAGAGTGGGGGGGGGGGTGCAGAATATCTGCCCATCCCCCTCACATTATTGCCCACATGTTCTTATGATAAATACCCCTCTACTCACCCATTGCAGAGTCCCAGGCGGCGGATCGTCAATCTGCTTGGGGGCCACTCGCTCCCGTAACCGCTAACAGGCAGCACAGCCCGGGCTCGTCTCCAGCACTCCCCACCTGAGCCCGGGGATACCCCCAGCATCGGATCCCATATTTAGTAGGACAGGCAGGGGCCAGAGCGATTGTCCGCTTGTTCTTTGGGCAGCTTCACCCCCAGCTCTGAGCTACCATAGACTAGTCCAGCAATGGTGCGGCAAATAAACAAAGGAGCCCTCTCTATCGGCCTCAGTGTCCTGCTGTGGGGAGGGGGCTGTGAGACTGGTCTCCGCGCTGACACACTCCTCTATCTCTCTCTCTGTGTCGGGCTGTGGCGCTGAGCGGCTCCTCAGTAGCAGAAGCAGCAGACTCCCTTGTGTGTCCCTCACCGCTCGGACCGTCTCTCCTGTGCAGCTATTCTGTCTGCTACGGATCTCCTGTCCGCTGTGCCGGCCCCCGGCTGAGAAAAATAATAATAATACCTTTATTTCTGCCTCTTCCCCGCCCGGGATGCTTCTCTGCCGCCGCCGCTGCTTCTGCTACTTCACCCCACTGCTTGTTTACTACACCCCACTGCTTGTTTATTCTCTCATTCTACTGGCGGCTTTAGTCACGTTTCCTTTTGCCTCCCTTCTCTGTAGCATCCTCTCCCCTCACTGAGCAGCAGCCTCCTCTGTGTGTGTCTCTATTCTGCCTTCCCCTGTGTGTGGAATTGTATATATCCCAGCCTGTGTATATCTCCTGTGTGTCTATATGTATCCTAGCCTAGCCTGTGAATATGTGTATTCCTGCTGTATATACTGTATATCCCAGTCTGTGTATATCTCTATTCTGCCTTCTGTGTGTGTGTGTATATATCCCAGCCTGTGTATATATCCTAGTCTGTGTATAGCTGTATTCCAGCCTCCTCAGTGTGCCTATATGTATCCCAGTCTGTGTATATCTGTATTCCTGCTTTGTCCTGTGTGGGTATAAGTATGGCAGCCTTCTCCTCTCCTATGTGTTTATCAGTATGCTAGTCTGTATCCCAGGCTTGTCCTGTGTGCATATATCTATGTCCCACTGCCAGGCTTGTCCTATGTGTGTGTGTGTATGTGTGTGTACCTGAATGCCAGGCGTCTCCTCTATTATTTCTCAGTATACTAGTCAGTGTAGTGTATGTGTAACATTCTTCTCATGTGTGTGTTTGTACAGTAGGTTTGTCCGATGTGTGTATATATATATATACAGTATCTTTGTCCCCAGCTCTTCCTGTGTGTGTGTATCTGTATTGTAGGCTTCTGAGTGCCAAGTTCTGCTGCAAGCTCTGCACCTCTGTGTCTGGCTTCTTCCTGCTGTCTCAGTACCTCGCAGCTCTTTTCTCTTCCCCCTCTCCCTGACCCCCATCTCCCCCTCCCTCACTCCTTGTGTTTGCTTGCAGCCCATCTGCAGAGTGTCTCTTCTGCCTGTTACAGTCCACTCTCCAACTCCTCCTCTCATGATAAGGAAAATCAAATTCAGTGAAAGACAACCTGCGCCTCTTGCTAACGGAACCAGCATTTCTATAAATTTCATTGTGTACTTTTGCATAACTGTTGCTTGAGAGATGCAGCTTTCTAACATTACTTAGCAATATAAGCCTGGTGTAGCTTTGGTTCTACTGCCTTTACCCTATCTCCCCTCAGTCAAACTAACTCTAGTACAGAAGAACAGTATTTTGATATCTGTGGCTGGCCATAAATTGAATGCTATAAGATTTTACAAGTGATCTGGTAATCTTAAAGGGTACATATACAATTTTTTTAAATTGTACCCCTCTATAATAAATATCCTAAAATATAAGCAATCGTCATGTATACCTTTCGGATCAAGTTTCTTAAAAAGAATCATGAAAAACACTCATGTTCAGCCCCCTTTCCTTTCTTCCGGTGTTACATGCCTTAGTACTTCTGTGAGTGCCGCCGGCCCTTTCAATTCGATTCTCAGACTTCATCCAGTGATGTCCCATCACAAGTACAGGTTCAAGTCCCTTCACAGATAAAGAAGTACAGATTCAAGTCACATCACACCCAGGTTTTCCTTTTTTTATGAAACACCTTGTTGGAATTAAGGGGGGAAATATAGCTCTTTTTGACATAATAAGTGGCACGCACATATTTATATTTAAAAATGCAATGTGTTCTTTTTCCACAGCTCATTGTTAGTGTTATCATTTAAACTCAAAATTACAAATAATGAACCAAATACAAATAATTCAGCAAGCAAAGAAAAATAAGACAAGAGGGGTCATTTACAGAACCCCTGACCAAAGCGCAAAAGCACTTCCCTTAGTGCTCATACTAAATGCACTTGTGTCTGTGGTCTAAGCGCTTGGTGAAGACTGCCATAGGGCAGGTGGGACACCTATGTGCCTGTCCTTGTTCATCCCTTATGAATACATCAGTTTCAAATGCTGGCAGCACTATATTCATGGGGGGAAGCAGGTCTCTGTTTTAGAGTGCAAAGACTGGTGGCAATTTTTAAGGTGCAGGATGCAAAGTATGTAGCGAATTGTGCCACCTTTTTTGCACTTTTCATGCTGCCCTATACTTAATAAATGACCCCTATGATGTTGGAGGTCCCGCGTACCACTGGAGAGACGGGGAACAAAAGTTAAATGTCCTGCAGGGGCTTATTCAAAACCCTCATCTGAATCTTGCTGAAAATCCATGACACGATTCAAGCCTTGACTGGGATTCAAAATAGGGCCTGGCATTTCAAGTACACAAAGACCCAAACAGCCAATTTAACAGTGACTGCCTATGGCATCTTACAGCAGCCCCTCTGGCATTTGCCAGAATCCATAAATTGCCAGTTTGGGCCTAATACTAATTGATAATTGGTTTGCAAGTGCAGTATGACTAACCTGATTAGGGGTATGTACTTAGGATCTAAGAATTGTGGATACTTATGCAAATAGCATATTTGTTTTTTATGCTTCTGTTGCAGGAAAACATGTTTTTTAGCAGAACAATAGGAATGTAACCTGATAGCAGCTCCCTGACACAAGATAACAGCTCCCTGGTAGATATAATAATAGCACTCAATCAAAAATCAAAAACCCACTGTGACTCCTCCAGTTACATTGAATAAGAAAAACAATAGCCTGCCTGAAAGCAGTTCCATAACGAAGTGCTGAGGCACATGACCAGGCAGAATGACCTGAGATGGCTGACTGCACACCGATATTATAACTAAAAAAAATACACTTGCTCGTTCAGGAATGACATTTTATATTGTGCAGTGAATTAATTGCAATGTAAACAGTGTAATTTCGAAATAATAATAACCACACCATAAAAACCATGACAGAATCCCATTAAAGTCACTGCTTAAAGGAGTAGGAAAGGTTAAAACTAAGTAAGCATTATCAGATAGGTCAATATGAATACACTAGTAAACCCTCAAAGTAATGCTGCTAAGAGTCCTCTGTCAAAAGAAACACCACATTTCTTGACTTCTATTGTGTACATATGAACTTCTGTATCAAACTTCCTGTTTTCATCTTAAACCTCCAGGGCAGGGCTTGAGCATGCTCAGTTTGCTCCTCCCCCTCCCTGCTGTAATCTGAGCCCAGAGCAGTGAGTGAGCAGGGAGAGACTCAGGCAGGAAGTGATTGCTTACCAAGCTAATATGGTAGCTGCTATCCTAAACAAACAGTGACAGTGTATAGAGTTGGTTACTCAGGTATGGTACAGCATTCTACAGAATTAATATAGTCTTCTAGCTTGCACTGTTGTGGCTAATTAATTTGCAATAAACTGCCTTGGTAGCATTCCTTCTCCTTTAAATTGTCAGGCTCAAAATCACTTATGAATAAATAAAAAGCAATGGGCCAGGAACAAGCCCTGGAGGTACTCCACTAACACTAGCCCCACTAACCTCTTTGGAATCTACCTCTGTTAAGCTCTGTCTATATAGAAACTGCAGGCTTGAGGCCAATATTGCTTAAAGGGGTTGTTCATCTTTACGTTAACTTTTAGTATGTTATAGAACGGCTAATTCTAATCAACTTTTTAATTGTGAACAACCTCTTTAATTTAAACAGTAAACTTCTGTGCAACACTCTATCAAATGCATTATGAAAATGTAAATAAAGCACCTCCACTTCAGCTTTAAGATCTAAGTACAGTATCTGCATCCCTCCTCATATGTATCATTGAGATTTGTCTGGTCTTATCGATTTTACATAAAACACACTGATTCATACACAACATGATAATGTTGTGATTTAAAATTTATTCCAATAATACTGTATATCTCCCCAAATTAGAAGACAGGCCTGTAGCTACATTGGGCAGGCAGAGTATGGGGCAGACAAGGAGCATAGGGTAGGCAGAGTATGGGAGACACAAGGAGCATAGGACAGGCAGAGTATGGCACACACAGGGAACATAGGGCAGGCATAATATGGCACACTCAGGGAGCATAGGGCAGGTAGAGTATGGCACACACAGGAAGCATAGGGCAGGCAGAGTATGGCACACACAGGGAGCATAGGACAGGCAGAAAACAGCAGAAGACAGGGAAGCCTATCAGGACCACATTTGGCTGGGCCCTTAAACAAACAATTGTGCACCGTATGGGCGGAGGTATGGAACCCGGTGGGCCCCCAAGGGTCCAGTCCGACCCTGAATGCTGGTGCACCTCCAGCAGTTTGTCTGATGTGTAAACAGATGAACAATGTGGGCACTTTCAGTCTGGCTCTTAGGTGTGAACAGTACAGGGCTTTAGTGGTGTGAACAATAGAGGTGTCACAGGTGTGAACAATGCAGGGGCGATTACAAGTGTGAAGCTTACTATTTGATTTTAGGTTTAAATGCATGGGCCAGTTCATTTTAGTAATGATACCTTTTTAATCTTACACAAGGCAAGTACCGTATATACTCGAGTATAAGCCGTCCCGAGTATAAGCCGAGGTACCTAATTTTACCTCCAAAAACTGGGAAAGCTTATTGATTCGAGTATAAGCCGAGGGTGAGAAATGCAACAGCTTCTGGTAAGTTTCAATCAAAAAATTGAGGGTTTCTGCTCCCATTGGAGGTGCCGGCATCTCGTTTTTGGACGCCGGCGAATATTCTTGGAGACTATTCTTGGACGCAAGTGACTATTCTTCGTTTTTGCGCTTGACCCGAGTATAAGCCGAGGTTGAGTTTTTCAGCATATTTTGGGGGCTGAAAAACCTGGCTTATACTCGAGTATATACGGTAAGCAGACTTTCATGTTTGGGCCACAGAAGGGGGATCATGGGCTGCCAGTTAGACAGCACTGCTATAAGGTACTGTATATTTTCCTATTCTTCTCTTATATGTTTAAAAAATAATTTGGGATTTGTTTTACTCTTCACAGCCATGTTCTTCTCATTTAGTATCACTTGTAACAGTTGATTTTGTTAAATCTCAGGGAACTTGCTCAGTTAGGTCTGAAACCGCTGCTTAAACAATAAAAACACATACCACCATGTATATACAACATAAATACAACATAAATCTTAATAAAACCTTTTTATCACAAAATGAAAAAAGTCATTATTTCTACAGCACCATCAAATTGAGCAAAAGTGTAACAAACAAAGAAACCCTTGATAATATAGTTTTAAAACATGCTGTGGGAAAGTCTATTTTTAGCATTGCCTTCCTGCTTTTTTTGCATCTTATTGCATGTTCAGACTTTTTGGCTTCTAGTTAATGGATATTTTGTCCTGTGTTTATAAAAATATGCTGATTTTTAATGACAAAGGACAGTTCACTTTTCATAACCTCATACTGCTGAGTATTGTCACAAAATATAAATCTACAGTAATGTCCCAGCAGGTCATTCCCTTCATTTTGTAGCTATATATTTCTACTATATCTATAGGGGGTTCTCTTTTGAAGCAATTCTTGCCAATTTCCAGGTGTTTTTCCCAACGTGCATTATTAGGTGATGGAGCACATTTTGATGGAGCATAAAATGAAACTGGGTAAATGCTGTAGATAGGCTGTGCAAAAAAAAAAAAAATTCAATATAGCTGTAACTTGAAGGGGCCCATATGGGACATAACTGTTCAGTAGTGTTGCCACCCAGCCGGTATTTTACTGGCCTAGCCGGTAAAACACCAGCCAAGGCCGGGGCCGGTATTACAAATTTACCGGCAATGTAGCTGCCGGTAAATTTGTAATACACCTAAAAAAAGCCCGTGGCCTGCCCCTAGCCTGCTCCAAACTTACTTTTTTTCCTAAGCTTCTTGCCAAATGCATGCGTTTGGCTCCAACCCCTTTGACTTCACGACTTGGCCAGCCAATAGCGCATCACGGCCCCGCCCCCTTTAGCATCACAGCCCCACCCTTTTAGCCCTGCCCCCCCCATCTGCCGGTGAAGATTATTTTAAAAGGTGGCAACCCTACTGTTCAGTTAGTTTGCTTTTGATCCTTTGCATGCAGGTCAAATTCAGAAGCAAATTAACTGAACAGTTACTGTATGTCCCATGTGCCCCCTTCAAGTCACTGATAAGTTGCTGACTGGTAAGAGGTTAGAGAGCTGAAAAGCAGGAAGTAGTGTTCTGGCTATTATGTTAGACATCCAGTCACTCCAGCCTTTATAGATTACACTTTTGGCTAACTTACACTGCACAGTTCCTTTAAAGGAGAACTAAACCCCTGTAACAAAAAAAAAAAAACCTTACCTGCCTGGCATTGCCCCCCGTCCCCTCTCCATCCCCACACTGCATTAGTAAAAAAAACCCTTAAAAAAACCCTATCCTAAAATGCAGCGAAGCGGAGCTCCAGGGCACCATCTTCCTCTGCTTGCTTTCAGGACTCAAACACGAAGCCTGCAGGAGCATGTGCAGTTGGGCCAAGTCAGGAATCGTCTTCAACTGCGCATGGCGTTGAGTCCCAAAAGAATACAATGCGGGGGAAGATGGTGCCCTGGAGCTCCGCTGCTCAGCATTTTGGGTCAGATTTTTTTAAGGTTTTTCTTTTTGACTAATGCACAGTGTGGGGAGGGAGAGGGGGCAATGCCAGGCAGTTAAGAGGGGCTTTTTTGGTACAGGGGGTTTAGTTCTCCTTTAAAGCAGTGCTAGGTCTAGCAAATATATGGTAAACCCCCAAAAGCATCAACCTGTTTCCATCACTTTCTAAGTGGGACTATTAACGTTCATTGTATAAATAAGTATTGCATTATATAATAATAAGTGATATAATTTGTGAAGTGTTCCATCCTCAAGCCACAGTACAGTTAATTGTGGAGACCATGGTTCAAATTGGGTATAAAGTCCTAGAAAACTCATCAAGTTTTCTAGCACCAGCATTTAGAGTGTTCACACTATGGAAAATAACCTACTAAGCAAAACAATTTCACCTATTGAGACATTTAAAATTAGCACCACTGCATACAAATAATAGTTCGGATGACCAAAACGCCAACAGAAATTGCCATCTATATTTTTCAGGAAAACACTATACAAAGCTCAAAGCTTTTTGGATCAGAAACAAACAAGGTAATAATGAAGTGGAAGCTAAAAGCGGCATTAAATTAATGATAAGGTTCCCTTTGAAATGAAAAACTATGCCTAAATACAGAAATATTTCTTTTGAAGTTTTCAGTAGAATACCAGCTTACATTTATTAATAACATTTATTACTACTAGTTATTGACTACATACTTCACAATCCATATAAAGTGCTGGTGTATATATTCATATATTTAAAGAACACAATATAACATAGAAATATTCATGCAATTTACAATTTCAACAGTTGATATAAGCCTCTATTAAGGAATCACAGTCTTTTAAATGTCATCAGTTTATGTGCATATTTTAGTGGGAACTCACAAAATCCACTTCATAGGTTTTATGAAGAAGTATAAGTAGAGGGCAGGCCAGTCAATATTTTTTATATATATTAGATGCTTTATTAGTATATTCTAGAGATTTATTGAAGCTGTCAAACAGGAATTGAAATGCAAATCAGTAGGTAGAGCTGGTAAATCAGCGGGGAAACTGCCACAAAATAAAAACAAAATTTATTCCAAACAATAAAAAATGCTTTCTTCTAACATAATATAAATAGAAGAGCCTAAACTGTGATTTTTGCTCAAAATATTTAAACTGTTGACAGAGTTACCATCCGTAGCAAATTGGGTTACCATGGATGTCAACATTCTGTATGCAGTCATTCCCCATGGTTAAGGCATCGGGTGCATTAGGAGATTGTCATAGCTTTATCTATACAAGTTACTGGCACTTCCATGGGATCCAATGTGACTCCTGATTACACTAATTATTTGTATGTGTGACTACGAGGAAAGATTTCTCTCTTTGGGTCACATCTGGTTCTATCATGAATATATCAATAAACTTGATTAACCATCTCACTGATTAGGTTCAGGGTATTTTCAAACAGACTACAGATCACCCTCAATCTCCAAATTTTTATGGATGGTTGGATAATAAGGAATTTATAGAAAATACACTGACAGGTATACTTTTTGCATGCCAATAATTGCCATCCATGTGATAAAAATTGGTTTCTGAATCAGAAACAATAGTTTGTTAAGCAAAACACAATTAAAAGTATCTGGCTTTATAAAGGATAGTGTTCCATCCAAGGAAACTGATCTTTTGCCAGTTAATATTTTGCTGATATTGATAGTATTGCTCAGGTCCTTAAGAGAATTGCTTAATAGATGTGTGCTTTTGTAACTTCACGTGAAAAACTCATGCAGTTGTTGGTTATACCCAGACCATACCTCCCAACTGTCCCGTTTTTCACTGGACAGTCCCGATTTTGAGAGCTCAACCTGCAGTCCCAGGTCTGTTACTGAAATGTACCAACTTTCTCTTTCATCTCCTGCACTGAACAGCCAGAAAAAAGATACAATGTTTCTAAAACTTAATTGGCTTTTGGCAGAGCCCAGAACTGTTGAGAATCCTCACCTGGTTTACAGAGTTGCCAGACTGAAACACTAGAGACAGGAACATTAAACTTTAAATTTAAATTTTTGAAAAATGGTAAAAAATAAAAAACAGAACTGAACTTTAAAAAGTGTTTGGAAGGTGAACAACCCCTTTAAATGGTTACTGTCTCCAAGAGACCAGCTTATCTTAATTTGATACAATTGTTTCTTTTTATTATCTGAAATTATTATAAATGTATCTAAGTGCACCTGCCATGTATTCTGGGCTCTGCCAAAAGCCAATTAAGTTTTAGAAACATTGTATCTTTTTTCTGGCTGTTCAGTGCAGGAGATGAAAGAAAAAGTTGGTACATTTCAGTAACAGACCCGGGACTGCAGGTTGAGCTCTCAAAATCGGGACTGTCCAGTGAAAAACGGGACAGTTGGGAGGTATGGTCTGAGTATAAGCAACAACTGCATGGGTTTTTCACGTGAAGTTACAAAAGCACACATCTATTAAGCAATTCTCTTACGGACCTGAGCAATACTATCAATATCAGCAAAATATTAACTGGCAAAAGATCAGTTTCCTTGGATGGAACACTATCCTTTATAAAGCCAGATACTTTTAATTGTGTTTTGTTTAACAAACTATTGTTTCTGATTCAGAAACCAATTTTTATCATATGGATGGCAATTATTGGCATGCAAAAAGTATACCTGTCAGTGTATTTTCTATAAATTCCTTATTATCCAACCATCCATAAAAATTTGGAGATTGAGGGTGATCTATAGTCTGTTTGAAAATACCCTGAACCTAATCAGTGAGATGGTTAATCAAGTTTATTGATATATTCATGATAGAACCAGATGTGACCCAAAGAGAGAAATCTTTAGATTGAGATTCTGGGAGATTTAGTCGCCTGGCGACTAATCGCCTCTTCTTCGGGGCGACAACCTCCCCGAACTGCCTTCCGCCTGCTAAAATGAAAACCCCCTGCAGCAATGCACTCGTGGCGCTTCGATTTCCTAAGTCACCCGAAGATTTCTCATGAGGCAACTTCGGGCGACTTCAGAAATCGAAGCTCCGCGGGTGCCATTACGCTGGCGTTTCTCATTATAGCAGGCAGAAGGCAGTTCGGGGAGATTGTCGCCCCGAATCTGCCCATGTGCCCCTGCCCTAAAGTGAAAATAAAACTTTAGTCTTCAAAATTATAAAAAAATACAATTGAGATTACACTGACATATTGCTTTTCTTCCTTTTTTTATTACTGATGTTATGTTAATTGGTTTGATGTTAGTTGTATCTGCAAATATATACTTTGACTTATGGTATATGATCTAAAAGAGAAAATATAAGACTGAACAGTTGTATCTATCAATGCATGACCATTTCTCTCTTTCAGTTATTGCAAATAAAACTGAAGTTTTAAAAAAATTATAAAAAATAGTAACAAATAGAAAATAGAAAGTAATTGTAAAAAGTCTTTATTTCTGGTGAGCTATCTGAACACAACTGAACTGAAAAAGTGTTGAAAAGTAAACAACCCCTTTGCATACTGATAAAACAGACCTTTCAAAACAACCTACCTCCATTTCTTGCATAAAGAAGGAGTTTTAACCTTAGAGACATGTTGGTAAATTTAATTTACGGTAACTACAACTTGACGAAACAGCTTATGAGAAATGCAAGCTTTAATTGACCTAATTAAAATACTTGTAGAAGTTAACTGGCACCATTCTAACCTGCACATTGCGATTGTTTGCCAGCATAGGCGATACTGTATGGGCCAAGCAGCTAACTTGTTCCAGGAATGAATGACTAGCTACAACAGTTTCATTTGCACTGTTTTTAAATGGGGCGTGCACTGAATTTAATAAAATGCATGCTTATTGATCATGTTGACCCTTAGGTCAGAAGTTCTTCCAAAAGCAGTACAGATAGATTTATACCCTTAATACTTTGGCCCCATGTGGCCTAAATGAGATGACCAGCTTCAGATGTTTCTTCTTATATAATTATGGACAATTTGACACTTAAATGTTATATATGTTTGTATGTGTATATTGCCACTAGGATTGTTGGCTAAATTGATATAATGATTGGTCGCACCTATGGAGAACTAACCCCATATGATAGCTGTTTATAGCCTGGGATATACACGTTTTCAGAAGAAATCATTTTTTAAAAAGCTACTGTATAAAATGGTAATATTTCTAACAAAATCATTGTACTGCTGGATAAGATTATTTATAATAAGATAAGATTGGCCCAGGACTAACTTTATATTTCTTTGGCTTTATGTGAAAGAGAGGAAATGTGACTGTTCAAGAAAAAGTAAGCACTACTAGGATTTTAGAAAAATTAAGTACCATGTAGCCATGGAGGGGGGGGGGGGCAGTCAAGCTGAAAATGGGATATAGGGCATATATTTAAATATCAGATAACAAATCAGATGTGTAAAATATAAAGGTTTCACTTTTACACAGGAAGATAATAATTATAGAATTATAACCGCACTCACATAAATTAGGCCACTAGTTCCCTAGAAAAAGTGTATTTGTAGGTGCTAGATGACCTAATGCAAACTATAAATGAAAAAAAAAACTGTGTTAATTGTTTAGTAGCCTGTTGTGCTCAGAAATGTCTGTGGAAGAGACACAATATGATAAAGCCAGAAGAGGGTATGTTTATCCTCAGCTAAACTTTATACGGACAATAGGACAATGAATCAGAAACGCCCTAGCAAATGACTCAGAGATTAAACATTGAGATTATTAGAATTTAAATCCAGTTGAAATGCCATGGTAGGGTTTGAATCAATTTGCACATGTAAATCATGTTGTTCTCAAACAACAGACAGTTGATCATTCTGTTTTAGTACAAAGGTGATCATTGTTATTGATTTTATGGGACTTTCTGGATAGAAAATGTGATCTGCTGATTCCTCTTCTGATTACATGTTTGAGATATTGGTAGATTCAGAAGTTACAGGGATCTCTGTTCCCTCCTACAAGTAGTAAGAATCTTTTGGGCTTTTAATGAATGTTAGTTGGCCATGTGGATTGCATGGAGATACTTACAGTCAGGCACAGATATAGGAAATACTTGCTTGATTTTTCTACCAAAGGGGACAACAGCTGCTACTAAAAAGATTTGCGATGTTACACTCTAAACTTTTAAGGCACAGCCATTTTTCACAAAAGAAAAGCAATACCAGACATGTATACACCCTAAACCAATGTAACCAAATGTTTCAACTCTAGTAGAACAATGAACAAATCATAGCAGGCATAAGGAAGCTTAACGTCAAAAAGAGAGGAAAAAAAAGGAAAAAGAAAGAAAAGAAAATAATATACTGCTCAATAATAGTGCAATGGCATGGCAACAGGAATTCATGCAAGAGTAAAGCTGCAGGCGATGATTGCCCACTGATGGTTCCTTTGTTATGAAAGTTATTAGTTGCACTTATACATACGTTTTTGTTTTACACAGCATGTTTGGAATGGATATATATATATATATATATATATATATATATATATATATATATATATATATATATATATATATATATATATTATAATACACAAATTTCAATGTATCCTGTGATACAAGTAGTGTTGCCACCTTTTCTGGAAAAAAGTACCGGCCTTCCTATATTCTTGCAGTTTTTTCCTATTAATGACATTGGCATCAAGCATCATTTTTACCAGCCAGGCCGGTAAAATACCAGCCAGATGGCAACCCTAGATACAAGTGATATCAC
This sequence comes from Xenopus laevis, assembly GCF_017654675.1. Taxonomy (NCBI): domain Eukaryota; kingdom Metazoa; phylum Chordata; class Amphibia; order Anura; family Pipidae; genus Xenopus; species Xenopus laevis. Next base: position 118,828,506 of record NC_054377.1, on the reverse strand, counting down.
TTGGTACAGGTATAGGATCAATTATTTTCGGAAACCTGTTATCCAGAGCTAGCTGTGAATTATGGAAAGGAGGTCCCCCATAGACTACAAATAGATCAAATGTTTTAAAACAATTTTCTTTTTTCTCTGTACAAATGAAACAGTACCTTGTACTTGATCCCAATTAAGATATAATCAATCCCCATTGGATGCAAAACAACCCTATTAGCTTCAATTAATGTTTAAAGGACTTAAAGTATGGAGAACCAAATTACAGCAAGATTCCTTATCCGGAAAACCCCAGGTCCCGAGATTTCTGGATAACAAGCCCCATACCTTTACTGATTAAACTGATGACATGACTCAATAAGGTTTACAAGGGTATACATTTGGGTTTATATATAGTTATATATACAGTATAATATGGAATACAGTAAACAGGTGTTTTAGGACCATATAATTATAAAGGCACAAAGAGAGATTTATGCTGGGACATGTTGAGGTGAATTGTAAAGATCATTTTTACATGTGGGTAGATTATTTGTCATAATACACAAGCTTCTCTGAGTCATGTAACAAACTGACATTACTAAGGGCACAAAATTAACTGATGACATCACTAAACACTATTTATAAGAATTAGCTTTAATGGGGTATTTGTGGATTTTGTGTATTAGCTATATAAAATAAAGGGGCAGATTCACTAAGCACTAATGTGCACTAGCGTCTGCTTCGTTTACATTGCAACACTTCGTCAGGCGTAAATTCACATCACTGTGGCAAGCGAAACGAAGTTGCGCTAGCGTTGGCTAATTTGCATATGGTGGGAAGTTAAAGTTCAATGGACGTATATGTTGCAGCCAATACATTACACAAATCCAGGAAATCTTAATAAAATAAAATAGAGTTGTTATATTGCCCTACACATGATCCCAGTGTATAGTTTATGTGCCATATGTTAGGAAAATATAGGGGGGAAGCCGGGTACCCCAGAAAAAATTTACGATCTTTTGCAGCCTATCACCCTGAAAAATGAAAAGTCGCCAGCGTTTTTTGGGCCTTAGAAAAATCAAATATTTTTTGAGGAACTCCTATCTACTCTATTTCACTTTGCCTGGTCTGAGGTGGCAGGGCAAGTCTGGTGCAAGAGGTAAATCTGCATCTTAGTGAATTTTCGTAGTCATGTCCCTTCACCAGAGCGCAACTTCACCAGGTGTAAGTAAGCGAATAACTGCTAGAGTCTATCTCCTTCACTAGCAAAGTTATGGCTGCGCCCATTAGTAAATAGGCAAAGTAACTAAATGACGTCACGCTGGCAAATTTTCCCTAACGTTAGACACTTCGTTAGTAATCTGCCCCAAAGTGTTTAAATTGCAAGCTCTTGAAACCAGTGCCTTCTAATCCTGTTTCATTCTGTAATCCTTCTCTGTTCATTTGTTGTAAGTCCGGTGTTTGTTATAATATTATTGGTGCTCTTTAAACAATGATGCTGATCAGGTCCGGACTGAGAATTAAAATAGGCCCTGCCATTTCAGGTACACAGAGGCCCAATCAGTCCACATAGAGGCCCAAACAGCCCCACCAGCCCACTAAATATTGACTTTCTATGGCACCTTATAGCTGCCCATCTGGCATTTGCCAGAACCCACAGATTGCCAGTCCGGGCCTGGTGCTGATGCTAAAACAAACAGTGCTCTCCTTCAGTCCAGACATCAGACAAATATATTAAGCCATTGTTACAGCCATTCATAAACATCAACATTTTGGTCATTCCAATCCAGCTCAAAAACGTGGCACCTCCTCGACAAGTTGTTTGCCTACATTAATAATAAACACAGTGTTGTTGTTCCACAATGTATATATCAAATGTATGTTAAAACTCAAAGGGGTAGGTATAAGGGTAATGTCACCCTCTGGATTTCAAAGGGAGACCTTTTGGAGCCTGGAACTGTGCTGGTGAGTTTTTTTGGAGCAGTTTTTTTTGGGGAAGCATACACAACTGAGTGGCACCCATGGGAAGCTTTTATGGTCTTCATTGGTTCAGAGAAATGTTATATGTGACATTAGTCTAAGGTTGGCCATACACAGGCCAACCATGACTAATTACCAAATGGTCTGTGGCCCAAATGGACAAATGTTATATCAAGTCCAAATACTTTTTTTCCAGCAGCTGTAAAGGATCAGACTAGACAGTAAGTGAACAGGAGCTGTGGCTCCATCTGTTGATGCACCATGCACCAATTGGTAATGTGCATTTACACATGAAATGTTCAGTTAGTCAGCAATCTCAAAATCACCTACTAGTACTTGACCAAATCTGGATATATTGGTTTGTATGGCCAGCTTAACTGAATGGCTTACAGTATACGGTATATCCCAGAATACTATCCATAATGCCAGTAAGAATATACATGTTGTATTACATTCTACAACAGCAATATCGTTCTTACAATCCTACGCTCAGCTTTTAGACATGACAGAGGGTTTGTTTTTTAATACTGGAATATACGTCATCATTTTCATTGATATTGTGTTCTTTTAATGCTCTGGGTTGTTGTTCCCAACTCTATATCCCACTCAAATCCCCCTCCCTGTAGCTTCTTTACAAATGGTGACTCAGGTCTTTCTGTGCTTTCTCCTACCAACAAAGGAGAGCATTGTGAATATGTGGGTAGGAAGGGGGGTCCAATAGACAAGGAATCTTGTAGGCTCAGGGAGCATCTGCAAATATCTAACCACCAAGTTAAGTGCTTGAATGAAAAGAATGAATTGACTCGTGCTGCGCATTATTTGTGCATGTTCATGGAATACTTTGTGTTTTATTCTAATTGTTACATTATCAGATTGAACCTGTTACTGACTGCAATCTGCAGTATGAAGCAATAGATTGAGGTGGGGGCTGGTGGGACAAAAATTTCTGTAAAAGGGAGGTAAGCAACTGATGAAAGTAAGGTGTGATTCAGCGCTGTGTCATATATGCTATTAATATTGACCACGGGCTTGATAGAATTGCATATGGGCAGAGTTGAATTTGCTGTGCAAGAAGAGCACTTGGGGCAAGGGCCATAATATGGACTGTAAATATAGTCATTGGAAAAACTAGCAATACCCCAGATACACTCAAAAACCCTTTTTGCAACAAGAGGCATTTGGCACAAGTAGATGCTTATTGCTATTCTGGGAAAAGATGTCCTACATGCCACAATATATATAGCACTTGAAGTTAGATCCAGGTCTGGACTGGGATTAAAAATGGGCCTGCCATTCCAAGTACACAGATCTAGCCCAAACAGACCTCCACTAGCCCAATAAATAGTAACTGTCTATGGTATCTTATAGCAGCCCCTCTGGCATTTGCCAGAACCCACAGATTGCCAGTCCGGGCCTGGTCAGACCTCTGCCCTCCTTCCATAATTGAGCCACGTAGACTTGGGGTTGTGGCTTGGGGGTGTGGAATGCATTGTGCAGGAAGGAAAGTATATAAGGAAACTATGTGCAGGCCTGGATTTGTGGAGAGGCCCCCAAGGCCTGGGCCTAGGGAGGCAGGATTTTAGGGGGCGGCATGCTGCCCAACCACACCCACAATGGTTCAGAAACATTGGGGATGTGCAGGAGATATGATGTTTTTATTAATTGCCCGTGCATCAATCCCCATTTCTCCAGTCCCAATGATGAAAATTTGAGCAAATAAAAGGGAGGGGATGGGGTGACGAATGACAATGGGCCTAGGGGCGCCCGCTGTGTAAATCCGGCCCTGATTATGTGGTGGGGGGTGTTGGTTACGCCAAACTCACCTCAAACGCCTGTGGCTGGCAGGGATGGAGGAAAATAAGGTTTAAAGCAATGATACCCTAGATGTGGCTCGGGAGCAGAATGTTGCTCACTATGCCCTTGGATGTTGCTCCCAGTGGCCTCAAAGCCAGTGCTTATTAGAGTGGCAGTTAACACATCGAAGAGTCAGGAACAGTGTTCTTTCTAAGAAACAGCTGAAAGACCAGAAAAACAAACAAATAGTTAGTTAGTGTGCACCAAATAGTTAAAGGGGTTGTTCACCTTCAAACAACTAGTTGTTTTCAGATAGATCACCAGAAATAACAACTTTTTCCAATGACTTTCTATTTTCTATGTGTGACGGTTTTTCTAATATTGAAGTGTAAAGTGTAATTTCTCTCCTTCTGAAGCAGCTCTGGGAGGGGGGGTCGCCGATCCTGTAAACTGTTCTAAATGGATACATTTAGTTGATACATTTCTTATCTGTGTCCCTGCTGAGCAGAATCTCTGGGTTTCATTACAGGCAGCTGTTAGAATTGATACAATAGTTGCTAATACTCCAGAGATGCTGTTGAGAAATGTATCAACTAAAAGTTGCAAAATTGTAACAGTTTAGAGTCTGCCCCTAAATTACTGAGCTGCCAGACTCAAACACCAGAGACAGGGACATTCACCTTTAAACTTAGATTTTGGAAAAAACTTAAAAAATAAATAATGGAAAGTGATTGAAAAAAGTCTTTATTTCTGGGGAACAATGTAAAATCAACTGAATTGAAAAAAGTGTTTGGAAGGTGAACAACCCCTTTAAGCTCAACAATTTTAATGTGGGGGCCACAGACAGGGGCATAACTACAGAGGAAGCAGACCCTGCGGCTGCAGGGGGGCCCAGGAGGTATGGGGCCCTGTGAGGCCCTAATTCATATAGAAGTGAAATAAATATTGGTAAAACAAGTCAACCTTTAGACATTTTTGGGGCCTGAAAAATAATTTGCTGTGGGGCCCATTAATATGTAGTTATGCCACTGGCCACAGATCTGCAGCTTAAAGGGAACCTATCACAGCCAAAATCAAACACATATTAACAATCTGACCAGTACAACATAAACACGTTTAATCAAACTACATATATAGTTTTTTGAAAAAACTGCAGGTTTTAAAAAAATCCCTTACTTTGTCAAATGGGTTCTTTCACTGAGGGAGGCCATACTGTGACTATAACAGAGACTCTAATATGCAAATTTCAGGAGCATGCTCAGATTGTACTGCTTTGAGTATTCTACCCAGAATGCCTTGTTTAAGTAAACTCCTCCACTAGAAGTATCAGGAGATTTCCCTATCTTGTCCCCTGCTGGTGATGTTATTATGCAAATGAAGGGCACACACTAACTTCCAGCAGGTGGCAGCACTACTGAACAGCAGCTAACACAGAGGTTTGGCTGATTTGAAAATAGCTTAGAAGGGTTGATAAGCAAGCAAGGAATTTCAACTGAGCATGTGCGAGATTTCAGAGCTATAGTTGGCTGGGAAGATATAGGTAGGAGGAGCCAGTGAAATCCAAGATGCCTGCCTCAGCTAGAACTGCAGTGGAGATAGGGGAGATCTTGCAGAAGGAACCTCTGTGTTAGCTGCTGTTCAGTAGTGCTGCCACCTGCTGGAAGTTAGTGTGTGCCCTTCATTTGCATAATAACATCACCAGCAGGGGACAAGATAGGGAAATCTCCTCATACTTCTAGTGGAGGAGTTTACTTAAACAAGGCATTCTGGGTAAAATACTCAAAGCAGTACAATCTGAGCATGCTCCTGAAATTTGCATATTAGAGTCTCTGTTATAGTCACAGTATGGCCTCCCTCAGTGAAAGAACCCATTTGACAAAGTAAGGGATTTTTTTAAAACCTGCAGTTTTTTCAAAAAACTATATATGTGGTTTGATTAAACATGTTTAGCTTGTACTGGTCAGATTGTTAATATGTGTTTGATTTTGGCTGTGATAGGTGCCCTTTAAGGAGATGAAACACTATAAAAAATTTCTAGCAAGCATTCAGAAGATCCCACAAACAAGCATGGTAAAATAACTATACATCTTTATTTAGATAAGGAGCAGCCTCACGCTTTTCTTGAGAAAGCTCTTAATCATAGACTAGTAATTAAATGCTTTGTCACAAAATGCGTAAGGCTGTTATATCTAAATAAAGATCTACAATTATTTTACCATGCCTGTTCGTGGGATTCTGTGAGCCAAACAATGGATAATTTTCTTGTATCTAGGAGGTTGCTGCTGTATGCAGTTTCAATATCGGGAGTTATTTTCCATCATTCAAGCATATCTGGCCCACAACATCCTTCAACTCCTTCCACAGCCCCCCTGCAGTGCTATAATGAATTTACAAGAAACTAGCGGAGGTATCACTGGAAAAATGGCCAACCAAAAACAGCAGGTAATACAACACATATTATATTAGTATGTATATTCAGTATATAGACAAGTCCTACATGGAATCTAACCATTGATGAGGCATTCACTCCAATATACACACATTTACGGCCATTAACCATGTAATATACACATCTCTGCTTTATCATTGGTTACACTGTTGAGACCGTTTGCCCAAATCTGCTGGCAAACATAAATGTAATTCACTATTTGGGCCATGAGCAGCAACCTATAGGTCCTATAGGCCTATGGGTTTGTGAATCTTGTAGCCCATCAAACAAGATTGAACAGGACAGCAGGACAGGTACAGGGCCTGTTATCCAAAATACTCGGCACCTGAAATTTTCTTGATAATGGATCTTTCTGTAATTTGGATCTTCATACCTTAGGTCTACTAGAAAGTCATTTAAACATTAAATAAACCCAATAGGCTGGTTTTGCTTCTAATGTGGATTAATTATATCTTAGTTTGGATCAAGTACAAGGTACTGTTTTATTATTACAGAGAAAAAGGAAATCATTTGTAAAAATTTGGATTATTTGAATAAAATGGAGTCTATTGGAGACAGCCTTTCCGTAACTCAGAGCTTTCCGGATAACGGGTTTCCGAATAACGGATTTCATACCTGTAGTGCATTTTCTTGCTGTTCTGTTGGGAATGATCTAGGTTCTCCACATGTCCCCCTATTTTCCTCTGCCTTTTGTTGTGAGCAGGGGTATAACTAGATATTACAGGGTCCCATAGAGGTTGACCTGTTTTAGCAGTATTTATTGAAATTGTATTGAGTGAATTAGGATCTCATGGGGCCCCTATATATCCTTGGCCCCCCTGCAGCTGCAGGGTCTGCTATCTCTGTAGTTACGCCCCTGGCTTTGAGTTTCAAATGTTGCAGACATAAGGCATAACAATAATCTCAATCCTTTCTAAATGTTCTTTATCTGGATGCTATGCACAGATTACCCACACCCTACACAGAGCTGCACAATACCTACAATGGCAGAAAAGAATGTGAGTGCCCTAAAGGGTTCCTGGCAGTGAGGGAGATACACAGGCTCTTTATATGAATGTGTGCTTTGGAGCCTGTTTACTTACTCCTCATCACTCAGATCAGGTTCATCACCTGGCTAATGTGTCAGTGATCAGGTTAAAATATGCTGCTCCAGTAAAAAAAAAAAAAAAAGAAGCAGGACCAGCGAGGACAGGACAAAGGGCAGATTTATCTTGCTTCTGTGAATACAGAATCCACTCTGTGTTTGTTCTTTCTGGCCCTCAGCCCCTCTCTATCTTCAGCTTTGAGTTACCCAACAGTGTAATTTTATATCCTGTGCAGAAAATCTCTCCCTCGCTGCTACTTATACAGGGGGCGGAGGGATCCAAATGACTGCAGGGACCTGAACTTTTCTTGGTTTCTCTTTGTGTTAGCTCTTTTAGTTTTGGTAGTGAGACATACAGTAGGACAGGGCTGCCCAACTGGCGGGCCCCAACCCCCTGCTGTGTTTGTTTACCATGTGTAAGATTTAATGGTATCCCTACAGAGATAAACTGGCCCCTGCATTGTTTAAACCTCAAATCTGTAATCCCCTGTATTGTTCACACTTGTAACACTTCTATTGTTAACCCTTAAAACCCTGTACTGTTCACCCCTGAGACTAAGACTGAAACTGCCCACATCAGGAGTTGCCGTACTTTACTAATGCAAGGTCTACTTTTAGTGATGTTGTCCCATTATGATCTATATCCATAAAAACATTGTTAGCATTCTGTTCCATGGAAAATATTACTTAAAGGGATCCTGTCATCTGAAAACATGGTTTTTTCAAAACACATCAGTTAATAGTACTACTCCAGCAGAATTCTGCACTGAAATCCATTTCAAAAAGGAGCAAACAGATTTTGTTATATTTAATTTTGAAATCTGACATGGGGCTAGACATTTTGTCAATTTCCCAGCTGCCCCTGGTCATGTGACTTGTGCCTGCACTTTAGGAGAGAAATGCTTTCTGGCAGGCTGCTGTTTTTCTTTCTCAATGTAACTGAATGTGTCTCAGTGGGACATGGGTTTTTACTATTGAGTGTTGTTCTTAGATCTACCAGGCAGCTGTTATCTTGTGTTAGGGAGCTGTTATCTGGTTACCTTCCCATTGTTCTTTTGTTGAGCTGCTGGGGGGGGGGAGAAGTGAGGGGGTGATATCACTCCAACTTGCAGTACAGCAGTAAAGAGTGATTGAAGTTTATCAGAGCACAAGTCACATGACTTGGGGCAGCTGGGAAATTGACAATATGTCTAGCCCCATGCCAGATTTCAAAATTGAATATAAAAAAATCTGTTTGCTCTTTTGAGAAATGGATTTCAGTGCAGAATTCTGCTGGAGCAGCACTATTAACCGATTCATTTTGAAAAAATGTTTTTTTCCCATGACAGTATCCCTTTAACTATTGAATTGATTTATGATAAAATGTATATTGCTAGGTTTAACTAACAACTATTTAGTATGTAACTTTAATAAATAAACTGTAATAAATATCTTCTGAAAATAATTAAACAGGAAAAAAATAAGTCAAGCTGTTTGTTGACAGTGTCTTGAGATCTACTCATCACCAGCTGAAGGTCTACTGGTAGATCCTGATCTACCTTTTGGGCACCCCTGACCCACATTGTTCACCTGTTCACACTTTATACAAAATGCTAATGGGGCACCAGCACTGTGTCACTGTATGTTGTACATATTAGACTGGTCCTGATTCCTGTCTCCTGCTCTGTTCTGACTTCCCTATGCTCCCTGTGGGTGCCAAACTTTGTCTGCCCTATTCTCTTTGGGTGTGCCATACTCTGCCTGTGTGTGCCCTGCTCTGCCTGTGTGTGCCCTGCTCTACCTGTTGAACATAAGCCTGGTATTTGTTCTGGGGGTTTGTTAGCATTTGAAAATTGTTGTTAGGGGCCCCTAAGGTGTTTAATCTTGTGCTAGGGGTTGCTGTGTTATTGACAGGGGAGGAGGAGGTATATGGATGTAAGGGTATGTCTTAATATGACATTACTTTTTTCAAATAAAAGTGATATCCTTGCAGTGAGCACCACTGCTACCACAATTAATGTGGACATGGTCTTGTGGTAACATGGGTGTGGTTTAAAGTGAGTGTAGTTTAAAACAGGGCATGGTCAACACTAGCTTCATTATCGACCCTCCACCATTTAGGCCAAATAAATTCCAGGCCCTTAGCACCACAGAAGTTGGACAGCACTGCAGTAGGAGATTTTAATTACCTTTCCCACAAGAGTAAATAGCTCTGGCCCATTAAAAACCCTTTACTCTTTCTCTAGCTGTAAGCAGGTCCCATTTCACACCGCTTTTGCCAACTGATTACTGCACATATCTACTACTGGCAGTGGAAATAACATTAAATAATTCATAAATGACCCATAGCATGGTTCCTGGTTAGAGCATTCATATGTGCTGGTACCAAGAATCTCCTGGTGGTCCCCAGCCATAAACAACCCATATCAGCTCTTTCTGGTTGCCACCTAAGGCATGACAAATTCTTGGCCTGTAGGTAAACGCAAGCGGAGAATAGAATCCCCCCTGTCTGACACTATCCAAAAAACATATACAGGTATGGTACCTGTTATCCAGAATGCCCGGGACCTAGGGTTTTCCGGATAAAGCCAATTTCTGTATTTTTGATCTCCATACCTTACTACCTACTTAAAAATAATTTAAAAATTAAATAAACCCAATAGACTTGTTTTGCATCCAATAAGGATTAATTATATATTAGTTTGGATTAAGTACAAGGTACTGTTTTATTATGACAGAGAAAAAGGAAATCATTTTTTAAAATTGTAATTATTTAATTACAATGCAGTCTATGGGAGATGGCCTGTACCATTTATTGCAATCTACAGTCAAATCTTCAATGGAAAGCTGCGACAAACATTCTCCCACATTTCTGCCCCAGGGAAACTCCCTGAAAGATAATTTCCACATCCAATAGTCGCTAGAAGAAACTTACACAGGGATAATATTAGCCAATGAGACAAACCATAGCCAAATAACATCAACTACAGTGCACCATGTAATTACACTGCAGATCCATAAAATAAATTTCACTTAAATGAAAGTGGACATAAATGATACATGTATTTAAAAAAGTGCTAATCCGTCCTCTTTAATTATTTATTTAAAGGAGTTGCTCATCTTTGAGTTAACTTTTAGAATGATGTAGAGAATGGCATACATGGTGCTTTGTTTTCAGAATTGCCAGAAGTTGCCTCACCAGGAAACTTCAGATGACTTTCGAGAGCTGAAGCGCATTCCCGCCGGCAATGTAAATTGCCGGCAGGAGGGCATTTTGGGGAGATTAGTCGCCCGAAGAAGAGGAGATTAGTCACCCAAAGAAGAGATTTGTCAATGGGCGACTAATTTCCCCCGAATCGTAGCGTGTGCCACCACCCTAATAGAGCATTTGTTTTTGAGATGGGTCAGTGTCCCTCATTGAAAGCTGTATAAAAAATAAGGCAAATAATTTTAAAAAAACTATAAAAAATAAATAATAAAAAGTTGCTTAGAATTGGTCATTCCATAACACATGAAAAGTCAATTTAAAGGTGAACCACCACATCAATATACAGTATTTTGCTTGAAATACCCTGCTTGCATCATCATAATACTTTATAGGCATGTAGATCCTTAAATAAAAGTTTAGTAAACCCAATTCTGGCTGCATTTTATAGCTATATTTGAATTATTTCGATAGTCTGCAGAGTTAAAAACCATATGATTTCTGCCTATTTTTTGAAGAACCAAAACCTAAATAATGAGGCTAGAAATTGTGTATTTTGTATACGGAACTTAACCTGCCAGCCCAGAAGTTCTATAGCCCTATAAAGGTAATAAAGCATGCTATCAAAGTAGTCCACAGTAGCCCTCCATCTTTTTAGTCCACCTTTTGAGTGCCAGTGGAACTGCACATGTTCAGGGTGCTTTGGGCTGCTGTTGAGAAGCTAACTTAGGGGACATTGGAAATTATAAAAACTTTAGCAGAAATTGCATCATAGAAGCTATTATTACCAAGGCTTAATGTATTGGTTTATATACTGTAATGTGAAACTGCATTTGTTACTAATCAGCCTTTACTGTGAATTTTATATTGTATATTCAGTATCTTGTGTTTCGGCCCCTAAGCTCTTGACAGCAGCCCAGAGCATGTGCAGTGAAACAGCAGAAAAGAAAATGTTAAGCAGAGCACACATCCTGTTCCCCATGCATAGCAAATGCTGTTGGTGCTCCTATACAGAGACGGTCTAAAGTATGACTTTCCTCCTAATAGCCAAGTAGCTTCAGTTTCCCTGTTTGCTCTATTTAGCCAAAGAAACAGATTTTGTGAGTAAAGCAATAGGCAAAATGTATGTTCAGCACAAGCCCTTTTATTGCACTTATATTGAACAAGGAGGTATACTGCTCCTTCATGGTATAGACACACAAAACAGAGCTACTAGTAGCAGCTGCTTGTCATGGCTACAAAATAGACAGGGTATTGGCATTATGTAGCCACAAAAAGTAGTTGCTACTAGTAGCTCTGCGTCTTATCACCCTTAAGCACTGCAAACAATTGGGGGAATTAAACAATGTAAATCAACATATTGCATATTTTGCATATTTTGCCGAAAGTTTTCTCCAGAGGCAACTTTGCAATATGTTTACATGGACTGGAGTACAAGAACTTGGTTAGTTGAATCTTCTATTCTAAGCTGAGTTTGTTCTGTTTCTGTCTGTTACATGTCTGTTGTTTGACACTGCCAGGCAAAAAAGTCACATTACAGGAATGCGTACTGTATGCTTCTGTTATTTGTAAGGAGCACTGGTTTTTGGTTTAGCAAATCCCACTGTATGTATTTAGATTGTAAGCTTTGTTACATAGTTAGATTGGGTTGAAAAAAGACCAAAGTCCATCAAGTTCAACCACTCCAAATGAAAGCCAGCATCCATACATACACACTGACCCCTCCATTCACTCACATAAGCTAGCTATACTCATACACTAACTATAGAGTTTAGCACAATAGCCTTCGATATTATGTCTGTCCAAGAAATCATCCAAGCCATTTCCTAAAGGCATTAACAGAATCACCTACACTGCTTCAAATGAAAGTTCTTTTCCTCTAGTCTGAAAAAGTGGCCTCTTTTGTGATCCTCTTTGTGCATAAAAAGATATCCTGCAATTTGTCTATAATGTCCTCTAATATACTTGGAAAGTGTAATCATGTCCCCTCTCAAGCATCTATTTTCCAATGGAAACAACCCCAACCTTGACAGTCTATCCCTCTAAATAGTTTGGTTAGAAGGGACCCCCTTCATCCTATGTCTCAACACCTAGAACTGTATTTGTTTATATTTATTTATTGCACTGCCTATTCCCCCATCTGTACTATTGATGAATTAAATATAGAAATAAAGTTCTATACATACCAGCCCAGCTGGAAGATCAGCTTAGGGTTCGGATTTGTCTCTTACCCAAATGAGTCCATCAGACAGAGCAGCTGCTTCCTCTGAGCTTTCAGTATATGCAAATGTCCAGTGTTTGTATGCTGATGTACAGAAATGAAACCCAATATGTAAGTGTTGATATTACTTGCAAACGTGCAACTCTCAGTTTTCTGTAAGACTGCTGCCTCTTCTGCATAAACATAAACTATGATAAAAATATTGTATCTAGTGCTGCTGCTGGTGTGATAAATTCTTACTCAATCCCCTGAACTACCTGGGCTCCTACAACCACACATATTTGTGGGGTTAAAATGTGCTATTTAGGAGACAAGGGCTCTGAATTTGCCAAGTATGTGGTCCCCATCTGTGATCATGGAACTCTGAGGTGCCTTCTAATATTCTCATTGCTTGGATACAGGTTAACACCTAGAGATCCAGGGAGATACAAAGGTTATTGCACTCTTAGGCTCTTGCCTGTGGGGCACTGGGCCGGTGCACTTATGCCTGTTTATTAAAGTGGGTGTGAGTAAAAAAACATATTACATACCCTACACACAACAAAATCCTATAATAATGCTTCCTTAGAGCCATAGCATATTTACCAACATTTGAAATATAGAAAGACAGTCAAAAGGATCTGCTGCCGGTAGTATGGCAAACAATTTTGACCATGCTCACTTTGTGGATCAAATCAAATATCTGTTGAGCAGGCACTCCATTAAGGCAATCTCCCACCAGGCAAATAAAAGCAAGTAAAGACTTTTAAAGACAGATAGGTTTAGCGTTTTTGTCCTACACAGACTTTTGAGTTGTTTAATACACTTGTTGATGTGAATAGATTTGTGAAAGTTGATATTGAAAAAAACACTTTATTCTTTCCGTTTCTCAGTCTAAAAGTTCCAATTCTATAACTGATGGGTCCAGTCATCACTGTGATTGTAATGATCTGAATAGTTTTCAAGAGACTTGCATTCTCATACATCCTACAGAGCTACAGAGAGAGAATCAGCCCAATGCAGGCAGAGTAGGAGCAAACCTTACCTTAGATGTTGAAAGATTCAAAGATCCGTTTTCCCCCCGTCTATCTAAGGGATGACATCGTCAAACTGTTTCAGAAAAAGGTAGAGAGGGAACTTGCTAAGCTTAAACTCTCCACCAAAACGTATAATGCTAAACAGATCTTACTCATGCAGAATCAGTAGCTTTGGTACAACTACAGAATGACAAGGACATAGTCATCTGCCCAGCAGACAAAGGGAACACCATTGTCATTATTGATCATAATGACTACATCAGCGAAGCTATGATGAGAGAGAAAATAACAAGTGAAGACATAACATTAAGAAAAATGGTAAGGAAAAAAAAGATAATAGTGCATACCACAATGGAACACGTAGCCATTTTGAATCTTTTTTCTGAGTAGCAGGGAACTAGAGTTGGACAAAGACAAACAGGGCTTTTAAAATACAATTAAGGACAGTGAGCTGTAAACTGCTAAAAGTGGAACAGTTGGGAGGTATATTTGGGGACACATGACATTTTACCTGCCTTTACAGACATGCAAGCTGACAAAAGGGAGATCCACTCCCAGATCTGAATGCATGACCCATACCATGCCTCAGTGCATCAAGTGCATAACACAGCAGAGATGTTATCCAGGGGAAAATAAGTTGGGGATGGGGAACTGTGACATAATTGTGTTCATCTGTTGCCTTAAGTAAAGTTACCGTGCATACACATGCTCTGCTGAAGCCACTGAGTGATCACTGTAAGCATTTAATTAATTGGAGAAACTACAAAAACTTAGGAGAATGACAAAAACCCAGGAGAGTGATGTAAGGTGACAGGAGGCCAGGGGCCAGGAGGAGGTAATTGATATTAACCTTTACTGCCTTCTACCTGGCGCTAAAAAGAGAACTAAAGCTTAACAAAAAATAGGGTAAAAATGCTGCATATAGTGTTTTTGGATATTCTACCAGCCCAACGCAACCACAGCTCTGTGGGGGGGAAGATCTGTAACTCTGAAGATACCGCCAATTGTTCCTCATCTTCTTTTCTGCTGATTCAATGCACATGCTCTGTGCTGCTGTCATTTACCTCAGCTTAGGGACCAATGCACAATATATAGAATATGAAAGTTATGATATAAAGCTGATTACTAATAATTTAGATTCTCTTTAAATGGCAGCTCTTTCTGTTACATCACCTTCCATGACATTTGTATCTCATTTTTGGATAGATGATTTACCATGACCCCAAAGCTTGGCTTCTCAACAGCTGACCAAAGATAACTGAGCATGTGCCGTGCCACTGACATTCATAATAAAATCCAAGATGGTGATCTCCTGTTTAAAGTTCTGAAGATCTGAATCGTTACTGTTAGAGAGATTCTGAGACCTGCAACCACCTTAAAGGAGAAACAAACCCCTTATTAAAAATACTCCTCACAAGTTATAATACAACCCTGGTATGCAAAACGCAGATTAATTCTGATTATGGTTGCTATGTGGCCAGTATTTTACTGACCTAGCTGGTAAATATGATGCTATTAATAGGGCAGAAATGTAAAAAATATAGGAAAGCTGGTGTTTTTTCCCCCAGTAAAGGTGGCAACCCTTATTCTGATACAACTATTGGCATAACATTTCAGGAGAGCAGTGTGGCCCATCAGTGCAGAGGATTCTATGGGTTTCTAAATAATATACAAGTCCATTAACTGTTTCCTAGATCATCTTCCCACAGTTTGGGGGGCCTAGTAAATTTTAGTCAAGCCTCAGAATTAGGTAGTCATTACATTTTCTTAGTATTTATATTTATATTTTAGATCCTGTGATAAATAATGTTAAATGTTATCTTTAATTTAGGAGATGCTGTCTTAATTGTTTGCATTTGTTAAATGTTTTGCATTTTTTTATCTCCATACTCAGGAAGTTCTACAGGAGAATCTGGTGCTATATAAATAATAATACTTTTGCCTGACTATACCTGCCATCGCATCCCAACTCTTCCCTCCAGCTGAGACTCTGTTATCTCTATTCACTATGCATGGAACACAGGGCGTTTGCTCCTATTTGCATCCCTCTAAAGACATCTCTGCATAAGTTATGAGCACCTAGTTTATAATATATACAACACATTCCTTTTCTGAATATATAAGAATTCCTGCATACATGTAATAGTAGCCATATTGCTGGCTCCTGCTCAGTTTCCCCATAGATAGTTACAAATCAACATTTCATATGTTTCATTTGTAACAAATTCATACCCTGATCAATAAAATTCTTAATCAATTAGATCAAGAATCCAAATGGAGAACAGGAAGATCACATCTGCATTCCTGTGATATAGAACTAACACCTAAGAAATAATGAGCAAAGTTATGCTAAGTACCACATAGCAAGCAATATAGTCACCGGATTCCAGATGTCTTTATGTAAACTGTATTTTTAGATTTTTTTTTTAACATCCATGTTATAGTTAGCCTTCTATACTTAGATACATCTTACACAGACTATTCTGTATCTGTTGCCTGTAGCAGTGTCTATTTAAAGTGCTTGAAGATGTGTGTTGGCCTGACAGTTATTATTGGGCCAGTTTGAGAAATCAGTGTCATATAAATCTGATTAGGTCATTTGTTTATAAGAAAAGCTTTGATAAAGATGAGATTTTGTTTAAAAAAAAAAAAAAAGCCCCCAATTTCCAAAAACCACAGGGAATGAATAGCATGAGCTTGAACTGGCAATCTCCCTGTCCAATACCTGGTCTGAACAGTGCAGTACAGAAAGCTTTGTACTCCTGCTACAGACATATGAATTCCAGGAAATATACTTCCATTTGTAAGGAAGTAACCATACCAAAACTGAAGTAAATCACTTTTTATTCAGAGCGACGCTATTACACTTAAATTACATATTATTGCTTTTAGGCACAAAGAAAGAACAGACTTTTGTATTTTGTAAAAAAAAAACCCTATAAAATGAGCTAACTGGCAGTTTCCATGGCGAAACCGATGGGCACTCACACGAAGAAATGAAATCACGGCTAGAAATATTGGCGATAAAAACGCAATGAGAATATCAGCAATTGAGACAGAATGGGAAGTGGTGTGAGTACCTGAGGCCCTTGGTAGTTGGGTAAAAGTCCCAAATTCCTCCATGGGAAGTGCTCGGCAATAATGTCAAGGTTTATGGCTACCACTAATTACACAAACATACCTATAGAAGGGTCATATTGTTAAACCATTCTAAATGGGTTGCCATGTTATAGAGCAGTGATCCCCAACTAGAAGATTGTGAGCAACATGTTGCTCTCCAACCCCTTGGATGTTGCTCCCAGTGGCCTCAAAGCAGGTGCTTATTTTTATTTCCTGCCTTGGAGGCAAGTTTTGGTTTCATAATAACCAGGTTGACAATCTACATAGGGGCTACTAAATGGCCAATAACAGCCCTTATTTGGCACCATAGGAACTTTTTCATGCTAGTGTTGCTCCCCAACGCCTTTTACTTCTGAATGTTGCTCACTGGTTCTAAAGGTTGGGGATCCCTGTCAGTAACGTAACTGGAGGGGGGCGGGCCCTGGTGCGGGACGTACAGCCGGGCCCCGCCCCTCTCCGTACCAGATTACCTGCGCTGAAATCAGCCGATGTGGCCAGAAATCAGCAGTGCGCGAGCTACCGGGGGGGCCCTGAGGGGGTGCGGGCCTGGCCCAATTGTACCCCCTGCTCCCCTGGTAGTTCTGCCCCTGATCCCTGTTATAGAGGATAGGGACCTCCAGTCCAGTCTGATCTGTAGAATCTAAAGGGGCTTTATTACCTCAAAGCAGCTATGCCCTGAAGTGGATTCAATAGCCGTACCTAGTTCTTGAGTCTCTGAATATAGTAAAATGCAGGCTAGAACCATAATCTTGCATTGAATCTCATTTATGTGCTGAATCCCATATCATAACTGGCATTGTATCAGGGACTAAACAAAACAGTTAATAGTGCTGCTCCAGCAGTATTCTGCACTTAAAGGGGAAGTAAAGTTTAAAATAGAATAAGGCTAGAAATGTTGTATTTTGTATACTAAACATAAACATGAACTGACTGCACCAGAAGCCTAATAAAACAAATTGTTATTGTATTCAAAGTTAGCTGCAGGGGGTCTTCATCTTGTAACTATGTTAAACATCTTTGCAAGACCAAGACTGTGCACATGCTCAGTGTGGTCTGGGCTGCTTAGGGATCATCATAAATTATCAAAACAGCAGAAGTCAAATAATATCTGCCAGAAGCCAATACAGCAAGACTGATTAATAATCAGAATAGGCAGACTGCACTGGGTCCTTTGTTGTCATGTATTCTAAGGTGGATTTTATAGTTTTTGCATTGTTTAATACAAACTTTCTCCAACTCTGCAGAACCAGTGGCTGCAGCAAAATAATCCTCCAAATAGAATCCCAGTTTATCTGTTTAAATCTGGCTCCATGATCTTTGTTCCTGCAGCTGGAGTTGGAAACAGTAAGGGGGATGTAAAGCCAAAGTAAAATCCAATACAAATCTCTACACAGTCGCCGACTGCTCTACAGGGAAACAAACAAAGCTGCATGAGTTCTGCATGGCTGGGAAGTAAGGTGGGGGCTCTCCCTGCTGTTCATAAGTATAATTGTTTCCCTGCAGAGCATTAGGCACTGTCTGACAATTCCTATCCACAGCAGTATTGTTTTGCCTTTAGATGCCCTTTAAATCCATTTTTAAAAGAGCTAACAGATTTTTTTATGTTTAATGTTGAAATCTGACATGATGCTGGGTATTTTGTCAGTTTCCCAGGTCCCCCAGTCAAATGACTTGTGCTTTGATAAAGTTCAGTCACTCTTTACTACTGCACTGCAAGTTGGAGTGACAGAAGCGATCCTAGAGGGGGCGGGCCCTGGTAGGGAGGAGGTTTTTTTTTTTTAATAAGGGTTGAATTCTCCTTGAAGGATTCAGTTGCTGGAACGATGGTGCCTCCATGGGCTAATAGCACTGCTGCTACTGTCCTGAATTTTAGTAAGTGGGTGAACAAGCATAACTGCCTATACTGGATCAGAATCTGGCACAATGCTGATGGCTGCCATCCACACCAATATTACATTTGTTGGTTCAAGAACAAAATGCTAAATGGTAGAGTGAATTATTTGCAATGTAAACAGTGTAATTTAGAAAAAAAACCATATCAATCATGGTAGAATCCCTTTAATAAATGTCCAGTACTGATCTCAAAGTGTCTCTATAATGCACAGAGCTATAGTTGAGCAGCGAGGTGCCTGATATTCCTGCTGATTCTACAGGGGTAACAAGGCCAGTTTGCTGGAGACTAACTGTAGCGAAACAGATTCAATAATTTAATCATCACAGTGTAGTTTGTGTGTTGTGTATCCAATGTACTGATTATTGTTCATAATAACCTATGTTCATACATGGGGGTTATAATATGTGTCATTTGCTATATATGAGGGGGAGGATGGAAGTTGTGGTTAAACAATAGCCAAAGAGTTTTAGATTGGAATTACTTACCTATTGCACTTACATTCTTTCATTGAACTGAACTCACTTCTCCTTGCTGGATTACTATACATAGAACAATAAAGCTTGTTATCTTGTTCTTCTTATCATCGCTAATGTTGTAAAAAATAAGTAAATAAGCCACAAATAATATCAGAGAAGATAAGAGCTGGCAGTGAGTGACATTTGTCGTGTTTAGGCGTATTGAATATATTGTGTATAAAGGAACAAAATGGAGTGTAGCTATTCTTTGCAAATTTCAGTCTGGTTATGGAATTGTAGCTTGACTGATGACTATGTACAGCGTCTGCACACTTTTGTCTCACCCTTGGCCTGCTTCTATCCATCATTTGTAGAAGGTGCAAATGGTAAGAAAATCTTGGGCAAGAAAGCTACAGTTTTATAAAACATAAATACATACCATGGTTGGCATCAGGTCACAGCTAGACACAGGACCAGATTTACATAACGGGTGCCCCTAGGCCAGATTTCATTTGTTGCCCCCATTCCCTCCCCTTTATTTGAACAAATTTTCATCATCGGGACTGGAGCTATGGGGATTGGTGCACAGAAAATTTTAAAAACTATTCTATATATTTCTCCGGCGCATCCCCAGCGTTTCTGAACCAATGTGGGTGTGGTTGGGCCGCATGCTGCCCCCAAAAATTCTGCTGCCCTAGGCCCGGATTTTGGTGGCCTCTTCACAAGTCCACAAGTGGCAAAATCCAGTTTGCTGCACCAGTGGGAACAAGCCCTGTGCCTTTGCGACCTGCGTCCACCATCGCTTCTTAATTTTCAAAACTGAATTACAAGCAAGTTAGGTGACTGGTGGGGGTGGGAGGAGGGATGCTTACATGCCACTGTGTGAATTATATGGTCCACAGTGTCCCCATGTCTGATGCTCAGTCTACTACAAGTTAGCAAATAACTGATTGGCTGCTATAGTTTAACACCTATTCTAGCAAATCAACACACACAACTGTGAAGAAACAGATGTGAATACACACAATACAGACCTCCCATTCTTAGCTCACTGTTTCAGGTCCAGTCTTTACTTCTTTAGGGTTACATTTGAGCTTGATACCATAGTTAGTGAGTATAATCACATTCTGTCCTCCACTTTTGGCTCATTTGCACAGTTACAAGCTAAGCATGCTTGTGCTCAAAACAGACGTCGCACCTGAACTCACAGGTGAGATCCTTATTCTCTTGTACAAGATCTGCAGAACGTATGTGGAGGAAACCCTATTTGCCAGCAGACTTTAGCCATTATAAATTTCTATTGTCATGCCTCAATTCTGCCTTTTCAAGGCCATGCAAGAGTTCTACAGTGCTTCCCTAAACAATAACAAATTCAATCCAGAATGCCTGTTTTCTATATTCAATACCCTTCTGCATTCCTCATAATCAAAATTACTCAACCTCACATGCTTTCCTCAGGACTTTGCTGAGTAGTTCAGAAACAAAGGAGAGTCCATCTGCAATCACATTCCTAACTCTACTAACACAAACTATCTCCTCTTTTCTAAGCCCCCTTCTGCCTGCCTGTAACTGTCTCCTAAGCCTGCCAGCTGCCATCCCCATGCGCAACTTGCTCTCCGACCCTATTCCTTCTTCTCTACTTAAACACTGTACTGATGAGCTTACTCCAGCTCTTACATATTCAATTATTACTTTAATTCTTAATTTCATTCTGGTTTCTAGATTTTTCCCCTCTATGTTCAAACAGTCCTGTGTCAAGCCTATTCTTAAAAAGTCCATGCTTGACCCGTCCTGTTTCGGTGATTAATGTCCTGTCTGTTCCACTTGTCTCTAAAATCTTAGAATTGTGTTCTTCTGTATTACTAACTTTCTACAGACCCATTGCAATGTGGTTTTCAGCCTGCAGACTTTACTGAGACTGCATTGTGCAATTACACATGGTCTTCAAGTAACCAAAGCCAAAGTTCACTTATGTAATCTAATCTTCCTTGACTCAACATTTGTATTTGATACAGTTGACCACTTCCTCCTAATGCAAATTCTGTATTGTTTTGGTATCTGTAATCAGGCTGCCTCCTGGCTCTCTTTTTACATGTCTGACTGATCCTTCCCTGTCTCTTATGCTAACAAAACCTCCCATTCCACCGTTATGTAGTGGTGCTGCAAGGCTCTGTACTTGGTCCATTGTTATTCTCCCTGTACACTCTGTCTTTGGGAGATTTCATCTGATCATTTGGCTTTAAATATCATCTATATACTAATGATATCCAAATATATTTACCAACCTCTTCATTTAAATTGAAACTGAGACTGAAATATCTAACTGCGTCCTAGCAATCTCCAGCTGGATGAATCAAACCCACCTCAAACTGAAATGAGCAGGTATAAAAATGTAATCTGCAGAGGCACCACGTTGTCTGGTTCATGGTGGTTCAGCAGATGAGGAAGTGAAAAAGAGTCAAGGCTAATCCAAATTTCCTACTGTTCTGATCATTTGTGCTCTTTGTATGACAAACCAGAATGAAAGTAATGTGGCCATACCATGTATATACCCTCCGTCTATTTGACCCGGTAGGCCTGTGTCTTCAGAGAGTCAGAGGGTTCAAATAATGCTAGGGGTGCAAACAATCTTAAGAATTGCTTTCTTAATCTGACCATACATATAAAGATCCACTTTTTTGGTATGATCATCAAATCAACAGATCTTTGGCTGATTTTTCCGCCAAAATTGGGCTGATCTGATTGCTTGGCCCCAGGGCCAAAAACTGAATCATAACAAGAGCCAATCATGAGAGGAACTTATCAAGTCCTCACCCAATAGGATTTTCAAACCTGCCCAACAGATAAAGGTTAGATTTTCAGCCAGATATTTGTCAGGAAGGGCCTATACATGAGCAGATATACTTCTGACTCTTTTTTGAAGGGGCCACATCATCATCTTAAATCTGCCCAGGTGCAGCCATCTTAAGCGACCAATATTCTTTTCATCGATTAGAATGTTTCAGTATAAATTTCATATTGTAAAAATACTGATGCTTCGGTTGGTCAAAGCATAAAGTAGCTGCATGAGTGTCCCAGATACTCCCACCCAACTGACAAGTTGGTTATACAAGGCCAAAGAGAATAAAATCACTCAATGTAAGAAGTGTATCTGACATGCACATCAAGAGATCTCAAACTGTCTCTTTCAGGCTGGTGTATGAAGATCTATTTATACTCATGTATTTGGAGGCTGTGTAAACTGCAGCATGGATGTGGTAAGCTAGTTCCTTTGGGACAGACTTTACACAGAGAATAATGTGATGTTCCTGTAATATGTTATAAGATTAGCAGACTGTGCCGTACTGATTGCAATCACCCAGTGATGTTTATAATATATACGGGAGTGGAGGGAAGCTGCAAAGAGACATTTACTGATGAGAAAAGTGAGGCCACTGGGCCTATGTGCTTGATAAATTCTGTGCTGTATCTAAGTAGTATCTGGAAATAATGAGTAAACTAGATATGTGTTCTACATAGAGATTAACTTGTACTTTTTCATTATTAAACATTACTGTTACTCTTTTTCTGTTTGGGTGGAATATATTGATATTCAACTTCATGAAAATACGACTCAGGAATACCTGATTTGACAGGTGCGGTATCAAGAGATATTATCAAAATCCTGTTCTGACCAAGCCTTGGCTGCTGCTCAGCACTTTTCTCAGCATAAATATGGGTGCGTGGGTGACTGAAAATCAAATGGAAAATGTAATTTGCAATTTAAAAAAAAGTGTCTAGTGAACTTTAGATTGTATGTTAATGTATAGAAATCCACTCCTTAATTATCCCCTCAGTGGGGCAGCTGTGCACGTGTTATTTGCTTCTCATGGCAACAGCAAAAGTGTGCCCCTTAGTGCTCATTAAGTTTGGACTTGTTGCTAGAAGTGAGGGGTGATGTGCAGAGTGCAGCATTGACAGGTGCAAGGCAGTCCTCTGCTCAGTGGTGTAGCTTAACAGTGCCAGGCCCCTCAAAAATCTTTTGTGGGGCCCTGCGCACAGTGATGCCCTCCCACAACTACCCACTCTCTGCCCCCCCCCACTGTCCAGCCCCTTCCACCACCTGCTGAATTCCCCCACTGAAATCTCCTACCTGTCTGCTTCCCCTGCTTCGGGGGATTTTTTTCCCCTTAAACAGCTATAGAGAAAGCAGACCCTGTAGTCCAGGCCCCCCTATTCCCTGCGCCCAGGGCAGGATGTACGCAGCGGGAAGCCATTGACCCGATGTTGTTCGTCTCCCCATCCCCTCCCTTTTATTCGCTCAAATTTTCATCATTGGGACCAGAGCAATGGGGATTGGCTAATGGGAGATTTAAAAAACTATTGTATTTCCTGCTCAACCCCAGTGTTTCTGAACCAATGTGGGTGTGGTTGGGCAGCATGCCGCCCCCTAAAATACTGCCGCCCTAGGCCCAGGCCTTGGTGGCCTCTCCACAAATCCGGGCCTGCCTGTCCTCCCTCCAGTGACCACAGGGTCTGCTTCCTCTATGCACCTCCAAATGCACCCAGTAGTGCATTCACCAAGGAAAGCAGGTTTCCATTTTGAAGGCCACAGACCTGAGGCAAAGTGGTAAAGTTAGGGGTCATTTACAATGCAATACAATGTAGGCCGCACTTTGCACACTTCATGGTAGCCTTAAAGCAAGTGTTAAAAACAGGGCTTGGGATTCTTGATCCGACCCTTGCTGCAGAGAGCAGCAGACTCCTGGGTTAAAGTGTTGCTAGGATGAGAACTAAGGGTCTATGCGCTTCTGCCCCTCAATGCTCTTGCACTTGTGCCCAGGGGCATTGTAAATGAGGCCTATAGTCGAGCTTGTTTTTTGCACTTTGCTCCCTGACCCCCAAAGTTCACAGCGCAAGTTTAAGTCAGCAAAGTGATGTATATGTGCAATTTATCATACATAGTGCCCCTAAGCAAAGGTTCTGGCTTCTCCCTGCCCTTTTTCAAGTCATGTCGGGCCAAAATGCAAAAGCAAGCATTTTCAGCCCAATCCCAAATCCTGCAAATAGCAAAGTGATTTGCATTGCATTCCTTATTGTAAAATGATTTTATCTTTTTGACCAACAATCTCAGGAGGCAAAACCTATTGACTGGCTTCATTGGATGCTAGTGATTTTATTGCATGTTGATTACTTGTTTGGAACTGTGCAATCCTATGCTTACTGGGTAAGCCACCTTAAAATATTTAAGGTGTCTGTATCTGTGAGTTAGTACCCTCTGCCTCTCACTAGATACTGTTCATGGAATCATTGTACCATTATTTAGAAATGTATAGATGGCCTTTCAAATTTAGAGAATCTTAACAGGGGCAATCCTCACCCTTTGCCGCCAATGGCGGCTTTCTGCTGCGGCGCCCGCTCAACTTTTTTGGCACCAGAGGGGGCCACAACACTAGCCCAGAGAAGTGCAATTGTGCTCTCTACACTAGTCTTTGGCTCTTAAAGTTTCCAGGAGCAGCATTTTTGCCGCCCCTGGTAATCAGTGGAGTGCTGACTTTTAGACTGAATGTTCTTTTGGGCAGGGCCCTCTTTATCTTGACTGTTGTTTTTGTATGTCCTAAGTCTGTTGTATGTATATGCTCATTTACTGTACAGCGTTGCAGAATAAATACATGTTAATAATAATGAAAATAATAGCCTGCATTTTTTCAAAGCACAATTCAAGACAATGTATGTATGTATAACTTTATTTGTAAAGCACTGCTAAGGAGCCACATCTCTGCACAGTGCATAAAAGTACAATATATATATAAAAGTATACACAGGGAAGACAAATCACATAATAAATGTATACAGAATGATATCAGGACAAAGAACTTAAGTGCTATGTGGTAAGAGACAATGTGGGAAGGAGGTCCCTGCCCCGTAGAGCTTACAGTCTAAGTGGATGGGAGGCTAACATTTGGAGATGAAAAAGTGCACAAGGTAGGGCATAGTCAGTAGGCACAGGACTAGTCTAATATTCTAGTGCTCCATCCTGGGAAATAAGTAGAATGTGTTCCCCAATGTCTCAATTTTACTTTCAATATGAAAATAATAGATTTACTTTTTCAAAAATTGGATTTCAGTACATGGTTTTGCTTAGGAATGCTATTAATTGATGTGTTTTGCAAACAGCATGTCTCCCTGTGACAGTATCCCTTTAAGTATTGTCATTATTCTGTACCTGACTGCAATTCCATATTCTCTGATGTAATCCCAATGGTGTATTGTGTATCATCCATTTCCTGCTGCCAATAGAACAATATATTTTTGTAACATGATGTACCAACATATGTTTCCATATATAGAAAGGGGTTTGATCTTAGTGACTATATTCCGCTGGACTCAGCACAAATACTTAGAACATACAGCAGGGAAGGGCATTAGATCAATGTGCTAGAAAGATAGAGGGAGCCGTTGGTTAAATACAGCTCAGAATTAGGGAAAGAACGAGTGAAGTTACTAAGTAAGCACAATGCAATATATTCCCTTTTCCAGGGGTCCCCAACCCTTTTTCACCCGTGAGCCACAGAGTTGGGGACTGGGGAGCAATGCAAGCATCAAAACCTGTTCCTCGGGGTGCTGTGATTAGCTAAGTGTTATCCCCTATGTGGGCAGGCAGCGTACAGGAGGCTTTACTAGGCAATACAGCTGGTTTTTATGCAACTAAAACTTGCTTCCAAGCCAGTAATTCAAAAATAAGCACCTGCTTTGAGGCCACAATATCCAAGGGGTTGGTGAGCAACAAGTTTTTCATGAACCACTGGTTGGGGACCAGTGCCCTATCCCATTTGCTTGGTCAAACTCTTATAGTCCACTCTTCTTATAGCCCACTCTTCTAACAGGCTACTCTTCTAACAGGCCACTTTTCTAACAGGCCACACTTTTATAACAGGCCACTCTTCTTATAGACTCTTATAGGTCACTCTTCTTATGGACCACTTTTCTAACAAGCCACTCTTCTTATAGCCCACTTATAGACAACTCTTCTTATAGACCACTCCTTTAGACCATTCTTAGGAAATGAAGGAAATTGTAAATAATCATAACATTGTATAATATAGTAGTGTTTTTTCAGGATATGGGCAACCTTTTAGGAAAGCAATAGAAACTGGACTTACAGTACATCTACACTACAGTGTCCTTTCAGTTCTCCCAGATGTCCGTAACAACTCCTTGTAGGCCATTCTTGTAGAAATTGAGACTCAAGCTTTTTATACATAAGGCCAACAAAGCTGAATCTTGCCTTTGCTATTTACATTGCTAACTTGTGCTTTTTTGCTTGCAGCTGTCCCCTTGAGGGAGTCCAGAGGCACCCGAGGGTCACCCAGCTAAGGCTTCTGTCCTAGGCATGGGCTATTGGGTTCCTATATGGTAAATATAGCCCTGTTGCCTGTCAGAGCTTTATAAAGACAGGGCAAAAGACAGCAGATCACTATGTGACACTATTCTTAACAGGAAAAAAACATTAAAACGAATAATTTTCCAGATTCATTAGAAGGGTCACCATTGGAATTGACTACAATAACTTCCTCTGTTTGTCTCAGAGTTGTGCAAGACCTTTATACTCCTCCTTTCCAAGTACAATTTCATGGACAGTGTGGAAGTCTTGCTGTCTGGGGTGAATTGTGTACAGTCATACAGGGTCAAACTGGGGGGCCCAGGGCTGCTGTCCTGGGCCCCCCCCCCGGTGTGCCACCGCCCGTGTGTGCACTGTTCCCCCGCACCACCCTCTCTGCACCCCCACGCAGTCGATCGTGTGCGCTTGTGCGCAGGGGCTCATGTGCACTTTGTTTTCAACATTCACAGCAGGAAGCAGCCTGGTCTGGGTCGCGGGGCCCAATGGGTTTTTTCCTGGTGTCCCGCAGGCTTAGTCAAACCCTGCAGTCATATAAAAAAACTTCTACTTGTCATTTACTACTTTTGGTGAGGAGAAACAGAAATTGTCGATACTAGCCAAAATAGTAACATATAATCTATATTAGCATAATCTGAGCTTAAACTGCCATTATTCTTGCGAAGTAGGGACTTGAACGTTCTTTATCTTCTACCAGCCTGGCTAAAGGGATGCTATTATACATATTATACTTACTATTCAGTTTCTTTATAGGCAAATGTAGTTTCTTACGAAGGCATAGTGTATATTTATGTTGTGTTTAAAATCCAAGGGTTTATGTACTAATGGAGCAAAGTGTGCATGGCCTTCCCATAGCAGAACTGTACCCAGCATCCCTACTTGTGCCCTAATTATGGGTACCACTGTAGTAAACAGTGCCCTTCCCATTCCCTTGCCCCAGTTGCCAAGCCATTCATTCCTTTTATGCCTCCCAGTTCAACAAGTGCTGTTGTTTGGTTACTCTTCTATTGCACAGTACCGACCCTGAAGGACATCCTGTTAAATAAACATAAAATAGAACAGAATATAACATTCGCAATTCTTTCAACTTCAAAAGAGTTATATGTTATCTCAGGGATAATATTAAATCAATAAAGACCTAATCCAAGTGCATTTCATTTTGTTTTTTTATCAGCACCATCTGTTTCTAACCCCTAGTTCTGTTCTATTTACATCTAGGGAGAATGCTTCTGCCAAAGCAATTAATATGGTACAGTAGTTCACATATAAATGCAAACATGAGGAAAAGCAATGTTCCGTGCACACAGTTAACGATGTCCTCATGATACGCTGGCTCTATTTAAAGGGAAAACAAGAAAAATATTTCCTACAAACTGTATATACAGGCATAGGAGCCATTTGATCAGAAACCCTTTATCCAGAAAGCTCAAAATTACAGGAAGGCCATCTTCCATAAACTAATTTTTAAGCATGTAATTCACCTTTTAAAACATTATTTCCTATACTTTGTAATAATTAAACAGCACATTGTAGCTAAACTTTACTAAAATATAATTAATCCTTATTGGGGGCAAAACAATCCTATTGGGGTTATTTACTGTTTAAATGAGATCCAAATGACAAAATTACCCCTTATTCTCAAAACTCTGGGTCCCGATCATTCTGATAACAGGTCCCATACCTGTAGTTGCCTTTAATTCTACTATGTTGATACTTTCCAGCCACCAGTGTTCTGCACATTTCCCATACACTACCTCTGATGGAGTACAGCCTTTCTGCATTGCCAGCATTTCCTTTTCTCTACCTCTAATGATCAGTTCACCTCCTCTATACATGCCTGACCAGCCTGATCAGCACAAATACCACCTTGCTACCTACAGTATCTCTAGCAACTCCTTGTCGGTCATTTGATACCCCGGCCACCCACATCCTCATATAATCTAAATGGCTGTGGCAGCTGTTGTCAAATAGTTTGAGCTAAACTGGTACAGGGGCAGGATCAGCTCCTGTTCATCAAACTGCAGAACCATGCGCATAGCATAGACTCTATGGAAAAGGTCACACAGGCCGGCACTTGTCTGATTATCTCTACTTGCATTAATGAATGCAAAGCAGGGTAACCGCCCCATGGGCCATTTTATTTAGTGCAAATGTCACAGTTCAATTATATCTTCCTTTCAGGTCCAGACTGGATTTAAAACAGGCCTGGCATTTCCAGTACACAGAAGCCCAAAGATTCCCTCCCCAGCCCAATAAACAGTGTCTATCAGTGGCGTAACTAGATGTTGCTGGGCCCCATAGAAAATTAATTTTAGGGCCCCCAACATATCCAGTGTTTGTCCTGTTTTACCAATATATGTTCAAATTGCTCATCATTGAGAGCCTCGTGGGGCCCCTGTACCTCCTGGGCCCCCCTGCAGCCGCAGGGTCTGCTTCCTCTGTAGTTACGCCCCTGGTGTCTATAGCGGTGATCTCTAACCAGTGGCTCTTGAGCAACATATTTCTCGCCACCTCCATTGATGTTGCTTACAGTGGCCTCAAAGTAAGTGCTCATTTTTAAATTCCTGGCTTGGAGACATGTTTTGGAGCATACAGACACAGGTTTACTCCAAATAGATCTTCATGCAGGCTAGGAGTTCATATGGGCTTACCAATTAGACTATGACAGTTATGCTTGAGTGTCTCCCCAACAGTTGTTACATTTGAGTGTTGCTCACAGGTAAAAAAGATTGGGGACCCCTGGTCTATGGCATCTCACAGCAGCCCCTCTGGTATTTGCCATAATCAACAGATTGTCAGTGTGGTTGCTTCCCTTTTAATTGCAAGATCTTAATTACATTTTTGAAGTGTACAACAGCATCACTATCGTTTGCAGGTACATGGACTGTTTCAACTTGCCCTGGCACCAGTTTTGCTGCTACCTCTGTAGGGCCAGAACCATCCTGCAGTGAGATCACATAACTGAGATACAGCTTCCAATGTCACCTCAAGCCATTGATCAATAAATGAGTACAACTAGCAAATGCCACAGCAATCGCAACTCCCTGTAATTTAGCTGTTGACATTTATGCTAAACATACTGTATGTTCTTTAATAAGACATTTAAGTAAGTCATTCTGGGTACCACCTGTAACCTCTGAGTTACTCTATGGTGGTGGATGACCAATATGACTTATATTTCCGTATTTGTGGGGGCCAGAGATATTTTACAAAATCAGAACCTTGAGATAAGTAGTGGCTTGGAACTCCATAATTTGTTCCACTGGCAGGATTCTGTCTTTCCCAGAGATACAGTAGAACTGTGTTGTGGGGGACTTACCGGCATCGCCAAATAGTGGAGCCCCGCAGAGAGTAGTTGGAGGCATAAAGACTAAGAAACATTCATTAGTTTTCTAATTTTTGTTGATCACCATTCAGTTGGTGCCCACAACAGAAGACATTTGCTGCTAGTTGTAGATCAACAACAGGGATACTGGCCAAAAACTGTTTTGCCCCCATCCTGCAACTACTAATGACAACTATGTCCTTATGTTGCTTTGATGGGGTCTCTGAGCCATGGGGGGACTACCTGGAACTGAAAAGGCCTTAAGATGACGTGTTGTGCCTTAAAGGAGAAATAAACCCTAAAAATGAATATGGCCAATAATGCCATATTTTATATACTGAACTTATTGCACCAGCCTAAAGTTTCAGCTTCTCAATGATCCAGGACTTCAAACTTGTCACAGGGGGTCACCATCTTGGAAAGTGTCTGTGACACTCACATGCTCAGTGGGCTCTGAGCAGCTGTTGAGAAGCTAAGCTTAGGGGTCGTCACAAACTATCAAGCAGCAAATAAGGTTTGTCTGTAATATAAGCTGATGCTACAGGGCTGATTATTAAATTCTGATGCTAATTGCACTGGTTTCTGTGCTGCCATGTAGTAATTATCTGTATTAATTACTAATCAGCCTTATATTGTGACATTTCTATTCTATGTGTACTGTATATTGTGAGTGGGTCCCTAAGCTCAGTAAATGACAGCAGCACAGAGCATGTGCAGTGAATCAGCAGAAAAGAAGATGAGGAGCTACTGGGGCATCTTTGGAGACACAGATCTTTACTGCTAAAGGGCTGTGGTTGCCCTGGGCTGGTACAGAAGCCCAAAACATAATGTACAACATTTCTAGCTACTTCTTTAGTTAAGCTTTAGTTCTCCTTTAAACAGAAATATTCAGCTTTGATATACATGTAGTAAAATAGCAACTGAAGACTACCCACCATTTTACAGTAAATATCCATAAGTTGACTCTGTGCCTCTCTTAGAAAAAGATTTGGGGAGAATGCCTTTTAACTTTATTACATACACCTGGACGTCAGTTAAGAGAAAAGAGGAAGATTTGGGGAGAATGCGTATGAGCTTACCTAGATACACCTGGTAGTCCATCTTGAAGACATATTGGTTGTTATGACACAAAAATCAATTCAGACTCACCCCTGCTTCGCTTGCTGGTTGTTTCAGAGGGACTAGAAGGGATCCAGTGTGCCTGCAACTCCTCACACTGTAATCATATAGAACAAAAACAAAAAAAATGTGGAGCACAGTGTAAAAAACACTTCATGAAAAAAAAACAAAAAACCAGTGGCTGCTGTGTGAGAGGCATCTACCACACAGCAGCCACTTGTGGGTTTTTTTTTTTAATGAAACAATAAATAGTGTTCTTTACTTTTAAGGACACTGTGTTCTAGATTTTTTTGTTTTAATCTTGAAAGCACCTTAGGGAGAAATTTGGGGAAATACCTATTAGACTAAATCAACAAAAATGGCGTGCAAGTCTGCTCCTAAGGAATGAAATCGAATATAAAGTTGCAAAAAAGTAATACCATGTGGTCTCTTCACAAAAACCCCAGTCCAAGTGTTGCCAAAAACTTCTAAAATCACAAAGGTAAAGAGTCCTACTAATAGTAATTGCAGTAGCAAAGTAGTTGTTAAATGTAAAAAGTGTTTATTTATGTATAGTATATGTTTCGTGCCAAATGGGCACTTTCTCATAGAAATACCCATTAGGTCTCTTAGATACACATGGTTGTTCAGCCTGTAGGCCAGTTAGAGAGAGATTTGGGAAGAATTCCTATTAGCTTTCTTAGATACGCCTAGGGGCCGATTCACAAAGGGTCGAATATCGAGGGTTAATTAACCCTCGATATTCGACTGGGAATTAAAATCCTTCGACTTCGAATATCGAAGTCAAAGGATTTTAGCGCAAATAGTGCGATCGAACGATAAAATCCTTCGAATCGAACGATTCGAAGGATTTTAATCCAACGATCGAAGGAATATCCTTTGATCAAAAAAAGTTAGCCAAGCCTATGGGGACCTTCCCCAAGTTTTTTCTTAAAGAGACAGTACTTCGACTATCGAATGGTCAAATGGTCGAACGATTTTTAGTTCGAATAGTTCGATTCGAAGTCGTAGTCGAAGGTCGTAGTAGCCCATTCGATGGTCGAAGTAGCCCAAAAAACACTTCGAAATTCGAAGTTTTTTTTACTTCGAATCCTTCACTCGAAGTTAGTGTATCGGCCCCCTAGAGTTCAGCCTGTAGGCCAGTTAGGAAGAGAGTAAGGGAGAGATCTGGGGAGAATACATATTAGCCTTCTTAGATACACCTAAAGGTTCAGCCTGTAGGCCAGTTAGGGAGAGCGTAAAGGAGAGATTTGGGGAGAAATAATACTAGCCCTTTTACATACAACTGGAAGTCCAGCCTAGATTTGGAGAGAATTCTTATTTGCTGTTGTAAGTAGGATAAATATAACCGTGTTGGGATAAGAGGTACTTGTGCCAACTTGCTCGCTTTGAACTTATTGCAAGTCAGGGTGGATAGGATCAGAGGGCCTACTAGGGTTGCCACCTTTTCTGGAAAAAAATACCAGCCTTTCTATATATTTTTCTTTTTTCCCTATTAATAACATTGGAATCAGCCATCATTTTTATCGGCCAGGCCTGTAAAATACCAGCCAGATGGCAACCCTAGAGGCCTCCCCCTGCATCTGCCCCCTAGGGCCACTAATTCTCTAATGGGAGGGAATAAGGGAATTAGGCAGAATGAAATACATCCCATAGGCAAGCAAAAAATAAGTGTTCCTCATTCCTATACAGATGTCAGCCGTTTTACAAAATGTATTTCTGCCATTTATTCAGTAGCACCTGATTCCTAACCACCAACTTGGTGCCTGGGACTGCAGTTTGTTTCCTGCACAGAAGAATCTAGTAAGGTTATTGGTTGAACTGAGCAGCTGAGGCTTTGTGGTTTGTGTTGTTGTGTTGCAATGCGGTGATGTTGAGTTCACTTCTGCCCTGTATACTCTTCCTGATTCTGTGCGGTTTCCTCCATTAACTCACCCGCAGCGTATTCGGATAACTTTCAGGGGCCTATTTATTATGCTGTGTAATTGGAATTTTGCCAAAATGCTGTGCAAAATAGATGATGTACTTATCAATAATAAAGTTACATGGACGTATATGTTGCAGCAAATACATTACACTACACAAGCCCAGGGAACCTTAATAAAATGAAATAGAGTTGTTATATTGCCCAGTGTGTAGTTTATGTGCCATATGTTAGGAAATGTATGGGAGGAGCCCGAGTAACCAAAAATTTTACGGACTTTTGCAGCCTATCACCCTGAAAAAACTAGACGCCAGCGTTTTTTGGGATTTTTCAACAAAAAATTGAAGAAGCCCTAAACATTCCATTGCACTTCGCTTGGTCTGAGCTGGCGGAACAGGTAACGTTCAGTAACACTCTTTCGCCAGAGCAAAACTTTGCCTGGCATACGAGTGCAAAGTAGTGCTAGAGTCTATCTCCTTCGCTAGCGAAGTTACGCCACGTCACGCTGGCGAATTTTTGTTAGTCGCTTCGCCCTTTAGTAAATTTTCCACATTGAAGCTGTCAGGAGAAAGGAAGAGGCTGCTGTGATGTTCTTCTGGTTAGGAAAAGAATTAGAAACCTTTCTCACATCTTTCCTAAGCAGAACAACATCACAGCAGCCTCTTTCTTTCTCCTGACAACTTCCATGACTACTCGGTGGTCAGACTGGTCAGAAAATGACCAGCAGGTGGCGCTGTAGTAACAAAATTCATTCAAATAAACAGTAAATAAGTACATGTTTCCTTTAATATCATGGAATTAAAAAAAATAATAAAGGAACATTGCAAAAGTGCTTAGAATAGCACCTTCATCAATTTTACATTCATTTATGTTTAAGTTTTACTTCACCTTTAAAATGCCAGGCTAGAGAGGCAATTATAAAAAGCAAACATAAAAAGCAAACATAAAAAGCAAACACTACATTTAGATAACCAATAGGAAGAACATATTACTTGTGAACATTCTAGGCCTTGTTTAAAAAAAAAAAAAAAAAAAAAAAGGGGGAAGAGACAAAGTGCAAACAGCAGGCACAAAGCGCCCTGTCTTTACATCATGCATGTTGTGTCCAGGTGCCATGTTAATGATTTATTAAAGGGGCATGTTTAGATTCACTTTTAGTATGATACAGGTAGCAACAGGTGTCCAGTTTTTTCTGTGGTTCTTGAACTGTCTTTCTACAAAGTTGCTGAACCATTATTTTAATGAAGTTAAAAAACCTGCAGAGAAAACTTAAACATGCCCAGTTATACAAAGGGTTATGCAAAATTGCAGGAACAGGCCTTAAAGGGACATTTCATATAATCTTCATATTCATATATAGTAATCATCCATCTCCAAAACGTGTAATGATGCAGAAAAAAAAATGTTTTGAAAGCAATGTACCTGCTAAAACTGTCACTATAGCAGAGAGTTCCTTACTGCTGAGAGTCTAAGCTGAAATGAGGTGTGGGTGTGTCTGTTCATTCTCTCACAGGAAATGGTCACAACACTGACTGACAGGCTGAACTCTGCTGTATCAAGAAGAGCCCCTCCCCTCCCACACTGTCTGTTGCTGCTGCACATAGCTGTCTTAGCTGCTGCCTGATCTTGCTTTTTCACAGCTGTGGATTGTGGATCACTTACTGTACAAAGGAGTTCTTTGCCATTTGCACCATATCATCCATAGCAGATTACATTTTCCATGCAAATATTTTCCAAAAATCTACATTGTGTATCCTTATTTGATGATTTACACTAATTAATGAACATTGCCAGTTTTATGTGGGATAAAAGCTACAAAGAGTTATGGTGACCCCTAAAAACCATATTAGAAAACATATTTTTGCAAAGTGCACATTCTGACGAATCCAAAATGGTTATGTCTTTCCACTCCAAACTACCCAAGTGCAACGCTACGCTAAGGGCAGTGGTTTTTATGACATTTCTGAAACTCACCTAAAAATATTGCAATTGGTCTCATTTTTAAAAAAAAAAAAAAACTTTTGCAAAGTACACATTGTCACGAATCCAAAATGGCTATGTCTTTCTACTCCAAACTGCCCAAGTGCAAAGCTATGCTAAAGGCAGTGGTTTTCACGACATTTCGGAAAATAGCCTAAAAATATTGAATTGGTCTAATTTTTTTTTTTTTTTAAAAAAAAAAATTTTTTTGCAATGTACACATTCTGATGAATCCAAAATGGCTATGTCTTTCTACTCCAAACTACCCAAGTGCAACGCTATACTAAGGGCAGCGGTTTTTATGACATTTCTGAAAATCGCCTAAAAATATTGCAATTGGTCTCATCCTGCATTGGTGGACATTGCAGGATCTCCGGGATTAGTGCAAGGAGCTTGAACAGTGCGCACTCTGCGCTCGTGATTGAGAAGCTGGGCGGGGAATAGTACAGCAGCCACTGAGAAGGACATGTCTTGTAGGACCCCAGTGTGATGGCGCCAAAACGACGTCAGCGAATTGCGCCGCCCTGGTCTTTGCACCCTCTCCTCAGTGGCTTTGGCTCGATCGAGAAGGAGAGAGAGAGCCGACGGCCGCTAGCAGATTATAGTCAGACCCAGCAGAGGAAGTTGGCAAAAGGGGCGACACAAAGTTCGAAGCGCTCGTAAATAAACTGGATTGGGAAGGTATATAAACAACCACATTTTCTTCTATTTTATACAATGAGGAATGTATTTATTGCAAGTAATAAATAATGGTATATGTCCCCTTTAAATCCCCATACCAGTTGCAACTAGATTTCCAGCACTGTTACTGTGATTTGCATCATATTAAAAACAGAGTGTGACGCACTGACAGGTGCAAAGACGCCACAAGCAGGTGGCAAATACAGGCTTCCAGTGCACATAGGGGCTACCTCATAGCCAATCACAGTCCTTATTTTGCACCATCCAGGAACATTTTTCATTCTCGTGTTGCTCCCCAGTCTTGTTTCTCCCTGGTTTAGTCAATCTGAATGTCTTGAAAAACTGGGTTGTACCAGTGGCTGCCCATGAATCGCACCTCCCATATGCAGCACTGTTCATCTGCCCTCTAAATATAAAGGACTCTTATTGCCAGAGTTAGATGTTACTAGAACATGATTTATTCCTTTATCATAGACACTTCTATGTCATATATGGCCGCCATCAGAAATCACAGGGCCCCGTACAACAATTTTTTGTGGACCCACTGGTCTCCAGCCCAGCCCAAAGCCCTGCCACAGATCCTGCCCACCCCACAGTAAAAATGTCACACATTCATCAGAGCTAAAACAGTAAACCTCCACACAAGTAAAAAAAAATAAAAAGCCATTGGTGGCCAGTGCCTATGATATCAGGCTAATCGGATTGTTCAGCCCTAGGGTTATGAATAAAGCAAGGGAACAACTGCTGCTTCTCTTCATAGTGTATAAGCTGTTCCTATGGCACGGGGGTAAAAAAAGGCAAGAGGACACTGACAATGCCTTGTAAAAGGATCCTTGTCATCCGAAACATGTTGTGAGTCAATAAATATTTATTTGCGGCAGAGTCTGCGAGTTATGTGCTCCATCCATACCTATGTTTGCTGAAAATGTCTTGTAATACCCCAGTCGTAAGCCAAAAAGAAGCACTTTGTAGCTCATACACTGCAATGGAAGTGATTACCGTTAGGTCAGAGATTTTAGGGCCAAGGATAATCAAATGCTCAGTGTCCTCTGGTCTATGATTTTGCCCCATGCTCAGAAGAAAGTACTGTTTCAGAACACAAATGGCTCGCTGGGTTCCTAGGAGTCTCTGGACAAGAGGGATGTGAGATGTCCAAGAGTTTGAGGGTCCCTGTGTGATGTTCTTCATTGACATGTTGGGAAGTTTAGTAATTAATGTTCGTGTCACTGTGCAGTGAGCAGAGTCCCCGGATCATTATGCTCTGCATTCCAAAGCCGGTAAAAGTCTGTGAAGTCAACGTAGGGTTCCACGCGGCCATCCTCATCTGGCTGCAAAGAGGGCAATGGGCGAGATCGGAACAGGCCTCCATCAGAACTGGAACTGCTGCTTTGAGTGTGAGTGTTGGTGGACTGGAGAGTAGCACTTGGAGATTGCCTGGAAGACATTAAGGTACGATGTGATAAAAATATATATTCAAAAAGCAACTGCAAGCTGTTATATCTTTTCCAGTAGGAGGACGCTTTCTAAAATTGCTGCCATCCACATGACCCCACAGCAGCATACATCTTCTTGCCCAAAGTTCACACGTGGGTGTTTCTTACTGTGCTCCTGAACAGAGGCATTTTTTGTGCATTTCACCGCTTAGGAAGGCAGAAGTTAACACTGAGCACAGTCTTCTCTATGGGGACTGCACCCATGGGAGTGCATGAAAACAATGAAGGTATATAAAATGCTGTATGTGCACAAAAGGATCATCACACAGGAATACAGTTAACAATACCAGTGGGTGGGGGCCCTAAGAAATCAGGCTGCTGCTGCAGAAAAAAAGGAGGCAGAAAGCATTGTGCCATGGGATGTACTCATGGGACTGCAGAAAAACACTGAGCACAGGTAAAACATAGCGTATCCAATTTCATCTGAGTTCGGTGTTTCATTGTACTCTCGTGGGTAGAAGACTGGGGTCAGTTAAATACTGCATTGTGAAATGAATAAAAACACCAAAATGCAACGTATTTAGAAACAGCTGCGAGGCCCTAAGAAGTCACGTTGCTTCTCGCTCCCAATGAAACTAGGCTTCCTTTAAACCAGGCATGTCCAAAGTCAGGCCCGGGGGCCAATTGTGTCCCGTTTTCAAATTTAAACTGGCCATCACCCTCCATCAAGAAATTAATAATATTGTGGCCGCCAGCACAGTGTGATCAGGAATCGCGTAGCCGTAATATTTGGGCACATGATTAGTGAAATGATCTGCCACTTGGTCTATACTGCTGCCTGTGTGCTGAAGGTGTTGGCAATAGACACGTACTGGAACGTAGTGATGCCATACTTCTTTAGTTTACTGTACTGGCACGTCTGTACGTCTATTGACACCTTCAGCCCTTAAGAAGTATGTGAGAGCAGGGCATCACTACGTGCCAGTACGTGTCTATTACTAACACCTTCAGCACACAGGCAGCAGTATAGACCAAGTGGCAGATCATTTCACTAATCATGTGCCCAAATATTACAGCTAAGGCTACGAGATTTCTTGTTTAAATGAGGCGCAGAGAATAACTCCAAACAGACTCCACTTTTCCACTTCCTAAACGCCGTGTACGCGTCCATCTCCAGGAGTGAATGATCCTGATCACAGGCTAGCTACCTCGGAATGGATGTCAGGCTGAATGGTCGGCCCCCACACATTTTCACCTCACCAAATCTGGCCCTCGTTGCAACAAGTTTGGACACCCCTGTTTTAAACCTTAAAGGGATACTGTCATGGGAAAAAAAAAATTTCAAAGGGAATCAGTTAATAGTGCTGCTCCAGCAGAATTCTGCACTGAAATTCCTTTCTCAAAAGAGCAAACAGATTTTTTTATATTCAATTTTGAAATCTGACATGGGGCTAGACATTTTGTCAATTTCCCAGCTGCCCCAAGTCATGTGACTTGTGCTCTGATAAACTTCAATCTCTCTTTACTGCTGTACTGCAAGTTGGAGTGATATCACCCCTCCCTTTTCCCCCCAGCAGCCAAACAAAAGAACAATGGCAAGGTAACCAGATAGCAGCTCCCTAACACAAGATAACAGCTGCCTGGTAGATCTAAGAACAACACTCAATAGTAAAAACCCATGTCCCACTGAGACACATTCAGTTACATTGAGAAGGAAAAATAGCAGCCTGCCAGAAAGCATTTCTCTCCTAAAGTGCAGGCACAAGTCACATGACCAGGGGCAGCTGGGAAATTGACAAAATGTCTAGCCTCATGTCAGATTTCAAAATTGAATATAAAAAAATCTGTTTGATCTTTTGAGAAATGGATTTCAGTGCAGAATTCTGCTGGAGCAGCACTATTAACTGATTCATTTTGCAATATTTTTTTTTCCCATGACAGTATCCCTTTAACAACCTAGCCTAGTAAGTTGGGCTGCTATAAGTAATTTGGGACAATTACAGCATATTAGAAAAGTGTCAGTATCTCTTTTAAGGATGAGACATCAGAGGTAATGTACCATTTACTTGGACAGGGTGCTAAGTGTAAAAGCAGCTACAAGTCTCAATTTTTTTGTGCTTTGCACCCTGGACAAGTCTGTAGCACTTCCCCCACCTATATACAGTGCTGTTTGTGTTCAGCAGTGCTCTATCCATGGAGAGCAGGGGGTATGTAGGTGTACCCCCATCCTCTAATTGTGTTTGATACAGACCTGCAAGTCAGGCAGTGCCACAAAGGGACCCTTTGAACAGGGACAGGGCTATGCTCACCAGTACGGTACTCTGCACCTTGTGAGATGCCGAGCACAGCAAGAACCTGAGTGCTTTCTCAATGAGCACTAATGGGACACTTTTGGTTCTCTTAGAGCTCTTAACACTTTCACTATACAAGTGGGTTTTTAGTGTTTTGACTCCCACCCATTGAGGTGCTAATTGAAAGAAGGAATCACCCTGTGTACCATTGCCATAAGATTTCAAGGTTGAAAAAATCTTATCCGAAAATATATGGCAGCAAAATAATGTACTGTATGTTAAATGACCAAAGTCTCTGGAGTTCCCCTTTTATCCGACCCGTCAGTCTTCGTTTCTCCTCGAGTTTTAAATACACAATGTTCCAAATCCTATATGGGTCAGCTCTGAAAAAAAATCAGGGAAAAAAGTATAATGGAAAAGGAAAAAATATTTTTTTTTTTGTGTAGTATGATTAATAATGTTGTAGTTCCACAACTTTATATACTGCCACCTAAGGTGATTTCTAGGAGTAAGTTGTGGAACGACAACATTATTAATCATACTACACTATAAAAAAATATTTTTCCCGTTTTCATTATACTTTTTTCCCCTGAGTTTTTTTTCATCGCTGACCCATATAGTATTTGGAGCAAAATAATGAGTCAGGACTTACAGTGTTGACGTTGTTCCATCCAGTGTTGAGCTGCTGTTTGTTCCATTCACCA
Source organism: Xenopus laevis (assembly GCF_017654675.1). Taxonomy (NCBI): domain Eukaryota; kingdom Metazoa; phylum Chordata; class Amphibia; order Anura; family Pipidae; genus Xenopus; species Xenopus laevis. The sequence continues at coordinate 118,788,504 of NC_054377.1, read as the reverse complement.
TTGGACCCTGTGATGGCATCACCAGTGACAGTGTGACACTTGTTTTACTGGTATTCTGAGCACTGGAATATGGCACAGACACTGGATATAAACGTCCACCTGTGGGAAAAATAACTGGCTATAACACTTTAGACTTCCCAGTAAGCCACACACTATATCAAACACACAATGAGACAAACCTTGAGTGGGCGTGAGTGTGGGGGGGCTGATCTCCTGAAGCGGGTAGCCCAGGTTCCGCACAAGTAGCGTCATGTCTTCGTGCTTACTGCAATATTTTGCCCGTTCGCCACCACTTGCAAACGTATCATGGTGAATCCGTTTTACCCTCTCCACCAAAGCCTGTGCCACTTCATCCAGAGAAACCTGCTTGGCAAACTCGGTGGCAATCATGGCTGCTATTTCCTTGAGGAAGAGAATAATAAATACAATTGAGCCATGCTCTTCAGCCATACACTGATATTTAATGAGGTGGCGTTACCAAGGTAACAATAACGGTCTCCTATAAATAAATATAAATATACAGAATGTAGGGGACACCACAAATCACACACAGTCCAATTTGCTGGTATCACATGGTATTAGCCTGTGTTTGGCCAGATTAAAGTTCATTGTTAGGGTATGAATTAGCTCAAATGTTTACAGCTATTACAAGTCATTTCTTGTATTATTTATAGAAAACACAATGCATTCCTGAGACCTGCCCAATTCTGATTTGTGAACTCTGTTAATCTGCGTGGGTTGGAGGCTAAGAGCAACGGTTAGGTTACTGACTCAGATCCCTTTATCGACTCTTTTTGGCACAGCTCAAGGCACCTCAGACATCAATCCTATAAACTGTTTAAACTGTAGAGCTGTTTAGGCCAAGAGTTCAATAAACAAATGAAGACTTTCCTTTGCAGGTGGTTTTTTTTTTTTATAGAGGAGGAGGAAAGCAGAGCCACTCTTACACTCACACTCCCAGAGCTTCATTGAAAGGCCTGTGAGGAGTTACAGGGGGTTGATATTGGTACGAAAATGCATTTGCGTTTTTGCACCAATATCTGCTCTGTGTAGACACAGCCCTGTCAATGGAGCTACTCCGGAGTGTGTATATGAGCAGATCTGCTTTCCTCCCCCTCTATAAAAAAATTGCCTGCAGAGGAAAGTGGACGATCCACTTAGTGTGCCCTTAGCCATACATTTATCAGTGCCATATAAGAATAAAGAGACTGCTCATATAACTGACCAATGCTGCATGCCAATATGTGTTTATAACACATTCATATGCAGGGACAAGAAAGCACAAAGTCAAATGATACCTGGTTGGCCTGTCCAGGCCCATGGGCTGACTCGAGAGCCTTGTAAAGTCCTTCAGACATTAGAACCAAAAATCCTGTGACACCGTCTAATGGCTGGCAGCCATGGATCTCTGGCTCTGCAGTAATAGGCTTGGACTTGGCTGTGCTAAACAGAACAGACAAAAGATGGATCAGTGAATGTAGAGACACCACAAGCCTATTGTTTGTCATGTGCTAAACAAGCCAACGGAACGTATACATGAATACAAGGAAGCTGAAATGACTGAATATACCTTTGTTATGACCTGGTACAGATACTGTGCAGAGATGAAATCATGCAGGCTACACCTGATGGGCACTGTTTCCTACTCGGATAAGCAGGTGTTTTATAACAAGTATAAGTGCCAGTGCTTTGGCATCAGGGACATTGACAGCAGATTGATTACATTTTTTAAGAAGTGACAGTTCCATTATTTTAATTTCCCCTTGATTTTAAGAGGGTGTTACTGACTTTGCTTACAGTTTTATTGCTTTGGGCTGTCTGGCCTTAAGCTTTCTAATTACCTTATGTAATGTAAATGTAAATTTCTAATGTATATGTTAAGCAGGCAATATATGGCCAATATTAGCTGCTGACTCAAAGGCTGAATTGTTATCTTATTGGCCTGTGTGTGTAGGCAAACAAATAGCTTCCCTGGCAGTTATCTGGATAAAAAATATCCATCAGTCAGGTTTCAAAAACAAGCTAAGCAAGGGTGGCATGCAGAATTCACCCTGAAATTCTTTATAGGCCTGTTAGGACAAATAGAAACAGCCCATTCTGGCCAGTGAGAGGTTGCCAAATCAAGGAAAGAGCTATTCATTTGGAAACCAAGCCAGACCAGTGTATTCCCAGGTGTACGGTGTGCTTTGGCTTGACTGCATGAGAATAAGTAGGAATCAGCTCACAAAACAAATACCATTTTGGAGCTTCTGAGTCTTTCAAGTTCATTCAAGCCTAATAGCTTTTAACAAAACTAATGGAACCTGTAAATATTTTTAAATAAAGTAACAGGGTATGTCCGACACAAGCCTATTTATTGGATGCACCTTCCTTTACTATCAGTCTTTTCAACTCAATAAGCATTTGTACTTAATATGCTGCATTGTGTTCTTCTTTCCTTGGTGATTATATGGGTATGGGATCTGTTATCTGGAAACCTGCTCCAAATTATGGGCCAGCCATCTCCCATAGACTCAATTTTAAACAAATAACTCAGATTTTTAAAAATCATTTCCCTTTTCTCTGTAATAATAAAACAGTACCTTTTACTTGATCCCAACTAAGATATAATTGGTCCTTATTGGAAGCAAAACAATCGTATTGGGTTTATTTAATGTTTAAATGATTTTCTAGTAGACAAGGTTAGAGATCCAAACTACAGGTCTCGAGCATTTTGGATAACAGGTTCCATACCTGTACTACTTTAGCTTGATAAAAATGGCTATTTTTGCTTCCCATCTATTCCCTCTACTACTGCTATTATTATCTCCATCACTTCTGGCTGCTGGAATACATCTAAAATCTTTCTTCTACCAGCCCATCCTGCACTGCATCATATCACAGCCTCCTTGCGCTGGAGCACATGTCTCTTTCCATAAATTCACTGTCAAATCCAAGCTAAAATCCTACAAGTAAACCAAACAGAGCAGTAGTTAAAGGATAAGTAAACCTTTAAAATAAGTGAATGTAAAATTGATGAGGGTGCTATTCTAAGCACTTTTGCAATGTATATTCATTGTTTGTTTATTTTTAATTCCAAGATATTACGGGATACATGTACTGTAAACATGAATGAATTTTGTTATAAGAGTGCCACCTGCTGGTCATTTTTCCATCAGTCTGACCACCATGTAGTCAAGGAAGTTGTCAGGAGAAAGAGGCTGCTCCGATGTTCTTCTGCTTAGGAAAGATTTGAGAAATGATTTATTCCTAATCAGAGCAGCCTCTTTCTTTCTCCTGATCACTTCCTTGACTACTTGGTGGTCAGACTGGTTGGAAACTGACCAGCAGGTGGCGCTGTTATAACAAAATTCATTCATATTAACAGTACATGTATCCTTTAATATATTGAAATTAAAAATAAATAAATAATGAATGTAAATGACAAAAGTGCTTAGAATAGCCTCCTCGTCAATTTTACATTCATTTATTTTAAAGGTTAACTTAACCTAAAGGAACCAACAAATGAGTGTTTTAAAGTAATAAAAATATCATGTAGTGCACTGGTAAAACTGATGTGTTTGCTTCAGAAACACTACTATAGTTCATATAAACAAGCTGCTTTGTAGCAATGGCAGAAATTGAAAAAAAGTCTATATGGCACAGGTTAAATAGTGGATAACAGATAACACCATTATGTTCTACAGAGCTTATCTGCTATCTGCTGTGTAACCTGAGCATTTTCTCATTTGAATGGCAGCCCCCATTACTACACAGCAGCTTATTTATATAAACAACAGTAGTGTTTCTGAGGCAAACAGTTTTACCAGTGCAGGGCAACACTGCATTATATTTTTTAAACACTTTTTTTTTATGTTACTTTTCCTTTAAAATGGCCAAACCACGGCCAATTAAGGCAAAGCAAGTGTTAATGTGACATATAGGCAGCTTTGGTGTGTTTAGGGCTTTTCCAGGTGACGGGTGCATTATTTAATAGCATAAAAAAGTTTCAGGGAGTGATGTAACACAAATTGCATCTTTAAGCACCGATAATAACTGATGACACCACAAAGCATAATTTATAATGATATCATTTCCAGGATATTCAAGGCTATTTTGTATCATAAGGATATCATGTACATTTTGGTGCAGAGGAAACTCTAGATGCTGCTGCAACCTCCTTGCATATTTTATCAGTACTTCTTCATCTGAAAGGCTGTACAAAACATGTTCTCTCTGCACACCTTTGCCTACCTAGACTGTAAGCTGTTCAGGACAGGAATGTATTATTCTATATATGCATGATTACATATATGAGTAATTGTAACATGCAGCCTGCTGTCTAGTTCCAGTTTCTGCCCTCTGCTGGATCTGATCCTGCTATTGTCTCCAGACTGCAGGCTCCTTGGTTTATTCCACTAAATCTTCTCTTTGCTTTCTGTGTTACAGCTGTAGCTCACTCTTTGACACCTTTCAGCAAATTACACACCTACTAGTCACATACCACCCCCCCCCCCCCCCAGTTATCGGTGTTTTTCTGTTCTGTTGGCACTGGATTCCCTACCTGATGATCCACATTTTTAATAATGATTTCCCATTTCTCTGTAATAATAAAACAGTACCTTGTACTTGATCCCAGCTAAGATATATTTAATCCTTATTGGAAGCAAAACCACCCTATCAGGTTTATTTAATGTTTACATGGTTTTCTAGGAGACTTAAGGTATGAAGATCCAAATTACAGAAAGATACGTTATCTGGAAAACCCCAGGTCCCAAGCATTCTGGATAAAAGGTCCCACACTTGCACTAGTTTGGTGTGACTGTGGGTTCTGGTCAATTCCTGGTCCTTTTTATGACTCTCTGTACACATTTTTTTTCAGTGCTGGCCCTGTCTATACTGCAATGCCTCTTTCAACTATATTCACCTTCACCTGTCATTGTGGGTGACTGGGAACTGTGTAAAGTCTTTGAGCATCTGTAATTTGGTTTGCCCCAAATGACAACATGGATAGTGTTACATCTTCTCTTACCTTAGCAGCTCAATGTCATTGAAGTTGTACTTGACCTTGTAGTCTCCAATCCTGCGAGTGCTTTGCTGGCCTCCAATAACCCCCACCTGTTTAATCTTTGTAGTGTCCAGCCCTTGGAGAAGTAAGAGATATTTATGAGAAACAGAAGCCAACAGAAACACTATAAATATAATGATCTACTGCGCAATAAACCAAACCCAATACTCCCATCATCTGTAGCCGGCAAGAGCATGCAGACGAATGGCAGTCCTATAATTCATAATTTAAGGGTCGCAGGTTTTATATCTCCCCTTTACGGTAATATTTAAGCTGGCTGTGGGCCATATGTATAGTGACATATAACGAGTCCAGTAGATGAAGTCAGGGCGTGCACTGTTTGCTAATAGACCCATTCGTAAGCTGAATTTTGTTACAAGCAGTTTTTACCTTTCAGCTGATAGTCGCCATATCAGATAGTAGGTAGGCTTGCTTGCACAACAAGGAAGAACTAATATAGATAAATAGGTGTCAAAAGGAAACCAGCAATTGTTTCTTATAGCAACTATATTAAAGCTCGCACAAGTTAAAATATCCATTTGGGTTGGCTAATGAGCATAAATATAGGTACACTGGCCAACACACAGCTCCCCTATCAATGTGTTTCTTTGGTCGTTTGCTGGAATACTCGGCCAGAGGGCTCATTTACTAATGGAAAATGAAGTTGAAGACACTAATTGCATTCAGCCAAATGCTATTCATAAAGGTACATGTGATATCCACAACTCTATACTTGCGTCTTGCGCCAAATTGCTGGTTCCAAGGTGCAAAGTACATGAAACATTTATTTTAGTTACTTCCAGGATTCGCTTTCTGTATAAACCCACACATGCATGACTGAACTGCACCTAACATTTAAAAGCTATGTCCACTTCTGGTGCAGAAACATCATAGTGCTGGAAATGATGCATTTGCACCTTAAGGAATGGAATGCATTTGGAAATTGCACACACATTGTGGTGCAAAGTACTTTGCAGGCTCCTTCCCAATCCTGGGAAATAACACTGCATAACAGATAAAATATGGTGATTTGCATGCACTGCTCAGCATGGCTAAAAGCATATTACGCTTTTTAGCCAAAATAATCCAATGGTCATCTGCTGTTAGGTTTTTTTGTCCTAAAGATCTGTATGTCTGTACCCATCTTAAGGCTCTTACTTGGGAGTTAGTAGAGGGGATAAACCTCTAAAACTCCCAGCTAATAAAACATCACAGACGCAGGTCAGCCAGATTTACCTTCATTCTAAAATCTTCTCATACTGCACCGCCTTGGATGAAGTACAGCTACCAACTTAAAAGATAAGTAAATATTTCCTTTAATTATAGATTATAAACTACATTACTAGTAGGGCTTCAATTGTACTGCTTGCACTGAAATTATTCCTGCGCATGAAAATAAGATAAGATAATATAAGATGGTTCCTTTTATGTTGATGATTTTGTGTGTTAGGGAAATGGCACGCAGGGAGATTGGCTATGTACAGAGATGCAAAATCCTTTGAAAGGGTTCTACTGATTCCCATGGGGTCATTACTATGTCACATTTAGGCACATAAGTAAAAGAAATTGTAAAAAAATGCTTTAACCCGAGCTGGAAGGAAAAGGATTAAATCTCTGCTATGATTTCTTAATAAATGACTTTAGTTGTTAAATTCTTCCCATAAACCTTTAACGTAGGTTTTTCAGGATTTCAAACCCTGTAAAATCCAAGGAAACAGCTCCAAGACCAACACCCATTTTAAGGGTAAGGGCACACATGGAGATTCGGGGAGATTTAGTCCCCCGGCGACTAATCACCTCTTCTTTGGGGAGACTAATCTCCCCGAACTGCTTCCCCCTGTCCTCAGCCTGCTTCAATGAAAAAACGCCTGCGCCAATGCACTTGCGGCGCTTCGATTTCCAAAGTCGCCGGAATTTTCCTCACCAGTAAACTTCGGGCGACTTCAGAAATCAAAGCACTCTGAATCTCCAGGTGTGCCCTTACCCTTAAAGGGATGTTTGGTGGTGCTACAGTTAGATGAAAGTCTGTCCTGCATTCCTGCAGAATAACGCTGATAAAATACGAGAATTCAAAGGGGATTGTACTACCAAGCTAATTAAGTATATGTAAACGATAATCAAAGTGTAAATAATCAGGCAACCCTGTTGAAAGCATGAATTCCCTTTTGCCATAAATGATTTCCAGAAAAACATAAAATCAGCAGCCCTGCATACTATGCCCAACATCTCTGGACAAATCAGGGAGAGAGAACGAGTTGCGGAGCGGTATACTATAATAAATATGGTTGCTAAGCGGTATACTATAGTAAATACGGTTGCTGAGCAGTATACTATAGTAAATGAGGTTGCTGAGCAGTATACTATAGTAAATACGGTTGCTGAGCGGTATAATATAGTAAATACGGTTGCTGAGTGGTATACTATAGTAAAAACGGATGCGGAGGGTAACTTTTCATTGTGAGGCTAAAGTGATGCTTTCCTTTTAACCATGCAAAGGATGACCATTCTTTTAATGGCTTGCTTTGAGTGGTTCTACATTGTTCAGTCAATGTTCTACCTTCCACTGCTGATTCAGTAATAATCCATTAAAAACTGGATCTACTACTAAAATACTGTGTGTTATTTATGGGTAAGAAATCAGTCTCATTCCTATAGGTTGTATTCACACAGATATTGTAATAGAAATTAGCTATTTATTTCGTTTTGCAAGATTGCTTAATCCGTTCGTAAACATTTGTGCTTAGAAACGTCTGCTCTGAATACCCATCAGTATTACCAGTTTAGAAACAATAGTTTTGGACCATTCTCCCATTGGAAATTGAAGAGAAAATACTGTATTCCTTTACATTCCTCGTGAGGTTTACCAGACAAAGGTGAGCAGGCAAAAGTGAATTTTTATGGTTCATATATTTTTATCAACAATTTTTTTACATATATCTAGCTTTTTATTGAGGTACAGAACTTTGAAGGAGATTACTTAGATTGGCTCTCAGAAGAAAGAAACCCCTTATGGGGCATGTAAGTGCATAGTGAGACCAGAGGGCATCAGGAAAAGGCTCAGCGGGAAGATGAATTATCTTGAATTATTTTATGTGTGCTGTTTTACAATGGTTTATTAAATTTGGTGGACATTGGTTTTCTATTGTTTCAATTGTTTAAAGGGGATGTAAAGGCAAAAAATAAGATCCAATTTTTACTTTCTTTAATGAAAAAGAAATCTATGTTTTACTTGCTCTGACTGCTGCAGATAGGAAACTTCAGACCAGGGTCGGACTGGCCTGCCGGGGCTCCGGGTAAATACACGGCGGGCCAGAGCCTAGGTGGGCCCCTAGGTCCTCTAGTAATATTGGTGTGATGCTGCGACACAATTAAATGATTGGGCGGTGGGTCCAAGTCCCCTGCACCACTTGATGAGTGTAGCAAGTTGCATGTCAGCCAGCAGGTCTGATAGGTTCTGTCCATACTGTACTTACTGAGAGAGGCAATGGACCAGGGTGAACCTGGAATGAGACGTGTCATCTCTCACTGACACGTACGGCTGGCCTGGGAGTCTGTGCGTAACCCATCATCCCCCAGTGCATGCGCACCATTAACAGTGCGGCTGATCGGCTTTGTGGAAATCACGCTGCCAGCAGGAAACACTGCGTGCAAGATGGGAAGACGGGGCAGTCTACTTGACTACTGGTATCCCTCCCTTTTTGAGACACATTCAAATCTAAAATTAAGGATCTCCAAAGCCCCATGCTTGAAGTCTTTTTTTCTAGACTAATATAGGCTGGCTGCCCAACTCACTGACTGGGGTTGAGGGCCCCTGAGGTGGGAAGCCCGGTGGGCCCTGGACACTCCAGTCTAACACTGCTTTAGACAGTCCCTAACTGCTCTGCAGGGAAACGATCATACTTTCAAATGACAGGGGGGAGCATCCTTTCCTGACCTCAAGCAGCTTTGTTTGTTTCCCTAAAAAGCAGCCAGCGACAGTGTTGAGATTTGTATCTGCAGATCCAGTACAGTCTGCATATTCTGATTATTAATCAGTCTTGCTGTATCAGCTTCTGGCAGATATTATTTGACTTGTGCTGTTTAGATAATTTATGACGATCCCTAAGCTTAACCTCCCAACTGACGCCCAGACCACACTGAGCATGTACGTGGTCTTGGTCTTGCAAACTTGTTTAACAAAGTTACACAACGACAGCCCCCTGCGCCAACTTTAAAAACATAAATCATTTGTTTAATTAGGCTTCTGGTGCAGTAAGTTCATGTTTATATTTCGAATATAAAATACAGCATTTCTAGCATTATTCTATTTTAGACTTGTTCCCCTTTAAAGCCGTTTATTGATTATGGGGTTTAGTTGGAGCACTGAGAAAACTGATTACACTTGACTTATAAATGATATAATTATTATATTTCACTGTAATAAAATAATTCTGATATGGGTAATATGCTTCTTGTTCTGTTAGGAGTTTTTTTGCAGTTTTAAAAGCTAAATGCAGTTCCACCTAAATGTATCAAGTCTATAAAGACTTTAAAAAGGAGGGTCAGAAAATCAGTCATTTAAATAGCGTATGCAATACAGGTTGCTTCAGATTTCAGGGAAATGGTTTTCAAGTCCAGTATTCAGATATTAGAGCAGATAAAACTTGTGACTAACCCAATTGAGACAGACGCAATATCTCATCTTCATTTTCCGTAGTGTGGTCAGCATTGAGCTGAGTCACTTGAAGCCCATCTACAGTTGATTTACACAAAAGTGCTCTGTTTGTTCCTGAAAGCAAGAAGGATATCTGTTAAACAAGTTTGTAAAAGGGTTTTTTTTTTCCGTTCTCCTTTTTCTATGGCTAAGCCTCATTCATCATTAGTACTGAATAAATCATATCTGTGACCCCTTCAAGCTCCAGATATCCAAATAAGATCTAATGCATGTTTAAGCGACAACTAAACCTGTTTGTCTCATACACACAACCACGTTATGGAATTCCGCCTTTCACTGCCACATTTGCATCAGACAGGGCGCTTTTCACTGATTAATATTATGAGTAGTGACAGGTTTTAAACCACTGCTGTTTTACTTGGATAGCGGCAGCGTCAAAAACACTTGTATTACATTTATCTTACTTTTCAGACAAAGTGAGCAGTGTCTTTCCTTTCCCTTTTTGGGAATATGTGCTATTGTATTCAATTCTGTGCCAATCACTGGAAGTTGGAACAATTACATTGCCTGACACCATGTGTAAGTGCATCAGGCTACTGCATCACAGTCTATTTTTGGAGGATATTGCCCAAAATGAGAAAAGGCCAAGTGCATCTTGCATGATTTGATCGCTAGACCACTTGGCGGAAAGACGGTATCAGCGACTTTGGGGATCTGTGTGTGTGTTTTTGTAAGACCAAATTTCAGGTAAAAGAAAGAAGAGCCGTTACAGCCCTCGACTGGTACATTTAATACAAGTGGTGCTTTCACCAGACATTTTTGAGAAAAAAAAACACAAACTCTTTGCTCTTCTCTTGTCTCTATACGTTCCTGGTCGTCTTTTCCGCTCTTCTCAGAGCCACCTTCTCTTCACACCATCCACATCCACTGCCACCTCTCGTCTCAAACCCTTCTATCTTGCTGCTCCTTACCTCTGGAATCCCATCTCTGCATTCCTCCGTAAGGAATCCTCTCCTAATCTCTTCAAGAAAAAATTAAGAGCCTACCTTCTGGAACACTAGAACATTAGGCTAGTCCTGTCCCTACTGACTATGCCTTACCTTGTGCACTTTTTCACCTCCAATTTGTGCCTGTATGTTAGCCTCCCATCCACCTAAACTGTAAGCTCTACAGGACAGGGACCTCCTTCTCACTTTGTCTCTTACCACATAGCACTTAAGCTCTTTGTCCAATGATTCTGTATATATTTATTATGTGATTTGTCTCCCCATGTATACTTTTATATAAATTGTACTTTCATGCACTGTACAGGGCTGCGGCTCCTTAAAAGCACTTTACAAATAAAGTTATACATACATACAAATAGCTGCTGAACGCACATACTGAAGAACCCTTATCCAAAATATCACCACTGATCATTTAAGAGTCTGCATCTGCTTTACTGTTTTTCTCTACCATAAGCAAATTATTTATACCAATAACTATGCATCCCCTAAAAAGACTTGTGTGCAATGGATAAGAAACATATTATTGCTTCTCACTATAGAAAGCAACATCTGGGTACAGGCATCTCAATCTGCATGTATTTAACCCATAAATCAAACTTTTTCAGTCTTCCCACAACTTACCGACATTTGCAACATAAAGTTTGCTGTTCACAATAAGCACCACAATGACCATGGCTCCCCCATATATTTCCTTCTCAAGTATGTTAAGCCGGTCCACAATCTTTTGGTACTGGCTTGGAAGTGTTTGGTGCAGAGTACCCTGTACAATAAAAAGGAGCACTGAGAAAAATCCATAAATAGGACATGGATAGAACACATTTTCACCTGGGAAAATATCTGCAATGTGGCTAAAGCTGTGAAATGGACTATGAAGAGATGAAAAATGCAGTGCATATCAATGAAATATAATAACGAAAGGCGTGATTTTGGAAACAATACAAATACTGCATATTTTTCAAGGAAAGTCAACTGAATAGACAGTTTCAGAATAAGCACAGCATGACAGTAAAGTGTATAACTGTAAATATATAAAAGTAAAGGAGAGTGCAGTATATTACATGCTCCCTCAGTCAGTGCTGGATTACCCACAAGGTGCCCTAGGCACTTTCCTAGGGCCCGCCTGGTTTAAGGGGCCAGGTCCAATGGATGGCGCTGGCACCCTGAAGAGCCAGAGAGGAAATGCTGTGTAAGGCAGCTTTCTCTTCATCGCCTGTACAGCACAGGTGCCAAGGATGCAGAGGGAGGGCGGGGAGAAGAGCAACACAAAGGGAGGGAGGGCAGGGAGAAGAACAGCACAAAGGGAGGGAGGGAGAAGAGCAGCACGAAGGGAGGGAAAAAGAGCAGCATTAAGGGAGGGAGGGCGGGAGAAGAGCAGCCCGAAGGGAGGGAGGGCGGGGAGAAGAGCAGCCCGAAGGGAGGGAGGGCGGGGAGAAGAGCAGCCCGAAGGGAGGGAGGGCGGGGAGAAGAGCAGCCCGAAGGGAGGGAGGCGGGGAGAAGAGCAGCCCGAAGGGAGGGAGGGCGGGGAGAAGAGCAGCCCGAAGGGAGGGAGGGCGGGGAGAAGAGCAGTCCGAAGGGAGGGAGGGCAGGGGAGAAGAGCAGCCCGAAGGGAGGAGGCAGGGAGAAGAGCAGCCCGAAGGGAGGGAGGGCGGGGAGAAGAGCAGCCCGAAGGGAGGGAGGGCGGGGAGAAGAGCAGCCCGAAGGGAGGGAGGGGCGGGTGGAGAGAGCAGCCGAAGGGAGGGAGGGCAGGGAGAAGAGCAGCCCGAATTGAGGGAGGGCGGGGAGAAGAGCAGCCCGAAGGGAGGGAGGGCGGGAGAAGAGCAGCCCGAAGGGAGGGAGGGCGGGGAGAAGAGCAGCCCGAAGGGAGGGAGGGCGGGGAGAAGAGCAGCCCGAAGGGAGGGAGGGCGGGGAGAAGAGCAGCCCGAAGGGAGGGAGGGCGGGGAGAAGAGCAGCCCGAATTGAGGGAGGGCGGGGAGAAGAGCAGCCCGAAGGGAGGGAGGGCGGGGAGAAGAGCATCCCGAAGGGAGGGAGGGCGGGGAGAAGAGCAGCCCGAAGGGAGGGAGAGCGGGGAGAAGAGCAGCCCGAAGGGAGGGAGGGAGGGCGGGGAGAAGAGCAGCCCGAAGGGAGGGAAGGCGGGGAGAAGAGCAGCCCGAAGGGAGGGAGGGCGGGGAGAAGAGCAGCCCGAAGGGAGGGAGGGCGGGGAGAACAGCAGCACGAAGGGAGGGGAAAAGAGCAGCACGAAGGGAGGGAAGGCGGGGAGAAGAGCAGCATGAAGGGAGGGAGAGGGGGAGAAGAGCAGCACAAAGGGGGGGAGGGAGGGGAGAAGAGCAGCACGAAGGGGGGGAGGGAGGGGAGAAGAGCAGCGTGAAGAGAAGCAGGGCGGGGAGAAGAGCAGCATGAAGGGAGGGAGGGCGGGGTCTTCCAAATTAAATAACCATGCGTGCATCAGTCACTTTGCCTGAGAATGATGTGATTTTTGCTTTAGGAAAAGCTGAAACAAAGGCTTAGCTATTATATATTCAGTGTGGAGTGGTTTATAGAGATGTATCTCCAAAAGTGGGCATGGTCAAATAATTGCAGCGACACACCTCCTTTTGCCTCTAGCCTCAGCTTTCACTTGGAAAATTTGGTAGCCTTAATCTGACAGTAACAAGTGATTGGTGTCCCCCATCCTGTGCAGGACTTGTAAAGTTGGGGGGGCCCGGAAAGCATTACCCTGCTTAGGGTCCCATCTGGTCTTAATCCGGCTCTACTCTCAGTACAGCAAATGGCACTAAATTGGTGCTGAGGCATGGGGTGAGCAAGTCTTTGCCGTTACCCAGCATCTTGCTGCTGGCTGTAAAGAGCTGGACAACTGATGGTGGCAACTGTGTCTATGGTACAAGATGTATGGAGCACCCAACATTTTTTGTAGCCTAAAGCGGCCTATGCTTTTCAGTCAGAAAAAGTTTTTAAAAAAATGTTGGCAGTATCCCTTTTGGGTGCTTCTTTGGGTGCATTGTTGTTGGTATCGTACCAGGGAAAAAGAACAGCAGGCACTCACAGATCTCACAGGACTGGCATGGTAAAAGAACTGCAGACTCTATTAGGCAAAAGTAAACAAAGCCTTATGCGTTTCATGCACTTAATCATAGGCTGAACAAACAGCCTATGAACAAACTGAATATATATACCCACCAAACAACAAATGACATCAATCAACCAATAAAAAAAGTGTTGTTGGTACCTCTGGAAGTTGGGACAGTAGGCTGGCCTTTTCTGCTAAGCAATCATCGATGGACTCCAGAAAGCTTCTTTCAACAACATCAAATGCCTAAAGGGAAAAAAAAATGAGCAAATAAACGTATAGGTTCAAGTAACATATTAAATGAAAAACATACAGTTTACAGAACAAGGCACCACTTAGGTCTCCAACTAGCCATTATCAAAGTGCAACATACCAGCTGATATTACTACAAGGTGAAACAACCTCTACTGGCCTTCAGGATGCCCCCCCCCCCACACACACACAGTTTTGGAACCATTGATTAATTCCCCCACAGCCAGCTGGGGAAAAAGCTAAAGGCCCCCATACACAGGCCGATAAAAACTGCAGACAGACTGAGTCGGCAGCGTATTTGCCCGTGTGTGGGGCCATCCGACAGGCTTCCTTGATCGATATCTGGCTGAAAGTCGGCCAGATCTCGATCGGGCAGGAGAAAAAGTCCTGTCGGATCGCGGCCACATCTGTGCGTCTATGCAGTCCCGTGATCCGACTGACCATATCGGATCCATTATGATCCGATTGTTGGGCCCTAGGGCCCATGATCGGATCAGCCTGATATTGCCCACTTCAATGTAGGCATATCGGAGAGAGAGATCCACTTGTTTGGTGACATTGCCAAACGAGCGGATCTCTACGTCTATGGCCACCTTAACCGTGTGCTATGCTGCCATTGTACTTACCTTTCCCAGGCATCCCTAGCCTGTCCATAAATAACAGATTATTGGAATTTTACTCTACTGCACATGTACAAACCCAAACCAGGGACATAGTTAGTCATTTTTTTCCCTTAGTGTTTTATTTTACTGGGGTGGGTGCCTAACATTTTGAAACTTCTCAGTCAATGAGCCTTTCCTTTCCTTTTAAATCTAAACAATTATATATTCCTGCAGAACTGTGTTCAGTCAGGTGCATAGCAATGCTTAGATATGTTTATATTAAATCTCTTTATCTGCCCAGTTGCATCAGACCACACCACCAATAACACTAGGACACTGCCTTGGCAGGCTTCTATGAGGGTTTGTTAACAGAATCTATTGAAGGTGTGGTCAGCCAGCTTGAGACAGTTGCAGGATGATTGCATTTTCACCGAGGCAAAGAGAAAATGAATTCACATGCACCTTTGCATTAGGATAAAATGAGGATAAAAAGCAGCATTAGAAATAAAATATGAATACAATATACAGAGACAATTTATGTATAGTAGATTCTAATAGGTGAATGATTCAGTCACTGATGGTGCTAGATGTTGCCAAGCACTGATGCCCTGTTAATGCCCTTGAGGCCTAGAACTGGATGACTCTGTTCCTGACAGAAACCTTTCATCATAAGAGCGTCTTCCTGTACTGCAACCGGATAGTCCTGAGAGATTCAATTCCAAATGAATACTGTTTTATACTTAGAAATGGCAAGTTTCTAAGAAAAGTCATATTTTAAAAAAAATCTTATATTCTGTTATCATGTAACATAATAAAAGGTTATTGTTAAAAATATATTTATATATGATTTCTATCAGCAAGCAAGTCTGCACCATGGGTAAATTAGGTTACTCAAAGTTTTTAGCTACAGCTAAAGTGTAAAGCATTCGCACAATACCTGCAATCCACACCAAAATAGCAACTCAATGTGATATATACTTGGGACTGATTTACCTTTAGTTGATTATTACATATCAAAGGTTGAGTTTTAGAGTTATGTGAGCTTTTTAAAACCTCGAATGACCTTGAATGAACTCACAACTCGAATGGTTTCTGATTAAAGAAAAAACTCTAATGTAAAAAACCTGAATCAGCAAGTTCGGGGTTAAGCACTTGAAAACTTGAGTTAATCGAGTTTTCAGCGGGAAAAAAACTTGAATCACTTGTATTAGAGTTTTCTATGGAAGCTCTCCGTAAAAAAACTCAAACATCATGAAAGCTATTAACATCTTCAAATGGCTCAGGGGACCTCTGCCATTGACTTCTACATGACCTCGACTGGTTTGAGATGGTGTATTTTTGTATTCAAGCTATTTCCAGGTTGGGGTATAATAAATCTCTAAAATTTAGAGGTTTTTTTTTTTTTTTTACAAAAACCTGAAAAATTTAAGTTTTGACCCTTAATAAATCTGCTCCATAATCTCAGTAAAACTAAGCCCTTGACTGTAAGACAGGGACCTCCTTCCTCCTATGGGGCAGATTCACTAAGCGCCAAATTTGCGCTCGTGTCCACTTCGCTCATATCGCAACACTTCGCCCAGTGTAAATTCGCCCAGACAACGCTAATTCACTAATATGCAAAGTTACGTCCAGGGGGTCGAACGCTGGCGAAGTTGTGCTAGCGTTACTTCGGCAAGCAAAGCGAAATTGCGCTAGCGTTGGCTAATTTGCATACGGCGGGAAGTGAAAAACATTACACTACACAAGCCCAGGGAACCTTAAAAAAATAAAATAAAGTTGTTATATTGCTCTACACATGAGCCCAGTGTATAGTTTATTTGCCATATGTTATGAAATGTAGGGGGAACCCAAGTACCCAAAAAATTTTTTACGGAATTTTGCAGCCTATCAGTCTAAAAAAAAGTGAAAAGATGCTGGCATTTTTTGGGAGTTAGAAAATCTTTCAACAAAAAAATTGAGGAACTCCTATGCACTCCATTGCACTTCGCCTGGTCCAAGCTGGTGAAGGCAAGTCTGGAGGAACAGCTAATGTTCAGTAAAATCCGCATCTTAGTGAATTTGCGCAGTTACGTCCATTCGCCAGAGCAAAAATTTGCCTGCCATTAGAGTGCAAAGTTGCGCTAGTGTCTATTTCCTTCGCTAGTGAAGTTACGCCTGCGCCCGTTAGTAAATCAGTGAAGTGTCAAAAAGTGGTAACGCTAGCTGTAGCCACTTCGCCCTTTAGTAAATTTGCCCCCTAGTCTATTAGTAAGTGACATTGAATATTTGTAACTAGGTACATTTTTTTATTGCAGTGTTTGTCCTCCCTTTTTCAACTATTACTGTAAAAAAACATAAGATATACAGGACTATGTATGAAGTAGTGCTATATAATGATATACATACATATATAAATCTATACATCTGAAGGCAGGTGTTTTATAGATTTATCAGAACATTATACAAACCTGTAGCAATACTTTGTGGACCTCTGCATCTGTGACATCAGGGTCCAACTGGCCCAGAAGTAGTTCTGCTGCAAGCCGCTGACCCACAAAGCTGGTGGCTCTGGTTCCCTCATACCCGTTAAACACTCCATAAAGATAAATATTATTGTCGCCCCTGAAATAAAAGGCAAGATACAACTGATAGAGTAGGTTTCTACAAAAGCACAGAAAACCCTGAAAACAGGCAGGTTAGAAATCATACATCAGTTTCATCCTGGAATGGAATTTGTGTGTTCAGACAGTGATTTCCCACAAGCAACGTTGAACGTTAATACTGCATAGAATAAAAATGGAGCCAGAAGCCAAGCATTTACATCACTGGCACTTCCAGTTCTGAGTGCCACAGCTGTAGATGCTACAATATATGGCACATAATGGGTTAAATATACATTTTGATTTCAAATTTGCAGGACAAAATAATAATTTAAATGTGTGTATGAATTTTTTTTACTAGAAAAACCTTACAAAGCTAGCATTAACTATAAATGACATGTAATCTGCTATAGACTTAAAGGGATGGTTCACCTATAAGTAAAATTTTAGTATGTTAAGTTCCTAGCAACTTTGCAGTTGTTCTGTATTATTTATTTTTTATAGTTTTTGAATTATTTTTGTTCTTCTGACTCTTTCCAGCTTTCAAATGGGGGTCACTGACCCCATCTAAAAAACAAATGCTCTGTAAGGCTACAAATGTACTGTTATTGCTACTTTTTATTACTCATCTTTCATTTCCGTCCCTCTCATATTTATATTCCTGTCTTTTATTAAAATCGATGCATGGTTCACAGCAACCATATTGCTGAAATTGCAAAACTGGAGAGCTGCTGAATAAAAATCTAAATGACTCAAAAACCACAAATAAAAATGAAAAAAAATTCCAAATTGTCTCAGAATATCACTCTCTATGTCATACTAAAAGTTCATTTAAAAGTGAACAACCCCTTTAATGGAAAATGTGAGGTGTTTAGCAGAGCAAGTGTAGTGTTGAGAAAAGTATGCAAACAATAATTAGAGGGGATTGGTGATTAGAAATAAATAAATAAGCCCCAATAAAAGTTACCCATTAATGACCAATGAGATGTATGGTATAGTGACACTGGCTAAGTAACAGTTACTCAGGTAAACTCTATGGGCCAGTACAAGAAATACAAACTGCTTATCCCTGATTTTTCCATAAGGAGGCACACTATGGGGAAAATTTAGTTATGGTCAAACATCGAGGGTTAATTAAATCCTTCGACTTCAAATATCGAAGTCGAAGGATTTACCGCAATTCGTTTTCGCTCGAACGAACGATTAAATCCTTCGAATCATTTGATTCGAAGGATTTTAATCCATCGATCGAACGATTTTTCTTCAACCAGAAAATTGTTACAAAGCCTATGGGGACCTTCCCCATAGGCTAACAATGACTTCGGTAGGTTTTAGGTGGTGAACTAGGGGGTCGAAGTTTTTTTAAAAGAGACAGTTCTTCGACTATCGAATGGTCGAATAGTCTAACGATTTTTAGTTCGAATCGTTCCATTCGAAGTCAAAGTCGAAGGTCGAAGCAGCCAATTCGATGGTCGAAGTAGCCAAAAAAATCATTCGAAATTCAAAGTTTTTTTTATTCTATTCCTTCACTCGAGCTAAGTAAATGGG
The DNA here is from genome assembly GCF_017654675.1 of Xenopus laevis. Lineage (NCBI taxonomy): Eukaryota > Metazoa > Chordata > Amphibia > Anura > Pipidae > Xenopus > Xenopus laevis. The sequence continues at coordinate 118,769,751 of NC_054377.1, read as the reverse complement.
CCCCTACATACCGTATTTGTTTTCATATATAAATGTGAACATTCCCCATGAAATGAAATCATATTGTTATTTTGTAACTACTGCAAACTGCCAGCAGACTCAGATCAGAAGGGTTGGTAAATGCATTCAGCCGGCTGCACTGGTTTTACAAATGGTTATTTGTGTAATAAAATGTATCATTCCCCTCCTGATCAGTTGTTTGTGTGACTGCATATGTGTCTCCTCTTCCTCACAGATTGTAAGCTCAGCAGGGCAGGGTTTCAGTCCAATCGTCCACTGAATTCCTAGCACAAGTATTTAATTAAGTTCACCGTTCAATTTATTTTTTCTGTTTTATTTTTTTCTCAATTCTGTTTGTGCCTTGTAAAAGCCTGTCCTAAGTTTGTGGCTCTGGATAAATCAATACAATACAACGAAGAAGGCTATTGATAAAGAATACATTTCATGTCAGAGAATAAGGAAATTGATAAATGACCCTGAAGGTGTACATATACTGTATATCCATTTCGTTCCAGTAACAATAAATTCTAAGGACATAACTTATGTTCTTTCCTGTATATCTACATTCATACATGTAAGTGGGGGCTTCTTATTTTCTTTGCTTCTGCTGAGCCATTCTCCACAGACCTCTAACGTCACACATATTGTAGAGACTTGATCTTAGCTGGACTGTGTATTAATGGAGGATAAAAGTCACAGAAATCAAATGATATTTTAATATAACAGATTTTTCCAAGCCTTTCTTTATTGCAAGAGGGTATTTGTTTATTTGTTACCCAGGGTCAGTCACAGCAGCATAGAACATTCCAAACAGACTGCAATAATAATTCATTATTATGTCTGGCGGATATCCAAGTAACACATGTCCAGCCCACACACAATGATAAATAAAAATGACTGCTTCAATTGCTCTGCTAGTAGAGTCTGTTGAACATGAAATGCAGGCTCAGCGATCATTAGAACTCTGAAAACCTGACCAGCAGGATAAGTAGCAATTATCAGTTTAGCTTTGTTTTTTAGCTTCATCTAATGGATTATATGGAAATCCTAAACTTGATCACCGAAGAGGAATCTTATTCTGTATAAGCTCCACTTGATTGTTTTAATCAAATTAGGGATGCACCGAATCCAGGATTCGGTTCGGGATTCGGCCTTTTTAACAAAATCTGAATCCTAATTTGCATATGTAAATTAGGTGTGGGAAGAGAAATTACGTGACTTTTTTTTCATAAAACAAGGAAGTACTTAACATTTTTCCCACCCTTTCCTTTCCCGCCCCTAATTTATATATGCAAATTAGGATTCGGTTCTGTATTCGGCCCAAAAAGTGGATTCGGTGCATCCCTAGATCAAATGCCTAAAAAAATTCTAATAGTTCATTTTTTGAGGGGCTTTTAAATGACACGAGGCTCCATATTTTATGCTGCTGGATAACTCAACATGAGTGTTTATGAAATGTCATGCAAGTCACTACTTCCCTACCAGAATAAGCTAACTATATTACTCCTTTTAGTCTATTTGTATTGCTCAGTACCCAGCAGGTCTGGACTGAGATTCAACATAGGTCCTGACATTTCACCTACACAAAGGCCCAAACAGCCCCCATCAGCCCACTAAATGGCGACTGTCTATGGCAACCTGCATAGCCCCTTTGGCATTTGCCAGAACCCACAGACTGCCAGTCCGGACCTGATACCCAGTAGTCTTTCTATTACACTGCTTGCACAGCACCCACTATACACAAACAGTTTTTCCATAGAGGTGAGAAAGGAAGTAGTGATGACCCGCTCCCTCTAGGGTTGCCACCTGGCCAGTATTTTACTGTCCTGGCCGGTAAAAATGATAGCTGATCCCAATATTATTAATAGGGAAGATAAATATATAGGAAGGCCGGTATTTTTTTCCAGAAAAGGTGGCAACGCTAGCTCCCTCCCAACCCAAACCCATCCCCTCTCAACCCAAACCTGTACCCTCTCAACCCAAACCCATCCCCTCTATGTCAATGGTAGATATATACAAGGTGGAGAGTATCGCCAGTCCTGTAACTGTCTCACTGGCGCTCCGTCCTAGCACCAAAATTTAGTAATGCAACTTCACCAAAGTTGAGAACAGACAGGACGCTGAAGCAGAATTACTGCTGATATGCTCTTTTATTTTCCACACAACATGTTTCGGACAGCATATGTCCTTTTTCAAGTGTGAATACAAGTGAATTACAAAACGATTTATATAGACCACACAGAGGTGAGTGTAACCACACCCCCCACCTGATAAATTAATTAGTAAGCATTAAACGATCCCATATGTGGATATATGTAATATATCAAAAGTTCATGTTGTGACAATCATATAAAACAAAGTGCAGGATTTCCCATTTTCAAAGCCTGGAAGATTAAAAAAGACTGTTAAATAAGTGTTAATAATAATTCATGTGTCTTAAAAAATTTTTTAATATGTATCATAACCACATATATAAATAAACAAGTTAAAAACATTAGAAAACTTGATACAAAGCGGAAGCACTGCCTCGAATAGGCCTACTTCTGCTCAGGACACATATTGCACCACAAACATATATATATTAAGCTTTCCCTGCTGAAATATGCATTTCGAAAGAAGTATAATCTTACCCTTTAGAAGCGAAAATTTGATTTTCAAAATCTGTAAAAAGATTAAAAAATTGTGTTATCATAAGGCGAATTATAAAAAGGGTATTAAGCTCCAATGGTCATTAAGGCCCATGGGTGACATTGTATTGAGTTTTTTAATCCATCGAGCTTCATGTTGAAGGAGCATTTTCTGAATATTACCCCCTCTTTTGGGTAACTTAACATTTTCCAATACAAGCCACCTTAATTGCATTTGGTTGTGACCATGAGACGCAAAGTGCCTAGATACTGGGGTGTCTGATTGGGTACCTGATTTAAAATTTCTAATATTACCCCTGTGTTCTTTAATTTAAGTTACCCAAAAGAGGGGGTAATATTCAGAAAATGCTCCTTCAACATGAAGCTCGATGGATTAAAAAACTCAATACAATGTCACCCATGGGCCTTAATGACCATTGGAGCTTAATACCCTTTTATAATTCGCCTTATGATAACACAATTTTTTAATCTTTTTACAGATTTTGAAAATCAAATTTTCGCTTCTAAAGGGTAAGATTATACTTCTTTCGAAATGCATATTTCAGCAGGGAAAGCTTAATATATATATGTTTGTGGTGCAATATGTGTCCTGAGCAGAAGTAGGCCTATTCGAGGCAGTGCTTCCGCTTTGTATCAAGTTTTCTAATGTTTTTAACTTGTTTATTTATATATGTGGTTATGATACATATTAAAAAATTTTTTAAGACACATGAATTATTATTAACACTTATTTAACAGTCTTTTTTAATCTTCCAGGCTTTGAAAATGGGAAATCCTGCACTTTGTTTTATATGATTGTCACAACATGAACTTTTGATATATTACATATATCCACATATGGGATCGTTTAATGCTTACTAATTAATTTATCAGGTGGGGGGTGTGGTTACACTCACCTCTGTGTGGTCTATATAAATCGTTTTGTAATTCACTTGTATTCACACTTGAAAAAGGACATATGCTGTCCGAAACATGTTGTGTGGAAAATAAAAGAGCATATCAGCAGTAATTCTGCTTCAGCGTCCTGTCTGTTCTCAACTTTGGTGAAGTTCCATCCCCTCTATGTATAGACCTGCACCCAGCCCTTGGTGATGTCACGGAAGGGGCGGTGCAGGCGCAAGTCTAAGGCGAAGATTTTTTTTGTGGTAGCCAGCCCAAACCTGCCCGACCCGCGGGTTTTGGACCAGCCTGCATATCACTAAAAGGAAGTTTATTATTCTGCAAGTTCATGACATAACAGAGGAAGAATTTAACTAGAGCTCCCACAAAGTCTACCAGGGTGTTTGGCCCGGTCCCATAACTTCTTGAACCTCATTCGCAAAACTGAACATTTAAAGGGTAAACACAAAAATCTAGGTGGATTCCACGTCAACTCACTGCTGAGCAGTTCACATATGAATATATTAAAACAACTGTTATTCTGCACCAATACTACTTTGTGGGCCCGGAGTTTTGTTGGGGTTCATGAAGAAATATCAAGTTTTCAAAAATCGATTTTCTAATATCCATATTTTAATGTCCAAACCAGAGACAAAGTGATTAAAACTCTACCTGAACTTTATCCAGTTATCTTCATATGGGTGCTCGTCTTTCCCAAGGCCCTCTGAGTTGTAAGTCTGATTGGAAGCAGATCCAACCCCAGAAAGGTTGCAGAGAGGGAGATCATCTGTCCAGCTCTGCTGCTCATAGAGAAACAGAAATAGAAATTATAAGGGTGCCATATAAACAAAAGATAATCATATATAAAGTAAACTATGAAATGTTAAATAACAACATAAAAATGTGCAAACTTTACAAAACAAATCACAGCACTTAGTAATGCCACCCTGAGACTAGGTGCAGGCCTTTAAACTGGGAGAAGAATTACAGCCAATCGCAAGAGAGATTCTCCTCTATGACCCTGCCTAGGTACAGGCAGCATTATGCTACCTGTATATTGTACAAGTGCTATACAGCTAGAACTCCAACGCCTAACTTAGGATACTTCAAGTTGCCATTCTCAGCAGCTTTAACATTTACAGATATTAGCAGAATTCGAGTCACTATTTTAAAAGTTATTTGTAAATGTATTTGATATTGAAAAAAGTATTTGTTTGTCCCTTTCTGTTCTCTGGCTATGACTCAATGTTCATTTTTCAATTTGCTTTATTTAGCTGCTTCTGCCATTTCTCCTGTTTCATGAGTCAGAAGTGCAGAAAATGCATTTAAGAGCAATGAAATTTAAAAATAACTGTAAAACCCCTGAAAATTTGTAATTAATATCTAATGGAAAGTCTCATCTCTCTTGCTGAACCGAACCTGGACCACATTCTATTCTGAATTGTCATTATTTTGTCAAATTACAGATTGTGAGCTATGTATTATTGGATTTGACCTCATCCGGCTTTGGACTACATGGTCTAAACCATGAGTGTGGATAGCTCATTCAACATTATTTATAGGCCATTGTCTTGTAAACATTTTCAGTAATCATACACAAAGTGAAACAACAGTATCTTGTTAAAAAATATGTTCCTTGTGCTAATAAAATATTTCTGTACATTGAGGGCAATGGCACACAGAGCTGTTTCAGGTGTTTTACATTTATCGGGCTAAATATTCTTAAAGGGGTGATTCACCTTTAATTTATGTTTATTTTTTTATGTTACAGAATGGCTAATTCTAAGCAACTTTTCGATTGGGCTTCCTTATTTCAGTGTTATAGTTTCTGAATCATTTGCCTTTTTCCAGTTTTCAAATGGGGGTCACTGATCCCATTTAAAAACAAATGCTCTGTAAGGCTACACATTTATTGTTATAACTAGTTTTTATAACTCATCTTTCTACTGAGGCTATCTACTATTCATATTAAAGTATAATTCAAATCAATGCATGATTGCTAGGGTTATTTGGGCCTTAGCAACCAGACTGCTGAAATTGCAAACTGGAAAGCTTTAACAACTCAGAATATCACTCTCTACAATACTGAACGTTAATTTAAGGGAGAACAACAACCCCTTTAAAATTGCCTCCAGTCACCTCCTGCTGCTTCCTACCTAAAACCTGTGAAATATACAATTCAGGTGATTTTAAAGCGATATCCATCTTTTTCATGTGATTTGCATAGAAAGCAACAGGGCTATTCCAGATATTGCAAGAAAGGCAAAGTAAGTGAAATTTAGTCTCAGATCTTTCAATCTCATTTCAGTAATGTGTCCTTATACTTATGACTTCACCATCCTGTGATAAACAATGAATTGATGTAATTGTTGCTAAAACATCACCATTTAAGATTGACAAAAATGGATATTGCATCAAATCTGCTAAATTGAACCTGATGTCATACAATTTAAAATTTCCACATTAAGGCAACAGCGTACACTGCACTTTCTCCACGTAAAACACTGATTCACTCTGCCACAATATATGGCAGTACAGTCAAGCACAGCATCCAATTGTCAGTGCAACCAGGGGCATATTTTGGCTGAAAACTGCTTTTTCATGCCAAAATCCAGCATGTGAGCAGACAGGTGTTTTTTTCACCAGTGTATAAAATGCCTTGTGTGCCATTAAAAGAGAAGGAAAGGTTAAATCACTGGTGGGGCGGTGCCAAATATTAGGCACCCCCTTCCCAGAGATTAGAATCACTTACACCAGGGGTGTCCAACCTGTGGCCCAGGATGGATATGAATGCGGCCCAGCTTGAAACGCTCAGTTCAGGAAAAGTCATAATAGTATAATAATAAGTCTATTTAATATCCAGATGTCCCATATTCCAGTGTATCGCTCCATCTGGTTATCCAACTGGTATTGTAGTTCTTTTCTGTGTATTTTCTTTACTTTTACAAATCAAAAGTGTTTGTGTATTTCATGTGTGGCCCCAGACAATTTTTCTTTTTCCAATGTGGCCCAGGGAAGCCAAAAGGTTGGACACCCGATTTACACAATACCCCATGTTGGTGCTCCTAATACACTGGCTACTTCTGAGCAAACGCCTTCTTCCACTTTTTCGTTCTTCAATAAGCCCTGGGCATGTGTCCAGTAGAGATAAAAAGGAGGAAGATGATCGATCCGTGGTGCATGCTCAGAAGTACCCCAGGCTCTTGAAGATTTCTGCGGGTATCAGGTAAGTGATTATAATCACATTTGCCACCCCCCCCCCCGGGATTTAACCTTAACTGTTCTTTTAATCTTAGGATGGTGACTCACTTTACCAGCATAGACATAAGAGAGTGGCTATTTGTTTATGTCATTTGTTGGCTTAATATAAGTACCCTGCTGCTGTACAGCACTTTGGAATGTGTTGACACTATACAGATATGTGATAATAAAAAAGATGCCTAGAAATATAGCTATTCCCTTGCTGGGTTTATCTATTACCATGCTAATCCTGGTTTCTCCCCTCTCATGCCAAGTACACAACAGGAGCTGTTCTCCGTTTGTCATAGACTTTGGTTTCTACCTATCAGACACCACTCTTCCAAGGACTTCTGGATTTTAAACTGTAAACTACACTGGAATTTAGATGGAAAAAGTGTGAGGTTATTCTATTTTATCCATTGCCTTGACCTATTTTGCTTAAAGGGGTTGTTCACCTTCCAACACCTTTTTCCAGTTTAGTTGGTTTCAGATAGTTCACCCAGAAATAAAGACTTTTTCCAATGACTTTCTTTTTTTCTGTGTGTGACAGTATTTCTAATACTCTTTAAGTCAATTTTTTCACCTTCCCTTAACTGTTCTAATTGATACATTAGTTGATACATTTCTTATCTCCTCCAATCCCTGAGAATCTGCAACTGAATTACTGAGCTGCCAGACTGAAACATTAAAACTCAGAGACAGGAACATTCAAATGTAAACTTAGAAAAAAAAAATAGAAAGAAAGCAATTGAAAAAAAGTCTTTATTTCTCACAATCCAAAAACAACTCAACTGAAAAAGTGTTTGGAAGGCGAACAACCCCTTTCCTCATAATTCCTCATATACCAGGTATTTATATATATATAGTCATTTCTAGTAGTTATATAGAGATATTATAGTGGCTCCATTGCTACTCAGGTACACACTGTATGATCTATGACTGAGCAGCATCCCCTCCCTTCTATTACCACCTTCGTTCTCTCTACAGCAACTTATCCCGGCACAACATTATCATTCAAGGCAACGTTACTATTCCCGGCCCCCCTTCACACCCGCTGCACGACAGTCTCACCGCTTACACTATGCAGAAGATTCCTTCTAGGCGCAGCCATATTTGCACTGGGAGTGACGCCACCGGTCAGACGTGGATCACGTGATTAAGCATAACGCGGAAGTGAAGAGTGAGGAGAGAATGGTGCCGGGCTGGGACTAGCGCTTGGTGTACACTCAGCGGCTTTGCCTGTTTCATTTCAGGGTTCGGTTATTTACTACATTGCAAACATATATACGATTGAAGAAGGAATGGGACTATGTTTTGCCATGTTATAGTAAGTGTAACCCATATGCCAGAGGTGCTACTGTGAGATGTCACAGACAGTCATTGTGGATTGGCTGGTGGGAGGCTGGTCGGGTCTCTGTGTATTTAAAAATTCCAGGGCCTATAATGACTCCTAGTCCAGACCTGGTTGTAGGTGGTTTGTCCATACAAAAGCTCATAACCAGGGAACTACCGCTCACCCGTGGGCCCCCTACAGAGGAAGCAGGAGCGCACACCCCTGGGCCACATGGTAGAGTCCTGCAGCGGCACTCTGCAGAATGAGGGGAGGATCTCATCTAAATTTATTATCTTATGTAGTATTGTTATATAATACACAAAAGCCATGAATATCTTGTAAATTATATCCTTATAAACGGTGAGTAGTGATGTCATCAGTTATAAACGGTGAGTAGTGATGTCATTTCTGTCACATGACTCACTAAAATTTGTGTATTATAATTAATAAAGTACCCCCAGTTGTAAAATATGAGGATATTATAAGTTACCTCGGAGTTCCATGACCTGTATAAAAACACTCGGCCTTCGGCCTCGTGTTTTTATATGGTCATGAAACTCCTCGGTAACTTATAATATCCTTATATTTTACAAGAGGGGGTACTTTATTCACTATATAATACACAAAAGCCATGAATATCCTGTAAATTATATCCTTATAAACGGTGAGTTCTGATGTCATCAGTTATAAACGGTGAGTTCTGATGTCATTTCTGTCACATGACTCACCGAAACTTGTGTATTATAATAAATAAAGTACCCCCAGTTGCAAAATATGAGGATATTAGAAGTTACCTCGGAGTTTCCTGACCTGTATAAAAACACTCGGCCTTCGGCCTCGTGTTTTTATATGGTCATGAAACTCCTCGGTAACTTATAATATCCTTATATTTTACAAGAGGGGGTACTTTATTCACTATATAATACACAAAAGCCATGAATATCCTGTAAATTATATCCTTATAAACGGTGAGTTCTGATGTCATCAGTTATAAACGGTGAGTTCTGATGTCATTTCTGTCACATGACTCACCGAAACTTGTGTATTATAATAAATAAAGTACCCCCAGTTGCAAAATATGAGGATATTAGAAGTTACCTCGGAGTTTCCTGACCTGTATAAAACACTCGGCCTTCGGCCTCGTGTTTTTATATGGTCATGAAACTCCTCGGTAACTTATAATATCCTTATATTTTACAAAAGGGGGTACTTTATTCACTATATTTTACTCTTTTAAGTTTTACGAAATGTGTTTATGTCCCTGCCCACTTTTGATGATGTCACTTCCGGTTTGCAGCACCATCACATAGTGTTTGATGGTGGTTGGCGGGTTGCGGATAAGGCAGTTGCGGGCAGGGTCGGACTGGGGGGCCCAGGGCCCACCGGGACTAATGTCCAGGGTCCGCTCTGACCCCCGTTCCCCTACTATGAAGCGCCAAGCGCGCATGTTTGAATGCGCCAATAGGTGTCGCGTGCATGTGCAGATGGCGCTGCGCGGCACCTAAAAAACGTTCTTTCCCCCCGAATCTGATTGGGAGAAGGGACTGGCCTGGCAGGGGCCCATTAAGGGTCGGGGCCCACCGGGTTCTTTCCCGGTGTCCCACCGGGCCAGTCCGACCGGGTCCGGGTCAGGTAGCGGATCAAAGTGGGAAAATATGCGGGTTGCAGTTCGGGTCATGGGGTCAGGTCCAGGTCTTAGAAACTGGTTCTGCGCAGGACTCTACCACAGGGTCCACCAGCCAATAGGAATCGGTGTGCCTAGTCTCCATGGCGATGCTGGATTCCTTTCCTTACACCGAGCCACGCAGGGAGCTGTATATTATCCCAAGAGCTAAGAGTTGGTAACATGTTTAGTTTAGTTCAGGGAGCTGTATATTATCCCGACAGCTGTGAGTTTGGAAACAGTTTTAGAGCTGCAAGGACACGAGTGCCGAGGTCCGTGCTGTGCAGTGAATATATAGTTATATGTTAATGAGGACGCGCACCTGGGTTCAGGGGGAGGTATTTTGGCGCATGCGCAGTGCAGTATTATACAATAACCGAAGGCAGAAGGGAAGCCTTTAGTAAGATGGCGGCGCCGTTTTCTTAAACAGTCTGCAACTTCAGAGCTATCTTTTATTAAGAAAGTAAATGTGTTTTGGTTAAATAAACATAGCGATTCTGGAGGCGCATATGAGTTCTACAAAATGGGACAAGAAGTAAGGTTTGCCTTTTGTTCTCCTTTAAACTGCTAGTTCAACTCTCCCAAGAGACCTGCTTATCTTAAATAGTTACAATTGTATCTTTGCTTATCTTAAATTGTTAAATTATCCAAGTGCAGTTGCTGAGTGTTCTGGGCTCGCCAAAAAGCCTCTTATTTTATTCGGCTGAATACCAAACCGAATCCTAATTTGCATATGCAAATTAGGAGTGGGAAGGGGAAAACATTTTTTTCTTTCTTGTTTTGTGACAAATAATCACACGATTTGCCTCCCCACCCCTAATTTGCAAATGCAAATTAGGCTTCGGAAGGATTCGGCCAAATCCGAATTCTGCTGAAAAAGGCAGAATGCCAAACCGATTCCTGGATTCGGTGCATCCCTGTTTTCTATGGCATCTTACAGCAGCCATTTGCCAGAATCCACTGATTGCTAGTTTGGGCCTGGCGCTCACTGCACATATGCACAGGCAATGTTGGACTGGGTTATTCTGAATTGGACCCACCAGGGCTGCTCTCCCAAGGGCCCAGCTCCAGTCTCTCAATATGCATGCACAGTTTTTATTTATGGAAATTTAAAAATTGTAGAGACATGGCCGGGGAAAGGGAGTCTAAAATGGGCAACTCTCAGCAAAATTGGTGGTTGGCTGCTCTGTTAATGGGGTGGTTTATTCCTACATTATCTAACTACTGTATATAATGGGATTTTCATTAAAAGATGCAGAAATTGTAGATATAATAAAACTATCCCAGCAGCTTACTCCTGCAAGAAAACAGATTCAGTTAGAAACAGCCTGTGTAGTAATTGTAATAACAAGTAGAGCCAGGGCCACCATCAGAAATCATGGGACACATCACAGTAAAAAAAGTCAACACAGACGTAAGCACAGAACAGTAAAAACACTTTCGGCCAAAGGATTATTAAGCCTGCCACCATATCAAGGAAGACTTGAAGCATATTATAAAATACAAACAAGAGCCATTTTTTTTAATCCCTTGGCCAAAAAATAATCATTGGTGGCCAATGTCACCTACACAAGTAAAAAAAAACAAAAAACTTTGCAGGCCAAGGAGCCCTACACACAATAAAATCCCATTGGTGTCCAGGGCCACTCCATTAAAGGTTTTTTAAAAAATCAGTTAGCCAAGGCCCCCCATATGGTAAAAAAAACATTGGTGGCCAGGGCATTACAAAAAATGACCTACATTAAATAAAATTGTTGGCCAGCCCCCCCACAAAGTAAAAAGGAAAAACATTGGTGGCGAGGGCCCTCGTAGTGTTAAAAAAAACTCAGTAGTGGCCAGCCAACCCCAACATGTTAAATAAAATCATTGGTGGCTAGGGCCCCCACAAGTTAAAAAAAAACAAAAACATTTGTGGTCAGGGACCACCACCCACAAGTTTAAAAAAAAAAAAAAAAATAGCCACCCCCCAACAATTATGACATACACAAAGTATTTGAGGTTAAAATGCAGTAAAATCATCTCAGTCAGAGCAAAAAAGCACTTTCAGGGCAAACAATGATGTGTTGTTTTTTTTTAGAAGTGTGTTCTGCCGAATACTGATTTTGTTTTTCAAATGAGCTATATGTACCTGCCCTATTGAAATTGACCTTAGCGTAAGTGTACTAACAAAGTTTCACTAGGCAGCAATGAACACTAGTGAAAGTTCGCTATGAAATGCTCATGCTGACCAATTAATGACCATGAAATAGGCCAAATGTTTAGAAGCAAAAGGGCCCACTAACACCTGGGCCACCAGGAGTTTTCCTGGTATCCCGGTGGGCCAGTCCGACACTGGCTATCGGCACCATTTTGAGTCATGTGGGTCTCATGTGCACACTTTTCTAGCTGTGTTGCAGCCTTAGAGGCTCTATTTTGGCCCATAAGTAATCTACGGGGTAAGGGTCAGGAGAATATCAGGATTATTCGGACAAAGTGCAGGAGCTCTTCTTAGAGATGTCCGTTCACATGTAGCTCCAGGCCACTCCCCCCACTAATGTTTTCTTTTACCAAATATCATTAATATTAAGTAAATGATTTAAACAGATTAGCACTTAAAGGGCCCCTTCACATTCACCGCCAGGCCACAGATCTGAGAGTAGTTTGTGTGGAAAGCAATGTACAGTATGAGTTTAAGGCACATGATAACCTCCCTGTATAGTAGTGACACCTTGTGGTCAAATTGGGGAATATATTCAATCGTGCATGCATTTCAGCAGAGAAAGACATCTCTATATAGTATCTGCTCTCTCACTTGTTTCTGTACATCTGTGTTTGTTCTCAATAGATTAAAGCTGCCATATTGATTACTCTGGTAAGTATATATACAAACTCCAGGAAAACAATGTCCTTGACTCCAGTGACATTTGTGAAAAGCCTAGATTTCTATACCTGCATACTACTTCAACATCACTCCTAGGGCCGCTATCAGGGGGTACTACTGTACTGGGCCCTGGCCTGAAGGGGGCCTGGCTGTGCTGCACTTTTCAGAATAGCCAGGCCCCCCCTCGACAGCGCCGAAGCCGTACCTGAAGCGCCGGAAAGACCTGAAGTCACGAAAACAACCGAAATTGAAGTCCTGAATCAGCGAAAAGACCCGAAGTCATGATAGGAGGAGAAGTCCTGAAGCCACAAGATCAATTCTACTGAACACCAATGTGTGTTTTTTTTTAAATCCCCTGGCCACCAATGTATTATTTTAATACTCTATAGGCCCCTGCCACCAATATTCTTTAAAAAAATATTCTCTGGGGCCCCCAATTATTTTTTAACTTGTAAGGGGAGCCCTTGCGCCCATTTTTAAAAAAAAAAAAAAATTTACGGGGGGGGCCTGGAGCCAATGTGGGCGGGTCCGGGGCCCAGGGGGCCCGAAAGTGTTGTATGGGGCCCCATGATTTCTAATGGTGGCCCTGATCACTCCCATAACATTTTGAAGTTTGAAATTGTTTAAAGGAGAACTAAGGGTTAAAACACTGAGAGGAGGGTAATATGTTGTTCACCCCACAGTAAGGCAAATCTCTTGTGGCCCAGTCCAGTGCACGTCTGTCATAAGTAGCACCAGACTAGGCCACGACAGGTTTGATCCACCTCCCAAGTGTCCCCTGTGCCTCCTGGGGCAGTATTGTACTTTTGACAAGTTTACTATATATGGTGCCCCCCCCCCCAGAAACTTTATTTCCAACATCAATAGAACTAGTCAAGTGCATTGAAGTTGTAACCATTACCACTTCAGTAATTAATATATAATATAAATTCCTACATAGATTTTAAGCCTCATTTATGATAACAAATTCAAAGTATAAACCCCTTAAAGGGGTTGTTCACCTTTGAGATAACTTTTAGTATGATGCAGAGGGATATTCTGAGACAATTTTCAATTGGTTTTTTTATTTGTGTTTTTTTTTATTCAGCAGCTCTTCAATTTGCATTTTAAGCAATCTGGTTGCTAGGGCCCAAATTCCCCTAGCAACCATGCATTGATTGGAATAAGAGACTGGAATATGAATAGGAGAGGCCTGAATAGAAAGATGAGTAAAAAAAGTAGCAATAACAATACATTTGTAGCCTTACAGACCGTTTGTTTTTTAGATGGGGTCAGTGACGCCCATTTGGAAGCTGAAAAGAGTCAGAAGAAAATTTTATTCATCAAAAATAAATAATTAAAACTAACTGAAATGTTGCTTAGAATTGGTCAATCTGCCCTTACCTTGCCTGTACCTGGAACCGTTGTTTTGGCCTGGGTGCAGGCACATGGCAGATTTTGGAGACGAAATGCAAACGCTCGCATTTTACCCCTCGCACCTATCCCTTCCCCATGCTAGCTCTAAACATACATGGCTGCCATCAGTGGGGGGTACACAAGGTTCTGTAGTGGGAGGGGGGCATGACAGAGGTGTGGCCCAAGATGGAAAGGCATGCTTTATGGGTGGGGCTTGTAGAGAGTGGGTGGGGCTTGGGTGAATCAGGGTGGTTCTTGGCATAATTAGGTCACAGCTTATCAGGGAAATGATTGTGTGAGCAAGGGACATTATTTGTTCATTGAGGCTCCAATTTATTTGTGGGGACCCAGGTGACAAGTGGGCTACTAAATGGGGCTCCTTAGGGGGGTGATCATGAAAGGGCAAAGATTCCAACATCAGAACAGAATTGTCTGCAAAAGGAACATAATTAAACCAAACCAAAACTTTTAGAATATGTAACTGTATGATAATCATGAGCTCTAGTGAAATACATACCTCTACTAACTACATCTCTAATTTAGTTGGGGTGACCGGCACAGGAGAGCTTGACACACTTTAGGAAAGTAAAGCAAAGAGGTCTGTTTATAAAATGCTTATAAGGAAAAACAGACAGGCAATACTATATAGCACTGCTCGGAAGAGCATAGAATACAAATATAAAAAGTTTAGTGGAGGGTTTGAAAAACTGTAACTAGAGCCAGAACAGCTTTTTTCCCCCCATGCTAATGTCTGATAGAAGCTGGACATGCTGTACGGGGGCCAGTTCCTGCAATTCCTTACACATGGACTTTTGCAGGCTATCACTCAGAAAATAGGAAGAGACCCCAGTGTTTTTTGGGACAAACAATTGAGGAAGTCCTATCTACTCCATTGCACTTTGCCTGGTCTGACCTGGCGAAGGCAAGTCTGGTGCAAGCGGTAACGTTTAGTAAAATCCGCATCTTAGTGAATTTGCGGAGTTTTGTCCGTTGCCAGAGCGAAAATTCGCCTGGCGTTAGAGTGAGAAGAAACGCTAGCGTCTATCTCCTTTGCTAGCGAAGTGACACCTGCGCCCGTTAGGGAATTGGCGAAGTTCCGAAATGACATCACGCTGGCGATTTTTCGCTAGCTTTAGTCACTTGGCCCTTTAGGGAATCTGCCCATCAGTGAATCAGCTGGGTTTGTTCTGAGTCAGCAGAGAGAATGGAATGGGACACACACATTTTTGGGGTTTGCATTTGATATTCCAATGTATCCTGTATGCATTTGGTATTTAGCCTAATCCAAAAAACATGGATTTGCTGCACAACTTAATACAGGTATGAGACCTGTTATCTTGAATGCTCGGGACCTGGGGCATTCCGGATAATGGATGTTTCCATAATTTGGATCTTCAAACGTCATTGTCTACTAGAAAATCATATAAACATTAAATAAACCCAACAAACTGGTTTTGTTTCCAATAAGGATCAATTATATCTTAGTGTGGGTCAAGTACAAGGTACACTTTTATTATTACAGAGAAAAATGGAAATAATTTTTTTAAAATTTGGATAAAACAGAGTCTATGGGAGACAGTCAGATGTGCCTCTTGCTTCAACTACTAAGGTTTCCTTAAAGGGGTGCTTCACCTTTTAGTATGTAATAGAATGGCTAATTCTAAGCAACTTTTTATTGGCCTTCATTTTTTCTTTTTTAGTGTTTTTTAATTATTTGCTGCCTTCTTCTGAATCTTTCCAGCTTTCAAATTGGGGGGGGGAGTCACCCCATCTAAAAACAAATCCTGTGTAAGGCTATACATTTATTGTTATGACTACTTTTTATTACTTATCTTTCTATTTAGACCCTCTCCTATTCATATTCCAGTCTCTTTTTTAAATCAATGCATGGTTGCTAGGGTAATCTGGACCCTATCGACCACATTGCAAACTGGAGAGCTGCTGAATAAAAAGCTAAATAACTCAAAAAGCACAAATAATAAAAAATGAAAACCAATTGCAAATGGTTTTAGAATTACACTGTCAACATCATATAACCCCTTTAAGTCAATGTGTGCAATTCATTAGGCCGGGCCTGTGGATACCCAGCTTTAGTATCAGTACTTGGTAGAGCCACCTTTTGTGGCAATTAAGCTGGAAGTCACTTTGGATAAGTCTCTATGAGCTTGTCACATCTTGCCACTGGCATTTTTGCTCATTCCTCAAGGCAGAACTGCTCCAGCTCCTTCATGTTGGATGGTTTTCGCTTGTGATTAGCAATCGTCAAGTCTGACCACAGATTCTCAATTGGATTGAGGTCTGGACGTTGACTAGGCCATTCCAACACATTTAAATGTTTCCTCTTAAACCACTGGAGTGTTGCAGTTTAGCAGTATGCTTCAGCTCATTGTCCTGCTGGAAGGTGAACCTCCGTCCCAGTCTCAAATCACAGGCAGACTGACACAGGTTTAGCTCTAGAATATCCCTGTATTTAGCACCATCTTTCCCTCGACTCTGACCAGTTTCCCAGTCCCTGCTGCTGAAAAACATCCCCACAGCACGATGCTGCCACCACCATGTTTCACTGTGGCGATGGTGTTCTTGGGGTGATGGGATGTGTGGGGTTTGCGCCAGACAAAGCATTTTCCTTGGTGGCCGAAAAGTTCAATTTTAGTCTCATCTGACCAGAGAACCTTCCTCCATACATTTGGAGAGTCGCCCACGTGCCTTTTGTCAAACTCAAAACGTACCTTCTTATTTTTAACTTTAAGTAAAGACTTTTTTCTGGCCACTCTTCCATAAAGCCCAGCTCTATGAAGTGTACGGCTTATTGTCGTCCTATGGACAGATACTCCAGTCTCTGCTGTGGAACTCTGCAACTCCTTCAGAGTTACCTTTGGTCTCTGTGCTGCCTCTCTGATTAATGCCCTCCTTGCCCGGTCTGTGAGTTTTGGTGGGCGGCCCTCTCTTGGCAGGTATGTTGTAGTACCATGTCAGGTGTGTTTATACTGAGAGATCATGTGACATTTAAATTGCACACATGTGGACTTCATTTCAATAATTATGTGACTTTTGAAGGTAATTGGTTGCACCAGGATTTTTTAGGGGCTTCATGGCAAAGGGGGTGAATACATATGCACATGCCAATTTTCAGTTTTTTCTTATATATATATATATATATATATATATATATATATTTTTTTTTTTTTTCTCATTTCAGTTCACCAACTGTGACTATTTTGTGCAGCTCCATCATATAAAATAAGATTAAGAAACTTTTAAATTACAGGTTGGAATGTAACAAAACAGGTAAAAAGCCAAAGGGGTTAAAATACTTTTGCAAGGCAGTGTATATGTCATGGCTACGAAAGCGAACCTCGGACGTACAAACCGAAGCATACAACATGATAACACATTAGATTCACTTTTAACATCTTTATTGAGAATAACACACCATTAGAGTAACCGATCTCACATATTACATTAGTAAACGCAGAATATATTTATATATCAGGTGCACATAAATATTAGACATATATATTATATTTAAGTATGTACTGTATATAAATGTATTTTTAGGCAGTGACATTTAAGATACTTTGAATTTGAACAGGTGACTATTCGGTGGTTAGCATTTGGTGGAGTCGTGGAATAGAAGTGTTCATTTCTTAATGCCACATACTCTTTTGCCTACAATCACTAAAAGGCCAGTGCTGCTAGTCTGTGTTGGTGTGTTCATCTTGGCAGCTCAAGGAATTATACATTTATTACAGTTTGTCTACAGGTAAAAAAGTCATGAGTCAAGTGGTTCTAATGGGTTTCTTCTGGCGGGGGACGAGATAAGGCAGTTGAGGCACCACATAGCAAATGTAGAGGCTAAAAGCACCCATTGTCATCTATAGACAGTAGTGACTACAAATATCTTTTATAATGATTTGCCTTTTCGTTCTTGCCCTCTCCAGTGTCTGCAGTTTGGAGTTCAATTCTCCATCTTGTTGTTAGCGTAAAACAGCAATTGACAAATAAGCTCTATTCACACTGCTCCGCCATCTTTCTTCCTTTCTCAGTTATACCTTCCACCAGCACATATATCCTGTGTAGTATTTTGCCAGGATCTCCTGTGCATGTCTGGTACAAACAAATGCACCGCACAGTTATGTTTGCGACATTACTATATTGTACATGTGCTGATTCAAGGCATCCCTGGGAAACCTGGATCATCCCTGGATAAGATGGAAACTACACTGGGCTGTTTATTTATTTTTTGTTTTACCGATTCAGCCAGGGGTCCCACTATAGCGATCAGATTCCCCTGACTTTGCTTGTCCTTTAAAGAGGAACTATCACGAAAATTTAATATAAGCTTCATCATACTGAAATGAGAAGCTTTCTAAATACAATCATTTAAATATTCTGTACTGTTTCTGAAATAATCAAGTTTATTCCTCTCTCAGCATCTGTTTCTCTTCATTCTCTCTTCATGCAGCAGTTGGGTGTCAGATATTCATTGACAGATCCAATGGGGCAAATTTACTAAAGGACGAAGTTACTAACGCAGGCGAAAAATTGCCAGCGTCACGTCATTTCATAACTTCACTAGCGTAACTTCACTAGCAAATGAGATAGACTCTAGCAGTACTACGCTCCCTAACACCTGGCGAATTTGCGCTCTGGCAAATGGACATAACTACGCAAATTCACTAAGATGCAGATTTTACTGAACGTTACCTCTTGTGCCAGACGCCTTCACTACCTCAGACCAGGCGAAGTGCAATAGAGTAGATAGGAGTTATTCAAAAAATAGTTGAACATTTTTTTAAGTCCCAAAAAACACTAGCGTCTTTTTCTTTTTCAGGGTAATAGGCTAAAAAAGAGTGTAATTTTTTTTGGAGTACCTGGCTTCCCCCCTACATTTGCTAACATATGGCACATATACAATGGGCTCATGTGTAGGGCAATATAACAACTTTATTTTCTTTTATTAAGGTTTCCCTGGGCTTGTGTAGTGTAATGTATTTGCTGCAACATATACGTCCATTGTACTTTAACTTCCCGCCGTATGCAAATTAGGCAACACTAGCGCAACTTCACTTCACTTGGTGCAGTAATGCTAGCGCAACTTCGCCAGCTTTCAGCGTTGTCCTAGTAAATATACACTTGGCAAAGTGTTGCGATGTGAGCGACGCCATCGCTGGCGAATTTTCGGAGGTTAGTAAATTTGCCCCAATATATCTTATGGAGGGGGGCTTCCTTTCCTAGCAGATGAATTAGAGCTCACTCAAATAAAAATCTAACAAAATAACTGCCTTTTGCACAAATTCTGCATGTAGAGAGACATGATGTCTGGTGATTTTCATAGAGTGAGCTCTGATACAACTTCTAGGCAAAATAAGTCCCCCCAAAAAGATATATTAGATCCAACTGTCAATGAATATCTGATATGAAAAAAGAATGAAGAGAAACAGATGCTGAGAGAGGAATAGTGAAGATACACTTGATTATTTCAGAAACAGTACAGAATTTTTAATTGATTGTATTTAGAAAGTTTCTTATTTCAGTATGATGAAGCCAATATTACATTTTCATTCTCACAATAGTTCCTCACAACCTTTCCAACAGGGCTAAACGACAGTGGCATAACTAGATGTTACTGGGCCCCACATCAAATTACTTTTAGGGCCCCCAACATACCGAGGTTGTCCAATACATTTTGAAATTGCTCATTAATTAGGGCCTTATTGGGGTCCCCTATATCTCCTGGGCCCCCTGCACCCGCAGGTTCTGTTTCCTCTGTAGTTACTCCCCTGCCAAAGATCGACTTTTATTGCAGCTAAAACACTCAAATGTGAAACTGAATAACTCTTGAATCAAACCTCTCCTATAAAGTGGCAGGTCCCTCTTTCTATACGTTCCGTAACACATCACTTACTCAATCACTTACTCCTTGCTGCTACGGACCACAACACCAAGAAATTAAATATGCCCTAAATCTGCATCAGTTTTGAAAGTGTGAGATTTTTTTATAAAAGTAACTAACACCAGGTAGTGATTTATTTAAACAAAAAATGGCACAACAACCAACTGCAAAAAAAAGGTGTTATTGACCCTAAACTGGAAGAACTCTACAAAACATATTTTATCTCCCAAACTTGTTTCACAGGAAATTAATAAAAAGGGAGCCATTAACCCCTACATCACAGTCTGATGTAGAAAGAAACAATATAAGATATTGTAGACAAATTTAATATTGTCTTTTTTGTCAATTTGGTCAACCCAGTGATCAGTCAATCTTGTTTATAATTAGGTTTCCTTTTTTTCGTGCCTCAAAGGGGAACTACCATTGATATAAACATGCGCCAAATTGTAGGGGGTGCTTAATAATCAGTTGTTATTATCTTATTATTATTGTTGTGCTTTCTTAATCTCACACTCAGCGGAGCACTGAGAACTAATGCCTCATTATTCACAAGTGAATTGTGACAGTGACAAACAACATAAAGGAGTTATTTGCAGTGGAAATGTACTAGTAAATATACTCACAAACATATAACAAACAAATAAGACAATTTATGAATCAGATTAATTTGAGATGAATTAATTCTGAATGTTAAGATGAATTAAATCTCAAAGGAAAACTATACTCCCAAAATGAATATTTAAGCAACAGACAGTTTTTATCATATTAAGTGACATTTTAAAGAATCTTACCAAACTGGAATACAGGTGCTGCACCTAATAATAATGAACCAATCGTTTGGTGAAATGGTACCAGGTCATTACAGGAAAAAATTCAAACTGCTCACGCACACCCAGTAGAATACTAACCCTGGTGCTCGGGGAAAAGGGCTTCGGCAAACCCACGACAATATGAAGAAAAGAATTCACCGGCACACAGGTTTTGCTGGCAGGGTGAAAGCCCTTGCTTTAAAGTTTAATAGTGCGACATGCAAGGTCATTACAGGGGCCTAGGTCGACCCACGGCCTGATGCAGTTCTTGCCTTACTCAGTAGATATCCTTCCAGGCCACTATACACTATAAATACATGTTAATAATAATGATACATGGGCCTATTAGCTGCTGACTCCAGCCCAAGATGGCGACTCATGCAGTCCATCAAAAAACCAACATTTTTGGGTTTAGTTTTAAATACAACAGTTATGTATTAGCTTTTTTGTTTCAATATCTCTTTTCTAGCCAGTGCGCTTTCAAAATAATATTAACGCTATTGCTTGCAAAATACTAGCAGTGAAGTGGATGATTAAATATATAAAAGAATGACTTTTTCATCTTAAATACATATTACAATGACATTTATAATATTACTTAAGACGAGGAAATTGCACGAATGACCCCAAACTTTACCTTTTTCAAAACCAATCATATAAATTTAATGGTTGTAAAGCTAAACAAGTATGTGTCTTAAGAACATTGTTTTTTGAGCACCAAGAATAATGTCACTGAGTCAAAGAATTCTAAGCTTACGGGAAGGTGGAGCTTGGAGGCCGACCCTTGTGCCTACTACTGTTATTTTATTTATTCATTCATCATCTAAAGACATTACAAAAAAAGCTTCAGATGACTTATGTCAGGATTTAAAGCTGGTATATACAGAAGGTGCAAAATATACAGCTTCGTTGTTATCCCCCTCTCTTAAATAAACCCTGAAATTAAAAATATTCTTACATATTTTAAAATAGTTATATGGCAAGTGAACTATACACTAAGGGGGTTATTTATTTAAGTCGAATGCCAAAAACTCAAAACTATAAAAAAAAAAAAAAAAACGAATTTTCAGCATTTATTATACCCCGAGGATTGAAAAAGTCCGAATCCAAAAATTCGGCATCTCAGACCTGCCAAGGTTGTATATAAATCAAAGGGAGAAGTCTCTGTGCTGGGTTTCATTCAATAATCCGAAGATTTTGTGGATTTTGGGCAAAAATCTGAAAAATAAAGATTTTTTCAGGCTTAAAATGTGAAAAATTTGTGCGATACAATTTTCGGACAATTTTCAAGATTTTTTCTAATTTTTCCCGAATTGGAATTTTTAAGGAAAATGTATTGATAAATAAGGGGGGAAAAACCCCGTGCGGATTTGGTTGGATTATATTTCATAAAACAATGAGATAAATTCAGATTTTGATAAATAACCCTCTAAAAGTCATAGCTGCCGCATCCCGCATTTTATCAGTACAGTTGTATTTTGGGAATGCCAGAAAAGTCAATGATCTCTCTTTATATTATATTCTATAAAAAAAACTGTCCTTTCTGGATTTCATCTACCTATCTCCATAAACCTTTTCAAGTATAACAGAATAACAAATGAACACAAAGCAAAGGAGAATACTCTAACCATACAGCAATCCTTGAAAATAAAAAGAGTGGTCTTATTTGTTACATAGAAAATTGACTCTATTTATACTAATTGCTGACGCGTGTATACATTGGATCTATTCTGCAACTGTATCCATAGCGCCGTCTATATATGGCCACAAGATGGTACTGTTGCATTGGTGTCTATGAAAAATAGCTTCGGGTGAGATAATAATTGTGGCCAATATACTGATTATGTTAAGCCCTTATCATTTATGTTAAAAGTAATTAGAAGGGATAGTCTCCTAATACATAATATATATTTTATTTTCAATAGGACTTATTTTTCCGTCCATCTTGTACAGGTTTCTGACTCAAAGTGAACAAAACCAAAGGAAAAAAGAAATGATAAATATTTTTAATACTGGTATATTATCAGTAGGGTCGCATAAAGTGTCCCTGAAAAGGGCTCTTTGCTAATTTGTATGCAATACATTGTGGCTTGACTATGTCTTGAACATTAAACAGAACTTTATAGCACATGCACCATTTATTTATTTTATGAAATTATAGTATCAAGCGAGACATGTAGATATATGTGGAAGCATTACAAAAGGCTCTCGCTTTTGCATAATCCGAATCCTGTCCCCAAAAGCTGCTGATATGTGACTATCAAGGCAAACTATCTGTGTAGTGCCTCTGGAACTCCCCGCATCCTCGCTACAACTGTCGGAGAACCAACTGGTCTTATGGCTGATGTAGTGTCATGTAAAGATCAGAAAGTATTTGTGCGCAACACACAACCTGCTGCTATTGACTAAAGAACATAACACAATGCAGGTAGTGGATATTACCCGTACACATTCCTATCACCCGCTCAATACTTTGTATTATTTATGATGCTTACCATTAAGTGCTATATAGCTAATCAAATATGGCTCTTATTTGCGGTCAAATTCTGTGTATTCAGGGTGAGAACAGTTTCTTGTGAATGAAAAATGGGCTGTTCATATATCTTACTAGTACACAGTATGTATCCATTAATCTGATAATGTTTGCCATCAGAACTTTTGACAACATTTTTGCTAAAGCAAAATTAAAACATCAGTTTCAAGGTAGAGCCAAAAGGGCAAAGTAACATCAATAATTATAAATGCAGCAGTCAATAGCAGCGATTTTTACAATATACAATTTTTTTTCCTTGCCATAAACCCCTTTATGTTCTACTGTATCAAAAAATATTGCAACAAAAAAAAAATGTAGAAACCAAACAATGACTGAACTAAACGCTCCTAGAACCCCAACGTGTTGGCAAGTCATAGACCAACTGCAAGCCTTTATAGAAAATTGCTTTTATACGAAAATGACTGATATACGTTATATATATGTTAAAGGCTTTAGAAGCATGTTAGATTGTCCAATCCAAAGCTCAAAATCTCTTATGATTCCTGGTCATTTAGACCAATGCTGCAACGTGTTGCAACTACTGAGCCTCACAGAACTCTACAACTGAATAAGGAGGAGTATTTTCCCTATTTGGATCTTAGCAAGTTATGGATGGAAGTTATATTATAGTCTGAAAATATTAAAACAAACTATCTTATATAAAATATATATAATAAAGATATACAGATTTTTAACATTTGGCTCCTACCTTTGCAACTCCCATTGGAATGGCTGCTGTCTGCATTGAATTAAATATCAACTGTGTTCTTCCACTAATGGGGTTCTAAAGGACTTTGAATGATACTATTTCCTATTTATATGCTTGCATTTGCGTTGCATTCTCTGTAGCTTAAACATAGGAAAATCTCATCAGGTCTGGGAGACTAATGAATAAGCTATTTTCTTTCAGTACTTCTGTTGCTAATCCTCTATAAATACACTACACTCTCTAGTAGAATCTATATTTGAATTCAAAATTGTAAGTGGAATAAGTTGTAATCATCTACAATATAGAAATTTGTCCAGTGAGACTATAGAATACTAAGAAATGAAACGGGCAAAAGTCCTATCTATCATTTTAATGAAACAAGAGACACAAAAAGGATGGTTATGAAAACAAAAAAAAAGGAACAACATGGAATTGGATTGGCATAGCTGCAAATAATTCCAAAAATAACAATCAAAATGATAACAGGCAAGAAAAATCAAGTTTTAAACTAACCAAAAATAAAATACTCTCTCCCTCACCCTATGGTAAAAAATAAGAATATTTTGTAACCCTTTTTGCTATCGAAGAGGCCAGTGCCTTTAAAGGAAATAAAAACCACAAATAGTTGTCAACCTCTCAGCCAGGGACATTTATTATATGGGCTTTCAGTAATCCTGGGTCTGGTAACCATGCGAGCCAGCATCATAGGCTTCTGTGGGGGGCTGCTGATAGCCTGCAGAGGGATCTAAGTCTTCATTGCTGGCGTAAGGGGGATAAGGAGGCCCTTGGTCTTGGCTTGGGTCCATGTAGTCCTGAGAAAACAGCGCAGAGTCGGAGCCCAGGCGGTATTGTTGATAGGCTAGCACAGCTTGTCCCGCCTTTGTGCAATGGATAGGAGAGGGTAAGTGGGTGAGGATGTGCAGTGAGCAAGAGAAGCATGAGGGACAGGGGTGATATAGGGATGAGGAGAAGGAGGAGACAGAGACAGACACCCATTACCATGGTTAGTATTTGTTAAATCAGAATATTTCACATATTTTTAATAACAGTGAGTGCACCTCTTATGTTTATTTGTGCTCCCTTGGCCTTTAACAACAAGTTCCTGAGACAAGTGAAGTATTGCACAGCTGAGATGCACATAAATAATAAACATTACATTGTAAACAGCGGTGATAATTCCATTTCTTTCTTCCCACAGAGATGTGTGCAGGACGGCAGGTCCAGTCAGACTATACCAGTGTAAGTGATGTTAACAGACATGACTGTGCGCAAACAAAACAAGGCACAGAGACAGCTAGTTGTATGGGAGAAGCTTAAGGGTAAGGACACACGAGGAGATTCAGGGAGATTTTGTCGTCTGGCTACTAATCTCCTTGTCTTTTGCGCGACTATCTCCCTGAACTGCCTCAGCGTTTTTCCCCATAGGCTACAATGAAAAGTCGCCTGCGCTAATGCACACACGGTGATGCGTTTTCAATAGTTGCCCAAAGTTGCCTCAGTGAGGCAATTTCAGGCAACTATTGAAAACGCATCGCCCTGTGTGCATTAGCGCAGGCGACTTTTCATTGTAGCCTATGGGGAAAAACGCTGAGGCAGTTCAGGGAGATAGTTGCTCAAAAGACAAGGAGATTAGTAGCCAGGCGACAAAATCTCCCTGAATCTCCTCATGTGTCCTTACCCTAAGGGGGAACTATCACGAAAATGAAACTTTAAAGGGATCCTGTCATGGGAAAACATGTTTTTTTCCACACGCATCAGTTAATACTGCTACTCCAGCAGAATTCTGCACTGAAATCCATTTTTTAAATAGCAAACAGATTTTTTTATATTCAATTTTGAAATCTGGCATGGGGCTAGACATATTGTCAATTTCCCAGCTGCCCCTGGTCATGTGACTTGTGCCTGCACTTTAGGAGATAAATGCTTTCTGGCAGGCTGCTGTTTTTCCTTTTCAATGTAACTGAATGTGTCTCAGTGGGACATGGGTTTTTACTATTGAGTGTTGTTCTTAGATCTACCAGGCAGCTGTTATCTTGTTTTAGGGAGCTGCTATCTGGTTACCTTCCCATTGTTCTTTGTTTGGCTGCTGGGGGGGGAAGGGAGGGGGTGATTTCACTCCAACTTGCAGTACGGCAGTAAAGAGTGATTGAAGTTTACCAGAGCATAAGTCACATGACTTGGGGCAGCTGGGAAATTGACAATATGTCTAGCCCCATGTCAGATTTCAAAATTGAATTTAAAGAAATCTGTTTGCTCTTTTGAGAAATGGATTTCAGTGCAGAATTCTGCTAGAGCAGCACTATTAACTGGTTCATTTTGAAAAAATTGTTTTTTTCCCATGACAGTATCCCTTTAATATAAGCTTCCTCATACTGAAACAGGAAACTTTCAATGAAAAATTCTGAACCATTTCTGAAATAATCAAGTTTATATTCACTATCCCTCTCTCAGCATATGTTTCTCCTCATTCTTCTTCGGTGTTGGATAATAATTGACAGTTAGATCCAATATATCTTATAGGGGGGCTTCCTTCCCTAGCAGATGAATTAGAGCTCACTCAAAAACCTGATTCCAGTACAAACAAAATCTAACAAAATAACTGTCTTTTGCAAAAATTCTGCATATAGAGAGACATAATGTCTGGTGATTTTAATAGAGTGAGCTCTAATATATCTTCTAGGCAGAAGGAGACCCCTATTAGATATATTGGATCTAACTGTCATTGAATATCTGACACCCAACTCCTGCATGAAGAGAAACAGATGCTGAGAGAGGGACAGTGAAAATAAACTGGATTATTTCAGGAATGGTTAAGAATTTTTCATTGATTATATTTAGAAAACTTCTTATGTCAGTATGCTGATGGTAATATTGAATTTTCATTTTCCGATAGTTACCCTTTAACTATCTGATCTGTTTGTTAAACTGCATTATTGCATATTGGACACTCTTGCCTGTTATAACTCTAGGTACAACAATGACTGTATTGTATGCACATGTCTATGTGCATCAGACAGGGTTTTTTTTACATTCTGGAGTATTTAGGTTCTCTTAGGGCAGCAGCAGACAAATTCCTCTTGTGCTACAGCCCTGATGAGATAATATAACTCTCTTTGGAACACTGAAGGTGAAATGTGAAACTGGTATGTGGCAATATGTGCATGCAAATACTATTTGAAATACAGACGTGGTGGGAAGCAAGGCATAGTATGCTTGGCACTAATACAGTCATTTTAGACTGACTCTCCTAAGGCTTTGCCAAAAATGCAAAAATACTGATATGTACAGGTCCTGCCAGTGTGTTGCTGCAGGATGTAAACCATGGCACATCTGTAGGAGTAAAGTAAAGGCTTTGGCAACAGCATAACCGAACTAACCCATTAAACAATAAATTAACTATAACAGAAACCCTGAAACGCTGTAATAAAAAAAAAATTGGCACACAAAGGCTGAAGCATTAAAGTACAGTGCACCCCTTCATTTGTTAATCATCAGTTAAGGGATGGGCTGAGGGTTAGGGGGGAAAAGTCTGTTGTACTCCTCCTGGAAGACAATTTCTTTCAGATTCTGGTGCCTCAGCACTGCTATGAAGGCCTGCGGAAGGGATAAAGTTATAAGAAAGTGAGATCCATTTCTTACATCAAGAATTCTAATTAACCACAGCAGTCAGGCTGGAGGATGCAGGATATGCAGTTGCCTGGTTACTTGAAAAGAGTAATCATTATGTGATGAGAATCACCTAAATCACATACTGCATGCCCAACAATAAAAGTGGGTCCTCTAAGCAGTCCTATCACATGGCTGCATTATCTCTCTCTCTCTACAGGGATTTAATCCAGAAAAAGAAAAACATTCTACTACTTACCCAAGTGAAAATGGAGAAGAAGGAAAATGTGATGGCAGCTCTTGCAGCATCTGCACCTTCATTCATGGGATTGTCATTGGGGTTGGAAACCTGCCACTGATTGGCTAAGAAACAGAAGCCAACAAACCAAAAGAATGCCCACAGAGCTAGAATGGGAGAATAAAAAGAAAGATGAGTGAAGGCGAGAGGTATTGGTGAGGGTATGGTTTCAATAAAAAATTAATTATGTGGATAAGAAGCTTAGAAGAAGAGCATGGAGCTTTCCAGAGCAAAGTTAGAATAGGAATGCAAAAACAAAACAAAAAGCAGAGCGGAGGGCAATGGACAAAGAGTGTGGGCAGATAATATTAGTAAATAAAATGTGAAAGTGAAAGGTAAGAGTGTAAGAGAGGGGACTGCTCACCAGACACAGCAATATCAGATATGACCGTTTTTTTACGGTCCTTCACACTGCTGATCTGTGGGAAGTAGATATCAACTGCTAGGTATAGCAGGCAGGTTAGGAATGCCAGCACCCCTACAGTCACCCCATAGCTGCAGGCACTTGGATTTCGGTTGAAGATGCAGTGCTCTTCCTCTTCAGTTGAACTATTGATGTATCCTTCATTAATAATGCAGCCAAATACCACTATGGAGAAGACCTGGAGAAGAAAGTATTAGAATTAATAAAGATTATACCCATATAACCATAACATCCAACTGTGTTCCTTGTCTACATTGATGATTCTTTCTCACTGATAGGTTTCAGCTCCTACATAGCTTCAGTCCCACCCAAGGTAGAAGATTGAAATTTAAGGGGTAGAGCCCTCTTAACCAAAAAGCTACCACTGTGTGCTGTGTACAGTTAAGGAAGTTCCATCCATCATTTGAATAATAAATTGATGGAAGCCGTACCAAAAATCTATCTGAGCCCCTTTCCTTTGGGTTAGAAGGCAAATAGGACAGTACTCTCAATACAAAGTTAATTTTAAAATTAATAAGAAAATTATGCTTTCAGTGCTGGATATTTTATCTTTCATTTGGATAAAAATAACTATAATAAAGCTAGACAGTATCAAGTAAAAAAAAAAATCAGTGAAAAACAATAGGAACATACTATGCCTTTAGGATAATAGCACAACGGGAACTCATAAGTAGTGCCCAAAGCTCCC
Source organism: Xenopus laevis (assembly GCF_017654675.1). Classification (NCBI taxonomy): domain Eukaryota; kingdom Metazoa; phylum Chordata; class Amphibia; order Anura; family Pipidae; genus Xenopus; species Xenopus laevis. The sequence continues at coordinate 118,740,770 of NC_054377.1, read as the reverse complement.
CCAAATGGATTAAATGGCAAACGTTCTTTGGGTATACCAACATACATATTCTTAGGCACACCACTTACTTGTCCTTTTTTCTTTAGGGTGCATTCAACTCCTCCAGCTACTTCCAAGCCCGGTTTTCATACAAAGATTCCCATAGGGAGGAAGCACACCTCCCTTCTTCCTCCCTATGGGAATCTTTGTATGAAAAACGTTCTTTGGGGCACTTTGGTACAACATTTTGGGCTACATAAAAATGCACTGCTCAAATGGCCCTGTGTGCCATTACCGTTATATATGTAGTAGACAGCAATATTCTAAGAACAACTGTATTCGGCCTTCATTTTATTGTAGTAATGCAGACAAGTTTGGGGAAAGAATACCAACAGGCGCAAAGCTGCTGCACAGGTGCCTTTATTCACACGACATGTTTCGAGCTAGTAGCTCTTTTTCAAGTGTAACACTTGAAAAAGAGCTACTAGCTCTAAACATTTTGTGTGGATAAAGGCACCTGTGCAGCAGCTTTGTGCCTGTTGGTATTCTTTCCCCAAACTTGTCTGCATTACTGGATTTTGCTTTGATGGAAGCAGGGGTTCAAGATACCTTTAAGAATACAGCTAAAGGGTAACTATACCAGTGCTCTATATTCATTTTATTGTGCTGCCCAGCTTACTCCAGCATTAAAACTGCTCCCTAGGTGTTGTTAAAGTTGTTTAAGAACCTACAGTATAACTAGATCAGCCTGTTATTGCTAGTAAGGAATCTAACACTATTTCACCCAAACAAATGAATCTCTGAATCACCTTATCGACACTGTACTTGGTAGCAGGAGAATATTAAACAAGTCTTGGTTTTTACAGTGTACAAGCATAACGTGTACCTAGAATTACATTTTAGCTCAAACTGTTAATTTAATTTTACTATATAACTCCTGCATCTCTTATGTAACCCTCTACGTATTATAATACACCCCCTACTAAAATGTATAAGGCTAATAGAATTCCCCCTAAGTGTTCTGTGACCTTTATAAAAGCACTAACCTTGCAACCTTCTGCTTTTTTATGTGGTCACAAAACTCCTTGGTGCCATCTAGTAGCCTAATGAATTAAAGTAACGTGGCTCATTTCTGTCTGCTACTTGCTTTTATCTACAATCAACTAAAACGGTTACTTGGACACCAAAACCCACAGCCGAAAGATCCCCAGCTGTCATCTTAAGATTTTACATCACAGCAGGATTAATCAATTGGATTAATAATATAGAACAAGTTTTAATGCAGGCTTAAAAGCATTTGTTATTCCATTTGTGATTCCAGTCCAATGGTCTGTCCTTAGATGAGCACAAATCTGAAGACCAACAGACCTTCGATGAATCAGATGTTTTTATGGAAATGGAAAAATTTAAGTAGAGCAGCACATCAGTTCCACCGCCGCTGTTTCTATTAACATTCTAAGTACTGACCAATGGTCTGTCCAAAGTGCATTTCTGAATATAAACTTTCAGCAACCCCTCATAATGTTCCCCACTGTGTATTTGGATACATAGTTCTATTGATTTAGAACTGTGTCTAGAGTCTTTATACACTTTTTTGAATACTGTAATGAAAAGTTATTTGCTCCTGTTCACTGTCATAGTAATGGCCTGCCTATTACTGAGCTAATCTCTATGATTACTGATGGTTATCATAAAGATTTAAAGTGGCCATACACAGAGATCTCTCCTCTATATGCCCACCTTCGAGGTGGGTGATATTGGGTTGATACGATCGTGGGCCCTAGGCCCCAACAATCGGATCATAATGAAAGTTATATGAGTGGTCGGATCGCACCCCACATCAAATGAACAGATGTGGTCTGTGATCCAACAGGATTTTTACCCCTGGCCGACTCTTGGCCAGATATCAATCAGGGAAGTCCGTCGGAGGGCCCCATACACGGGGCAATAAGCAGCCAACTCGGTCTGTCAGTAGCTTTTATTGGCCTGTGTAAGGCCACCGTTTCACTACCGCACACCCTGACTTCTACCGCAGTTTAGGGGTGTGCCCCTTTGTTTATATGGCTGAATAATTGCAGTGGAGTTCCCTGCATGGCTTGGTTTTGTCCTGGTCAGCTGTTTTGCTTATGTATCTACTCGGACCCATATTCACACTACTGGAATAGTTTTAATCAAAATTGTGCCCCTTAGACCCCATGCACAACACACTTGTGTCTTTACTGTCAGCAGGTGAAAGCTAAAAATAAAATGAGTACACCCATGTTATGAATGACAACACACTGTATGAAGCAGCTGTATGCAAAGTGAGGTGCAAAACTATGAGCTCCATTCTACAAATGCAAACAGGGACCAATACCTCCTTCTTACTCTCTAGCAGCACCTACATTAGTGGCGAGTTCAACCACAGACAGAGAGCAACAAGTACACTAAAACCCGAAATTTGAGATGCAAAGGAGTGACTTTGTTGCTTTAGAAAAATCGGGTTAATTAAATGAATGTTCAGATAAGAGAGATAAAGGTAAGCTATTAAACTCAACTTCCTTCCTGACGAATGAGTCAGTCTATTGCTACTCCTTTGTTATTCATATTAAAAAAGGAATGATGAGCTATTAATATCGGTCTAGTAAACAGATTTACACCCCCCGCCCGTCCACGCTAAGTAGTAAGTGATCATAACTTCTCTGGATATTCAAATGCTAAAATGCAAAATGCCTGGTAAAAAAGCTAAAACGATATATTCATTGTACAACACTTTTTTCACAAGAAGGTGTATAAATATATATATACCGGTATATATATATATATATATATATATATATATATATATATACACATAGATCAATATTAATATCAGAAATGAACACACTCCTGGACTTAATGCAGTGAAAAGAGTCACACAGTAAATTCCAGGAGTCTGTTGATTTCTGCAATCTTTGTCTATATAAATGGGACAGCACCTTGGCATGAAATAACGCATGTGGAATATATATGTATTATATATACAAGTATGGGATCCGTTATCCAGAAACTTGTTACCCTCCGCAGTACGGGAAGGCCATCTGCCATAGACTCCATTTTATCCAAATAAATAAATTTTTTAGAAATGATTTCCTTTTTCTCTACTAAGATATAATTAATCCTCATTGAAAGCAAAACCGGCCTATTGAGTTTATTTAATGTGTAAATTATTTTTTAATAGATTTAAGGTATGAAGATCCAAATTACGGAAACATTTATTATCCGGAAAACCCCAGGTCCCAAGCAGTAACATACTATTGATTGCTTGACTTTTATTAGCATTAGGGTTGCCACCTGTTCAATTTTTCTAAATGAGCATTGCTGTATTTCAGAGCTTTCTGGATAACTGATTTCTGTATAATAGGTCCCATACCTGTAGTTAAAGGATTGGTCTTACTCATCAGGCAGAATATATAGAGGTAGGTTTCCAGCCGCATGGGTTTCAACTGGACATCTCAGTTTGTCAGAGGGCTGTCTGTTTAAAACATTGTGAAAACTGGACAGAAATTCATCATCATCATCATTTTTTTCCCCCATCATCATCATCATCATTTATTTATATAGCGCTGTCAAGATACGCAGTGCTTTATCCATTTGCATATATGCGATGTAATAACCCTTACCCAGCATCATAGCTCCACGACATCATTGTGCCTGCCTCTGATGTCATCATGCCCACCCAAGATCACTGCTCCAACCCCAATGCTATCTATCTGCCCCAGTACCCCGCTCCCATTGTTCGGGCTTAGCCACCGGCAAAGGTGGAAACCCTAATTAGCATTAACTTTAATAGGTTAAATAAAGAAAGGTAAAAATAAATACTATCTTAAGACAAACATCTGTCTTGCTGCATTTAAGAAGTAAATGTATATGTTTCAACTTACATACAAATTCAACTTAAGAACAAACCTACAGACCCTATCTTGTATGTAACCCGGGGACTGCCTGTACTAAACTATGCAAGTCTGACTTCTATGCAAAAAAATAAGGTTTTTTTTTTTCCATCCCAAGATACAAATATTGGGAGAGTTAAAGAAATGTCTCTTTAAGATGTGAGTTGGGCTACATTCTTCAGGACCTCCTGAGTGTCACAAGGCTTTGCTCACGTTGCCGGCTCTAATTAAGTTGAGAAGAAACTGCATTACTGTAGCATGTGACCTGCAGGAAATGTAAGGCAGATGCCTCTCCCAGATAGAACTAATATAGTGTTTTGTTTGTGTATGGATGGGCTTTGTTTCTGACGGCAGACGGCACATAACTGCAGTTCAAATGGGAGTTATTGCCTGTAGCACATGAGGAGTCTATCACTGCTAGGGAAATGAAGCAACCAAATAGCAGTGGAAAGTACAAGCAAAACCGTTTCATAACATCATACAGAACATCTACATCATACTAAAATACATTCCCATTTAAATATGCAGTTTACTATAGGAGGGTCTTTGTAAATCCTGCTTGATTACCTTGTGACACCATAAAGTAAGCACATAACTAATTATCAGCAAATATAAGAAACAGTGCAGGAACCCAAAAACAAACAAAAAGATAGCACCGCGAAGGCTTTACATTTTAAAGGTAAATAACATGAAACGTGAGGCTGACAGCTATGAAATGAGCCTTACACTTTCATGCTGACTACAATGTGTAGAAGACAGGCAGCAGAGGGGTTGGATAGCAGGAAGGTTGGCCCTTGGTATTACTGTTGATCCAACAATTGCTGGATTATTGTTTCCTTGACAATAAAAGCACACTTAAGGGGTTATGTAATAAAAGGCACTAAGTTTGCCGTGGGCAGTAACCCAAAAGAGAACTAAACCCCCCCAATAAGAAAAGCCCCTACCTACCCAAGATATTCCCCTACCTACCCAAGATATTCCCCCACCTTGGTTCCCCTCCCGTATAGTTCATTACCCCTGAAAGTGTCCCAGATACATTGCTCACGTATCGGTGCAGAGTACGCGCAGCAGAGCTCATGGGCGCCATCTTGTAGATCTTAAGTCTTCACCTGTAAGGGAGTGCCATATTGGGGCATGCGCAGTTGGAGCAGTCTTCCGGATCCGGAAGATGGTGCCCATGAGCTCCGCTGCGCTTACTCTGCAACAATACATAACCAATGTATTCGGGACACTTTCAGGTGTAATGAACTACACGGGGGGAAGCAGGGTGGAGAGACTATGTAGGGTAGTAGGTAGGGGCTTTTCTTATTGGGGGGTTTAGTTCTCCTTTAAGGAAAAACTCAAATGAAAAAACTCAGCGAGTTTGGGGTAAACAAAAACGTAAATTAATCAAGTTTTCAGCAGGAAAAAACTCAGGTTGCTGGAATTGGTCGAGTTTACGGGCAAAACCCTCCAAAAAAAGCTCGAACATCATGAAGGCTATTAACATCTTCAAATGGTTCAAGGGACCCCTGCCACTGATTCCTACATGACCTTGACAGGATTTTAGATGGTGTATTTTCGGATTCAAGCTATTTCCATTGTCAAGGTATAATAAATCTCAAAAATTTTAGGGTTTTTTTTTTAACCCAAAAAATGTATTTTTTGACAAAAGAAACTTGAAATTTTGTGGGAAAACAACTCAAACCTTAAAGGGATCCTGTCATCAGAAAACCCAATCCATTTCTCAAAAGAGCAAACAGATTTTTTTATATTGACTGTCACATGACTTGGGGCAGCTGGGAAATTGACAATATGTCTAGCCCCATGTCAGATTTCAAAATTGAATACAAAAAAAATCTGTTTGCTCTTTTGAGAAATGGATTTCAGTGCAGAATTCTGCTGGAGCAGCATTATTAACTGATTCATTTTGAAAAAAAATGTTTTTTCCCATGACAGTATCCCTTTAATAAATAACTCCTTACTGTTAGCACACTGTAACAATAACAATATGTGGGAAGAAGTGAATAAATGAGGCAATATGAAAAAAAAAATAACAGCTCACATGACAGGTACAGTTAAGAGGCAGAAGGAGTGAAGCAAAGAGAACGTCTACTGAATGAGGATGGGCAGTGCATGCACAGGAGCTAAAGCTGCACAGACATTTCTCACCAACCTGCCCTGGGTTTAGTGTACTCGCATAGTTTTCTAATTTATTAATTAGTTAAATGAACAAGTAAAGGAACACGTTTATATTGGTAGGACTGTTGCTGAAAGTGGCAAAAGATCCGGTAGCAGAAATACTATAGCACTGGGAAGGGAAGAGACAGAGGAAATGGGAGAAAACAGTGAGGAGAGCAAATATAAATAAGGAAAAAAAATCTGAAAAACAATATAAAAGAGAGGTGAAGAGCTACACACTGGGTCTGTATATCAATATGTAATGAAAAAATTAAAGAATACGCACACTTATCCAACTGATATGAAGACCTATTTAAACAAGGTTTCTCATTTTAGAAATCTCACAATAGAGTGGAGATAAGGGCCACATCTAGTTTGTGCTGTGGCTTCTCAGTTGCCCGCACCAGGATAAGGGGAAGACTGATTGCAGAGAATGATGAGAAAGTAGCCCAGAATTAATATTTGCAGCTATAAGAACAGTGGAGATGTTCGGGGTTGTGCCTATGGGTGCAAAGTAACCAAATTCCTGTAGTACAGCAATTAGGAAATATTAAGTACAGCACAGGGTGCCACTTTTTACACTGAGCTTTGCCAGGATGTTAGTCAAAGTCAAAGTAAACTTTATTATCATCTCAGCAGTATACGAATACACAGTGAGACGAGGCGACATGGCTCCAGCTAATACAGATCCCAAAAAGGCACATAGAATACACAATAAATATGTAAACATTTAAAATGAGCAATATATTGCCACAAATTGGATATATACATGTGTAAACCATTAGAATTGTGCAAATAAATGAAGTATTAAGTATATTATAGCAGGGATGTCCTGTGGGTTTGTCATAAGATGTGTATATATATATATATATATATATATATATATATATATATATATATATATATATATATATATCCAAAACGTTTGTAATGAAAAGGATTTGGATTGCTAGTCCTGTGAGTTCAGATCTCTTCGACAATGACACAGTATCGCTCTCTTTCTAAATATATATATATAATGTATCGGTGCATGCTGGTAATTGATTTGCTCTTGGGGATCAAGCACCACCCCTACAATAAACCTACGCTTATCCCCTTTAAACAAATGTCTATGTGCCACTGTATATTTGTCCATACTTGTCTGTAGACATCCCTGTTACCCACAGGCAAGCCTTAATCTTAGGGTATTTATTCATCTAGAGATTAGTCTTAAACTACAGAAGGAAACGGCACTCTATATATGTAAAAGCACCAATGATTTTATTATCCATCCATCCATCAGTACATAAAATAAAAGCATTTCCAGTATACACAAAGCTGAAGCCTTTCGTTCCTCTCATCTCCGAAAAATGCTCCTTTCCTGAGCAGATTGCCATGTGGGCGGGCCATACCTGGACAGCATACAAATGACTGGATGTTACTGGAGGCCCTGTACTTGAGTGATTTGGGTCTGTCCAGCTCTGCCTGCAGATGGCTTTGCTAGCTTTCTTGTCATTCTTTGAAAATGAATTGACAGGGGAGTATTAAATTCAAAGATTTCAAAGTCAAACATAAAGATATATTTTTATTCAACAGGTGTTTTGCATAATACCACCACAGATATTATTCAATGTATTTAACGTTTCAATACTGACATTCCCAAAAGTTAAAGAAAAAATATCTCAAGAACATTTAACAAGCAGATGAAGAGCTAGTTTGACAGTAAAGCCCAGCTTTTTGCCCTTTTGTCCTACAGCTCAGAAATGAACAGGAAGATCCATCTCCCGTAGACTCCATTTTAATTATATATTATTCAAATTTTTAAAAATTATTTCCTTCGCTGTAATAATAAAACAGTTTCTTGTACTTGACCTAAATCAAGACATAATTAATCCTTATTGGAAGCAAAACCATTGAGTTTATTTAAAGTTTAAATAATTTTCTACTACACTGAAGGTATGATGATCCAAATTATGGAAATATCCATTATCCAGAAAATCCCAGGCCCTGAGCATCCTGGATAACAGGTCCCATACCTGTACAGCAATCTGTGCCATAACAATAATTCTGGATAACAGGTCCCATACCTGTACAGCAATCTGTGCCATAACAATAATTCTGGATAACAGGTCCCATACCTGTATAGCAATCTGTACCATAACAATAATAATAGAAAGTATTATTATGGTAATATTATCCTGTTAGTAAAGACTCCTCCTCTTTTTGTGGTTACAGCATTTTGTACAACTAGTAGCATTATGTAAATCAAAAGATTCTAATTATAATAAAAATACATTTAGCCCTTTCAATTTCCACCATAAACAAGAACTAAACAATTTCTTACATGACCATCTACAATCAAAGGCATATTTGTTATTGAAGGAAACTCCAAAAAGTATCTTGTCATAACTGGAAAAGGTAACTGAAAGCTAAAAACAAGACTACTGTGACTATTACATTGCTATTCCATTCTGGCTGAGGCCTAGCAAGAATGCCAGATGGATGCTGCCCGTCTGTAGTGCGCTAATCCCTCCTTCTCATTACCCTTTGTCTTAATCTCTATCCTGCTCTTTAGCCGACATCTCTGTACCCAACAGCCTGACCTCTAAGAGTCACAAGATCAACAGAAAAGCACAATTATAAAGACAAGAAAGAAGCCTGATGCTTCAAGCAATTGGTTCACAAGGAAATATATTCATTAATGAGAAGCAGCAGTTAAATCACAGGGCCAGTGGATAATTTTATTTTGCATGTATCTATTTATGAATATGTGTAGGGATTACAGGGCTAAAACATATGGTCCTGCTCTGTAATAAGAGTGTATTACAGGCATGGGACCTGTTATGCAGAATGCTCGGGACCAGATAAGGGATATTTTCATACCTTAGGTCTACTAGAAAATCATTTTAGCCATCTTCCAGGTCTTCGGTAATCTGAGAATGAGACAGGTGGAGCAGCGCATGCACAGTTGGAGCAATTTCCCAGTTTGCGACAACTGCGCATGCGCCAAAATGGACAGAAATTGCCAAAGTGCCTGGAAGAAGACATGAAGACCCGGAAGATGGCTGCCGTGAACTCCGATCCCTGAATCTTCACCGAGGGCTAAGTAAAAAGTTAGGGGCATTTGCCCAGGGAAGCAGCTAGGCTGGGGGTGAGGAGAGAGAGAGGGGTCTATGTGGGGTAGGGTTTTTTTTATTAAGGGGTTTGTTTCTCCTTTAAGACTACAGAGAAAAAGGAAATGGTTTATGAAAATTTGGATTATTTGTATAAAATGGAGTCTAAGAGAAATAGTCTTCCTGTAATTTGGAGCTTTCTGGATAACGGGTTTCCCGGGTTAATGGATCCTATACCTGTACTAAGCTTAACAGGTACATTTACCAGGCAGCACTACTATAAAAATGTTAGCATTACAATAAACCAATTAAACCATTTATATCAATGTTAAAAAAAATATGCACAGATGTGTGTGTGTGTAAAAGGAGCAAACATCACAAAATTCCTCTGAAAGGGGAAGCCAGCAAAGAATTTAGCACATGCCTTTTCATGGGACCCTCTCCTTAACTGCCAATGATTTCAACAGGTCCAAGCAAGCATAAGCTCAAGTCATCATTAGCTATTAAGCAGGTGTTCCACATAGGGATGCACCGAATCCAGGATTCGGTTCGGGATTCGGACAGGATTCAGTCTTTTTCAGCAGGATTGGGCCGAATCCTTCAGCCCGACCCGAACCGAATCTGAACCCTAATTTGCATATCCAAATTAGGGGTGGGGAGGGAAATTGTGTGATTTTTTGTCACAAAACAAGGAAGTAAAAATGTTTTCCCCTTCCCACCCTTAATTTGCATATGCAAATTAGGTTTCTGAATCGATTCCGTATTCAACGAATCTTTCACAAAGGATTCAGGGGTTCGGCCGAATCCAAAATAGTGGATTCGGTGCATCCCTAGTTCCACAATATTGCTAGTGAGAATGCATGCACAAAATGCATACAGGGATTCTGTCATTGGAAAACATGTTTTTTTTTTTCAAAACGCACCAGTTAATAGAGCTACTCCAGCAGACTTTTGCACTGAAATCCATTTCTCAAAAGAGCAAACAGATTTTTTTATATTAAATTTTGAAATCTGACATGGTGCTAGACATTTTGTCAATTTCCCAGCTGCCCCTGGTCATGTGACTTGTGCCTGCACTTTAGGAGAGAAATGCTTTCTGGCAGGCTGCTGTTTTTCCTTCTCAATGTAACTGAAGGAGTCTCAGTGGGACATGGGTTTTTATCACTCCAACTTGCAGTACAGCAGTAAAGAGTGATTGAAGTTTATCAGAGCACAAGTCACATGACTTGAGGCAGCTGGGAAATTGACAATATGTCTAGCCCCATGTCAGATTTCAAAATTGAATATAAAAAAATCTGTTTGCTCTTTTGAGAAATGGATTTCAGTGCAGAATTCTGCTGGATTAGCACTATTAACTGATTCATTTTTTTCCCATGACAGTATCCCTTTAAGCAAACAACCCGCTTCACTAAAAGCCAATGGACGTGACCTCTGGGTGCCAAAGGTGAACTCCACCCACCTTTTTTTGCATAATAAAGAAAAAAGGAAATCTAAGCAATTTTCAATTATATTGATTTAAAGGGGAACTATAGCAAAAATGAAAATTTAATACAAGCTTCATCATACTGAAATAAAAAACTTTCTAAATTCAATCCATTAAATGTTCTGCATTGTTTCTGAAATAATCAAGTTTATCTTCACTATTCCTCTCTCAGCATCTGTTTCTCTTCATTCTGTCTTCATGCAGCAGTTGGGTGTCAGATAGTCATTGATAGTTAGAGCCAACTTATCTTATAGGGGGGCTTCCATTCCTAGCAGATGTATTAGAGCTCACTCAAATATCTGATTCCTATACAGGTATAGGATCCCTTATCTGGAAACCCAATATCCAGAAAGCTCCGAATTACGGAATGGATGTCTCCCATAGACTCCATTTTATCCAAATAATCCGAATTTTTTAAAATGATTTCCTTTTTCTCTGTAATAATAAAACAGTAGCTTGTACTTGATCCCAACTAAGATATAATTAATCCTTATTGGAGACAAAACCAGCCTATTGGGTTTATTTAATGTTTAAATGAATTTCTAGTAGACTTAAGTCATGAAGACCCAAATTACGGAAAGATCCGTTATCCGGAAAACCCCTGGTCCCAAGCATTCTGGATAACAGGTCCCATACCAGTACAAACAAAATCTAACAAAATAACTGCATTTGGCACAAATTCTGCATGTAAAGAGCCCCCCTATGAGATATATTGAACAACTTTTTATTTCAGTATACTGAAGCTTAGATTAAATTTTCATTTTTGCAATAGTTCCCTTTTAAAAAATGATCAATGATTAGTTATGAAGTAATTTATACTGTACATGTTATTGCCATTGAAAGCAGCATCTACACAATTGGTTTCCACTCTTGAAACAGTGTAACAGAAACCAGGGCCCCTCAAACCAAGACTCCAACTCCTAAAACACCTTATATGCTTCTTCACAGGTCTGATAGGGCTCTTACACAAAGGTGTTGTTTTTATGTGTTTACAAACTCACAAAAAAAAGTGTATAAAACACACCAAAAAAGAAAACCCTGCATGTGTGATATCTAAAAGGTTTCTGCTACATTGTTGAAGACTCAAAACTAGCAGTGCATAAAATAGAAAGGGAAAGGTTGTGCGTTTAACACAAGATTACGTTTACAAATAACACATCAACCTCTTGCATTTTTAGTTATTGCATATGGCAAAGTAGCTAACTACTTAGAATAATGGTTTGTTTTTTTATTACGGAAAAAACATTTGTGTGGAGTTCCCCTTTGAGTTTTCTATGCAAATAATCGGTCAATCATCCAGAAAACAGAACGCATGCAAGGCCTTTATCTCTATCCTGGATTATGTCAACGAGCCGAGAAGCTGCAAGGGTGCAACAACAATTCAAAATGCAAATGTTGAAAATACTGTAAGTTATAACAACTCATGGATTTTCAATGTTTAAAACAGCTTACACGATAGCTTACACATATTAGGGGTAATGTAAAAACAGTCATACAATTTGCACCAAATATTAGTAACTCATAACAACCAATCAAAAGGTCAAATTTACTAGTCACCTGTAAATATCCGACTGGTTGCTATAGGTAACAATATGTTGCATTATAGCACTTAGCTCACACAACCAAGATCTTTAAATTAAACTGGCCATACACAGAAAGATCGACTTGTCTGGTGACCACGTCAGCTTTTGCCCAATTTGGCCAGCCAGGTGGTGAGCCAAAATTAGGCCTATGCAGGCCTGGCCTATACAGCCCAATCCAATCTATGCCCAGGGGGATTTTTTGAACATTTGCTATGCATAAATGGAAAATACCCAACCAAATATTGTTAGGGCAGGCTTCTATTTTGGCTAAATTAACTGCCATGTTGGCCTGTAAGCCCATTTACGGCTAACCCTTTAGGGCAGCTAACTGACCAGTCTGTTAGCCAAGTCTAGCCATATACATTGATGGCCACAATCATTCCAGAATGGAACTGTGGAAAGTAAAGACAAGCCATAGTTGCTCTCTTCACATTCTCTCCATTACGCTCTCAAAATGATGAATTTGCAGATGACAGATTAGTTTGAACAGACCGACTGTGATCCAATAGCATATGGGATGTTCTGTCCAAACGGACAAGATGCCCAGATGGGGGGGGGGGGACATTATGTTTCAATTTCAATCCTAACATGACATATAGAATAGAGATTCTGAAATAAATAATAGCAATAAAGTAAAATAAAACCGCTGCCTCTTTATTTACCTGACTTTGATCTGATTATTTGTATTAGTATTTAGTATTAGTATTGCATATAAATTGACAGTATATATACAGTATATACCCCTTCAACGTGAACGCAAAAGCTCAAGATATCGCTGAATATACCTTTTGCCTATTCTTTTATTATGAAATATGTGTGTTTTTTGTTATTTTTGACACTAAACAAGAATATGAAGTTAGTTTAATTTAAGAACTTCCTGTCCTGCTGAGCAATGGAGGATCTGATAAAACAAAGAAGTCCCTGATAATGAGCTGCTCCGGAACTGCTGTTTATGGCCATGGGACAAAGGGAGATTTGTCGCACGTGATAAATCTGCGCAACAAATCTCCCCTGAAAATGCTTTCCCACCGGCAATAAAGTATATTACTGCCGGTAAAACTTACACTTCCTTTTTCATGAAGTTGCCTCTAGATTCCTTGCGAGGCTCAAAATCTGCTTTCCCCTCAATGCAATGGCAATTACCTGGAAGCACCCAATACATTTTCTTCACTGGCAATTATAACTTAAAAACACAATAGTCATGTTTGTAACTAGTAGTCAACCAAACTAGTTGTTAAGCACACACACACTGACACACAGGGGCAGATTTATCAAGGGTCGAATTTCGAAATGCAAAAAACGTCGAAATTCGACCATCGAATAGGCTAGTCCGACATTCAAAGTCGAATTCGAATGATTTTTAATTTCGTACGATCGTACTACGATTGTACGATCGTACTACGAACGTACTTCGAAACGAACAATTTAATCGAACGATTGTACGATTTCACTTCTAAAAACTTAGCCAAATGTTGGCTATGTGTTCTAGGAGGTCCCAATAGGCTAACATATTAATCCGGCAGGTTTAAGGTGTCGGAGTGTCGAAGTTTTTTTAAAGAGACAGTACTTCGATTATCAAATGGTCGAATAGTCAAAGCATTTTCACTTCGAATCTAAGTCAAATTTGGCCTATTCGATGGATGAAGTACCCAAAAATTACTTCGAAATTCGAAGTTTTTCAATTTGAATATTCACTTTGAATTCATTCGACCCTTAGTAAATGTGCCCCACACTGTTGAAGAGACTGTGAGGTCATAGTAATAAGTGATATTGATTCTGAAGCTATTTAAAAATTCTAGATATGCCACCCCAATATATTGGGCATTTACTGTCCTCTTGCTCAGTGACTAAAGATGTGCATAACATTGACCTGCCATGTATATCAATGTGAACCTCGGTGAGTCACAATGAAAACATCTAGAGTGCCTAGGAGCTGAGAATGCAACATAGGCATTGGTATTTATTACTATGAATGCAAATTTATAAAACACCAACATCTTCTGCAGCGCTGTACAATAAATAGGTGTATACATCAAACATACCAATATTTACCACTACAAGAGGATAAAGAGGGCCTTGCTCAGTTGAGTCTGCAAGCTAATAGATGATGTATACGCTCTGTAAAGCACTGTGGAACATGTTGGTGCTATATAAATAAAGGACAATAAGTATTTCCATTGCACAGCTGGAGCAACAAGGCCTTTAAGTTGTGTTTGTATTTTTAAATTGCGAGTTCATTGATCTGTCTGCTTGTAGTTTAAGACAAATGTTTGCAATTTATGGTCAGAGGAGATTACAGTCTATTGTCTCTAGCATATTTGTACACACGAGTCCATGTTATCAGCCGATTAACCTGCATGTGTGATTTTGGAATGTGGGAGGAAAGCAAAGTACCCGGAGCAAGCACAGGGTGAACATACAGTTTCTTTGCAGACAATGCCCTGGGACAGCTATGCCAAACACTGTGCTGACCTCTTCACATTAAGTAAGATTAGCAAATATGTGCCCTGTGAGAAGGCTGAAAATGAGAATATCCCATTAATACAGCATTGGCATTCAGCTGGGAGACTTTGTGCCCACAAAAGGTCACTTCAAATACATATGTGTATATCGATGTTCCTGAGAGAACTTCGCTTTCTATTGAAGCAATGGCAACAATTCACTGGTTGGCTAGCTTGCCTGATCTTGAGGCTAAAAGGAATTCAGCATCTAATCCAGGAGTGCCTATACATCACTAATGCAAGGTCTTCTTTTAGCGATGTTGTCCCATTATGATCTACATCCATAAAAGAGTTGTTAGCATTCTGTGCCATGGAAAATATTACTTAAATATTATATTGACTGATGAGAGAATTGATATTGCTATATTTAACAAACAGCTACTGATCACCAGCTAAAGGTCTGCTGGTAGATCCCGATCTACAATTTGGCCACCCCTGATCTAATCCCTTGTGTGAAGGGCTGCTCTAACCTTGGTAAATGTCATATGATGTTGCTCAGCTGTAACACACAGCGGCAGTGGGTAGGAGGCACTGTGACTGGGACTTGTTCATGACGACCAGGGATGCAAACACCCATGCAATGTCCAATCATCAGCGCTTGATCTGCTGTTGAACTACAACTCCCAGCATCCCTTTCAGGTGTCTGTGTGTGGGGGGGGACATCACAGACACAGATTTGCAATGCACCAGGGATAGGGGCAGCCTCATAACAACAATGACATCACACACACACAGGGCTGTTTGTGTCTCATTAAATATATATTAATGACTGTAACACAAAGTTGCTGACAGGAGGCGCTTGTGTGGGGAAATGTCAGGTGGGCACAACACAACAGCACTTACCCAGGAGACCATTCTAAGGATTGTATGGGGCTGCCTGATGAACGTCTGGGGGTCAAAGGCTCCTCCAGCTTTGCCAGCTCCATAGGCGCCTCCTTCCATGTTGAAGCGTAAAGTCTCCTTGGAAAGATGCGGGCTGTAGAGGGAGATAACGGCTGGTGACTGACTGGTCGGAAAAATCCGTCAAGCGAACACGAGTCGGATAAATATGACAGCCACTGGCTTATACCACGTCCAGGCTTTGGAGGGGAGCGGCGCACGATATAATCGCCACAGCTGGTGCAGACGGTTTGCTTAGCAAATGCAGGCGAGCCCTTAACTCAGTGTCAGTGCGGCAGCTCCAGGCTACTGCTGTGTCTATAGGCGACCTCAGCGCATGAGCAGGCAGCCCTCTCCTTCCCAGCTGACTCCTCTGCCTAAACCATGTGACCCCCCTCCCCACACAAGTCGCCTGCCATCTTGAACTGGGACCGCGGCTTATTACTATGGCAACGGAGGAGAGAGGGAAAAGATGGCGGGGAGGCTGAGGGCTACGTTTTCTAAATGTTACCCCACGGTGCCTGCCACTATTCAGTATTTGCAATGGAAAACAATTTTGTCAGTGAATAAAAGTGACTCTTCCCCTTTTCAAAATGTTACCCCACGGTGCCTGTCACTATTCAGTATTTCCAATTGAAAACAATTTTGTCAGTGAATAAAAGTGGCTCTTCCATTTGTACATTATGTGATCTTTGTGCATTGACTTTATTAATTGGAGAAATGATAAAAACAATAGATTATCTAGCAAAAGCCTTATCAGTCAACATATTGAACTATGTAGGGTTTTAAGACCAAAGTATTTATCTACTTAATGTATATTAAGGGTAAGGCCAGACGTGGCGTTTTTGCAGCGTTTTTACGTTGCGTTTTTAAAAAAAAGAACCGCCAGGCGTAAACACAGTACTGAAACCACACGCGACCGTCAACATGCGTTTTTCAGCATGTACGATTATTTTCCCAACATGCACTTCTCATTGTTCTCATTGTTCTCATTTAATTTGGATGCCATATTTAAAATACGCTGCGTATTTACGTAAAGTGCGGTTTCAAACGTAAAGTGTGGTTTCAAACTTGCAGATCCCATAGAGTCTATTGATTTGGTAGTTTCTTGACATATTGGTGTTTCTGCTAAAAAACACCAATACTGGCGTCCTGTGGTGGATTTCAGCTTGCAAGCGCCCTGTGTGAATTGCCATAGTGCGTTTTCCATTAGTTTCAGTGGTAGTGTAGTTTGCGTATTTATGCCTGGCTGTTCTTTTTTAAAAACGCCGCAAAAACGCCACGTCTGGCCTTGCCCTTAGGATGCATGAAGCATCATCATTTCAGAGAGTTGGAGGTATATTACAGCATGAAAGGACTAGTAACACCAAATTATAGGGTTTTAAAAACCTATAGAAAAAACCTAGAAAATTGTTTCCCCAACTTCAATTGGACAAGAAAATCCCCCCCTTGTGAACTCCTGGTGCCCATTTTTGGGCATACGCATAATGGTTGCTCATTTTGCATAAGCGCAGAGACACACGCTCAGATTCGGGGGCATTAGTCGCCCAGCAATAATCGGCTAGAATGTAAATCGCTGTCAGGATGGCGATCATGACACTTCGGGCGTCTTTGGAAAACAAAGCGATCTGAGTGCCATTCCGCCAGCGATTTAGATGCTAGCCGGCAGGAGGCAGTTTAGGGAGATAAGTCACCCCGAAGAAGAGGCCATTTATCACCAGGCAACTAAATCTCCCTGAATCTGAGCGTGTATCTCTGCCCCAAGTTTCCACGTAAGCTTGGTCAACACAACCCCCAATCCTATTTCATAAAAGAACATAGATTTTTCGTGATTAAAACAATAAGCTAAAAGCATGGTCAGCACATTCCTATTTAATGAACTAATGTTGAACAAGGGGTAAAAAGCTAAAAGCATGGTCAGCACATTCCTATTTAATGAACTAATGTTGAACAAGGGGTATTGCTGCCCCTTTATTATAAGCTTTTTGGATATAGAACACTTGCATATATGCTTTTTATTTAAAAAAAATAAATAAATAAACACCACCCATTTGCCTTAATTATCTCCTAGTATTTAGTTACACCATGTTATCTCAGACACCATTCGAGGACAATGGCAGGTTGATTATCTCAGTTGATAAATAATGAAGCTAGTTCACCTTTGTTTCAAAAGGTTTACTGTCTCTGACATCACCATTAATATAAATGATACACAGGGGCATGTTATTGTAGCAGTATAGAAAAATTAAAAGTTAAAAAATAAACAATAAAAGTCTACTTGACAAATTCCAAATATATAAATAAGTTATTAATTTCATTATAGATTTAAATAATTTTCCTTGAAAAGTAGAAAGAATGGGTTTAATTAAAGGGTAAGTAAGCCTTAAAAATAAGTGAATATAAAATTGGTGAGAGTGCTATTCTAAACACTTTTGCAATGTACATTTGTTATATATTTTTTAATTCCAAGATATTAAATGATACATGTACTGTTAACATGAAAGCAAAGAAAATATTTTAAATATACAAGATATATATAGCTGGTATTTCAGTTCAGAGGACTACTAGTTCATATACAGATCATCCCATAAAAAACTCAAACTGAAGCATATATAAAATCTGAATAGTGTATTAGTGCCATCTGCAGGTCAGTCAAGCAAAATACATCTGTTGTGAAAGGCAGGTAGTAAATATTGGAAACAACATAAAAGATGAATATAGCATACATTTAGGGGTATATTTATCAAGGGTCGAATTTCGAATTCAAAAAACTTCGAAATTCGAATTCAAAAAGACCAACCAAAATTAAGTCAAAGTTTTTTTTGGTTCGAATAGGTCCGTTTTCGATCGAATAGGTCCGAATTCGAATTGTACGGATCGAAGGAATAGCGCATTCGATCAAATTCGATTCAAAGTTTTTCCCCAAAATAAATTGAATTTTTCAAAGTCCACCAATTGATTCCAAATAGGTTCTAGGAGGTTCCCCATAGGCTAACACAGCAATTTGGCAGGTTTTAGATGGCTAATGGTCAAAGTTGAATTTTTGAAGAAAATAAATTTCGATATTCCAATTTTTTGAATTTTTTTCTAATTTGAATCTAATTTGGACGATTCCCTAGTTAAAGTACACAAAAAATAGCTCGAAATTCAAATTTTTTTCATTTGAAAATTCACGTCGACCTTTGATAAATCTGCCCCTTACTGTAGGTTTCTTTGAGTTGCGCACTGGGAGGATGTAAATGATAGATGCAAGGCATGGCCTGATTGCTTTTGGATTACAGATTACAGTTCTTCACCTGTGTGCTAGTTAAAGGAGAACTAAAGCCTAACTAAAGAAGTAGGCTAGAAAAGTTGTACATTATGTTTTCGGCTTCTTTACCAGCCCAATGCAACCACTCTACTTTAGCAATGAAGATCTGTACCTCCTAAGATGCCCCCAGAAGCTCCCCATCTTCTTTTCTGTTGATTCAATGTGCGTGCTCTGGGCTGCTGTCAGTGAAGACCCCAAAACCTAGCTTCTCAACAGCTGCTCAGAGCGCACTGAGCATGTGAGTGTCATAGACACTTTCCAAGATGATGACCTCCTGTGACATGTTTGAAGTTCCAAATCATTGCTGCTACAGAGATGCTGAAACTTTAGGCTGGTACAATAAGTTGAGTATGTAAAATATCGCATTTTAAACCATATTCACTTTTAGGGTTTAGTTCTCCTATAAATGGATATGACAGTTTCATCAGTCCTGTACATGTTAAAAAATGTGAAGCCCAGTTTTATTGCAGTGTGCTTAGTTGCTGCTCTGCTGTGTATTGCCTTATTCAGCCATGTTTATCTACAAATAAACTATTCATTGGCAGCAAATGTCCTATTATTCACTGTATGTGTCATTTGATCTGAATTTAGATTCCAGTATAAGAACAAAAATATTGTATTCTACACAGTTTATATGCTATGTGAAATTAGGCCCTATAAACCAATTTCATCTTAAATGGCTCCCTCCATGGCTAGGTAATGCCCTGTCTGGAATCAAACCCAGGACCCATGCTCTGCAACGCCACAATGCTAACGTATAGTCTCATTCATAACCCCAAATCCTATACATATATCACTTATCCCATCATATGCATAGTGCCTACACCCATCCTTACACAAGGCCTATGTACAACTTGGGAATATACATAATATAGAGGAGATTTTTTTTCTAAAGAAGACTATCCTTCATTGTTGGTGAGGACAACAACCCAACTATATCAGGAATATTTAACATATTTAAAACTTCAATAGAAACATGAAATCTCCCATTCTCTATTCATACCCCCCAAAATCCATAGTTTTCAGCTGATATATCTAATATGCCTCCTTTTCAAGCAATTTCCTATTTCAATCTCCTTATTTTCACCTAGATCAACCACATCTATAGTTCCCCTTATAATGAAGCCATGAGCTTGAATCTCCTGATTAGAACTGTATAGACTCCTCAAAATCTATGATGATATATCCCTATTTCTTTTAAATACAAAATATGGATATTTGTCTAAGATCTTAGCCAAAACAGGGTCATGTAGGAGCACCCCCCAGTATTTGGTGGCACAAATAGTACAAAGAAAGTAAGACTTTGAGAAAACCCGTTATGAGCATCCTAGCATGATCTTTAAATTGCAACCCTCAATCCATTTACAGATTTATTTTCAGATATTTATTGCTTGCTCTGATTTTTTTCATCCACCGCAGAGTTCACAGACTGATGCTGATGAGTTTGTACACCAGGCACTGTTTCCATAGCAGCAAGTCATAAAACTCATTGCGGGTCAGTGAAATCATGCATCCATTGCAATGCAGGGAGTGAGCAGTAACTATAACACCAAAGCCATGAATCACTCCACATTAGATCTTGTGCAAGAACTGTCATGATTCACTAAGCAATGCTTTGTTTACAAGGGAGATTGGCAAGGTGCAAAGTGCAAAAAGCCTGGTGTAAATACCCCTTTTTCTTTTTTTTTTTTGTACCCCCCCCAGCAAAGGGAAAAGCAATTTTAAGGCCTTCTGCTGGGGAGGGTGGACAAAGAAGGGTCTTTCCTTTTTAAAGGAGAGCATGAAAACTTTGCACTTGTTGTGCACTTTTTCATCACTTTTGTCATTATTTTTGAATAGGATCAAAAGACTTAAAAAAAACCCCATAAAAACCTTTTTGCTCCTAAGGTATGGAGCAGAGTGGTCAGTTTACAGCAGCATGCTCCCAAGAGTTGCCACCAGGATGGTATTTTACCAGCCCAGCCATTAAAATGGGGTGGGGGGGGGATTTAATCATTAAACATCTGCCATCCTGGTTGTTCAAAAGTTAGTAGTAAGGTTGGAGCACCCCCTAGAATCACTTTAGATTCCTTCTTTAACCCACTTGGAACCCCTCCCTCAGCAATTTCTGTCGCCTGTTGGCTACGGAGCATGCTCAGTTCAGGCTTAGGCAGTGACCCTTCTCAGCTCAGATTACAAAGCATACCCACTCCAGTCTAGCAGCCAATGGAGATGTGGCATTATTGATTCCCATAGCTGTCTGCTCGTGTTTTTTTCTCCTAACCCTGTCTCCTGATCTTAGATTAGTTTACAATCCAAGCAGGACTTTTTATCAAACTAAATTCTGCCTGTGTAAAATTGCATTATTGAACTTTACATTGAATAAGGGTCTGTACAAACATGTGCTGTACTGCTGATGTGTCAGAGGGAAAATGGCTGCCGGGTAAAAGCTGCAATTTGTTTTAGGCAAATATGACGGTACTGGAAAATGGAGGGGATATATGCAGTAAATATTTGTTGTTTGGATGGGGGAGATATGTCCAACTTATTTAGGTGGCCATGAAAAAATATTATTAATGTTAAAAATATAATTCTTTACTGTTGCTCTTTCAGGATTCACAGTGGCAATACCAGTATTTTTCAGCAGGTCTAAATGGGAGGGCCTTTCATTTAGGACTGACCACAATAAATAAAACAGCAAAGACGAAGGTATGTGCACTCTCAGTTGGAAAAAGTACCCCAGACTCGTGTAAGATGTGTATGTTGTGTGAGAGGGTACAGATCCCTCCAAATTAGGTACAGGAATGGGACCTGTTATGCAGAATGCTCGGGATCTGGGGGTTTCCAGATAACGGATCTTTCCACAATTTGGCTCTTCACACCTTAAGTCTACTAGAAAATCATGTAAACATTAAATAAACCCAGTAGGCTGGTTTTGCTTCTAATAAGGATTAATTCAATCTTAGTTTGGATCAAGTACAAGGCACTGTTCTATTATTACAGAGAAAAAGGAATTCATTTTTAAAAATTTAAATTATTTGGATAAAATTGAGTCTATGGGAGATGGGCTTTCTGTAACTCAGAGCTTTCTGGATAGCAGGTTTCTGGATAATGGATCCCATACCTGTTTCAGTAATCCCTAGTTTCATTGTGTGAATTCACTGGTTAAGCACATGAGCAATCAATCTGATGGCACCTGCCAGAACATTAGCCATTGTCATCTCAGTGTTGTCTCATGATTGTTCTCATTTATGGGCTCCTGTCCTATAGATGTTTGTACAAGAATCTTACGATTCCCTTTTTTCAACACAGTGACTTTAACATTAACCTCAAACCGCTGCTTTCAGAAAACTCTCTCCTTGCCTATTATCAGCTTGATAGAAACTGGCTGGAGAATAGTAGCACCATAAAAACTGTCTCTGTGTGGAGGAAGAGCAATTCTAGAAAATAACCACTGACCCTCATTGTCGCCTTGGCTATTGTATAGTGCTCACTCGTTCGATAATACACATGTGGCAATTATCCTGAAAGCAATAGCAATAGGATTTGTGTGTAATGTACTAAGAAGCAGTGTGATTTCTTATTAGGAGGAGAGACACTGCCGGCGATTATAGTTGAGAGCACCATTGACACTTGGTAATCCAAGTTTTTGTTGCCTGTCTTGGCAGATTACAGTGAAGAAGTTTTTTTTGTATTTATTTTTCAAGCATTGAAATGCAACAAACATTCAAAGATACTGAAATGGCATCACAATTTACAATAAAGGTCTGCAATTGTTCCAGGTTTTAATTGTGTTTGCTTTCTTGTAACACAAACCCAGCAAGCAAAATGTGAAAAATCATGACCCTATCAGCTACCATAGCATTGTGCAAGATATGCTTTGAGCCTTGTGCTACACTGAAAATCTAGTGTAGAGTGCAGCACTCTACACTAGTGAGTTTAAATGATTGGTTTGTGTTGTTGTAATGCACTTTTAGAAAGGCTAAATAGCTAGCCGAAACGTCAGTTACTTCTTTGCTGAATAAACACCATTTTTTTCTTCAATAAGACCTGTGAGTGCATGGCCATCTTTCAGACTATTATATATAAAGAGATAATGAGTACTATATAACGCTCCCTTTTATTGTGCTGTCTCAGTCTGACAGATAAGGGGAAATTCAAGATACAGAAAAAATATTCACTGAAGCAAAAAACACCATTAACTGCAACAAACTGGCACATCCTGAGATCTGGCACATCCGTAGTTGTTCTGTGGGTAGAGTTTCCACCTCAGCCCTTTAAACCGAACACATATGGAATCCAAAGCCTGCATGGCTAATTAGCAATCCATTTAGATGCATGATGCAGACTGAACTGATTTATGTGCAGCCATGCATCATGCATCTAAATGAATTGCTAATTAGCCATGCAGGCTTTGGATTCCATAAGTGTTTGGTGTTAAAGGGGTGAGGTGGCAACCCTATCTGTGGGTAGGGTTGCCACCTTTTCTGGAGACAAATTACTGGCCTTCATATATATATATTTATCTTTTTCTCTTATTAATAACTTTGGGATCAACCATAATTTTTACTGGCCAGGTCGGTAAAATAACTGCCAGGTGGCAACCTTATTCACCACCCAGATCCTTGTTAAAAAAATGACATAAAAAACAAAAACAAGAGTAGTGGAAATAAGAGGCATAAAACATTTTAAATATAATCTGAGATCGGATTGCAAAATTGAAATCCTGAAAAAAAAACTGAAATAGAAAGTGCAAAATGCAGTTTTTGGAATATTGCTTTTTTTTATCCTACCAAGCAGCTAATGTGTCACAATGAGTACAAGAAATCCAGTTTTAACACTAAAAACTATATAAATGGACTTTGTTGTCAATAAAGTTTTGCTTACGGAAGAAAAAAAAAGCGCAGTCGTCCGGGCGTGGCCTGTGGAACGTGTGTCTATAAATAGCGCGTACAACGCCACGATCTCTCTCTTTCAGTTCGGTCAGGGCTTGAAATGGTGAGTGAAACGGCAGGGGGTTCTGATCTCAATCCGCTTTTAATCGCTGCCATCCGTCGTTGTCATCCTATCTCTATTTAATATAGATGTGTTATGTACTTCTAACTAACAGATGAGCGGGTTATTTTGTGACAGTAACAGTTTTGGGGATATAAATTGAGCGAACTTTGCGGCCTAGTTACGGAGGCCCATCAGGCCATGTGCGCGTCCGATATAGTCCGCATTTGTTACCTGTGTTTATTTTATCAAGAGTTTAGTTGAATAAAGCGCTGCCTGTTTTATGTTTGGAGTGGTGACATTTATGCTGTAGAATGGACAACTTGCGTTTGTTCAGCTTCTATAGCCCGTGTTGTAAACGTGACTTGCCCATCATTTGTCCTGTAGTTCTCTCCTCTGAGCTTTGAGGGAAGCAAAATCTGTCACTGTCGTGTAAGACCTCGTGTTGTAGTCTGACTAGTCTGTCACTAAACCAGCCCAAAACTAGCCAAGAGGCTCTTCAAAAGTAGCCCAAAAATAGCACAATATGTGCAGTAAAAGAATACAAAATTAATAAATATGAAAATACGCCTTTTCTCCAATGTAATGGTCTGCCATGTTTTTTCATGAAGCAAAATTGGACAGATTGGCCTGTCACCAGGGCTTTAACTACAGAGAGGGGCCCAGGAGGTGTATTAAACAAATATTGGTAAAACTGGTTAACCTGTAGCTATGGTTGCCACTTGGCCTGCTAAAATGATGGTTGATCCCAATGTTATTAATAGCGGAAGAAAGAAAATATATAGGGAGGCAGGGGTTTTTTTCCAGAAAAGGTGGCAACCCTAGTTGTAGACATTCTGGTGACCTGCAGTTGTGTGGCTCAAAATTGTCTGAAATTGAGTAAGTCAATGGAAAATGCAAGAATGCTTGAGAGAGAGACTGAGGTACAAAGCCCAAAATCTGGTAACTCCAACTGCTACACAATTTGGTCCCATAGTTGCTGGTATTAAGTCTTGCGTTCACCTTGGCAGTTGACAGAACTACATTACCCAACATGCACTGAGATGCAGGCTTGGCACATTAGGGCAAGAAAAAAAAAACTTACTGGTTTCCAAAGTACAAACCAGCCAAAGGCCCAAAAAGTAGCTCAAATCTGTACCTTGGCTAGTTTGTCCACCTGGCAACCCTACGCTGGCGCCTCTTTAGTAAAGCTGGGCTGCGTGATCACTTTCATATTTGTGTGACTTGCAGTATTTGAACTTGCTGTTAGTGACGTTGGTATCGGGCTCGGGCCATGTTTGTCCTAAAGTCTCTTGCTGATGAATTTTTTGATACCTGTCATGTCCCACTTTCTCTTTGCACCATCGTCATGTAAATGATTTTCTGTCTTTATATATGTATTTACACAGTGTGAAGGGTGGTGTGGGTGCATTTGTTAAAACTCTTATCAACTTCCCATTGAAATCCCAGAATAAGGCAAACCCTATGCTGAATGAAAACTGACTCATGTTTCTTTCCTACAGTCTCACCGAAAGTTCTCAGCCCCCCGACATGGATCCCTGGGCTTCTTGCCCCGCAAACGTTGTAAGAGACATCGTGGCAAAGTGAAGAGCTTCCCCAAGGATGACCCAAGCAAACCCATTCACCTGACCGCTTTCTTGGGCTACAAGGCTGGCATGACTCACATTGTTCGTGAGGTCGACCGACCTGGCTCAAGTAAGTAACAGATGTGAAAGTAGTATCTGCAAAAAAGTAGGATTTGTTTAGTTGCTGTAGTTAACAGCATGTAGAGGAGGCTTTCTTGGTCTTGTGAAGTGAACCTTTACTAAAATGTCTTGGTCTTCACTAAAGGCTACTCGGCCTTTGTGTATAGGTATATTTAGTGTTCTTACAGCTGGTCTATTTATCCTTTCACAGAGGTGAACAAGAAAGAGGTTGTGGAAGCAGTAACTGTGGTTGAAACACCTCCCATGGTAATTGTTGGTATTGTTGGCTATGTCCAGACTCCTCGTGGTCTGCGCAGCTTGAAGACCATCTTTGCTGAGCACATCAGTGATGAATGCAAGAGGCGCTTCTACAAGAACTGGTAAGGGCTGTAGGACCACCTCTCAAACTTGATTTGAAATACAAAGGCCCGTAGTTTCCCTTTAGAAAGATGTATTTTTTATTGTCTTGCAAATTGGATGAACTACAGGCTTGCTAGTGCAGTTTAGCTATTTATATTACTAGTGCAGCCATGCTGAAATATATGGATGGCACCTAATTGGGGGGGGAGTCAGTTCTAAAGATTTTTATGTTCAATTACTGTCCCTATTGACTACCAAGTCTTCTGTCTGTGATAACATGTCTGTTGCAGGACTTTTACAGACTTTAAGGCAGAGACTTTTTAACCCACTAGAGTGCTGACATTACCTTGTTAGTAGTGGCTTGCCCCAAAGATGCTTTATATGATCTTTATATGACACGTTGCTTATTTAGCTTGTATTGTTATAGGAATATTAAATATAATGTATTAAATGTCCCCACCGAATTATGGCAGCTCCTCTCAGCTACGGTCTGATGAGCTCCAGGCTCCACTTGCTGGTTGAAAACCTCCTTTGACGCCACGCAATGAGCCAAAAAATTTCCTTGGTTGGTCCTCTTCCGCTCATGATCCCTTTATGGGTCATGATGAAGGGCCTCTCCAACTCTTCTGATCTGCCGTTAAAGGTACAAATCCAAGAAGAAGGCGTTCACAAAGTACTGCAAGAAATGGCAGGATGAAGACGGAAAGAAACAGCTGGAGAAGGACTTTGCTAGCATGAAAAAGTACTGCCAAGTCATCAGGGTTATTGCCCATACACAGGTATGGAATATCCACGGTATATATGGTTTATTCAGTCCTATCTATTGCTACAGTGCAGACTGTAGTTTCCTGTAGGTTTCATAGTTCATAAATGATGCTTTTGAAAGCAGAAAGTACTTCTTTGGATAAAGAAACATAGCGTTGTAGGGGGGTACACTAAATTGCCGGGCAATGCCTAAAGGATGAACTTTTTCGACGGGCGGACAGACTGATTGCCACAGGCAGTCATTGTTGAATGTCGAATTCTGATCATGCTTGCCTAAATTTCACAATCGCTGATCTCTGCTTCTTGTATGATGTGAGGCTTGTGGTGACTTGCTGACAATACCTCTAATGGACCATTTGTTTGCTCCAGATGCGTCTGCTTCCCCTGCGCCAGAAGAAGTCTCACCTCATGGAGATTCAAGTGAACGGAGGTACAATTGCAGAGAAGGTGGACTGGGCCCGTGAGAAACTGGAGCAACAAGTTGTAATTGGAGGAGTGTTCGGGCAGGATGAAATGATTGATGTGATTGGTGTCACTAAAGGAAAAGGCTACAAAGGTAAGATTCAGTATTGTGTGAATATTACATTTTATTTTTGTCAAACATCGCAAGGTGTCTGTAACTTGTTGCTGCATTATGTGGCTTTCCATCACTAGAACTCCAGAGCAGTACATAATCTTATCTACAGTTCACTTTTTGCCACCACATGTGCTTTAAGCAACGTGTTTCCACAGGTCTTTGGGAAGCTGGAAGCTGTAAGATGTTTGCATGGAGTGTTTTGATCTGATTAATTAGTGGTTCTCAAAACACTGCCAAACTTTGTATTGGCTCAGACCCCCCATCCTGCTCACTGGCATTTGGTGATCCTGCTAAGCACTTTCCTGTAAACTGGTCAACACAACTGCTACCGAAACATATTAATTTCTGTATTGCTCTGTTTAGTTACCTGATGTCTAAATTTTTCCCCCGCAGGTGTAACTAGCCGTTGGCACACAAAGAAACTGCCCCGTAAGACTCACAGAGGTCTTCGTAAAGTGGCTTGTATTGGAGCTTGGCATCCTGCCCGTGTGGCTTTCTCAGTAGCCCGTGCTGGACAGAAGGGATACCACCACCGTACAGAGATTAACAAAAAGGTATATTTAGCTTAACAAATTGTGGTTAATTCCTTTTTGCTCCAAGATTTTTCAAATGCCTATTGACTACTTAGTAATTCCTTTTTTTTTTTTTTTTTTTTTTTTTTTTTTAAGATTTACAAAATTGGCCAGGGCTACCATTCAAAGGATGGTAAACTTGTGAAGAACAATGCTTCAACAGACTACGATCTATCTGACAAGAGCATCAACCCTCTGGTAAGAATAAAACCCGTTTCAGTATTGAGCTAGAAGTTATACAAAGCAGTCATTCATGGAACATGTATGAATACCATAAAACTTCACAAGCAAGTGAAGGTAAACAGCTATATTCAACATTTAGTGCCTTTGTTGTATTTGCAACATATTCTAGATCTTGTAGCCAGATTTGCCTTTCAGGTGAACAGTGTTAAGCTTATCAGAGGCCATTCTGACTTTCAAACCAATCAAAATGTGACCAATGGATGGGTGTGCTGAAAGTATTAGTGTGCACACACATTACTAACTATTACATATTGGCCAAATTCTCCCATTCTAAAATTCAAAGCTTTATATAAAGATTGCTTTGGTTTGTAATAGAATGGACTAAGTATATCAAAGAATGACTTCATGTAGCTTTGGCTTCTTTAATGCCAAAGCTGCTGATGTCCTGTGATGAAGAAATGGAATTAGCGCTGGGCGCAGCGCCTGAAATGCATGAGGAACTATTCCATGCTGCCTTCCTTCTGAGGACTATAAAGCTGAATTCTGGCAACAAATATTCCGCTCTTGGTAAATGAAGCAATTATTGAAATCATGTGATAGTTTTAGGACAAATTGTAAAGATGGCAGATTTTAACACTGATTTCTAATTTCGGTCCATAGGGTGGGTTTGTTCATTATGGAGAGGTGAAAAATGACTTTATCATGCTGAAAGGCTGTGTTATTGGGACCAAGAAGAGAGTACTCACACTGCGCAAGGTCAGTATGTTTTGGAGAGAGTAGTTACCTCCAGCTAGGCACTTATTTTACTGAACCTGATTTATATAAAAACTCGAGCTGATTAATTTTTTATTTTTTTTGCCCCTTAGTCCCTCCTTGTGCAAACCAGTCGCCGTGCCCTGGAGAAGATTGATCTCAAGTTTATTGATACAACATCCAAGTTTGGGCATGGTCGTTTCCAGACAGTAGAGGAAAAGAAGGCTTTCATGGTAAGTTTATAAAAGTAAACTTTACTCTAAAGTGTGCTCCCCCTGGAAGGTAATTATGGGGGCAGGGGCTGGTTAGTGTTGGGGAAATGGTTGCTGTGTATGGAAAATGCTGATGGGGCGGGGGGGTAATGTAAGGTTCCCCATAGATGCAAAGATCTTTCATTGGTGACCGATCTATTTCGGTGCAATCCGTCAAATTATCGTGAGGTTAGTGGGAATCTGAACGATCGTGCATCTTACGATTTTTTTTTTTTTTTGACTGACATCTGTCAGAAAATCGGCCAGGTTAAAAAAAAAATCAGTCCCAGTGCAATCTGTTTGCAGGGCCAAGCAGGCAGCTACTCTGTTTTCCTGGCAATATTGCTGAAATGCTCTTTTTAGTTGATGGGACATCGTACATTTAAAACTATTGTTTCGAGAGAAGTGTGGTCTCGCGATATGTAAAGATCTTAAAAAAAATCTTTACATCGATGGCCAGCTTAAGTCAGACATGGGTCTGTGACTAGACCCACACAGGCCTTTACTGTAGATTTTAAAGAACCTTCAACCCTAACTAGTGTTGGGCCAATATTTAAAATGTTCTCTTAATTCTTTTACAGGGACCACTCAAGAAAGACCGTTTGGCAAAAGAGGAAACTGCATGAATATGAACTTTATTCCTGTTTGTCTGAGATTGCAGTTTTATTTGTGAGCTCTTAATAAAAGTAACATCTAAATACTGCTGTTTGTGTGTATTGTGATGATCTGAGAAATTAGACTAATCTGCGTACAGGTGGCTTTTTGAGCAGTTGTGACAGCCTTTAAAATGTAACTGCATCTTATGGAGATCCATGCAGAGAACTAGCCACAACTCTCAATAACTGGAATGACTACAGAATCTAGAGATCTGCCTCAAATGCTGTTAAAAACACCAATGTTTAAATCTGTGAAACTTATTTGTTTGAGCCCTGTAACTGCTAAAATCATGCCTCGTCTAGTGCCATCAGATTGACTTTACAAGATTATAGGATACTCTAATGTGTAAATCAGAAGTAGAGGGACATGCTTGGTCTATATGCTTTGATGTTAAATCACAATTTTAATCAGACCAATAGTACATAAAGGGGCTATGTAATTAAGATAAGTGTGCCCCAGGAACCATAACCCATAGCAGCCAATCAGCAGGTAGAATTTGCTAGTTACCTATCTAAAAGAACTTCATTGGTTACTGCTACTATGCAAACTTGGCGTTACATATGGGTGATAGTATTTAGGGTGCTTGTCACTTGCAATGAGAAGTTCATGGTGGCCAGCTGCTGTCAATGGGAAAACTAATGGTAGTGTCACCCCTTCTGCTTTTATCTGTCTATGGCATTCATAGTTCTGCAGCTGAAAGTGTTAGGCTATTGGTAGGGGAGTCTAGTGCAGTGGTTCCAAACTATAAAGCTGCTGCCCTGGAGTGCCAGTTAAAGGATAAACATTAAACAAGTGAATGTAAAATTGATGAGTGCTATTCTAAGCACTTTGCACTAATTCGAAGATATTAAAGGATACATGTACTGTTAAAGGACACGTCAACCCCTGCAAAGAAAATGTTAGCCAAATGCCTCATTACATTTTTACATACCAAGTATTCAAGTCTTTGACAAGCGATCCACTAAGCAGCTTTGTTTTAGGCATCATGCTGCTTTCCGCCACTGTCTGCCTCTCTCCCCCCTCCCTTCAGAATTCCACTCCCAATGTGCATGTGCTAAATTATTTTACACAAATGCGCATGTGCATATCGCCAAGTGACTTCAGAATGAGTGACGTCGCTTGGCGATATGCACATGCGCGTTTGTGTAAAATTTAGCACATGCGCATTGGAGTGGAATCGGCTTCTGCTAAATCTTCCAGCCGCATCCATCAGTGCCCTCTGAAGACACGACTGTGTATTCAATGCGCCAATAGAAAAATAGCATTGGCAGTTGCTATGGGGACTTTTTACTTGTAAGGTTTATCCTTCCGCTCCCCCGCTTCTAGGACCTATTTCTTATGCTGACTGCAGGGAGAGAGCTGAGATTTTAACTATCGCACTGCCCTTTCAAACCAGAATAACTGTCCAGCAACTTCAAGTTTTATTGAATCAGACGTTACAGTACAGAGGTCAGACGGGTGGGATTATTGGCACATGCGCAGTGTATACAGGAAGAGCGCAACCCGGAAAAAATGGCCGCCGGGTTAATGATAATGAAGAGAGGCAAAGAATGCATCCGTGCAGGGAAGTGGAGGTGAATTGCGAAACGAAAATAATGCGGTTCGGGTTAGGTAAGCTATACATACATGGCAATATTGAATAACGGCTTGACATTTCCTTTAACGTGAGTGAATTTTGTTAGAGCAGCGCTACCTGCTGGTCATTTTCCAACCAGTGATGACTTAGTCCAGGAACTTGTCAGGAGAAAGAGACTGCTGATGTTCTGCTTAGGAAATAATTTAACAGTTTCAAATTATTTTCCTGAGCAGAACAGCAGATCTGTCCTCTTTCACACTTGGTAAGAGAATGACAAGCAGGTGGTGCTGTTGTAATAAAATTCATTCATGATAACTACTGTATACTTTAATATCTTGGAATTAAAAGAGT
Source organism: Xenopus laevis (assembly GCF_017654675.1). Lineage (NCBI taxonomy): Eukaryota > Metazoa > Chordata > Amphibia > Anura > Pipidae > Xenopus > Xenopus laevis. The sequence continues at coordinate 118,709,168 of NC_054377.1, read as the reverse complement.
AAATGTGCTTAGAATAGCACCCTTATCAATCATTATTCTTGCTTATTTTTTTAAGGCAAGATCTGGAGAGACCCCCCCCAAGAGGTAGATAATATTGTTGGGGTGCCACGGGGGGGGGGGCAAATACACATTTTTGAGGGTACCACATCATAAAACTGCAGGAAAATGTAAAGTAGAGCATTAAATGGATGGATAATTCTAAGCAGTTTAGTAAATTGCCTTATTCCTTCCAGCTTTCAAAGGGGGTCACTGGCCCTATTTATAAACAAATGCACTGCAAGGCTACACATTCATTGCTGTATTCAGGCCCTCTTATTTATATTTAAGGCTCTCATTCATATCACTGCCTGGTTGGCGGGGTATTCTGGACCCAACAACCACACTGCTAAAATTGCTAACTGGGAAACTGCTGAGAAAGCTCAACTCAAACAGCAAATGAAAAACTTAATTGTCCTAGAATATCACACTCAATCATACTGTAGGTTAATTTAAAGGTGAGCAACCACTTCAAAATCTGGGAGTAAAAAAGTTTAAACTACAGTGGGTAAATTGTGTAAAATATGGGAAATCCATTACCTGGAGGGAACAAAAAAAATGGAGTGAGGTTTGACTGTATGAACCTATTTCAGGGGTTAAACCTGAGCTACAATTGAGCAGGTTACAGATTAGAGGCTAAGCACTCCTTGGGCAGAGGGCTTGGAGCAGCTAAAACTCCAGTAAGGAATTTAGGATGGAGCTATTATACATGAAGTTGGAATAAAGTAGAAGTAAACCTTAAAGTGAATATAGAATTTGAGGGTGGAATCCTAAGCACTTTTGCAATGTACATTTATTTTTTTAATTTCCAAGATAATTATGGATACATGTACAGTTAACATGATTGCATTTTATTACAGCGCCACCTGCTGGTCATTTTCTGTGGAGAAAGAGCGCTGGACTGCTTAGTGGGGAAAAAAAATATGCTTTTCTCAAAACTTTCTTAAGCAGAACATCAGACTAGGCCTCTTTCTCCTGATCACTTCCTTGACTACTTGTGTGTTCAGACTGGTTAGAAAATGACCAGCAGGTGGCGGTGTTGTAACAAAATTCATTCATATTACATGTATCCTTTAATATCTTGGAATTTAAAAAAGAATAATGTAAATTACAAAAGTGCTTAGAATAACAATTAGTACCAAGAAAAAGGACGGCACTCCGGTACAAAGGAATATAGTTTTATTCCATACTCCTTTAAGGATCCAACGCCCTACGCGTTTCGGGAATCACTCCCTTAATCATAGGCATACATCCTAAGCTACACAGACAGGTTATATACAGAATGTAGATAGCGGCCCCTACTGGGCACAACATTATAACACGTTTAAAATTCACATACTTTATTATCACTATATAAACAATCTGGGGGTAAACCTACATGGTCAACAAGTGTGTAGATATATAAATATGTAAATGTATAAATATGTAGATATATAAATAGACAGATGTAAATAGAAAATTATGAATAAATGTAAATCAAGGAATCCAAATAGAAAAAGAGGGGGGAGAAAAAGTTATTAAAGGATCTTAAGTGGAATAGGAATTGCCTGCCAAGCTTAAGGTTTGAAAAGCAAGTAAACACACACGGGTGTTAGAGGTAGCAGACCCTTTGGACCAGGTTATTAGTCATCTGGGCCAGCTGCAAGCTATATTAGGCATAAAAAAAAATAGAAATGTGTATTGTAGAAAGTAGTAAAATGAATCCAAAATCATTTTTTATTTTCAGAGGAGGTCAGCTGGTTGATGAGAGCAGGGAAAAAGCAGAGATTCGAGGAACCAAACAATGATTTCCTTTTTAACAGACCCTATTCTAATAATATAACTATTGATGCATGGGTCACTCAGGAGGAAATTCAAAATAGATCCTAAACATGTAAAGGTAAACAAAGGTCTTTAATCAAATGGTATTCATTCTATGGTACTAGAGGAGCTTAGCTCTGTGATTGCCAAGCCTCTTTACTTATTGTCTCACTATTCCTTGTGGTCTGGTTCCAAGAAACTGGCAAATAGCTAATGTAGTGCCTCTTTAAAAAATGATCCTGTTCCCAGCCTAATGAATGTAGGCTTTGTTTTATATTAAAGGGATACTGTCATGGGGAAAAAAATGTTTTTTCAAAATGAACCAGTTAATAGTGCTGCTCCAGCAGAATTCTGCACTGAAATCCATTTCTCAAAAGAGCAAACAGATTTTTTTTATATTCAATTTTGAAATCTGACATGGGGCTAGACATATTGTCAATTTCCCAGCTGCCCCAAGTCATGTGACTTGTGCTCTGATAAACTTCAATCACTCTTTACTGCTGTACTGCAAGTTGGAGTGATATCACCCCCCTCTCTTTCCCCCCCCCCAGCAGCCAAATAAAAGAACAATGGGAAGGTAACCAGATAGCAGCTCCCTAACACAAGATAACAGCTGCCTGGTAGATCTATGAACAACACTCAATAGTAAAAACCCATGTCCCACTGAGACACATTCAGTTACATTGAGAAGGAAAAACAGCAAACTGCCAGAAAGCATTTCTCTCCTAAAGTGCAGGCACAAATCACATGACCAGGGGCAGCTGGGAAATTGACAAAATGTCTAGCCCCATGTCAGATTTCAAAATTGAATATAAAAAAATCTGTTTGCTCTTTTAAGAAATGGATTTCAGTGCAGAAGTCTGCTGGAGTAGCACTATTAACTGATGCGTTTTGAAAAAAACATGTTTTCTTATGACAGGATCCCTTTAAGGGTAGGAAGCTTTTTATAACATACTTGACTTCATTGCAAATCACAAGTTTGTACCAGCATGTTTTTATGTGTAATAGATCTTGCCAGACAAATCAAACTGCCTTTTATGAAGAGGTGGGCAGGAAGCTTGACTCTGGGATGGCAGTGGATGTGATCTACTTGGACTTTGCTAAAGCATTTGATACAGTGACTAAAAAGAGTGGTGGTAAATGGGACATTTTCTGATAGGACCAGTGTTATTAGTGGAGTACCGCAGGGCTCTGTACTTAGTTCTTTGCTTTTCAACTTGTTTATTAATGACCTGGAGGTGGGCATGGAAAGTACTGTTTCTATATTTGCTAATGATACTAAATTGTGCAGAACTATAGGTTCTATGCATGATGCTGCCACTTTGCAGAGTGATTTGACTAGATTGGAAAACTGGGCAACAAACTGGAAAATCACCATCGTTTATTTACATGGCACCAAGTTACGCAGTGCTTTACAGTAGATAACAAGGAGCAAACAGTAAATAACAAACAAGGGAATACAAAGTACTATAGAATTAGAGGGCCATACTCACAAGTTTACAAACTAATGGGTTAGGGTACATTTGAGACTTAAGGATATTAGAAACAAATTTGTAATTTATGATACAGCAATGACTGATTAATTATGGTACATTGAATAAGCTTCCCTAAACAGGTGGGTCGTTACGGAACGTTTGACAGTTTGGAAGAAAGGAGAAAGTCTGACAGCTTGACGCAGAGAGTTCCATAGAAAAGCAGAAGACCGAGAGAAGTCTTGTAGATAAGAATGGGCAGAAGTGATGAGAGGAGAAGCGAGGCGAAGATCAGAAGCAGAGCAAAGGTTGCGCAGAGTGTATTTTGAGCTCAGAAATGAAATAAAGGGAGAGGCTTCATTGTTCAGGGCTTTGAATGTAAGTGCGTAGTTTGAATTTGATTCTAGAGGAGATTTGGTGCCAGTGAAGGGACATGCAAATGGGAGCAGCTAAATTGAGCGGTGAGCATTTAGAACAGATCAGACTTGTGAAAGGTGACTTGTTGGAATACCTACTAGGAGTATGCTGCAGTAGTCAAGGCAGGAGATAAGAGACTGGATACAAGTTTTGATTTGACATATAGCCAAATTCAGACAATGTTGTGCAGTTGAATACGACAAGATTTTGCAAGTGTTTGGACGTGTGATGAAACAGATAGATGAGAGTCTAGGATAACTCCTAGGCAAGCGTGAAAGGTGATGTTGAATGAAATATAAGTTCTTTTATAAAAGAGTCAGGTGCAATGTTAATAAGTACAGAGTTATGCACTTTGGTAGAAATAATATAAATTCAAGTTATTTGGGAAAAGTCTAAAATATAATAAGGCTAGAAATGCTGTATTTTGTATACAAAACATAAACATGAACTTACTGCACCACAAGCCTAATCAAACAAATGATTTATGCTTTCAAAGTTGGCCGGAGGGGGTCACCATCTTGTAACGTTGCAAGTCCAAGACTGTGCACATGCTCAGTGTGGTCTGGGCTGCTTAGGGATCATCATAAATTATCAAAACAGCACAAGTCAAATAATATCTGTCAGAAGCCGATACAGCAAGACTGATTAATAATCAGAATAGGCAGACTGTACTGGGTCCTGTGTTGTCATGTAATCTAATGTGGATTTTATAGTTTTTGTATTGTTTAATACAAACTTTCTCCAACTCTGCAGAACCAGTGGCTGCAGCAAAATAATCTTCCAAATAGAATCCCAGTTTATCTGTTTAAATCTGCCTCCATGATCTTTGTCCCTGCAGCTGGAGTTGGAAACAGTAAAGGGGATGTAAAGGCAAAAATAAAATCCAATACAAATCTCTACACAGTTGCCGACTGCTCTACAGGGAAACAAACAAAGCTGCTTGAATTCTGCATGGCTGGGAAGTAAGGCGGGGGCAATTCCTATACACAGCAGTAAAGGAAGGGAAAATTTCACTGCATACAGTCAGGTTTCTTATAAAAATGGTACACATTTTTTTATTAAAGTATATTTGAGATATGTTTCTTTTCCATTAAAGAAAGTAAAAATAGGATTTTATTTTTTTACCTTTACATGCCCTTTAAGAAGATATTAAAAAGCTGGAGAGCTGGAGTGCAGAGACATGCAACTAAATAGAATATTTCGACTATGAGGGTAGAAAGTTGCATAGTTAAGTTGAAAAAAGACCAAAGTCCATCAAGATGAACCCCAGTGCACATACAATATATACACATAAGTATACCAGCCTATATAGACACGTGTAATAGGCTAGACTAATTTAATTGTCACAGTTGGCGATGTTTTCTCTGAAAAAAAGGTGCCTTTGAGGGAACATGATTACTCTTTACAAATACATTATAGGACATTGTAGACAGATAGCGGGAGATCTTTTTTTCTCTTAAAAAGGATCACCGTACCAGAGGCCACCCCTTCAGACTAGAAGAAAAGAACTTTCATTTGAAGCAACGTAGGGGGTTCTTTACAGTGAGGACAGTGAGGTTGTGGAATGCACTGCCGGGTGATGATGTGATGGCAGATAATATTAAAGTGGTCCCGTCACCCCGACATAAAAAGCTGTATAATAAAAGTCCTTTTCAAATTAAACATGAAATCCAAATTCTTTTTTTTATTAAAGCATTCATAACTGTTGAAAACACATTTAAAAATCCCAGCTGTCAATCAAATATTGCCTGCCCCTCCAATATGCCTTAGTCATAGAGGCGGGGCAGGCAATTACTTTTACTTTCCATTCAGCACTTCCTAGATGTCACTGTTCTCCCCACAGTCCCCCTCTCTCTTCACCATTTAATTTTGTAGCCAGGGCATGGGGATGGACATCAGATCCCCCATTCTGGTTCACAAACAAGATTCTGAGATGATGTAAGGCTTGAATTAATAAGTGGCCAAACTAAACAAGATTCAAATAAATGTCATAAAATAGTATTTGGAATAATTATTTTGGGTGACAGGTCCCCTTTAAATCATGGCTTGGATGATTACATGATTATCTAAGGGTATAGTGATCTTAAGAGCTACAGTTACTTAGCATGGGTATATACAGTATGTGAGTCTATAAATAAGTCTGTATAAGCATGTGTATAAATGTACATTATTTGGAGCAGTTGAACTTGATTGACTTTGGTTTTTTCTCAACCCTCCCTACAGTACCTATGTAACTATGTTGAATACTAGACTAATGGAACACAGCTACTGGGCGGTGCCAATTAATATTACTTTCCTACAGTCATTGCCCTACAGAACAAAGGTCAACTTCAAGAAAACACTGAATATCTCAGCAAACTGAAACCTTGCACTTAGGCAAGAGAAACTGTGGCAATTCCTTCCATTCCCAGGTTATGAGGGTGCACTGTTAGCTGACAACGTCCATTATTTATTGCTTAGCAAATGGTAGTGTACACACTGCTAGTAAGGCCTAGTCCTACACTGAATCTGAATGTGCTTTCTTTAGTTGGATAACAAGGCGTTCAGTATATCCAGGAAGCAACAATCCTTACATACCATCATTTATGAGCTGCATGTTCTTTTGTGATATCCATATATATATATATCTATCTATATTTATATAGCACTTTAACCCTAGGTGCCCCCTACACTTAAACAACAGTAAGGCAGGGTGCATGGTCAATCAGTAGAACAGAAATACTGCTGGGTCAGCCAAAAAGTGCTTCTGTCAATCTCATATTGTACAGTGTCCGATATTTCACTCCCCACTGAGCCCTTGAGCGTGGAATTCATAGCGACTAGTCACATCACAGATGCTAAACCAAGAATTTTCTATATGCTCATTATAAGTGACTTTTTTCAAATTAAGATTTTTGATAGAATGCTCAATAAGTAGGTTCTTAAAAAAAATAAGCCTTTTTTTAATACCAGAACATACCACCAGATGGCAGTGTCACCTCTTATTTTCTTCAGGCGCATTTATGAAACTGGGGCAACATCTCAATAATTCCTTGTGTATATGTGCACCCTGTACTGGTGCAGTTGTGTCTGTCTGTCCCTTTGCTTGGTGGAAATTTAAACACACTGGGGCTCATTTATCAACACTGGGCCAATTTGCCCCATGGAGCAATCTGATTGGTCGCCGTGGGTTACTGCCCATGGCCAAATTTGCCCAGTTTTGATAAATGACCCCCATTGTTTGTGGGGCAAACTAACGACTTGAGGCAATTGACAGCAGGGCTGATTTATCAAAGGTCGAGTGTTGACCTTGAATCGCAAATGACAAAAACCTGATTCTGTGAGTTTGAGTCCCGCAATCCGAATTGATTGCATTTTTGGTTAAAAAAAACTTGAATCGCTCAAAAGTCATACCTCAAGCACGCTGTTAACCTCTTCAAATGGCTCAAGGGACCTCTGCCATTGACTCCTATAGAACCTCAACAGGTTTTAGCTGGTGTATTTTCGGATTCAAGTTATTTCCAGGGTCGGGGTATAATAAATCTCGAATATTCAAGTTTTTTTTGTTTTTTTATCAATTCTAGTTTTTTTGGAATACTCAAATTTTCATGGAAAACACAACTAAAACCTTAATAAATCTGCCCCTCTGTGTCAAGGGTGAAGCCTGCTAGTGCAATTTCATCTTTCTTGTGGGACTGGCATAAAGCTAGAGACAGTAACATACTTTAAAACAGATAGTTAGTCTTTCAAGTGCTCCCTTCAAGTTGTGTCTCAAGTAATCATGGCTTTGTCCAGCACATATGTCTTAGTGACCCCTATATAATGGCACTCTGAACCCCTGCATATGTTGTTATATGCAGGGGTTCAGAGTGCCATTATATGTTGGGGGTTACCATGTCAATATTTTTCTTAGGGGTCACTAAGACATATGTGCTGGACAAAGCCATGATTACTTGAGACACAACTTGAAGGGAGCACTTGAAAGACTAACATTAGCACCCCCAAACAGGGCAGCCATCAGAGGGGGAATGGGGGGAGAGTTGTAGGGGGCCCGAGGGTAACACGCCACACTTACTTGATTAGCCGGGCCCCCCAACTTTCTGAGAGCTGCTGACTTCGGGAAGGCATGGACGTTTAAGGGGCCCTGGCCACCAATTTTCTAAAAAAGTCACTAGCGTTTTTGGGACGTCTTATCTAATCTATTGTACTTTGCCTGGTCTGAGCTGGCGAAGGCAAGCCTGGCGCAAGAGGTAACGCTCAGTAAAATCCGCATCTTAGTAAATTTGTGTAGTTACGTCCATTCGCCCGAGCGCAACTTTGCCACACGCAAGGGAGCAAATTACCTCTAGAGTCTATCTCCTTTACTAGCGAAGTTACGCCAGGGACCATTAGTAAATTGGTGAAGTAACTAAATGAGGTCACGCTGGTGAATTTTCGCTAACGTTAGTCACTTTGCCCTTTAATAAATCTACCCCTATGACTCCCAGTATGAAAGGATAACAGAAAATCAATACATACTTACCGAGATTCTCGTTTCCTGTACTGGAACATGGCAGTGGGCACCATAGCCTTGCCCACTGCCATGTGTAAGTAACAGGAAATGGCGAATCCAGTGTAAAATGCCTTAAATTCACTCAATTGGCCTCAGGTACAAACTATAAAACAGGGTACAATGTGCAGGACATGCCCTACCTTTTGCACCAAATGACACAAACCTTTGTGCATATAGAATGGAGCACAGAGAGTTTTTAGCTTATTCTGAGTGCAGCTGATGATTCTAGTTGAGTAACACAGGGAACTGCCTAGATGAATGGCATATAGGACTTGGTTGACATTCCTGTACAGATATGGGACCTATTATCCAGAATGCAGCTGAACCTGGGTTTTCCAGATAAGAGATCTTTCCGTAATTTGGATCTTCATATGTTAAATTATATCTTACAAGTACAAGCTACTGTTTTATTATTACAGAGAAAAAAGGAAATAATTTTCAAAAATTCAAATTACTTGATTAATGTAGTCTACGGCAGATGGCCTTCCTGTAATTTGGAGCTTTCTGAATAATGGGTTTCTGGATAAAGGATCCTATACCTGTACTTTCTGCCTGTGGCTCCCTTGCACCCGGCAGCACTTTGCTCTGCACCTTGTGCCGCAGCCCACAATGGTAGAGGTGCAAGTTCTCCATAAATGGCATCAAGCACTGGTGTCTCTACCATTAGTAAGTGATCCTTAGTAGCTACTAATTCATTTTTAATGATTCGCTCATTGTCATTGCCATTATATTATTATTTGGAAGTGGAATGGAATCATAATGTTAACTAAAGGTATCATTCAATTGGTTGTTCACTTTTCAAATACTTTTTTCAGTTCAGTTGTTTTCAGAATGTTCACTGGGAACAATGATGTATTTTTAAATTTCTTTCTATCGCTTTCCTTTTTTTTTTTAAATTGTTTTTCCAAAATTGAAGTTTAAAGTTTAATGTTCCCGTCTCTGGCGTTTTCAGTCTGGCAGCTCAGTGATCCAGATCTAAATGATTCTGAACTGTTACAATTTGCTACATTAGTTGATCCATTTCTCAGCAGCATCTCTGGAGTATTAGCAAATATTGTATCAATTCTAACAGCTGCCTGTAATGAAACTCAGCAGGGACAAAGATATGTATCAAATAAATGTATAATTTAGAACAGTTACAGAGCCCCACCGCCAGAGCTCTTTTAGAAAGACATAAGGTGAAAAAGAAAACTTGCTGGTTCAATTGGTCTTAATTTTTTTAATCGTTTTTGAATTATTTGCCTTCTTCTTCTGACTCTGACACAGCTTTCAAATGGGGGGTCACTGACCCCATCTAAAAAACAAATGCTCTGTAAGGCTACAAATGTATTGTTATTGCTTTTTATTACTCATCTTTCTATTAAGGCCTCTCCTAGTCTTATTCCAGTCTCTTATTCATATCAATGTGTGGTCGCTAGGGTAATTTGCACACGTTGCTAAAATTTTAAACTGGGGAGCTGCTGAATAAAAAGCTAAATAACTCAAAAACCGCAAATAATAAAAAATGAAAACCATTTTCAAATTGTCTCAGAATATCACTCTCTGCATCATGCTAAAAGTTAATTGAAAGGTGAACAATCCCTTTTAGCTTCAATGTTAGAAAAACAAATAGAAAATATGAAGCTATATGAACTGAAAATGTGATGGGAGGTAAACAAACTTTTTAGGGCTATTTATCATATTAGTCACACCTTAAGCGTTATTTTTAATCACAAGTGCAAAGTGCTAAAATAGACACAAAATTGAACATGCAATACTGCTACCCATATCTGCCCATACTTGCTCCTAATAACTTGCAGCAACATCTATGCACCCCTCAAACTGCTCTGATGAATTACACATAATGCCCCAGAAATATCACCAGCCTGGATGCAGAATGCACAAGAAAGCCACCGCATAAGGAACGCATTTTAGGACATCCTGCGGCGAAATACCCTTCCTAGCATGACTGACGGCTGAGAAGGGAGGGTAGAGGACAGAGGTTTGACTGCAGATTTGGACAATGAGTGACGGTAAAAGCACCCGATGCGCCATTCCGAAGGCATAGGACATCACAGGAAGGAAGGGTATTTCGCCGCAGTATGTCCTAAAATGCGTTCCGTAACCGCACAGCACCATTTGGAATGAGACAAGATTAATTGTGAAAGACAGATCAAAGCTAAGAAGTTGCTATGGATTACTGTATTGGTGTCAGTTTGCTCCTATGTATGGAAATAAACCCTTCTTTTTTTGTATAATTTTCCCTCCTTGGTTGAATAAAATGTTAAAACTGATGGTGTCACCCCCTATTAATAGAAATAAAGAGCCGCTGGCAGAAGAAATGGGGCTGAATAAGAACAGAAGCTTAATCACATACAGGAAACAAAAGCGGTATTTTTCTTTTTCAACTTTTAGCCCCTTTTTCATCTCTTAAGAAAAAAAAAATCAGTTTATGTTATAAATAGCACAATGCTTTGAAACACTGTAAAATAATAAAGGGCCTCCAGCCACGACATCAAATATTCCATTTCTATAGATGTTTCGCTTTTCTTATAACTTCACCAGAAATGGGAACGTATATATTTTTAAACTGCTCTGCCCACCAGTTCCTGCCATTGGAAGTGACAAGTGAGGATAGGATGTGCCGCTAAAATTACATCGCTTTTACTTAAAAAAAAAACCCCCGCAGGCCAACCACAGGCACTGCGAAATATTGTGCCTTCCAATGATCATCCAACTTACGGTGTTCTCAAGATTCTAGCTGAGTAACAAAGGGAACTAGTCGTCACAAATTTTAAAGAGAAACCAAATACCCCCAAACCACTAAAAATTGCTCTTCACTTTTGTAATTTACAACGTTTTATTTCCTTTATTTATAAATGCAGCACCCCTGCAGCTGTGTTAAACCTGTCAGAGAGCTTAGTTGTCTCTCTTCTTGTTAGCGTTAAAGGGATACTGTCAGGGGGAAAAATTCTAAATGAATCAGTTAATAGTGCTACTCCAGCAGAATTCTGAACTGAAATCCATTTCTCAAAAGAGCAAACAGATTTTTTTATATTTAATTTTGAAATCTGACATGGGGCTTGACATATTGTCAGTTTCCCAGCTGCCCCCATTCATGTGACTCTTTACTGCTGTACTGCAAGTTGGAGTGATATCACCCCTTCCTTTTCCCCCCAGCAGCCTAACAACAGAACAATGGGAAGGTAACCAGATAGCAGCTCCCTAACACAAGATAACAGCTGCCTCGTTGATCTAACAACAGCACTCAATAGTAAAATCCAGGTCCCACTGCGACACATTCAGTTACATTGAGTAGGAGAAACAACAGCCTGCCAGAAAGCAGTAATTAATCCAACTAAGCAAACCTATCTATATTTACAGTATAGCTTATATCATTAGCTTCCTTAACTTATATATTCCAGTTCCTCCATGTCTTTTCTAAATAGATAGGTGCCCATAACTGCATCCTGTATTTCATAGGAATCATTCAAAAATCATTAAATGTATACATCATTCAAATGAGTGATTTATACATAAGTAAAGCTGTGCTGACTTCCTATCTAGTGTCTGTATGGATTTTGTCCTGGCTCCTGCAGGTTTTAGGCTGCACATCACTAATGGCATTGGCATCTGACATGGAATTTAGAATGAAAACCTGGTTTTGAAGGTTATGTACTAGAACTAAAAATTTGGTCAGTAGCTTTTAGCTGGTGGTGTGGCAGAAAAAGAGAAAAGACAGCCTAAAAACAGTTGAAATAAGCTGACCACGTAAGACCTAACAGGGTTGTGCTTTCGCAAGTTTCCCCACAGTAAATTCCACACGTTAAACGCCATTCAGTAAAGGAACTTGAGTCAAAATGTGTTGCTCAGTCCTTCCTGCTTCCTGAATCAAGTACACCTATTAAATCATAGGACCCCTGGAACAACTGCCACTTAGCTTCAAGATTCCCTCAGTGCCATTAATTAATAGGCACTTGACTATAAACAATTGGGCACATGCTTCACTTGTGCTAAACACCTAAATGACACCAACCAAACTTGAAAAATTTGCAGTGCAATTGCATCTCATTTACAGCAAGGTACAATCGCAACTGCCGTCATTTTGATGCATCAGATGCAAATTGCATCAGACACAATGCAATCTTGCAACCACAATGACACTGGAATTCTGCGGGGGGAAAAAAAGAATGTATTCTGTATGACTAGGATATGCAGAAGTGAACAGCTCTAGAAAAGTTTTTTGCAGCATTTAGTCCTATTTGACTTTCCCCCTCTTGTAAATAGTGCTAATGAACCAATTATTTGGACTGGGATCAGTCTTATGAGTTGGATCGTAGTACTGCAGTGTTATACAATGTCAGGCGCACTAATAATAAGCTGTTACTAGGCACTGGCATGTCTACAGGTATATATAAAATGTATTTCTTTTGAAGGACACTGCCATATTGCTATTTTGCCCACCTGACAAACCGCTCATATTCTCCTGGGTTAATTACCGTTAAACCATTTCCAGGGCTGGATTTCAAGATGCCTGCACCCTTAGGCCCCCACTGCTCTCACCTCCCCCTTGCACTTAGCCTCACACTCACACACCCCCAAACTCTTCCGCCCCCGCTGCTCCCAATTCTTGCAACAAACTGCTTCCCCTGCCAGTTCTGCGAAAAGTTGCTTAGAACTCGCCATTCTATAACATACTAAAAGTTAACCTAAAGGTGAACCACCCCTTTAAAGCTGGAAGGCAGGGCACAGAGTGCAACAACATGGTGCACCAATCCTATTTGTTGCACTTTACACCCTGCCTTCCAGTTTATAAATAAGCCCTCTTTTTTCTCTTTGTTAAACTTCCTAATTGCAATACTGAAGAAAAGGCAGAGTGTCACATTCTAGTAATAATGGAGTCAACACAATAGCTACATTTACCCCAGGGGGCTGTTTGTTGATTTGCTTCCTAAGTATTTCCCTTTCAATATATCCTTTAAAATGACAGTAACTTCAATAACAGTGTAAGCCAGTAACAGCAATAACACCCAAAAAAGTCCTTATCTTCCCCCTTTCACTTATTTTTCACTGCAATCTGGAAGTGAAACTCGTTTCTGTTGAGAACAAAGGCTCCTTTCCTCTTTCTATGATGCTGACAGAGGACTTTTAAACATAAGTATTAGGTAGACAGCTCGATGCACGACATAGAGAATCTGATTTTGGAAAAAGAAGAACTAAGTCTCACTATAGTATACAATATTGGACATCCCCTGTTGTTGTGCAGAATAAGTTATGTGCCCCTCACACACATTAGTTTATGCTACAGTTATTACACAGCCATCCATAAACATTTTATCAAGACAGAGGAGGCCCTATATCAAGCAACATTAATTAAGATAATAATGAGAGCCAATGCAGAAATAGGTTGGCATTCCAGTATAGCTGCATTTTAGGCAGATGGTTACACATACAATACGATTTTATTAGACTGGGCTCAGAGGCATTGCCAGATATTCTGTTGTTGTGATTGTATAATCTTTTTGAAGTGCAGCATAATGTGTTGGTGCTGTAGGGTAATATCATTTTATGATTCAGGTAGAGTTACCATCTATGGTTACCTTTCCCTTGGATGAAAGTTGCTCGTACATAGCAGGGACAGTGTGTGTGTAGAACAAAACGCAATGTGCCGGTAAATTCTTTAATCATGCTCAAATGAAATAGTTCTTGGCATTCATGTAATTATAGACTTATTTGTGAGTGAGCCACAAATAATGAGAGCAGATTGAGTGTCTGTTTAGTCTTGGAGTATGTGTAGTTTTAGTATGACCTAAGATTGCTACCATCCACAAAAGTTATTGACCTGTAAGGCAGAGGAGGTCGCTTACAAATATGCCACAATTTATCAACCAACATGACCCTCTTGTTGCAACTATAATTAAATCCCACACTTCTACTTCCACCTCACCACAATAACACCACCCATACCACAACCACCACACACTCCTATGTTTTAGGGTACGTGGGACATGTTAACTGTTTAATCATCAAAAATCCTGCAGTTTGGATCAATAAACTCATAACTGTGGTCTGAGGGTTGTGGAGGGCAAACCACATTGTTCTCAGCTGTTTTGCTACTTCATCTTTTCCCCTGCAGCTTTATACTTCTTTTTGAACTTCAGCTTCCAGCAGCCCCAAGTTTTGTCTGCTAAATGAATGCAGATTATAAATTAATTAAGTTAATTAACGTTTCAGTCTCAGTGAAGATTACATATTCATATGGAGCAGGTGCTGGGCATCCCATGGGCTCATTCAGACTTGCAGGCTAGGGAGCTCCATTGAGCACAGGAGAGTTCTGTATGTATCACCTGCCCAAGTCTTGCACCCAACACAGCTGTGCTTGGCACCTTGCCCCAAATTTTTAACCCCTGCAAAATGAAGAATGCAGCTTGCACCAGTGGTCCATGGATGGTCCTAAGGGGCACAATTTTGTTTTCCTTTTTCCTACAGGGGGAATTTTCACCTGGGAAGGCTTCGCCACACTTTGTCAGGCACAAAATCGATACCACTACGTTAATTCACTGAAATGCAAAGTTGCGTCTTGGCAGCCAAACGCTGGTGAAGTTTTTATTATAGCTGTTGGGGCAGAAGCTTGAAGTGGCCACTTATTATTAAAAATGTCCAAGGAAGCAAAATAAAGACAAAGATATCCTCTATTGTCCTAGACATGAGCCCACCCGAAAACAAATGTGGCATGAGCAGGCACGTTTCAGGGGCTGCTGCCGCCTGAGGCAGCAGCCCCAATGCAGCCCCTCCTCCTGCTCCACTTTCCAACTACCAGCGTCGGAGCGGGTGGAGGAGGGGCCGCATCGCTAGTGCAGTGAGCGCTATTGCGCTCGCTGCGCTAGAAGAGCCGAATTTCCGTTTTAAAAAACGGAAATTCGGCTCTTAAAGTTACCAGAGGCGGCTTTTTGCCGCCCCTGGTAACTGGCCGCTCCATGCCGCCTGAGGCAAGATTCTCACCTTGCCTCATGGCCGGAGCGGCCCTGGACATGAGCTTCCAATGGTTACAAAAATGTTAAAACAATCATTTTTAACAGTTACAACTTTTAAAGACAATCCCTCTTTAAAATATGAAAAAAAACACCAGAGTATTTTTTGATTTTTTTGACACTTCGCCATACAGGATATGATGTCATGGACATAGGATTGAGGAGGATGTAGATTCATCTTATCAGTTCACCAATTAAGTATAACTAATATAGAGTAACGATCGTTCGTAGGAGAAAAATTTTGCTAGTGATGTACTCTTTTGCTAAAGAATTGTCTTCTACGCCTGTTAGTAATTGGCGATGTCCCTGCAGATTGGACTTCTGGCGAATTTTTGCTAGCGATGGCCACTTCGCCCTTTAGTAAATTTGCCCCTATGACTTTCAGCTTCTTCTCTTGTGAACTCCTCCTCCCTTCATTTCTCTCAATGGTGTAACAATACTTCTCTATTTCCTGTTCTCTCTCTTTCACCTCCAGCCTCACCCATTTCTCCCCCTTTCGTCTCTTCCATGTGCCGTGTTCTGCTGCAGTGTGTGTGTGTTCTTTTGCTCAGACACCCATGTGTGCTGTGTGTCTCATTCTCTGTCTGGCTGTCTCTCTCAATGAGTCTATTGTTCTGTGACGTTATCCACAGCCGGCTGCAGTCCAGGAATTAGACCTGGGGACTCTGTTACTGTCTCACAGATTCCAAGTCAGCCTGACCTGGGGAAGCAGACAGCACCGTGTGTACAAGGTTAGACATTGCTCTGCCAGTATGTACATGCTCAAAGTTGTATTAGTGTTTGCCGTTGTGAACATGTATATTACAATACTACATCTCACTCAAATACATATCGCACATGCACAATACCCACAAACCAGGTCAGGTGTAATAGGAAATAACAAGACCTGAAGTCTTTCAGAGCTTTCTGGATAACAGGTTTCCAGATAACAAATCACATACCTGTATTAGAAATGCGTACATACAGACTCCATGGTACGCCACAGTACATGTTTTGTACCCTCTGGTATTTGTTCATTGGCAGTGCCAGTACCAGGGAGTCTGTAGGTATGTATTTTTAATATGATGTATTGAATATGTTTCTATTTTCATATGAAGGATTTCTGAGTTACATCGTATCTTTATTATTTTTATTTAAAAAAAAAAATGATATAAACCGAGCCTGCAGCCGTTCAGTCCTTGGCTGATTGTTTTCTGGGATCTGTAGCTCATCAACAGATCCTTATTGTATATGCAGTTTATAGGTAACTATGTGTCTATTAAAAAACATAGAAACTCATTTATAAAGAATGGGGAAAGGCCCCCCCCCCATTGTGTAGAACAAACAGCAAATAATTCGACTTCTTTCGAACCTCTGGTAAACTCCTATCCAAACTGAAGTTTTAGAAGGGGTTATTTGGGTTTTACACAACATCAAGATCTATGTCATCTCTTCTGACTCACCCATACCTCCCAACTGTACCGTTTTCTGCCGGACAGTAACAATTTTAACAGCTTAGCCCACAGTCCCGGTTTGTTACTTCCCACGTTTCTGTTTGATTTACTGCACTAACATCAGAAAAAGATACAAAGTTTCTAAAACGTAATTAAATGAGAGGGTTTTGGCACTCAGCACCTGCACTTAGATACAATTGTAACAATTTAAGATAAGCAGGTCTTTGGGAGAACTGAGCCTCACAGCTTAAAGGGCAATTCACTTTCATTAGCAAAACTGTAATAACACTTAAAACATGACCCTAAAACCACTGGAAATGTGTTCAAACTTTCCATAACTTGCCACATTTTGTAATACAGACAGTATTTATGGGGGGTGTGCATGGTCCATGTTTTTGGTCCCTCTTTCCATTTTTCAAATGTTGGGAGGTATGCTTACCTTGTTAATACAAGTACAAAAGTTTCCCAATTTATATTCTGGTGTAAAATTGACAAATCCTGTACTGGGATCGGGCCCCCCCCTTGACAGTGCCGAAGCTGTGCTGCCTCTTCCGAAGTCCAGAACCACCGAAAAGCTGAACCGTCAAAGTCCCAAAAAGACCAGAAGTCACGAAAATAGACGAAGTTGAAGTTCTGAAGCGGCGATTAGACCCAAAGTCACGAAAATCGTGAAGCCACAAGTTCAATTCTACGGAACATGTGTGTTTTTTTAATTTTTTTAAACCCCTGGCCACCAATATGTTATTTTAATACTCCTGCCACCAATGTATGTTTTGTTTTTTAAACTTGTAGGGGGCCCTAACCACCAATATTTTTGTAAAAACATTTATGGATGGCCCTGCCTCAATTTTTTATTTTTATTTATAGGGAGGCCCTGACCACCAATGATTTTTTTTCTTACTTGTAGGGGGGCCCTGACCACCAATGTTTTTGTAAACATTTTTATGGGGGCCCTGCCGCAATTTTATATTTTTATTATAGGGGGGTCCTGACCACCAATGTTTTTTTAAAAAAAAATTAGGATTCTGGCTGCCAATTTTTTTTTTAATTATAAGGGGCCCTGACCACCAATGGCTTTTTATAACTTGTGAGTAAGGGGGTTTACCGTTTTTAGCACTGGAGTGGACTTTTACTGTGGGGTGGGCGGGGTCTGGGTTGTGGCTTGGGGACGGGATCTGGGTCAGCGGGGACCAGGGGGCCCAGAAAATTTTGCTGTACGAGGGCCCCGTGATTTCTGATGATGGCCCTGACTGCACCTTTAAATGCAAATACCGTAGACACAGCAATATGCTATTTCTGTGAATGTGAGCATACAGTATTCATGTATTGTCACAAACTAGTGAAATCAGCATGTATATATGTATAAATTGTGTTTACATGTAGTTTTTAAAATGCAACAAAGTGCAAGTTAAACACATATTTCTTTCTTTCATTGTATTGTAATCACGGGTTGAATGCATAAAAATGCAGCATGTTGCATTTAAATAACACTGATTTTGGTGGGAGTGGGTACAAGCAGGCAGAACAAAATGGAATTAGTTAATGCATTTTGGTGCAATCCTGCATCTCAAATATTCATTAAACTCACCCAAAATGCCAAAATGCCCATGTGTAAGAGCCGTTTGAGCCATTATCTGCCTGATATATATATATATATATATATACACACACACACATGTATGTGTTTGTGCCTGTGTGCATTATTACTACTGTCCTGTGCATATATAGATCCTTTTGCACCCACACAAGTATACTTATTGTGGTTCTCTAATATACACATGCTATATACACAAGCAGTCACAGACATGAAGCATGTAACATACTGTACCTTGGTTACTGTAAATGAATTGTACCTAACCACAAGTACACAATGTCATGCCAGTCACACCCTCCTGGGCGGGGTGCTCTCCTGTTCTCAGACCTCACTCCCTGCCAGATCTGATCTTTTTCAATAGAGCCAATCGCCCTTTTCCCTTACAAACAATGGACAGTCCGGGTATATTGTCTAACCGAGCAGGACAGACTAAATATAACTTCACAGGCACTCTCCCTCTCACTGAACCTCTGTCCATCTATCTGTCATCTGTTCCACTTAGTGCCACCTCCACGAAAAAATATATAGATTCATGCATGTGTTTGTATATACAGCATATTTTTTATATATAATACATATACAGAGCAATTGCATAGCACTCTCTGTATGGGCCATGCTGGGGATGAATGATCTAGCAATAGTTGCAGTGCTCTGCAGGTTCTGGCTACCTGTAGGTCCTAGGCTTGACTCATGCAGAACTGCATGCATATTTGCAGCTCCTTAGATTAGAATGGACATAGCATCCAGGCCTTGACTGACAATCTGTGGATTGAGGCAAATGTCAGCAGGGCTGCTGTAAGATTTCATAGACAGTCTCTATTTATTGGGATGGTGGGGGGCTGTTTGGACTTCTCTGCACTCTGAACAGCATTAGAGAACAACTGAACCCCTTGATTAAGAAGGTGCAGAATGGCAGAATGCTTAATGGCTACATCTCTTTATTTTATCAGCAAGCAATTATTCTGCAGGTAGGTAATTCAAATTTATATGTACTACCTCCTTTTGGGTTATGACACACAGAGTGATTTCTGCAGGGTGACAGATGGCACATGGGTGCTTTAGAGCTTTTACCCATTACCTGGGGGAGGGAAACAGGCTTCCCCTCATTCTGGCCACTAACTTGAGCATCATGCAGACTTGCAAGTTGAGGAACGCCAGCAGGTACATGGCAAGCAGTAAGTACAGGGCTACCTTGTGCCCACCAGTGTTGTGCTTTGCACCATGCTCCGGCATTTGTAAATGGTTTGTGTTTTCCAGCAGCAAGATACGTAATATCCCATTTATAGAATTGCTTCAAATAAAGTCAGATTAAGCCATTCTCTACTAATAAGAATATTAATATAAATCCCATGTTTGAAATGAGCAGGAAAAAAATATGAAATTCGGTTGATGTTTACGAATTTGTGAATAGGCCCCGAGGAACGGCACAGGCAACAAGCTGAGATGTCCAGTGCTTGCACTGCTAGGTGCTGGGAACAAATTCTAAAATAAACCAGCTTGTAATTCTAGATCCAGGTCCGTGATTACACACCAGTATTCAGTCCAATGCAAAGACACAATTCAAGGCAATGTAGTGCATAAAGTTGGCAGCAATTTTTTAGAAAAATGGCAGGCCAATTACTTTCTTGCATATGAAACAACATTCCTACATTACACTGGCAGTGTTTTGCTTCACTGCTAATGCAGTTCCCTGCTAATTAAAGCAAACAACCAATGTCAATATTATTCCTATGCCTTTTTACTAACCCCTTTACCTAATGGCCAATAAAACCAGTTGTTAAAGCATGTAAATAAAAGTGCGCCACTTGTGAAACTACTTATAAGACCACATCAAAGACTCGTCGGACAGCATATCAGTGTTCTAAGTGATTGAATGCAGTGAATGTCAACACAGATGTTGTATGAGTTACTTCAGACTTAACTTCAATGCCCAACTCCTGGTTTCCATATATATGGAGGCTTAATAATAAAACATTTTTAGTTTTTTCACTAAAACCCTGTGAGTGCCGCAATCCTTTTTCACTATATATATATATATATATATATAGTATTCTATTAGGTCAAACTGTTCTTACAGTCTACATTTAAACCAGCAAAATCTATGAATATCTGAAAATATACAAGAAATGCAGGATAAGATGGTTTTGGGTTTGTGTGGTTAAATGGACAATACTTGACCTGGTCTAATGAATAGAATAATGGAAGAAATTTCAAGGAAAGAGTGAAACTTTACCCATGTAACTACATGACTCTATATTTCTATACAACATGCTTACGGACAAGATGGGGCAGGAATAAGGTCTTTTGTATGAAGCTCCAATGCTGAAGGACAAGCTGGGCACAGAAAGATACAAGATATATCAATTGACACATTTCACCTGGATAATGGCAAAGACTCATATTGTGCATGTGATATAGTAATATACAGTATAACAATTGGCCTCTGTTTTTCAAATATCCAGCAACAAAAATAGGCATCTGAAAAAGAGCAAAGCCAGCGGGACATATCGTGAGAGTAAGCCCAATACATAATAATACCGCATGCTACAAACATTATTCACTCATTGGAGATTACAAGTCTCATATTGTGCGGAGCCTACTACTTCTTTCAGTATGGTGTGGGGCAAACAATTCTCGCACTGTGTGCTGCTGACAATGCTATTCTCATCTTGTATAAAGATAACTATTCTCATTTTTGTGCACGGCCAGATATGACACTCTGCGGAATAATCAAATCTCCTTTTCATAGTTGGTTGAACTAGAGGTCTCATTTTTCATTCCTGATCATTATATTAGAGCCACATCTCATACCATGTCTTAAAAGGGTCGGTAAAGGGTATAGAACCGCAGAATGGATTTCCACCTCCATACAGCATTTATGTATGCAGAGCTTAGATGTTGCTACCCCCCCCCCCCCAATATATCACTGTGAGCTGTCAACACAAACAAAGGCTCATGGCTAATGCCTTTCTGAGCACAGGGATGCTGTATGCTGTACACACAATTATTTATCCCTTTAGATGTACGGCAACATTGCAATACTGTGGTGCTAGTTCTTCATTTACTGCTTACATGCTTTCCCATCAGAAATAGTCATATATTATGTTGGGGCATATTGGGGCTAATTAACTAAACAATTAGACACAGTTTCTTTAGTCTACAAATCATTATTTTCAGTCTATCAATGACAGTTATTAAAGACAAGTGGAAGAATGGTAAAAGTTATGGAAGATGGAAGGGGCTTTATAAGTAGCCTGGCCATTTCCATGTACTTTACCCATAAAATGATACAGAGGCAAAAGCTGTAGCACAAGGTAAATCTTGCAGAACTGGATTTTGAGTATAAACAGTATGGAGTATTTCCTAATCTTTTATTGAATGGAGATGTGTAACTGTAGTCCTTGGATAACCCCATGCAACAGGTTAGGCAATGTTATCTGCCTCCGTTTAATGATTTCGGTCCAATTAGGTATCCAAAGTCTGTCATTGATTTGACTAATACATCAAAGAAAATATTATTACTAAGAGAGCAGTTTTACACTGCTTATACAATTCTTTTGGCAGCTGGGTGCAGTGGGTAAAAAAACAAATGCAGAAGGCTTCACTGGATGCTTATCTGCATAGATCTCTCACTTCCTATTTAGATTTTGCCAGATTGATGTCTGGAATGATTTAGAATTAGTTTTTTAACCTTCTTGCGGCCAGTCAGCATTGTAGCATGATATTTTCAGCATAAAACTGTTATAATATAGTATGGGTTGCAAAAAAGCAGACCTCTCTGAGCAATCTTACATTTAGTTGTTGGGGTCAGATCCCTTGAATGAATTTGGCCATATTGTATATTGCCTGCTTATTTGTCAAAACAAATATAAGCTGAAGGGAGATATCATCTTATCACTTCTACCAATTCTCCACACCCACATGGCAACGTTTATATGTAAACAGGCCTGAGGGTCCCACAGATGTAGCAATGCTCTAGAAGCAAGGTTGAAATTGGTCATATTTCCGGTAGAGATGTGCTTGTCAGGGAAAAACTCTACCTGAACCCAACCCTAACCCGCATCCAACTCTAATGCGCAGAATGTTGCTATTGTAGGAAAAGTTTCCTACAAGGATCCAACAGAATAGTCAGTACAAGAGCAAAGGTCAGCACAGGCAGCAAACTAGACTTGGTCAGGCAGGGTCAAGAACAGATCAGACACAATAGAAATTGCACATAGGAAATATTGAAAATAGACCTACGTTTGCAATGAGTTAATGAGTGTGGACCCTTTAAGAAGTAATTCAATTTCACACCATGCGCTATGACGTCATATGCATCGCTCCATCAAACCCTTCACATGTGCACGCGCTAAGATCAAAGACGTGGTAGGCGTCTCGCTGCACCACCGCTAGACCACTAGGTACTCTCACACAGTACACACGAAGGAAAGCCACACAGACACAGGGAGAACCTACTGACTCCTTGGCTGGAATTGAAGCTAAGACCCCAGCCCTGCATGGAAGCACTATTAACCATTAAAATTATATTCCATAAATCATATATCAATTCTTATACAGGTATGGGATCCAGAATGCTCGGGAACTGGTGTTTTCTGGATAAGGGGTCTTTCCATAATTTGGGTCTCCAGACCTCAAGTCTACTAAATAATAATTAAGACATTAAATAAATAGAATTATTTTGCCTTCAGTATGGATTAATTATATCTTAGCTGGGATGAAGGACAAAGTGCTGTTTTATTTTTACAGAGAAAAATAGAGTCTCTGGGGCAAATTTACTAAAGGGCAAAGTGACTAACGCTGGCGAAAATTCGCCAGCATGACGTCATTTTGGGACTTTGCCGATTTACTAACGGGAGCTCACGTAATTTCGCTAGCGAAGGAGATAGACTCCAGCGCTACTTTGCACTCTAACACCAGGCGAATTTTCACTCTGGCGAATGGACATACCTACACATAATTCACTAAGATGCGGATTTTACTGAACGTTGTCTCTTGCGCCAGATTTGTCTTCACCACCTCAGACCAGGCGAAGTTCCTCAAAAAAAAAATTGAAACATTTTCTAAGTCCCAAAAAATGCTATCAACTTTTCAGTTTTTCAGGGTGATAGACTGCAAAAGATCGTTAATTTTTTTTAGGGTATCCGGCTCCCCCCCTACATTTCCTAACATATGGCACATAAACTATACACTGGGCACATGTGTAGGGCAATATAACAACTTTATTTTATTTCATTAAGGTTCCCTGGGCTTGTGTAGTGTAACGTATATACATCCATTGAAATTTAACTTCCCGCCATATGAAAATTAGCCAACTTCACTTTGCTTGCCGAATTAACGCTAGTGAAACTTCGCCATCGTTCGGCGCCCTGGACGCAACTTCGGATTTTAGTGAATTAGCGTTGTCCTGGCCAATTTTCGCCTGGCGAAGTGTGGAGATGTGAGTGAAGCCATCTCTGGCGAATTTCCAGAGGTTAGTGAATTTGCCGCTATGAGAGATGGCCTTCCAGTAATTCAGAGCTTTCTAGATAACAGGGTTCCAGATAATGGATTCCATACCTGTACCAAAATTGTTATGCTCCACTGATGGTGATCCACATTTTTGAGGGTCACTGGTAAAAGTGAATAAGGCTAGGACCAAGAGCAAGTGATATTACATGTTTATTGATACAAAAAGAAAGTTGATTTTTCATTTAGACCAGTGATTCCCAACCAGTGGCTAGTGATCAACATGTTGCTCATCAATCCCTTGAATGTTGCTCCCAGTGGTCTCAAAGCCAGTACTTATTTTTGAATTCCAGGCATATAGGCAAGTTTTGGTTGTATAAAAACCAGCTATACTGCCAAAGAGAGCCTCCTGTATGTTGCTAATCCACACAGGGGCTACCTATACTCAATCACAGCCCTTATTAGACATACCAGGGACTTTTTTCATGCCTGTGTTGCTTTTCAATGTTTTTTATTTTAGTGTGGCTCAGTGGTAAATAAGGTTGGGGGTCCGTGATTTAGATACTAGGTTACCCATTCAAACTCACAATTTTAAATGTCAAATTGATTGTTCTGTTCATCGGCAATGTTTCATAGAAGAAGATATGTTTGTTGTATTAAATGTATCCTTACCTTTGCTAGGTCTCTAAATATTGAGAATGTAATCCATATGTATTTATACATATGAACAATATAAATATGATGAATAGGAATTTACAATGGACTGTGACACATTAGATTTTAATGGATTTACCTATATGGGACTGTATAATTTGTAAAATATCCATATTTTGTTCCCATTAATTCTTTGTCGTATTTCTACTGGTGAGTTTATACAAATTCAACATCTAGTGGGGGTTATTTCCCTTTCTACTATGTTAGTATTAACCAATGTGACACTGTGTATCCATGCCAAAGCATTATAACTGTACTCTAAAATTTCCCAATGCAGTTTTATACTGCTAGACAGACCAGCAGTCAGTGAGCGATTTAATAACAGTAACAACAGCACCCCTTAACTGTCTTTCATCACCCCCTCACCTCTCCTTCCCTGCGGAGTTTATTAGTCAGAAAGGTGCCCCTGAAAAAAAAACCTGATCCTAAAATGCAGAGCTGCACAGTGGAGTTCCCTGGTGCCATCTTCTGCCCATTTGCATTCTCTTTTCGAATTCATGTGAGTTTTTTAAAACTCCCCTAAACTCCCATAAATTTGAAATCCGACCAATCAAAATTTATTATTAAAATCAAATTTTTCTCGGGTGAATTGAAACAACCCGAATATTTGTATCGAATTCGAATCAAATTCTATCAAACTCGATTCGATTTTTTTTCTTCGAATGTCATGAAGGCTGCGAACAGATCCAAATTGATCCCTGGACATCTCCTATTGACTTCAAGGTTTGGTGGCAAATAGTCAAATTCTAGCCCCTTGATAAATCTGCGCCTAAGCCTGCGGAAACATGCTCAGTTGGGCCTAGTCAGGAATCGGTTTCAAGTGCGCATACTGCCGCAGGCTTCGTGTGAAGAGATCTGAAATAATGTGAACTGGCAGAAGATGGCATTGAGGAACTACAGTTAAGAGGGGCTGTTGTTACTGGGGGGGGGGTTGTTCTCCTTTAAGAGTCCTATCACATTTACAAACTCTGTGGTCAGCTTTATTAGGAACAAAAAATAACAAATAAAAAAACAAACAAATACAAAAAGTATTGTAGAAGTGACACCTATATTGGCTAACAATATAAATACATTTCAAGCTTTCGGAGCACCAAGGCCCTTTCGTCAGGCAAAATACAAATGAAAGCTAGAAAGACACAGCATATATACGGATAGATCAGTGAAAGGTATTTATTAGGAACCAAGTAACCTGCCAGTATGTTCTTGGAATATAATATCTCCCCCTACACACACCCCCATACTACCCAACACATTTTAAACTGCATTGGTAATGAGTGGGATTGAGGATGCCCAAAGTCCTTGCCAAAGTCAAAGGTGCCATCGGATTCATATTTCAATGATTATTTTCATCCCTACCCACTATATTATATATATTTCCCCTTCAAAAGACACAAGTCTCCTCCTTACAGTATTAATCTAAAGAAGAAAAAACACTGCCTCTAGATATTTAGACATGGAAATCGCTTACTCTTCCTGCCCTCTGGACTGTTGCTATATTTTGTCTAGGAACCCGTGGGTGGCAGAAAGGACAATTCGGTGTCACACAAACAGGATCAGACAAGGCAAACAGAGCTGTTTTTTCCTGCCTGGCTGAGGCAGTAAATGACTCAGCGAAGGAGAGGTTAAAGGCTTTTGTGTATTGCCCTCCATACAGAGTTGCTATGAGCTCATATCACCTGGAGGCAGGAGGAGAGAGAACTGACTTCATGCTCTCGGCCATATGGGAACTGATGAGAGTTTTTGCACATGACATCAGCATTTGCACTAGAATTCCAAGGCATTCTGTTAGTTTATATGCATGCATTTATGATAAAGCCGAACTCCCCAAATGTTTAGGAGAATTCCTGAAGAGTTCTCATTTGTTATTAAATGCATAACAGAACTGACAAGACAATGATCTGTTTCACATTACACAGCAGTCGGAGCTGACCTCCCCACTAGTATTTATATACTTGTTACTTTCACTACATACAGTCAACCTCCTCAACCACCTTTTTCCCAGGGGCGAATGTACATGGGCCCTGAGACACAAAGGGGCCCAAGCGGGTGCAAATAATTAGCAATTTTAATAGAAAAATAGAAAAACTGTTGTGTGTGATACATTTCACAATTCCACACACGGGGTAGAAATTGGTGATGTTTGGGGCTGTTAGTAGGACATTTCTAGCTAGAATCAAGTACCGTAATTTGCAGAGTGTGGATTTTCACCATGTAGAAAATTTTTACATTCAATTGTGTTGAGGAATTAGAGGAAAAACAATCCTATTGGGTTAATTTAATGTTTACATTTCTTTTAAATTATTTTATTAGTAGACAAGTATGGAGAAATCTGAAAATCCCAGCACATTCTGGATGACAGGTCCTATACCTGTATATAGACTTGTATGCTAGCATTAAAGTATCAAATATGCAGTGTATTTCGCTTGCCAAACAACTGTGAACCAAATAGAGTTTTGTACAATTTTCAAGTGTGGTAGAGTGACAATCCTAACTCATATCTATGTAACTTGGATTTTGGGTTGTCAGCTGGATATGTTGGAACATTTTAGCTGCCTATGTGCCATATCTGCTAATATATGGTGAAGCTCCTGTTAATTTGTACAGCTCCCATCATTCAGCTGCCAGCTTGATTGAACAAAGCAATACAAAGGTGGCCATACCTTGAATGGTGTAAGTTAGTTCACCCTGAGGGCCAATTGGTCAGATAACTACACTGTTACAAGCCTGTACTTATGTTAATAAATTAGTCTAACTGAGGGTGGTCTAGACCTACACCAGAGCAATTTAGGCAGAGGTTTTTCCCTTGCAAATCGGGAGAAAGTTTTACAAGAATCCAGAAATGTAAATATTGCAGCATAGCATATTTGTAACATTGGCTCACATGCTCTTGGTATATGTTAAAATGCTGCCCACATCTCATCATAATCATTAAATGGGTTGTTCACCTTTAAATTTGCAATAGGTTTTAATTTTTTTTTTTTTTTTTTTTTGATTTATTTAACTTATTATTCAGCAGCTCTCAAGTTTGCAATTTCAGCAATCTGGTTGGTAGGGTCTAAATTACCCTAGTAACCATGCACTGATTTGAATAAGAGACTGGAATATGAATAGAAGAGAGACTGACAGAAAGATGAGTAATAAAAAGTAGCAAAAACAAAACATGTGGAGGCTTACAGAGCAATTGTTTTTAGATGGGGGTCAGTGACCCCCATTTGAAAGCTGACGAGGAAGGCAAATAATTAAAAAAATATAAAAAAGAAAAAATGAAGGCCAGTTGAAAGAATTAGCCATTCTATAACATACTAAAAGTTAACTTAAAGATGAAACACCCCTTTAAATCTAAGTTATAGAACAACCCATCTAAGATATAGAAATAGTTTAACTCAATCTATTAGCAATTGTATTTGATCCCTTAAAAGTTTGTTATCTCCCCATAAATCCTTTGCATTCTCCTCCTGGGTATCCCCTTATTTCACTACTTCTTATCTCACGTTAGACATCCTCCTAATGTCTTCCGCATATGCCGCAGCACAATAGCTGCTGGAATCCCCCCACGCAGCTCAGCATATAATAAGCCTTTTGGATTAGTCAGCCTTTCCTGTCCCTGCTAAGCAGGTGACACCAACTGGGACCAACCACCTGGGATCCGGTCTGAGTCAGTGTCCAGGAACAAGCAAGAACTCACAAGGAGGTAAACAGGAACTGCTGGGACAATCAATAAAGTCCATTTAAGGGTCTCACATCCTTTAATACACCTTTTATATAGCTCTGCTATCTGAATACCAGTATGATGACATAACTACACAAGACGGAAACTACCAAATAAGGCAACCTGTTGTAATAGATATAGGTATAGATAATTAAAGATAGATAGAGCTAGAGAGAGAGAGAGAGAGAGAGAGAGAGAGAGAGAGAGATATGATAGATAGATAGATAGATAGATAGATAGATAGATAGATAGATAGATAGATGATAGACAGATAGATAGATAGATAGATAGATAGATAGATAGATAGATAGATAGATAGATGATAGATAGATAGATAGATGATAGATAGATAGATAGATAGATAGATAGATAGATAGATAGATGATAGATAGATAGATAGATAGATAGATAGATAGATAGATAGATAGATATCGGACTACATATATCACACTACTGCATGCGAACTATAAATTGTAAAGCTATAAATTGATAGATGATAGATAGATAGATAGATAGATAGATAGATAGATAGATAGATAGATAGATAGATAGATAGATAGATAGATATTGGACTACATGTATCATGCTACTGCTTCAGAACTATAAATTGTAAAACTATAAATTATAAAACTATATAGCAGTTGCCAGTTCTCACTCTTTACTCAAAATATTGAATGAAAGAGAAATGAGTGATAGATAGATATTGGACTACATATATCACACTACTGCATCAGAACTATAAATTGTAAAGCTATAAATTGATAGAGAGAGAGAGAGAGAGAGAGAGAGAGAGAGAGAGAGAGAGAGAGAGAGAGAGAGAGAGAGATAAGGAGAGAGACAGAGGGATAGAGAGATAGATAGATAGATAGATAGATAGATAGATAGATAGATAGATAGATAGATAGATAGATAGATAGATAGATAGATGATAGATAGATAGATG
This sequence comes from Xenopus laevis, assembly GCF_017654675.1. NCBI lineage: Eukaryota > Metazoa > Chordata > Amphibia > Anura > Pipidae > Xenopus > Xenopus laevis. Next base: position 118,680,061 of record NC_054377.1, on the reverse strand, counting down.
ATAGAGGGATAATAGACAGATAGATAGATAGATAGATAGATAGATAGATAGATAGATAGATAGATAGATAGATAGATAAATATTGGACTACATGTATCACGCTACTGCTTCAGAACTATAAATTGTAAAACTATAAATTGTAAAACTATATAGCAGTTGCTAGTTCTCACTCTTTATTCAAAATACTGAATGAAAGAGAAATGAGTGAATGTTTTTCTTTCTGTCCCAGTGCACTGAACACTCACCTTCCAACAACCAAACCACTTTAATGCTTCAATGGCCTGGGGAGCAATAAAATTCCTTGTACCTTGAAACTAGATATTCAGCCACCTTAGCAAAGTAAAACTCCCATCTTGCTGCTATTTGTATAAGAGGTTAATCAGTAACAAATAACAAGAAATATACTCTGCCTTTATAAATAAAAGATAATTAAAACATGGCAAGCATTTAGCCTTTGGGTTAGAAGGTTTCCTCATTACACCAAACCCCTTGAATTGGGCTGTTAGTAACCCTCTGTGTTGGGTGGAGAAGGGCGGCTGTGGCATGTCTGTGATCACAATCCTATGAGCACTATAAAGTGAACAGGACAGTAAAATGTAGAAATAACTCGGCTGTGTGTGTGAAGGATCATGTTTGGAACTTTTGTCCCAAATATGTTTGGTAAATATCTCATTAAAAGGTATATATATTTTATTTGCTCATACCTTGTAATACACTTTATGAAGTTGTTGCAGTGGTTGTCTGCCATATAGTCTATGGTACAGGCTGTTAAATACTTACTGCCAGCTCCTTAGAGTCTACATTTTGCTTCCACCTTTGATATATGCCATGCTGTGTGCTCTCTGGCAAAATCAGAGACAAAATCAGAGGTAGCAAGATCACAGGGGCTTGGAGGTAAAAGTGTCTAGATGTTAAAGGGGACCTGTCACCCTAAGAAATAATTCCAAATTATTTTTCATCATGTTAGTTGAGCAAAATAAAACTTAGTTACACTACATTTATTATTTAAATTGTGTTTCCTTCAGTCTTGGAATTACATAATCACAGCATGCAGGCAGGAGCCATTTTGTGGTGGACTCTGTTATTAAGACAAGTTGTGTATCACCCCAAAATCTTGTGTATGCGCCCGAATGGGGGACATAATGCCTATACACATTGCCCTAACCAATTATAGAGTGTGAGGATGGAGGGGAATGTGGTGAGAGCAGTGACATATAGGAAGTGCTGAATGGAAAGTATAAGTAATTGACTGCCCCACTGCGGGGCAGGTAATATTTTATTGACAGCTAAGATATTTAAATGCCTTTATAACAGGTATTGATGCTTTAAGGAAAAAAACAAATTGGGTTTCATGTTTACTTTGCATACTACTTTTGTTATACAGCTTTTTATGTGTAGGTGACAGGTCCACTTTAAGTTTTCTCCAACTGGAACAATTTATCATAAGAAACTATCACAAAAATAAAATATTAAAATCGCTGTTTCTACAAAACTGATATCCATTTAAAGGAGAACTAAGCATATTCAGTATTCCACAGTCATATGAAGAAGGCTGCCGATCCCATCCAAAAATTCTATACACAAAGAATCCCTTGGCTAATGTAGTTCCTGCATGTGGCACTGGACTCTTAATCCTAACATGAGAATAAAAATGCGGGTGTCAGACCCTATAACTTCTAGGCCCCAGAATACAAAGGACCCAATGTGGCCCTTACTAACATCTTAGCCAAGACTTGGTTCTCTGAATGTTTTGAGACAAGGAACAAACAACTTTTCTGTCACCAGTGACTATGTGGGTATTTCCTGTAGGAAAATTCTTATAGTCTACTTGTCCTTCTCCAGTCCCTGGACCTTATAATATTTTTTGTGATTGATGCCTTCTCTGTACTAATTCTCATGTCAGAACAAAAGAACTATGTAGAAAAAGATACAGAAGATACATCAAAAAGCTGAGCTGTAATGTTTTCCCTGATGGGGGATCTGTAAATCACAGGATGACTTTGGCAGCAAAATGCATTATGCCATCCATAATGATGTCACTTACATCCTTTCCCATGTTTTCTGACACTTCAAACCCTTTCTCATTCTTTCATTGAGCTCTCTGTTTTTGTTCCAGCCCACAAGACATGTATCAAGATTTCTTACAACTCTCATGAGCCGTACATTCTAGCCTTTGATGTGGATGTATAATACTTTACCTCTGATGAAAGGTGGGTGCGAGAAATCCTTCAGAAGTGAGATTTACTCAAGATCAAACTCTCATTTTGTTTGATCCCCTGGCTCTGCGGCTGATTCCATGAGATTCGACTGGGCAAATCCCTTCTTAGCCATACGCAGTTCTGTAAAGAGATCATAATTAGCAAGGAAATGTCCTCTTGTATTTACATAATGTCTTTCATCTATTAAGGAGCTGTTCCCTAATGATGTGATCAGATTTCAGTTTTTCTGTCTTGATAATAAAACATGCTTATTTTACGTAATATTTTCAGTGTTTATAGCAGTGGCTTATAATAATTGTGGGTAAAGTGTATTGTACTACAGGAAATGGAAGCAAAGTCTAGCCATCCATCCATCCATGAATCTATCATAGATCATAGTCTCAATCAGCTGCTGTCTGTATGTGGTATATATTTAGTCTATGCACAGTAACTATAAGCTCTCTATAAGCTCTCTATCTCTATTAATCACATTTGCATACACCTGAGTTGACAGGATATATCCTCAGACACTTATGTACATGAATTTTGGTCAGGTGTCATTAAATTTTTCCTGGCAGGGGTATGCTCCCCAGAGGTGCGTCTCTTGTGAATAGTGGACAACCTCATTCTACTTAAGAACTCTCCTGAGATTGACCCTGTTCTATAACCAAAAATCCATAGTTCTCAAGTGGATCAGCCCCTTTGACCCAATAGTGCCACAATAGACCAGTTTTCCAATCAGATACTAGAAGTGGATAAATTAACCTCTATTGCAATGGGATGCCCCCCCCCCCCAAACTTGTTAAAATATGGAATCTATGACTGGGTCCCTTCTCCTGTCTCCACCTTCTCCTGTGGAGCCTTGAGTCACTCTACAGGCTGTTTGTTCCTTGGGTTGCCTGGACTGCTGGTACATTCTTGTCATGATAATACTTAATTAAGGTGGACATAATCGCCAAATGAGCGGATCTCTCCCCAATATGCCCACATTGAGGTGGGCGATATCTGGCTGATCCAATCGTGGGCCTGTCAAACCCTGTTTATGCTTTGTTTGGTATTTCATCTATAAATCAAAAAATTAAAGTAAATTAAAATGAGATTAGAAGTGCACTGTTCATTATCAGTCACTGAACTGCACAAGGATTTGTGGGTTCAAATATGGGGCATTGTGGACAATACACACACCATATAATAGAGAGTAAATACATTACAGCAGTAGCAGGGTGCAGGGAAATGCCAATATAAAGGAAACATTGCCACCAGTAACTTGATAGACTGTGCTTGCTGATGCTCCCTGCCACCTGTTTTATTATTACAGAGAAAAAGAATAAAAAAATAAAAATTTTTAAATATTTGGATAAAATGGAGTCTATGGAAGACTTCAAATTCAAACTTCCTATTCAAACTTTCTGGATAACGGTTTCCGGATAACAGATACTATATCTGTACCTCAAATTCTCAAGTGTGTCCTCTATTTTGGTAGTTCCCTGAATGATATGTGCATAAGATGCTTTTTGCATTTCCCTGATGATTAAATAGTAGGAGGTTCTCGAGCTCCACGTTGCCCATTATTTTTGAGCACTAGGGTTAGTTTCCAGTGAGATACAAAGAACTGTAAAACCCGGAGTTAAAGGAAAACTATACCCCCTACAAACAATGTAGGTCTCTATAAAAAGATATTGTATAAAGCAGCTCATATGTAAAACCCTGCTTCATGAAAATAAACCATTTTCATATTAATATATTTTTGTAGTAGTATGTGCCATTGGGTAATCATAAATAGAAAATTGCCATTTTAAAAAATAAGGGCCACCCCCTGTGCACACAAACATACCAACAAACCATACTTGTTAGGTCACATGAGCCAATTAACAGACAGAGTTGTGTCTTTTGCTTCAACACTTCTTCCTGTTACAGTTAGAGTTGTAGTATTTCTGGTTAGGTGATCTGTGAGGCAGCACAGAGACCATCACAAATGGCAAGATTTACTTTAATATACTGTATATATATAGACCAGTTTGGTAAGATTCTTTAATATGCCACTTAATATGATGTAAACTATCTGTTGCTTAAGTGTTAATTTTGGGGGTATAGTTTTCCTTTAAATGTAAGTTTTTATGCTTATCGAAGCATTACGATTTATAGTAATTATCCTTTATAATTCAATTGTCATATTTACCAAAAGCTCTTAAGGATCTACGACTATTCCTAACAATCTAGGGTCCAAAATCCACATGACTTGCTGGAACATCTCTGATTTTAGGAGCCAATTCATTAGAAAAGGCTGACAATGTAGTAGAATGCCATTACTGGCAATCCTTATGAACCAACAACATCTACCAGAAGAGATAAAGAAGTGAGTCTGTTGGTCACTGATACTTTTAAACTTTTTCTTCCCCGAACCCTTCCCATCCCCGTCTCTGTATCTTTTTTGACATATAACAATTGTTTTTCATCAATCAATGGGGCACTGGAAAAAAAATGTCATTGTCATGGAATGATTTGCATGTTGGTTACAGGAAAGAAATGACTTTCAGACAGATGTATTAGGAGTGAACGAGACACGCAGAGTCAGCCACACAATAAGCTCGGCATTCCATGTCTCACTGCTGCTCCTGTTCTAAAGTGTAAAAATGAGAGCATGGCTGAGAATGACAGAGAGACAGTGACCAAACAGGAAATGGTAATGCCGGTGAATTTATCATATCTCTGGAGACAATGAAAATAATATTTGGCTATTGTTTGAGGAGGTTGAAGGTCACATTCTATTTGTGATGAGGGCATGGAGGTATGCCGTTATTAGACTGACTGTAACAAGAGACTACAAGAGAGGAGTCACTGCCAAGTTTTTGTGCCATGTATCCCATGCCCTCGCTATGAACTCCCATATCATACTGTGAATAATGGTGGCATATAGTTCATTTCACTGTGATATCTGGGGTAGCTGAACCAGTCATCTGAGCTGTCAGAAGAAATACAATTAAAAGCTGATTTGCACTGATACAGGAAAAGAGGAGTGTTGTTGTACAATAAAAGGAAGACTATTATTAGGGCAATGGCTACTGTGAAATCATATTTATTACCTGGTAATGTGATAGATTGCACATTGAGGCAAAATCTTTCTATTTTAAGAAACCAGAAATTTCCAAGTCAGCTCTTGAGGTTGTTCACCATTCAGTTAGCTTTTAGTGATGATGTAGCGAGTGATATTCTGAGACAATTTGCAACTGGTTTTCATTTTTTATTATTTGTGTTTTTTGAGATATTTAGCTTTTTATTCCAAACTACCCTAGCAACCATGCACTGATTTGAATAAGAGACTGGAATATGAATAGGAGAGGCCTAATTAGAAAGATGAGTAATAAAAATCAACAATAACAATACATTTGTAGCCTTACAGAGCATTTGTTTTTTCCATGGTGTCAGTGACCCCATTTGAAAGCTGAAAAAAATCAGCAGAAGAAGGCAAATCATTCAAAAACTATAAAAAAAGAAAAAATTAAGGCCAATTGAAAAAAAATGCTTAGAATTAGCCATTCTATAACATTCTAAAAGTTAACTAAAAGGTGAACTATCCCTTTAATCCTATGTGTGGCTTTTAAAGCTTAAAAAGATTAGAGGACCTAACATCAGGCCAATAATAATGGGAAACAATGGTCTCTTTGCCCTTCATAGCTGTTATTGCAGAGGTAATAATTTACTCTAAAATGGAAAGAGAAGAAACCTAACTCAGTATATGTTTGTATATAAATGGCTCTGGTACCTGGGCCTGGTCTTCACATATTACAGACAAAATACAGACTTTGCTCTATTGCGCATGGCATAACCCAGAGCAGCAATGTGGTTGGCAGAGATAGGCTGCAAGATGGTGGTTCTGCACTTCCTACAATAGTACAGGTATAGGACCTGTTATCCAGAATACTCAGGACCTGGGGTTTTCTGGATAACAGGTCTACTAGAAAATCATGTAAACATTAAAGGGATCCTGTCATCGGAAAACATGTTTTTTCAAAATGTATCCGTTAATAGTGCTACTTCAGCAGAATTCTGCACTGAAATCCATTTCTCAAAAGAGCAAACAGATTTTTTTATATTCAATTTTGAAATCTGACATGGGGCTAGACATTTTGTCAATTTCCCAGCTGCCCCTGGTCATGTGACTTGTGCCTGCACTTTAGGAGAGAAATGCTTTCTGGCAGGCTGCTGTTTTTCCTTCTCAATGTATCTGAATGTGTCTCTGTGGGACATGGGTTTTTACTATTGAGTGTTGTTCTTAGATCTACCAGGCAGCTGTTATCTTGTGTTAGGGAGCTGCTATCTGGTTACCTTCCCATTGTTCTTTTGTTTGGCTGTTGGGCGGGAAAAGGGAGGGGGTGATATCACTCCAACTTGCAGTACAGCAGTAAAGAGTGATTGAAGTTTATCAGAGCACAAGTCACATGACTTGGGGCAGCTGGGAAATTGACAATATGTCTAGCCCCATGTCAGATTTCAAAATTGAATACAAAAAAATCTGTTTGCTCTTTTGAGAAATGGATTTCAGTGCAGAATTCTGCTGGAGCAGCACTATTAACTGATTCATTTTGAAAAAATGTTTTTTCCCCATGACAGTATTCCTTTAAACAAACCAGATAGACTGGTTTTGCTTCCAATAATGATCAATTATATCTTAGTTTGGATCAAGTACAAGGTACTGCTTTATTATTACAGAGAAAAAGGAAAACGTTTTTAAAATTTTTGGATTATTTGGATAAAATGGATTCTATGGGAGATGTCATTGCTGTAATTCAGAGCTTTCTGGAATAGGGTTTCCGGATAATAGATCCCATACCTGTTCTCTGGCCCAGTGCATTTTTCAGCAAAGAGGAGCACTGGGCCGAGGGTCTGAGGTTAGCAATTATAATGACTGACAAATTGAACTCTTACAATGATTAATCCTTTCTTTTTCCTAAAGTCCAAATTTGCATCACAAACTGTCCCTTAAATTCTGTAGAAACCACTTTTTAGTATTATGAAGCAGAATTGCTCAATACAAAGTGACAGACGTAAACGCCTGGCACAGGGGATCTCTGGGTCACTCCACTGAACTCAAAACCCTAAGATAAAAAGTTAGCACCCACCCATATAATGCCTAATTTGGTAAATGTTTCGCAATAGCCACTGTCTTTTGGGCAATATGTACATTATAACAATTCTCAGTTTTAAGTGAACAGCTTATTGGCCAGTGTATGGGGCCCTCGGATGGGCTTCCCTGACTGATATGTGTCCAAAAATCATCCAGATGTTGTTCAAAAATAATCCTGTATGGTGTTGATTAGGCTAGAAGTCACTCCTCTGGACTGCAATTTACTGTAGATATCTAGTAATGAAAATTAGGGTACATACAGGCATATCAGCCAAATAACCCAGTGAGTGCTACATTGTCAACACATGGGATGACCCAGTTTGGTCAATACAGGCCTTGATCTGGTACTCAGCTGATGAGTGTTTATGACTGGATCAAGCTTGGAGATATTCATTCCTCCTGTTCATTGATGGTGAACATGTGAAATATGACAATAAGCCAGCTGACTTTATCAGCATATCCAATTAAAGTGCGTTGGATTCTAAGAAAATTATTATCAGACGTTGTCTTGTTTGAAGACCTAAACACAATCAGAAATTGGCCAAAATAGAATATTCAGTAATAACCGAGGCAACTTCTAAAAAAGAATTAAATATTTATTATTCTATTTGTAGTAGGATGTTTTGTGTTAATGAACCAGGGCAAAATGTACCCCTTTATTAAAAAGTCCAGCAGTTTTATTATAGGTGTCCTTCCTTAAGAAGTTCATTATTTAAATTATTATAACTGTTTAAAAATAAAAAAAATAAACTGATTAATACAGCCTAGAAAACACAGAACTGGCCACTAGATGCCAGTTCAGTGAAGTATATGGAAAACATTTTATCCCTGTGTTGTTTACACCTCAACTCTTGCTGCCAGACCTGTATAATTAAAAGCCTCCCTGCATTCTCCTGCTTATCTGGGGCAATAAATTTGATCTCAGTCATTTCCCTGACCCCCATCACAGACTCTTAAACTAACTCTTTCCTATCTTTCTCAATGCATATGAAACACATGTGAATATATGAAACACAAGCAGAAACCTGGAAAAAAAGTTACTGCTCTTTGCACCAGAAATGGTAAAGGACACGCTATGATCTGGGCCCACTGGGAAAAGTTCTGGTATCCCAGCAGGCCAGTCTGTCACTGCCTCTGAAACACACATGATGAGCTAAAGGTGAAATTCAGAGAGATTTGTGACAATAAAAAAGTTTCTTACAATATATAAATAATATATGAAGAAATAAAGGCTCTGAGCAGCAGTGCTGTAAAGGAGATATAATGAAACAGCAGCAGTGATGGGTAAAGCTACTGATCACAGCAACTTTGGCTCAATGCTGTTTTTATTTCATGTAATAATAACATTGGCAAATAACTGTTATACTATGCTTATTTAAATGCTTATATACCTTACAGTCATGATGAATTCTAGAGTCTTAACAGTTAATGCACAGCTGAAACAGATCTAGACCTTACTTCAACTGCACATGCTCAGAGTCGGCCAATGTTAAGAGGAGAACCTAAAGTGGGGCAAGATACTGCCCATCATCCCCACAGTCCTGCTTTGTTTTTAGTACACTATAGGCCACTGTGCAAGGGTCAGACTGGGGAGGCAGGGCCCACCAGGGCTGCCAACTCAGGGGCCCTCTTAGGGGCTCCCCCCCCAGTCTTGACTCATTCAGGTGTCATGGTGATTCAACGCAAATTAGATTATTCAAATTGCGTAATCATACAATACCTTCCAAGGCAGTTCCACTCCATTAAGCACAGAATAATTTACCCCCAGAGATTTACATGGCATGCAGGAGAATAAATGTCTGTTTATCATTGCCCTAAGGGACATAATTATCAAACTATGAAACTTTTCTTGGGAAAAAAACCTACATTTTCTACATTGTCTAGGGGATGATCTGTGCCTCTTCTCTCATAATGCTATCCCCATAGTCAAAACCTTTTTACTTTACCTAATCAGCATTGCCAAAACCTGTCCCTTTTCCTCCCAAGCAACAGCTAAGGTGCTTATCTGCGCCCAAGTCCATAGTATGATTCAAGAACACAGAGGCCCATACAGCCCCTCACAGGCCCAATAATTAGTGACTGCCTATGGCTTATTACAGCAGCCCCCCTGGCATTTTCCAGGATCTACAGATTGCCTGTTCAAACCCTAATTATGTCATTGCTGCAATTTCCCTCTTTAACACTACAGTGTATAGTGAGTGGGTCCCTAAGCTCAGTAAGTGACAGCAGCACAGAGTATGTGCAGTGAATCAGCAGAAAAGAAGATGGGGAGCTACTGGGGCATCTTTGGAGACACAGATCTTTACTGCTAAGGACTGTAGTTGCCTTGAACTGGTACAGAATCTCAAGTGTACAATATTTCTACCATACTTCTTTGTTCAGCTCTAGTTCTCCTTTAAGTAAAGTAAATCTTATAAACTCCCTGTCATGACTTTCAAACCCCTTCATTCCTCTGCAGGTCAGTACAACATTTTATTTGTATCTCCATACATTCCTGTCTGACTCCTCACTGAGCCACCGCCTGGTCACAACACCCACTGCTGTTTCCTACCTAAATCTTTCTTTCTTGTTGCTCTTCACTTCAATTCTATCCCTGAATCCCTCCATAGAGATATCTATAACCTTACGAGTCAATGCCTGTACATTGCAACACTTATTATCCTCTCACTTGGGTCTGTAGAGCTGACCATACACATGCCGATAACCCCCCCCATGTGACTACCATATTAATATTTGGCCAGAAATTAGCCGATGTTGACTGGGCTACAAGCTGTCAAGGCGAGGACCACATTGGCTTATTGATGCAGTCCTTATCCCAACTGCCTGTATCCCATAATTGTGATCTGTTCATTTGGCCCAAGAGCCAATTGATCAAATCAAACCAATATTGGAGAAAGATCCACACATTTGGCAACCTTGCCAAACAGATCTTTCAGTGTATGGCCACTAAGTGGATCTTTTGGCATATGGTCATGTTTAGTTACCCATATTCTTAGGCTATGATCACAACAAGGCCAGAACCCACTGCTTCTTGTTTCTTAAACGAACAGTAACAAAACATGAAAGTGATTTAAAGTAATGAAAATATCATGTACTGTTGCCCTGCTCTGGTTAAAACGAATCTGTTGCTTCAGAAACACTACTATAGTTCATATAAACAAGCTGTTGAATAGCAATGGCGGAAATTGAAAAAAAGCTTAATGGCACAGGTTAAATAGTGGATAACAGATAGCACCATTATGTTCTACTTAGCTTATCTGCTGTGTAACCTGAGCCTTTTCTCTTTGTAATGGCTGCCCCCATTGCTACACAGCAGCTTATTTATATAAACAATAGTAGTGTTTCTGAATCAAACACATCAGTTTTACCAGTGCAGGGCAACAATGCATTATATTTTAATTACTTTAAAACACTTAAATTTTTTGATGTTACTGTTCCTTTAACAAGCAACAATAGGGCCTGTTTATTATAACTCATAGTCAGGCACAGCAGCAGCTTCAGGCAAGATTGCAGAAAGTATTGAATTTTTATTTCCTTCTGTTATTCACCAACAATTTTCACATAACACCTGTTCAGATGCCAAAGAAGTCAGTAGGAAGTAGCGCACTTTCAGCATTTTGGCAGCATTTTGGCAGCATTTCCCCCCCACTATTTTGTAAATTCTATTGCAATTAGTCCCACTTTTTTTTTACCCGGCCTCATGATCTTCTGTGATATTTTTTTTTTTTTTTTTATTAACAATTTTTGATCAGTCATACAACCAATTTTCAAAGAGTAGTAAAAAAGGGGGGGGTAAAGGAGAGTAAGAGAAGGAGAAAAAAGGGGGGGGGGAAGGAGATCTGGCTGCCACACAAAAGAACAGTAAGTCATACAAGAAAATGCAGTTGGGAACCCCATAAACACCATAAAGATATTCCAACAAAGCTTCAAGACCACTATACTATCTCAGCATAGAGCAAGACCCATAGGGGGTAGTTACAGTTCTCCTTGGATCCACATCAGAACGACTTTTGTTGGCAAAAACAGAATACTCGCTCATATAATTGGATGCGCTCAACTTCCTTGGATATTTCGTGGGTGGAAGGCAGGGTAGATTGTTTCCAATATCGTGCTAAAAGGCTCCTGCCAGCTAGGAGTGCTTGGATCATCCATTTTTTGGTCTTCCGGTCCACCTTGGGAATTCCCAGGCCCAATAAGAACAGAGCAGGTTGCAACGGGGTGAGTATGCCCGTATGCTGATGGATATAGTCCCGGATGGCGGACCAGTAGTTTTTCGCCAGTGGGCAGGCCCACCAAACATGTAACATTGTCCCCACGGCACTATGGCATCTCCAGCATAAGTTGGATGAATGAGGAAAAGCTCGCTGTATCCTATCCGGGGTCATATACCATCTATACATAATCTTAAATGTTAGTTCATGGTGGTTTAGTGCTTTCGAAAACTTAGAGGTTTGCTGGAAAAGCTGATTCCAAGTGTCCACCGATAACGGTATTTGTAAATCCGATTGCCACTTTACAAGGGCGGCAGGGGCCTCATCCACACGGTGCTGTATCAATAAACCGTAGATAATAGAGGTGCCTTTGCTTTTATATATAGGCGTCCAACATTTGGACTCAAACCGGGTGGGGCGGTGTTTCCCCAACCATTGATGCGCCTGGAAATAGTGTCGTATACGTAGGTATGTGTATAATTGTACATCTAAGAGACCATATGCCTTTTGGAGCTTAGAAAACGTTAGAAAACCTTCACAATCATATAGGTCACCCACTTTCGTGATGCCCAGTTCTTGCCAATGTCCGAGATTTAAGTCTTGAATCGACTCTGTCAAGATGTGAATTGGCACAAGACTGCTCAGTGGGATAGTTAAGTTTTGATTGGGTCTAGCAACATACCAAGCGAGAAGAGTCGCTGTGATCGACAGTGGCAGATGCTCCATTGCTGAGCGGTGATGCCTTCCCATAGTCCAAATGTGGGACAGCCCAGTATGTCCAAATTCTTGTTTATATATCCAATTCTCCATGTCAACCCATTGTTTTGTTCCTGAGGGTAGGGCAGGCCAGGCCAGCTTTCCGTTTTGATGCTTGCATCACTTTTTGTGAAAGCCTCGGCCTTTTATAATTCCAGATGAACATGTTCAAGATCCGTTGGAGTTGGTGGAAAAAGGGAGTGCAAAGAGGTATTGGCAATGCCCTAAACTTATACAGAATCCGCGGCATAATAAGCATCTTCACTGCATTAATTCTGCCAAGCCACGACACATACGTGGTCTTCCATGTTTGGAGGGTGGTTTGAGTATCTGTGAGCAATGGGGCAAAGTTCTGCTGGTACAGTTGAGTGGGATCCGCTGTAATTTTTGTCCCCAGGTAAGTAATGGCCGTGTCCTGCCAATCGAGGCTATATTTGCGTCTCAACATGTCCACAACAACAATAGGCATACATATCGGCAAAGCTTGAGTTTTAGCAATGTTCAATTTGTAGTGGGATAAATCACCAAATTTTCCTATTAAGTCAAACAGTTCCTGTAAAGCAATGACGGGGTTAGTGATCGTTAAGGCTATATCATCAGCAAACAGTAGTATTTTGTGTTCCTGGGGCCCCAGCGACAACCCTCTGATCTGTTGTGAGATCTTTATTAACTGGGCCAAAGGTTCAATGCTCAGGAATGTATATCAGTGGTGAAAGGGGGCACCCTTGCCTGGTACCATTAGATAAGGAGAAGGGATTTGACAGAAAACCATGAATATTAACCTGAGCCGTCGGACTGGAATAGAGGGCCATAATAGCAGATATCAGAAATGGAGGGAAATTAAACTTTTCGAAGACCAGTTTGAGATACAACCAATTCACTCTGTCAAATGCCTTTTCGGCGTCTAGAGCTAATATAAGAGATGGCTTGTTGAGTCTACGCAATTGATGTATTATAGTAATAAGTCGTCTGGTATTGTCATGTAGCTGACGTCCTTTAACAAACCCTGTCTTGTCGGTGCTAATCAACTGAGGCAGTATGGCTTGAATTCTGTTTGCAAGGACAGATGCATATATTTTTAAGTCACCGTTCAATAGCGAGATTGGGCGGTAATTGGGGCATTTTGTATCATCCTTCCCTGGCTTAGGGATGGCAGAAATGTACGACTTCAGCATTTCCTGCGGAAATTTCCCGGTGCTGACTGCATCATTAAAGGCTCTAGTGAGATATGGAGTCAAGAGCGCAGAGTAGGATTTATAATATTTGTTAGTGAATCCGTCTGGGCCGGGTGCCTTAGATGGAGGCATACTGACAATCACTTTCCTAACTTCTTCGGATTCTATACGCCTGTCTAACGCGGACAATGCCAAGCTCGAGACAGCCGGCAAGTGCATACGATCAAGGAATGCGCGGATGTCCGCTTCTGTGGGGATATGTATAGCTGGATCATCCCTCAGGTTATATAGAGCAGTATAGAATTCAGCAAATGTATCTGCTATGTCTTTGGGGTTAATTCGAACTTCACGAGAGTTTGTCTGAATTTTCTCTATTCTATGGTATAACGTTTGCTGCACTAAGCGATTCTTAAGCATGGAAGTAGCTCTATTACCCATTACATAATGCATGCTCTTTAGTCTAGTTAGCTGATTCTGACACTTACTCAAAATATATAGATTGACCTCTTCCTTAAATTGGTTTAGTCGGGCCTTAATCTCGGAAGTGGGCTTAATGCGCTGCTGTTGTTCTAAGTCATGTATTTGCCGTAAAAGCTGATTTTGTTTCAATCTAGATTGTTTGATTTTGTGAGCGGCAATGCTAATCAAGCGTCCCCTCAGTACCGCTTTATGAGTACACCAGATATTGACGTCTGTAGTCTCGGAATTGTCATTCAGGGTGAAAAAATCCGCAATAGTAGTACCGATTTGGTCAGCTATCGTCTTGTCAGAAAGGAGTGTGTCATTCAATCTCCAGGGCGATCTCGTCTCGAACTGAAATTTTTCCTGCAATGTGAATGCAAGGACTGAGTGATCTGTCCATGTGGTAGTATGGATGGAACTGTCGGAAGTGTGTTGTAGCGTAGTCGGGTGTGTCAAAAATAAATCTATTCTAGTAGAAGAGTTATGGTGAGATGAGTAGTAGGTAAAGTCTTTCAACGTGGGGTTGTGGACTCTCCAGATATCATAAAGGTTGTGTTTCGCAATTAGTTTAGTAAAGCTCATGGATTTTTTGGTAACAATATTACGGTAGTGCGGGGGTAATAAAGCTGCTCGTGGGGTTCTGTCCATGTCTGGATCAAGTACATTATTAAAATCCCCACCTATAATGACCGTGCCCTGTTCTAAGAGGCTGACTTGTGTTAAGACTTGATTCAAAAAGACATTTTGGTCCGTATTGGGGGAGTATACACTCACCAGTGTGTACTGTTGCTGATGAATACAGCAAATCACAATCAAACATCTGCCATGAGGATCAGCCAAATGTTGTACACTAGAAACAGATAAGGCACGTCTGGCCAGAATTGCTACTCCCCGTTTTTTCGTAGAGGAGGTCGCTGCAGCAATCATTTTGTATTGCTTATTTTCTATGGAGCATTGATCTTTTGCCCGAAAATGCGTCTCTTGGATCCAAATAAGGTCCGCATTCTGTTTTCTACACTCTGCTAAAGCTAGTAAGCGCTTCCTGGGGGTATTGAGACCTTTCGCATTAATACTAATACATTTTAGCCCCATTTTACACAACGTGATCTGCTACAGTGCGTACCTTTGGCTGAACCTCTAGCAATTAATGCCCACAGTAGTGCATATAACGAGCCAGTCTCCAGAGGGGAAAAGGGGGTAGGAAAGGTTAGAATGAAAAGGAAAGAGGAGACAAAAATATAACATATATACAATTTGGCCACCATAGTGGACCAATCTCGGTTTGCAATCATGCCTTCCGGCCAACAGTCCAGCAATACGAGAGTAAGAACTCGGGGGGGTGAGTCAGATCTGATGGTAAGATCACAGTCCTGCTCCAGTGCCTAAGAGGGCATCAAATGAACGAGACCCAGGGCTAAGGGCTAAAGAACAATGTGGGACTTACAAATCAGGTCTTGACTTTGTTCCATTCGCCTTCCACGTGTAAGTTGCCTTGGATTTGGCGGGAGTCCTGTTGTAATGCCACCGGAATATTCCACTGAGTTAATGCCGCCTTCCCTTCCGCTGCCGACATGATGATTTTAGTAGAATTTTGCCACTGTACAATCAGCTTGGTGGGGAACCCCCATTTGTAGGGTATTTCCTTTTGGCGAAGCACTTGCGTGATGGGTGCAAGCTCACGCCTTTTTGCCATAGTCGCTGCCGACAGGTCTGCGAAAACCTGTATTTTATCATACGGCTGTGGGATAGTAGTATGTTGCCTGGTGAAGCGCATCAGGTCATCCTTGACGTGATAAAAGTGTATCCGAAGAATCACATCCCTAGGCGCTGAGGCCGGCGCACTTTTAGGCTTAGGGATTCTGTGTATGCGGTCAATAATAAGCTGATCAGCAGGAGTCTCAGGAAGAGCATGTAAAATAAGGTCTTGCGCGTATTGACAGAGCTGAGGCTGCAATATCTCCTCTGGTATGCCCCTGAGCCTGACATTGTTCCTTCTGGAACGATCTTCCATGTCAGCTATTTTATTATGCAGGCGCTCAATTTCCAGGTCATGATTATTCACCATGTCTGCCATATTATTATGTACTTCCACCAGGTCAGCCATTTTGGACTCCAGGTGGTCCGTGCGCTCAGCTATGGCCTGTAACTCAACCTTTAAATCCTGTACAGCCCGTGTAGTGTCAGTGCAAATATCTCCCCTCAGTTGGGACAGCATGGCTTTTAGGTTGGCCTCTGTAATGCCTTGCACTCCCTCCACATACTTAGCTGTATGTTGCACTGGACTAGCATCAGCGTGCGCTGGCGAAGATGCGCCAGACGAGGAGCGGACGCCATCTTGGCTGTCTTCACGGAGCGAAGCTTTCGGCTGAGTCCCATAGAAAGCCGTCAGTTGTAGCGGAGCTTGCTTGGCTCTGCGTCTAGACATGCCTGCGGTATTCCCTGGCTGCTTTTTGCGCTTCTGAGCGCCCTGGGACTGCTTTTTGTCCAGCTTAGAATGGCACCGGATCAGGAGCTGTTAAGGAACACGTGCGGTCACATTCACGCGCTAGCCACGCCCCCTGATCTTCTGTGATATTTTAATTTGCCTTTTAATCTTGAATTTTATTATATTTTTTATGTACTGTATTTGTGTTATATCAAACCCCATTTATTACTTTATTATATTATTCTTATTTTCAATTCTATATTGCTCTCTCTTATTGTATTGATGTACTGCACTGGGTAGACAAGTACAGATTTACAGTATAAATTAAAACATATACATAGCTTTTTTTTTTTTTTTTACATTTTACAGGCACTTGAAAAAAATCAGTCATTTTAGTTTCCAGTTTTGTCTTTCATGTGCACTGATGTTTTTATAGTAAAACTGTGGTTCAGAAAAAAAATACTTTCAATAAATACTTTTTAGTGAATAAAAAACAACATAAATGACAGTATATGAATGGGGTCGTGTATATGTATCCTCTATCAACTATGTAACAAACAGAAGCAGCATCTGATGAATGACACTTAGCAACAAAGTATTTTTGGCTGTAATCCATACTGAATCAACCTCCTAGCTGTATAAGATCCTTGGTGCACATGGGAATTCGCGGGGGAATGCTTGTCACATGCTTGAGCAAGTAGTGTGCCATGAAAGCTAGGCAAGCAAGCTGTCTGGTGCTTGGGATTCAGGTCATAGGAAAACCAAGATGTGCCATTGCTGCATTTCAATTGACCTTTTTTTCCTGTTACAAGTTTCTCAGCAGCAATTCTCAAAGCACCTCTTTACTACAAAAACAGTAGGATACTATCTATCCTGCAGTTTCACAGTAGAAGGCTATTCACTGCTCACAGGGTGGTTGAGGAACCCCTGATCTATCCTTTAGATTGTAAGCTCTTGTGAGCAGGACCCTCCAATCCAGTTTTCATTCTGCTTACTATTTACTAGTCATTCTCCTTACTAGTTAAATTATTTTAAGATTCCCGTTTGTTATAAATGTTTGAAAACTGCTGAGTATCTTGTTGGCGCTATATAAATATATGAGGACAGGGGTGAAACATTGGGGGCCCTGCAAATTTTTTTTCCAGGCGCCCCCTCAGAAAATAATCTCCACTGCACATACTTGCATTATCGTATATTAGAGCTCATCACAGAAAATACCAACTCATTTTCTATTCATTCCTATGGGATTTTTAGAAGCGTATTTATCAATGCAGTATATGGCTATGGCTTGGCCTCCATTGGCTGCAGTCTGCAGAACCATCACAAGGACAGTGTTTCACTTGATCTGGGGCTCCAAGTCAAGCGGTCAGTTATGTACAAGGAGACCCAAAAAGGTGCAAAAGGTGTTTCTGACATCCCCACCCTGCTGAGGAGTTTCTATGTGTGCAACTGCATCCATCTGACATTGCAGGCAAAAGACTGGCAGCTCCATGTCCTGCTTTTTTCTTTTACCAGCATGCTCTGGGGTGGGACAAGTGGGACAGATCCTATCCTTATAAATGGAACACCTGGATGTTACAAAGTTTGTGAGGGAACACCAACTGGAGGGAGTCAAGCCCGACTTTCGGAAACCAAAGACAGTGGAGTCTATGCTAGAGCTCCCATCTGTCACTGCAGTGTCGGACTGGCCCACGGGATACCAGGAAAACTTCCGGTGGGCCCAGGTGTCAGTGTGGGCCCTCCTTGTTCAAAACATTTGGCCTATTTCATGGCCATTCCCTATTTGTATGAGAACAAAGAGGCTAACATGGAATAATAGATTATAGTATGCAAAGAAAAGAGACTTGGGAGAGGTTGAGTGAGGAGAGGAAGAATAATAGTACTGAGAGTGGGCCCCTGGTCTAAGGTTTTTGGGTGGGCCCCCGGTGTCCCTGTTCGACACTGTGTCACTGCAAAGACTGTTTGGGGGAATGTTTCCTCAGACAGACTGACAAGCAAGCAAAAGGACATTGCATGGTTGGCTACCCAAGGTGGACTTTCCCTTAGAACCTTCATGCATGCCCATAACCTTTGTAGGTACTGACATTGCCAACGGGGCATCATTCATGAAGAAACAGCTATGCACATTTTTGGGATTGGCCATTGGCACATGCTCTGATTGATTGCGCCCAGGAACTTTATCACTCACCATGTGGTGCTGTATGGTCTGTTTCAGGGAACCTATACAGAAGGGGCAATCCTGGAAGCCTGGAACCTTATAAACTGTGTTAACTACATTTTTGGATTTCCATTTACCATCCAAGACTGCTGCAGGCTTATTCGCAGCCTGCTTTTTGACTACAACTTCCAGGACAGCCTTGACGAAGAAGAGGGCCAAGCAGTAGTGATGTGCAGGCCGGCCTGAAGCCTGTGGGACCAGTAGGTTTATCCATGGGTCAGGCAAGTTTGGGCTGACTTCCACATGCTGTTCTTGGGCTGCGGGTGGGTTCGGGGTTGGGGGGAGCCCCACTTCTGCCTCCGTGTGTGCCTTTTTATATAATAGTTCCAGCATGCTCCACCCCCTTCCATGACATCACAGTGAGCAGACATGGGTATATAAACAGGGGAGCGCACTGGGTTAGTGTCGGGTGAAGGTTCTGCTAGGTTGGGTTAGGGTCGCGTGAGGGTTGACTTTTAGTTCACCTGCACATTACTACTAAGCACTCTCTCCTTCTCCCCATCCTCCTCTCATTATGTTTATATGGAAAATAAAGCTGCGGGCCTGTCAACTACACTACCCCTTCCCCACTTACCTCTCCCCATCCACTCTCCCTTCCCTCTGTAGCTTTAATATTGTCTAGAATTATACTTTTTATTGAAAATACCTCCGTGAGCACAGATTCATGTAAAGACTGTTTTTTTTTTATATTTATTAATAATTCATAATAAACTCTATTTTTTCAATAAGAAATTATCAATGGGTGAAAGTTTTAGTTCACCATTTGATAAATACACTTCTAAAAATCCCAAAGGAATGAATAAAAAGTGGATGAGGTTTGTCAGTGGTGATCCTTCTTTTTACATTTTGATAAATCTGCCCCTAACACTTTCTCTTCCTAATGAAGCCCCACTACTTGCCCCCTTCCCCCAGTCCCTACTCTCACCCCTGTGACTTCTGTACAACTATGATCTTCCCTGTGCTGTGCCTGCCCTCCAGCACTGGAGGAGCTGCGTAGTGTCTGGCTGCTCTCTCCTATTAATCACTGTCTGCTACATCTCCAGGTATCTGAAATATGCAGCAATAACAAGGAATTCCCCTCAGCCTCTGGCCATGCGGACAGCACATGCCACTGGGGAGGGGGATCTGGATTCTCAGGGCACCCAATGCTTCTCACCACTTTCACTCAGTCTTTATTGAACTTTTTTGACTCTGTTAGTAACGGGTCATTTAAAACAATTGTGATTGGCAGACTATAAATCAACTGATATAATGCTTAATCTCACTCAGCTAGATTTTAGCCAAGTTTCAGGGCCACATTAAGAATCCAGACTATTTGCCTGAATAAAAGTTAATTTGGGTAAATGATGACAGCATTGGCAGTTGAATAGATTTTAGATATTTGTTGATTTATTCTAATTCGGCATCTTTATTCCCGTTCTGCAGCAGCAACAGGGTGGCAGGTTGGTGGATGGGGCCTGGAAAGGAGGATCACTTCCCTGCACCAGTTAATTTTTTACACGTCTTACCCATTGGCAACTTGAAAATAAGAGGAGAGAGTTTTATGGCTCCCCTTCCCTGTTGTAAAATTTGAACTCTGACGCCCCCTTCTCATTTTGTCTGGAAACCCCTTAATCACACTTTTTTTTTTGCTCTGGAGTTGTAAAGTCATCATGATTTCATTTACTTGGTATGTCTAGCCAGGGGACTTCTGCGTTTAAAGGAGGGACTAGTGTTTTCTGATGAAAAGTAGCCTGGACAAAAGTGCCCATTTCAGTCCCACATAAATCAAGTGTATTTGTAAAACACATATAGCTATAGAATATGAAATATACACTGATAAATCAGGATGTACTACACATAAGGGGTCATTTATGACTGTAAGTGCTTTGTGTAAAGTTCAATTGTAGATTAAAATTGCCATTTTTTTACCCATAATTAGGGTTGCCACTCAAATGAAGTGGAGGGGAAAGAGGGACCAAAAAGGGGTGGGATTAAATTGGGGGTGGAATTGGCATGCTGGCAGCCAAAGGGGAGGAAAAATCTGGGAAGAATTGGGTGTAAGAAGTAATGGCGGGATGGACAGGGGAGTAGGGGGCGCAATAGGGGCAGAACAAATAGGGTTTGTAGATTTATAGGCAAGTACATAGCCAATAAACTTGCAATACCAGCCCAGGCCCTGGCTGGTATTTTACAGGCTAGGCCAGTGAAATACCGCCTGGGTGGCAACCTTACCCATAATGTAGTGTTTCCCCTATTAATTCCAGTATAATTGCATCTAAGTTGCATCCGATAGAAAATTGGGTGCAAGCTGTGTCTAAAATATTCATAGTGGGGGTTACATAACTTCTGGGGTGTATGTTGAAAACAGCATTTGCATCCAATTCACTGGGTGCAAGTCTAGGGCTAGGGTTACCACCTGTTCGGTTTTGACCCAGACAGCCCGTTTTTTTTGAATGGCTGCTCGGTTCAAAACTGCCTGCCCGGCTTTCCAAATTAGGAAAACCAGGCAGGATTCCCTAAAATTGACATCATTGCCTGCCCCCTACACGTCACAGCCGTGCCCCTGCCCGGTCTCCAGCGGCTGAAAGGTGACAACCCTATTTGGGGCACCTACTGGTACAACCCACTGTGGGAAACTTGGAGCTACTGCAAGGTCCAGGGTGGCAGTAGCTTCAGGGTTCCCCGACATGAATAGGTGTAGAACATTCAACAGAAAAAGCAGGATGGATGCACTGGCAATTATATGGAAGTGAAGGAGCAAGTTTTGATGCAAGTACCTTAATGAATTCTGTCAATATGCATTTTCCATTTTCAGGAAAAAAGACTTTTGAAAGGCCATGGCAGCAACACACTAAGGGGTTCTTCTAATGTTATGCCTGGGGCGGATTTATGAATAGGGTGTAGCCTAGGGGCCCAGAGTGATTAGGGGCCCATCTAGCTTTTTTAATTATTATGTTTATTTTATTTAAAACATGTATTTTTATCTGTGCTGCTGGGCCTGGGGCTGGTTAGGACGGGTGCCTGGTACCTGCTGGGAGAAGATTAGGCAACCAGATAAGGCAAGGCTTATGGTGTGCACCTGAGCTCTCTCTGATTCAGTGCAAGCCAGTGACGCAGTATCATTAGTGAGCACGGAACCTGCTGTATTTTAGAGGGCACGGGTGCACGCCGCTGATCTCTTTGCCTTGTCTGGCTGCCTAATCTTCTCCCAGCGGGTACTGGCTGTGCACCCACCCTGACAATACCTAGGCCCAGCAGCACAGATAAAAATAAATATAAAAGAAAATACAAATAATAATTAAAAAACCTAGATCATTGGCAGCTTGTGTCTCCAAGTGTACCCATGACCTTGATTCATTGTTGTATATTTCTAAATTTTTGTGAGTGAGAGTCGCCTAGAAAGGGGGGCCTGTGGAAAGTATAGCCTAGGGGCCTCACATCTCAGTGTATATATGGAGGTTCAATAACGTCATGGGGATCAAGGCTATTTCATAACAGTCGTTATGCCTCTGTCTGGGGGCAGCTTTATATCATTGATTTAGGGGATGAATTTCTTAATCCTGAAACATAAAGCTTGCTGTCAGATTTACTTCTCAGTAGGTCATTATATACCTATCCATTAAACTGAGGGCTGCTATCAGCCTATCAACACACAAGGAAAACCAGTTCCTATATTGATGATTTATTATGGTTATCCTTTATTTATATAGCAGTACAAGGGTGTGTTTAATAATGAGCTCTATAGTCTTTAATAAATAGAAGCTATGAACAAAAATACATGAGATGTCACTGCCTGTAATGTAACTGCAATGTCATCATATAAATAATGTGATATATATATATATATTATGGAGGAGGACTGTCAGCATACAATAACCATGCCAACACATCATACACATACACTGGAGTTATGAGAGTTTGTCATTGCTAATTATGTGTTGTTTAAAAGTGCTGTGTGTAGTACTAGTAGCTCAGACTGGAAAATAACCAAGTCCAAGAAGTGCAACTTCTTATTTGTGCAGGAAGTATTACAAAACATCAATTGTTATTTGGAAAAAAAACAAAGGAACTAATTGCTCATTTTTCTGGGTGGATAAAGCCGTTTTCTTGTATTTCTGACCTTGAATGACAGACATGCATTCACCCTTCAGTACGTAGGAGTCAGCTCAAACACTGAACTACAGCAGCAGAGCAACACGTCATAGGCCACTGCTTTGTAGGGAAGTTCCAAGCCTAATAATAGCTTGTGATTAAATCCCGGCCAGAGGAATTCTTAAAGAGGTCACCAGCAGCACACACTCCTATACAATATGTGGCAAATGATCAGACTGGGAGAGTTAACTGATGTGCTAAATCTGGAAAGAATTGTCTCTTCTATCTGATGACCATTATATATTTTTTCCAGTCTATTTATTTCCCGAGACCTTTTTTTCCAATCTCTGCTTTTTTACCTCCCAAAGATTTCTCTGTAGGAATGGTGGGTACTGTACATTTTTGGCACCCTGACACATAAACATAGAATACTGTATAGCTAATGGACTTGCAGATAAGATCTGGGTGGCCCACCAACTCAGCACTTTTCCCTAATGCTTTAAAACTCCAGACAGTGTTCTGGATATCTCTTTCAGTGCATTCATGGCTTAAATATCTATTGCTGGCTCTGTGATAAGCAATAAGCTGCTTTTCCAATAAACCATATCAAATGCTAGTCAATTATAGAATGTTGCTGCTCTTTGGTATTAAACATAACTTTTCCATCCCAAGACTGAGATTATCAGACTCATAGCATTGCTTTCTGCAGGCTGTTTTAGCGTGGAGAGGTGTTATAACTGGAATAATCTGGACTAATTTACACACCTGGCGTATAGAAACTTGGAATGATACTTGCCATATGCTAGATTCAGATGCCGGGCCCCCAAGAATAAAATCTTTGGGGGGACCCAGTGTGCATTGCAACCTACCCAGCCCCCCACCCCCGCACATGCAGGCAGCACACGATTTTTCAGTAGATAAAGTGGCTATAGAGCCCTATGATTACGTGCCTACTGGCATGAAATGCGTAAGGCTATGTATTTATCTATTCTGTGGCCTAAATAAAGTTCTCAGTTCTTTTACAAGCCTGTTTGTGGGATGCGTGCCATTTTTTTTCTTCTTTGGTTGGATACCTCCACCTCCAGCTGTATGTCTGGGGCATGAGCACCCAGGCCCCACACATACTGGTGAGATAATAATTTTTTCACATTGGGTTCGACCCCCCTAACCTCCAGGCCCACCTTATGACTGCAGAATCTGCTTCCACTATGTTATGCCACTGGCTACATTTAGATTCATCTTAATATATGGGTTTCCGACTGCCGTGGAGAGCTTATAGTGGTAGCTTCATAAGATTTTGGGAGGGATTAAACTAGACATTTTAAAAAAGAACATACAAATATTTTATGCCGACTAAAGCCACCGGAGGCAGCAGATCCAGTGCTTCTCTCCTGGAATGGATCGCCAGTGCAGAGGGCACAATTGTGCTTTTTACATTACACAAGCCAAATGTGGCGATAAATAAATAAATAAATCAGATATTAAAGGTTTTTTTTATTAAAGTGCAGTATCTTCACTCAGTGAGACTCGGGCTACACATATGAATGTGCTAAGAAGGAAATAACAGAGGGACAGATAATAAAAGGCATACTGGAACTGAACAAATTATTGCTCCTTAACATTTCACAGTTGAGCCATTAATATACTCTAAACTCTTTATTATCAATACCAATAAAGTGTCTTTGTTTCTTTCTCTTTTAGTGACTTGTTAATCCCACTTAGCAGGTGTCACAGCAAGAGGACAGCAATAGCCTTGAGGGGCCCAATTAGAGTACAAGGCTGTAAATCTCTAGTATCTCTGCCCAGTAAGTCTTCCACTTTTCACAATACAGAAACACTTGACACAGTACTTAGTAAGTGATTCCACTCTAATCCTTAAAGCCCATGTTCCCCTGGAAATTACAGGGCCAATACTTAACAAAGAAGTAGGCTAGAAAAGCAACACATTATTTTTGGGCTTCTGTACCAGCCCAAGTTGATCCCAGTATTTTAGTAGAGAAGATCTGTGCCTATGAAGATGCCCCCAGTAGCGCTCCATCTTCTCCTCAGCTGATTCATGACATGGACTTTTGGTTAGAGACCAACTCACAAAACACAATATATATATATTGTGTAAGTCACAATATAAGGCTTAATTCAGATTCCCAGCAGTCCAGAAACCAAAGCTTTCTAAATCAGTATTCAGTAATTAGCCCTGTAGTATCTGCTTCAATTATATATGAGCCTAATTTTCTGCTTTATAATTTGTGAAAACCTAAGATCCCTGTTTATGTTCCCTGTAGAAATCCCTATCTTGCCAAGACTTTTGAAAAGGCATGGCAGATACACACTATTCCTCTTCTAATGGTGTGCCAATTGTGTACTTATGGTGGTGGTTCAATAAGGTCATGAGGATCAGGGCAATGTCAAAACAGTCGTTATGCCTCTGTCAGGGGGCACCTTCATATCATTAAATAGGGGGATGAATCTCTTAATCCTGAAACATAAAGCTTGCTGTCAGGTCTTTATATACCTATGCTATCCATTAAACTGAAGGCTGCTATCAGACCAACACACAGGGAAAAATTGTTCCCACATTGATGCTCTTTGATTGTTATCCTTTATTTATTTAGCAACTCTTTAACATATTAAGAGTGTTATATAGAGAATCTTTAGTCATTGCCATTAATACCTTCCCCTTCACATCAAATGTAAATTATCCTGCCAATGATTTGGGATTTTGAAAGGAAACAAATGAATCCAAGATCAGGGGGGAAACATACTAATCCTGTTCAGATATTTCTGTGACCATACCTAAAATCTCAGTGCTAACAGGAAAAAGACTATTAAGCTGATTTACATTCCACTAGAGCATTGGGTCAATTCGCTCTACGGATCTGTGCCAAGTGAATCGGACAGTTATTCTGTTAAGGCTGCTCATCAGAAGCAACACTGTTCTACATCTAACCAGGTGGGAATAGTATCCATCACTTTCTCATGATTTACCAATCGAATACAAGTATGGGATCTGTTATCCAAAAACCCGTTATCCAGAAAGCTGCGAATTACTGATAATCGAAATAATCCACATTTTTAAAAAAATATTTACTTTTTCTATGTAATAATAAAACAGTTCCTTCTATAATAAAAGTACTTTGCACTTGATCCAAATTTATGGTGGCCATACAATACTGCGAATGGGGATTATTTTGGATAATCCTTAAAGGTGGCCATAGACGCACCAATATTATCGTACAAAACAAATTTTCGTACAATATTCGTTGCGTGTATGGTGGCAAAAGAGACGATCGATTTTGGCAGAAGGTTGGCTCGTTGATCGGGTTGGACGGAAAATTTTGATCAGGTGCCTTTGGAGGGACCCAAACATCAGCCATTGTTAGTGCTGAATCATCAGAGACAGTTAGAATTCTATTGTTTCTATATGTATATCTGACGATTCAGCTCTACACGTGTGTATTGAAACGATTTTTCTTGGTAAGATCTTTTCCAAGAAAGATTGTAATTGTTACGTCTATTGCCACCTTAAGATCTAATTAATCCTTATAGGAAGAAAAACCAACCTATTTGGTTCATTTAATGTTTAACTGATTTCCTAGTAGACTTAAGATATGAAGATCCAAATTCTGGGCAAAATGCTGCACTGTGGGGGAAAACATAGCAATTTACACTTGCCACTAGGCTATTCCATGCTTGCATATAAAGATGCGACTCTTGTGACCATTTCAAGTGCTAGTGGGAAACGTGCAGTACGAAATTGTTGCCTGGCATAACGCTTGTGATTCAGAAGGATGTACAAGGCAGAAGCCGTATTTAGGTAAAGTGCTGTCCTAGGCACTGGACTTCAGTCCTCCCTGTCTCCTTAATCATTGGCACCTCCATATTAAGCCACAAGTGTCCAGCAATGGGCTAGGGCAGTGATCCCCAACCAGTAGCTCGTGAGCAACATGTTGCTCTCCAACCCCTTGGATGTTGCTCCCAGTGGCCTCAAAGCAGGAGCTTATTTTTGAATTCTAGGCTTGGAGGCAAGTTTTAATTGCATAAAAACCAGATGTACTGCCAAACAGAGCCTCAATGCAGGTTGACAATCCTCATAGAGGCTACAAAAAATGGCTAATCACAGCACTTATTTGGCACCCCAAGAACATTTTTTATGCTAGTGTTGCTCCCCAACTACTTCTACTTCTGAATGTTGCTCACGGGTTCAAAAGGTTGGGGATCCCTGGGCTAGGGGAATATAAGGGTTAAAGGGGTTGATCACCTTTGAGTTAACTTTTAGTATGATATAGAGGGTGATATTCTGAGTCAATATGCAATTGGTTTTCGTTTTTTTATTATTTGTGTTTTTTGAGTTATTTAGCTTTTTATTCAGTTGCTCTCCAATTTGCAATTTTAGCAATCTGGTTGCTAGGGTTCAAATTACCGTAGCAACCATGCATTGATTTGAAGAAGAGTTTGGAATATGAATTGCAGATGACCTGAATAGAAACATGATTAAGGAAAAGTAGCAATAAGAATAAATGTATAGCTTTACATAGCATTGTTTTTTTTTTTATATGGGGTCAGTGACCCCCATTTGAAAGCTGGAAAGAGTCAGAAGAAAAAGGAAAAAAAAAAAAAAAAAAAAAATATATATATATATATATATATATATATATATATATATATATATATATATATATATACATTCCCCACGTTCACAGCACTCACGTTTAAAGCCCTTTATTCGCCTGGGTGCGTGTGTCCAATCCTGATGATGATTTTGAATTTCGCGCCTCTTTACTGTGTATATAGGGGTAGGATGTAAATGTATATATGACTTTGACAAAGGCTGGAATACAGCCGAAACGTTCGTATTCTTCAATAAAGTATTTATATTTTCGTAAGCCCTGAGAGTGCTGTATCTACTTTGGAGGAATAAATATACAGTATATATATATATATATATATATATATATATATATATATATATATATAATAATGAAGACCAATTGAAAAGTTGCTTAGAATTGGACAACATAGTAAAAGTTAACTAAGAGATGAACCACCCCTTTAAAGCTGCTGCCCTAGTCACGGGCCCTTGGGTGCCTATACAGAAAATACAGGTCTGGCAGCAGGGGTTGCTAGGCGCTAGGGAATTCTTCAAGCACATATATCCCTGGCGCTTCTGCAAGCTGTACTCGTGGGCACGATTTTTAATCTGCCAAAAGATGCTGAGGGCAATGGATGAGCAGGGGCACAAGAGGAAAGAGCATGAATAGGCACGTGCCCTCTCTATCCTCCATTAAAATTACCCCAAGCATAAAACACATTTCCATTCTGTATTCATGTTAGTACTGTACTATGTGGCCTCTGTTCCAGGAAATTATTCCCTTTCTTGTTCCCTGCTTTGTGACTTATTTTTTTTTGCACTGAGCATTGGAGCTAGTAACTGCACTTGTGCCTGTGCCCTTCCTACCCAGTCTAACGTTAATGGCAGTTAAACATTTATAGATATTTATTACTGCAATGGCCATGAGACAACACCTTGAGATATCTGGCCAGGCTGCACAAAAACTCCCCATGTTATTTATGTACATATGTATATTGTGTCTGCACATTTAATGAGTTGCAGTGTTACCCCTGCGGAGACTGCTCTCCTCCTCCACTACTATTCAGCACACACACACCCTTCCCTACACACACCTTTACATACACAAGCCTATGCTAAGCTGCCTCCCCTCCCCGTGTGCCCGCCTTTGCACACACCCCTCTTGCCCACACAGCAAGTAAATCCTTGCACACTTTTCACTCCACTCAGTGGCTCTTGTGGGTCTGCTTTTGCCACTTGCTCTGTAAGGAAATCCTGCACTTGTTACTGTTTCCTACATGATTTTGGATAATCCTGTCTGTTTGGTGCTCTGGGGATGTTAATTCCACCTATCACTTGTGAACCTTCCTCACCAGCCGCTGCTTGACACCCTGCTAATCTCACTTAACCACTCGTATATCAACAACAGTCTTCGCTGGAATAAGAGCAGTTCCTATTTCTCAGGAAAAGGGGGCCCCTTTAAAAGAAGGGGGTTTTCCCTCTCTTAAATACATTTACTCTGTGTACAGAGCTGACATCTGCTATATTCATGTTCCACAAAGTCCCCTGTGGGCTTCAGGATGAATCTTGGGGGACTGCTGGTTTCTCTCTGTCTCCTGCTGGTTGTCAGTGCTGAGGTAAGACTATGGGTACGTTTATCTCTCCTGAACGCACCGTCATTTAAATATACTATATTGTTTGCCAGTGATTAATATAAAAGAGGCAAGGATATATTTACAGTCACAATCAGTTATCTGTTTCTCTATATTGCTTGGAATATCATAGAAAACCTGTTCAGCATTTCTTATCTAGGCCAAAATAAATATAGGGCACACTTTATCCTGAATTGATCAGTTGTGAGTGCAGCACCTGTCATATCTTGTGTAACATAACTAGTATCAACTCTGGAGAATAACTATGGGTAATCTTCCATCTGTCTATCCTGATAGCGTTCCGCTAAACGTTATAATTCTGCAACAGCTGGTGGCCCATAGTTTGCACTAATACTGCCCCCTGGTCCTCCAGTTATACAGTCCCATGGCAAATGCCCTCTCTGCGCTGCCCTTATACTGGCCCTGTGCCTTGTGAGTGGAGAACCCCATGACACTGCAGGGTAATTCTTCTGTTGGTCCAAGGGCAGTTAGGGAATCTGAACCTGCTGAGAGTGTGAGACGTGGCTAAACATGTGCTGTTTCATTGGGGGCTTCTTGTAATGTTAGAAGGTGAATTATTCTTTGCATTGTGTTATTTTAAATAAGGTGTGCATGTGGCTGTGCTAATGAATTGTGCAGCAAGTGATTATTCAGGGCATTAAATTAAGGCAAGTGGAATATGCACCTTACATGCTGAGATCCTCTTCTGTGCAAAATCCCTATTCTATGCTAAAACACAGAGAGCTTTTTTGGAAACTCTAACCCCCCCCTTTCTGTAATAGATTTTGCTGACAGTTGTACATTGCTGAGCTGACAGTTAGAATTTATGACCAGAAAAGATATGATTAAGTGCAGGTAAACAAAGGTTAACAAAACATCTCAACTATATCAAGGGAAGTACCAGTGCCGCTTGTTAAACATGAGGTGGGCAGAACTGAGAGACCATCGCAGTCCACTGTGCAGGCGACTCGCACCCCTGTGTCCCATTCACCTGCCAGAGGTTATAAGTATATAAGTATATATGTGTGTATGTGTGTGCTTCCCTGGCCAGCTGCCTGGAACACACTAAGTGCAGCCTGAGGTGGAGTTCTCTGAGAATACCTGAGGAGGGAAGGTTGCGTTAGAAAACTCATTAATGCCTGGAAGGAAGGGAGAGGAATAAGATTAGGAGATAAGTATGGCAATAAAGGGCAGGGAGAGGAATACATAAAGGATAATGTTTGGAGAAGTGCAGGAAAGAAGCCCCAGACGAAGACCAGAGAATGATATGCAGTTGCCAGGGATTGTAGAGCAAAGAGAGTTAACCTAGGGCTCACTAATTGTTGCTGAAACACACTCATTTATCTACAAACTCTTGTTCAGCAACAGCTGGAAAGTTATCCCCTTAATTAAAATAATATAGAGTTTAGGAACCTCTACATCTTGTAGCATTAATGAGGCTGTTGCATTAAAGCAGGGACAGTTCCAGACTGTAGAACACTGGCATAGCCTTTTCTGCTGAGGATAAGCCAGTATAGGAAGGAGGTGCACAAATAAAACTGAGAGCTGTCTGGCTAAACTCCAGTGCAGGTGTACAATATCAGACCAGCCAGCCCTTGGTTCTTCGTACCCTTGCTTTCCTTTCACTCTCATCCGTATCAGCCGGGCTACTCTTGTGTGCACCATGCACCAGTGTTCTACCCTTTCTTCTGTTGTTTTCCCAGTCTGGGCATTTCCTCCCATTTTCCATATGGTGCATTCCACTAAGTATTACTCCTTTCCTCTGCATCTATTTTTACAGTCCTGCTATGCCTTTTTCTCTGAATTTGTTTTATTTTCATTATGATTTAATGCCATTTTTCGTTCTTGTTTCCTTCCTGACCCTTATATTCTGACAGATCCCTCACGGACACACAGGATTTAGGAGGAGGGGGGCAAGAAGAGGTTAATCATTTCAAATAAATATATAGTCCATAGGTATCTGTGTTTCACCTATAAAAAAAAATATTTTGACTTTGCCTTTCTTTTATATCCTTAATGGAATAATTTTCTTCCAGTGTAATATCCTTCTCCATCCCTGGTCTCCCATGTACAGTGGTATAACAACTAGGAACTGGGTTCCAGAACAAAACCTTTTTAGGGCCCCTTACTTCCAAACCTTGGGAAAGATGATCTGGTCAACACACTAAAAGGGCATCTATACTTCCAAGCCCCCCTCCGCAAGCAACCACAGGTTCTGATGTATCTATTGTTAGGTACCTACTCGGATCTCCCTTGTTCTGCCTTGAACACTCCTTCCCATACCTTCTCACTTTCTCCATTCTGCCCTCTCACCTCTTCACTGGCTCGATTAGCTGCTTTGAAGAACAATAGTTGGCACCGCTTCTCTTGCTGTTAGTACTTCTTTCCTAGAAAGGCAGACAGCCAAATTATTTTTTTGTGTGTTATTGTTCTTCTTTGCTGCAAACTGCTTGAGCCAGAATTTTCTGTGTAGGAAAAGAGAACACCTTCAGAAACAAAGGAGGTGCTTTAAAAAGAATGTTTGAAGACATTGGTGTGCCCAGCTAACCATTAATAGGCATACTGTTAGATCATTATCTGCCCAGCATCCTAATGATTGAAGGGAATGACTAAAGAGCTCCAGCACGTGAGCTGGAAACCATGAGTTTTATGCCATGCTCTGACAAGTCAACTGAAGGCATGACTATAACAATGGTATCTTTATGATCTCTACCAGCCTAGTCCTTGGCTCTTGCACGTTACAATGGGTACTTGATTTGTGCTCTTCTTGTAGGATATTATTTGCTGGTGAGTGTGCTGTAGCACGTACTGCTGACTGAGACATTTTTCAGAATCTGATCTAAGTATTAGATTGGGATTTATGTCCTAGATTGTCTTTGTTGTGCATTTTCTAAATATTTTTAGTACTTTTTTTTTTTCAAACTGCAGCGCTAAAAATTATATGGCTCTTGAAAGCTCCAGTAAGTGCCAAATCATAGCAATATTAAAAAGATTTAGCCTAAGGAATGGCATTGGAGAAAGTCGTATGCTAGCTGTTTTCATCTGATTAAACAGTGTCTTCCAGTTGACTAAGGGTGGCCATTATTTGATTAGTGAGTAAATGTAAAAACAAAGAAAGGCTTTTCCAGACAGGTGGCAGCCATAAAATCACCTGTGACAGAAAAGTTCAGGTTTTCAGATTTTGCTAGAATAAAGCTGGCCATACAAATGATTCACTCATTAGGTGAGGCTGCCAAATTCTTTGTCTGACTTGGTCATCCATGCACTGAGCCAAATTGGACTGATGTAATCATTGGCCTAGAAGCCATGGATCAGATCATACTGTGAGCTTAAATTAACCCCCCCTAATGAGAAAAGCCCCATCCACTACCCACCACAGTCCCCCCTCCCTGCCTCTCCCAGAATAGTACATTAGTGCAAAATGCATGGAGGGGGGACTATGGAGGTTAGTGCTTTTCCGATTGGGGGTTAGTTCTCCTTTAAGGAAACCCTTCCAGCAAAGAACAAATCAAATTATTGATTTTATCATCTCCAGATGTTTTTTTAAACCTTACCAAACTTGTATATAGATTTTAGTAAATATTGCCTTTTCCTTGAACCACCATTTTGTGATGGTCTCTGTGCTGCCTCAGAGATCACCTGACCAGAAATACTACAGCTGTAACTTTAACAGGAAGAAGTATGGAAGCAAAAGACAATTAGCTCATGTAATCTAACATGTTTGGTATGTTTGTGTGCACCGTGAATCCTACAATCCCAGGGGGTGGCCCTTATTTTTTAAAATGGCAATTTCCTATTTAGGATTACCCAATGGCACATACTGCTAAAAAAGTATACTATTTGAAAATGGTTTATTTACATGAAGCAGGGGTTTACACATGAGCTGTTTTATGCAACATTGTTTGGGGGGTATAGTTTTACTTTAAGTATAACTTCTAGCAGGGCCTAACCTGGCGTCTTCCTTTGTAGAAGTTGTGTTTTCTTTGGGGGTACAATAAACGTCACAGTTTGCATCAGGTCTTGTAACCCATTGCAAACAGAGGGTAACTGTTTACTTGTTTGAATGCAAACAACTGCTGAATATTCCTACAAATGACAGCACCCTCATTTCTATTAAGTGGAAACCATCAGTAAAAATAAGGCAACTTCAATGCTTCTATGCAATATAAGAACCATAATAATATGAATAGATAAGTGTAATATAAAGTTAGCATTATTTTTAAGGAAGCCCATAGGAGATGGATGCCAACCCCCAAACAGTTCATAGTCTGAATGGAATTGGGAGATCCTAAAGGGAATAATGAAGGCCAAAGGCAAGGGAATGTGGTGTACTAGAAATTATATGGTAATGTGTCATTTTATATGTGGTTTGTGAGATTTTTTTCAGCAGACGGTTGAAAGTAGAAGTTTGGCAGTTGCTGAGAGGGAGAAGACCACAGAGGCGTAGCAAAAGATCTTATGACATTAATAATAGTCCATAATTCTTTGCTTTGCGAGGGAGCTGGCAGGGCATTATTAGTTTTTAGAGCTACACTTATTTTATTACTGTGTTCTAGCAGGCAGTTCATTACTCATGACCAAAATACCAGTGTCAGGGAGAATGATATAGGGGAGTCCTCCCTTTCATTAACTAACTGTTCTACAGGCAATTTCCCTTTTAAAAAGTCGGTTATTTCATTATAAATCAAACTGGAATCTCCTTGATCAACCTGCTGCTTTAGCGTTTTCGATCCATATTATAAAGACAGTTGTTTGTCCTCAAATAAAGTTTTTATTGGAGTAAACCTGGCCTGGTTTTTAATTACGCAGCATCCATGGAGGCAAAAACACATCTTTGTCAGCCATTTGTCATTTAATACAAGGGGTCATCTGAAGTATAAGGGGTCAGTGTAACCCATGTTCTATTGTGAAAGCAGTCAAGTGAATTTGCTGAGCTTCTGTATTGCTAGTATGAATCTTAATGTTAATGATAGCGTGCATACAGAGGATACAGCTATTTCCTTATTAAATATGCTCTTATTGCCTGGCCTCTAGCCTGAGAAATGACATATGGCCTGCTGGGCATAACTTAATTATTCTTGTGTGTGTTTTTGGCAGGGAGATCCCATTCCAGAGGAGATGTTCAAGAAGATCTCAGAGGGAGCTGTCTCTTCCATATCAGAATTACGGAGGGTGCTGCAGATAGATTCCGTAGGTAAATCTCTACAGAACTGCATTTCCACACATTCTCTGCAACAACGCACACTTTGTTCCTACCAATGATGGGAACTTTCATTCGCTACAATTGAGCTGAGTCGACTGTGGCTGATGAGAGGTATCAGGGCTGTGACCCTATATTAAAACGATTGTGTCATACAAAGCAGACTGTTGAGATCTTGGGCAGATCACAGTCTATAAATATCCCTCAAGGGGTCATATATATAGATTCAAGTCATTCAATGGGCAACTGTTACAGCTCTGAGGAGACTGAGGCACCACGAGGAGTGCTGTCTCTTTAAGACACTTATCCATCCATTAAGGGGATTGAATGGATAGTTGGGTCGGGTAGATGCAGTTCTGGAATCCAAACTGTCACCCTGTCTATCTTTATTATAATCTCCCAAGGCACATTAGTATGTTCTGTGAAAAGCATATGTCAGTAATGGAACCGTGATCAATCTGCCCAACTTGTCAGTTCATGCCAAACTAATATATTCGTATAACAACCCCCTTACTATACATTATGGGGCAGATTTATCAAGGGTTTGAAGTGAATTTGAGAGAATTTTCGAAGTAATTTTTTGGATTCTTCGACCATCGAATAGGATACTACGACTTAGAATTTACTTTGACCATTCGATAATCAAAGTACTGTCTCTTTAAAAAAACTAAACCTGCTGAAGTGCTATGTTAGTATATGGGGACCTTCTACAACCATTTTCTAAGTCTTTACACATCAATGTAAAATCGTTCGATCATACGATAAAGTCGTTCGAAACGTTTTACGCCGATCGTTTGATTGCCAAATTCGGTGAAAAATACTTCGAATTCGATATTCGAATTCAAAGTATTTTAATTCGATGGTCGAATTTCAAAGTATTTTACACTTCGAAATTCGACCCTTGATAAATCTGCCCGACTATAATTACCAGAAGGAGTGGAAACATTTCCCTGTAGATTTGGTCTTAAAAGAGGTTGTTCACTTTTGACTTAACTGTTTGTATGATGTAGAGAGTGATATTCTCAGACAATTTGCAATTGGTGTTCATTTTGTGGTTTTTGAGTTATTTAGCTTTTTATTCAGCAGCTCTCCAGTTTGCAATTTCAGCTCCAAGTTACCCTAGCGACCATGCATTGATTTGAATAAGAGACTGGAATATGAATAGTAGAGGGCCTGAATAGAAAATAACAATAAATGTGTAGCCTTACAGAACATTTGGTTTTTAGATGGGGTCAGTTACCCCCATTTGAAAGCAAAAAGGCTCAGAAGAAGAAGGCAAATCATTAAATAACTATACAAAATAAAGAATGGAGACCAATTGAAAAGATGCTTACAATTGGTCATTGTATAACATACTAAAAGTTAAATTAAAGGTGAACCACCCCTTCAATTTGATCAGCCATCACACGAACACCCCCTGCCTATTGATCTTTATTTGATGATCAATAAATTTGCATGTGACCAGCAGGACTGATTTTGTTATTGAAGAAAAAAAATGATTCCAATTGCAATGCACGGTGCAACGTATTTGTGTTATTTCGTTATTTGTGTTAAAAAACGTTATTTAGTATTTGGTCTCAACCATCAACATTATTATTATTATTATTCTTTATACATCAATCCCATTGGTCCCAGTGGAGTTTAATATAAATCCTAAGATCACCCCTGCACTGAGGCAGACAATGGCCATCACTGAACAAAGGTTTAACCCGGGAATCATTTGTACAGGTTGATAAGTGAACAAGTCTGTGCATCGATACATTTAACTGTATACATTTGGGTATTTTTGTTTGCCGTTGTATATGCTTGCTGGCGCACGCCTGTGTATCTCTAAGCCAGAGGCTACTTTCGTTATTTGCAAAATATGTGTAAACTAGGACCTAGACAAACTTGCTAAATATGAAAGAAATATACAAGAATACACTTGCATAAAGGCACAAAGCATCGAACAACAGCTGCACAAGTGCATTTGAGGATATAGATGTTAGTGTTGTTCCAAAGCTCTGTAGAAAATTGGGATATCATATATACTGTGTGTGTGTGGGTGGGGGGAACACTACAGATATGATTTCCTATGTTCTGCCTTTCAGTTGAAACAAAGAATTAAGTTCACCCAACCCACCCAGGCAAATGTGATCAGTTGCATTTATTCTGTTCCCAATCTTAGAAGTAATAAACCAGTGTTATGTTGCTTGTTGGGAAAATGCAAGATGTGTAGAGAAGTAGGACCAGACTGGTAATCTGTAAGGCCTACTGTAAATTGCCATAAACCTATGATTTATATAAGGCCTATGAGTAGAGTATGGGATTCGTTATCTGAAAACCTGTTATCCTGAAAGATCCGAATTATGGAAAGGCTATCTCCAATAGACTCGATTTTAATCAAATAATTAACATTTTTAAAGATGATTTCCTTTTTCTCTGTAATAATATAACAGTACCTTGTACTGGATCCCATTGAAGATTTAATGAATCCTTCATTATCCTTTTATCCTAATGCCAAAAACATAAAAAATTCGTTTTTTTTACTATACAATTCAAATTTTTAGTAGAGAAAAAAAACTCAAATTTTTTGGGATTTATTATACCCAGAGGATGGGGAAAAGTCGGAATCAGAAAATCCGGCATCTAAGACCTGCTGAGGTTGCATATGAGTCAATGGGAGAAGTCCCGAAGATATCTTGATCTGCTCTGGGTTTCATGCAATAATCCAAAGATTATGTGGTTTTTGGTCAAAAATCCCCAAAAAATTGGAGTCTTTGGGTGTAAAACCTAAAAAATTCGTACGATTCTGGTTTTCCGCGATTTTTTTCAGGTTTTTTCCCAAACAGGAAATTATCAGGGAAAGTGTATTGATAAATAAACGGAAAAAAAATGGTGCTGATTTGTTCGGAGCAGTTTTCTGATAAATTCAGACTTTGATAAATGAGCCTCCCAAATTACAGAAAGACCCATCATCCAGAAAACTGTAGGTCCCAGAATTCTGAATGACAGATCCCATACCTGTACTTGAAATGCCAGTGCCTATTTTGAATATCAATCCAGGCATGTACTGGAGAGAAACAAAATTCACAAAAGATTTTGTTTGAAATAACTTTTTGCCACTTCAATCTGTCGTTTGTGCAGGCACCCTTTAGTTTCCATGTGTATCTGCCAGGGTAGGGCATGGTGCTGAGCTGGGTATTAATAGCAGGCACAGCTGCTGCAGCTGGACTGAGCCGGCAGGAGAGGGGGCTGAGAGGGGAGCCGGAGGAATTCTTTTCATGCACAAGCCAGAGTTGGGGACTGGGACTGCACACAAAGAGGGGAAGTTGTGTCCAGACACAGATAGCGGAGTGCAGGGTTCTGACGTGCGCAAGG
Source organism: Xenopus laevis (assembly GCF_017654675.1). Classification (NCBI taxonomy): domain Eukaryota; kingdom Metazoa; phylum Chordata; class Amphibia; order Anura; family Pipidae; genus Xenopus; species Xenopus laevis. The sequence continues at coordinate 118,642,638 of NC_054377.1, read as the reverse complement.
AGACAATAGCAAAGAGGGAGCCCTGACGTACTGCAAACTCTATGCTCCTGGCTGGCTTCCCTGTCCATGTGGGACCACACTGTGTTTTGCACTTATTAACCTGTTTAGTTTTTAACCTGTGAGCTGGGACCCAAAAACAGTTCCCATGCAGGTTAGGGTGGGTCACTAATTTACTATAGGAAAACCCCTCTTCCAACAGTAGAAAACAATAATAAACAGGAGCTTCATAGCTGATTCCAAATCATTTTTCGTGTTGCAAAGATGATCCTCTATTTAATGTGGGTTCCCCAAGAAAACCCCTGCTCTCCAACCCCTTGGATGTTACTCCCAGTGGCCTCAAAGCAGGTGCTTCTTTTTGAATTCCAGGCTTGGAGGCAGTGTCAGACTGGCCCACCAGGATACCAGGAAAACTCCCAGTAGGCCCAGGTGTCAGTGGGCCTCTTGCTTCTAAACATTTAGCTTATTTCATGGTCATTTCCTATTTATGGGAAAAAAGCTTAATAATGGAAGAGTATAGTAAGTAGATATAAAAGACTATGAGAATAAAGAGGTTGAGTGTGGAGAGGAGGAATAATAGTTTGGAAAGTAGGTCTAAAGTTTTCTGGTGGGCCCCTGGCATCCCAGTCTGACACTGCTTGGAGGCAAGTTTTAGTTTAATAAAAACCAGGTGCACTGCCAAACAGAGCCTTAATGTAGGTTGACAATCCACATAGGGGCTACCAAATGGGCAATCATAGCACATTTTTCATGCTAGTGTTGCTCCCCAACTCCTTTTACTTCTGAATGTTGCTCATGGGTTCAAAAGGTTGGGGATCCCTGCAGTATACTATGACTGTGAGGGTATATAAAACTCTTACTACAGAAGACGTATAATACAAACTCAATTAACCTGCACTATCAACCCCTCTCAGAGCAATTATTACCATGCCATTTTGTTGCCCTAGACAGTTTTTATGCCAATTAGTTTTTATCCTTGACAAATAAGTCTACTTACACCTAGTCATAGTATTTTTCACTGGAAAACCTGGATACTAAGCAGACTTGCAAGCAAGCATGATCCCACAATGGTATTGGTACACAGTGAAAGCTGTTATAGTGCTTGTGCTACTATGGTCTTTCTCTCAAGTAACATTACAACAGCACCATCTGAACTGTTAAATAGGGACGAATATTTGCTGGAACTGCCACTAGATGCATGATATACAAGATGCACAGATGTATAATGGGTGGATCCTTTAAAGAGTCAGCAAACACAATAGCAGGTTCCAGCATCCCACAGCCTATTCTGTTTGTCCTTGCTGTGCTTTCAAACAGGGTGTGACTAGTGGCTGTTTTGGAAACACTGGCTAATGAGTGTTACCCAAAATCAGAGTGTTTCTCATTGTGTCGCACAGCAGGCTGCCTGGAAAGTTACCCGCAGCCCAGCCAGCCTTATGTAGTGGCTTAAATAATCAATACATTACTGTAAATGCTCATTTCAGTCTTCTCACAAAGACTTTGTGTTCTCTTAGGTTAATATGAATGGTTAATGTTTATCTTTTAAGACAATCACAGTCATAGAGCTTCTGTGTATAAGTAACATCCAAAAGTACATTTACATGTGCCCATCCCATAATATAAATGGAAAATAGACCTATTTAGAGACATTATCCTAATGCAGACAGAAAAGTACATAGCTGCAGTTTATTGTATTATCATGTATACATACTGTGGGAACTTCCACACTGTTTAAACCCATGGCACCCATGGCACCCACCCACAAAGTGCTAACAGCGTCCCATTGCCATGAGATCAATATTGACAAATGACCCGCTGCTTTGCCATTCAGCAGGAATTCTGAAAAATTTTGAAAAAGGAATCCTTATACAGGTATGGGACATGTTACCCAGAATGCTCGGGACTTGAGGTTTTCCGGATAATGGATCTTTCCATAATTTGGATCTTCATACCTTAAGTCTACTAGAAAATCATTTAAACATAAAATAAACCCAAAAGGCTGGTTTTGTTTCAAGTAAGGATAAATTATATCTTAGTTTGGATCAAGTACAAGATACTGGAAAAGGAAATTATTTGGATAAAATGGTGTCTATGAAAGACTGCCTTTCCGTAATTCAGAGCTTTCTATATAACAGATCCCATACCTTTACATGAAATTAATTTTCCTATAGAATTTTTCCTTCTATATCGGAGTGATATTGGAGGGAACCTTGGGGGCCATTTATGAATATTGAGCAAATTTGCCCTTGGAAATTTACCTATAGAAACCAATTACATTGTTGCACTCATTGTTCTACTTGCAGTCGACTGAAAAAAGCCAATCACTGATTGGTTGCTATGGGTTACTGCCCAGTTTCAAATTTGCCCAGTGCTGATAAATAAGGCCCACTTCTTTCTGTGATCTAACGCTAACCTGTTGTGTCTTTTGCAGATGATGAGGATGATTTCAACTATGCATCCATTCATGAAACAAGACGCTCGCCCACGAACCATTCCAGTCATTCCCGGGTCATTCGCAGCTTAGGTAAATAAGTAATCTCCTGACAGAGTCATTCTTAATGGACTGAGGTGCATGACTGGCGAATTACATCATGGTTAGACTGTAGTTAGACGGTCAGGGGCACAAGTATCCATTTCACTCCTGACAGACACTTCCAGAAATAGACATTCAATCATTTACATAGTCTTAGCAATTCACATGTTCGTGAAGTTTTGGAGTGTTATTGGTGTGTTTGATAAGTAGTTGTTATTCTTGAATAGAAGGGAGTCACAGGTTTAGTTAAGCATTTCTTTCTAGGAACACAAATAGGATGAATGACTGGGCTCAGTCTGTACAAATTGGGTGGCTACAGGAGTTGTAGATAGGCAGAATGCGACATAACAAGGAAAATATTGTAACAGAAAGGCAGGATGGTGACCGTCACACTTTAAACCAGTATTCCCCAACCTCTGGCCCTTAGTTGTTAAAGTATATCCCCCAGAGCTCTTCAATAATTTGTGCGTAAAGTCTGTTTTGCCCCTGGCTCCAAATAGATGGCCTTGAGATCAAAGGTGTGCTGGGCATAAGGAAGAGCCCAAAGGACATTGGGGCTGGTATCCCAGCAGGTTTACTGTGATTGGATGCACAGCAAAGACAACCAAATATTAGGTTTGTGTTTCACTTAGCTTCCAAGCATACACAACAAACAGTTTGCTGCTGAGTGCTTGGGACAGTTGCCCCAGCATTCAGAGAGGTCTACTAAGGGCTGCTCTAACAATAATCACTGTCAAAACACAACTGTAATTTTGGTATCACAACAAAATATGACTTCTTTTTCATTAAAACCTGTCCAGATGCTACAAAAGACAATGGGAATCAGGGTAGATTGAGAGAATAAAAGATGGAATCTGTCTAGTTTAGCAGTTATGGTCCTTTTCAGTATTTTTGACCTGGAAACAATGCTATCCTCCTTACTTCAATGACATAAAGCTGTGTTGTTAAATGTTATTTGTTTTTGTTCCATCCAGATGCAGAACAAGCCGTCATTGCAGAGTGCAAGCCCCGTGTAGAAGTGTTTGAAATTTCTCGTAAATTAGTGGACCCAACCAATGCTAATTTTCTGGTGTTTCCCCAATGTGTTGAAGTTCAAAGATGCTCTGGGTGCTGCAATAGCAAAACAATGCGATGTGCCCCAACAAGGATCCACATCCGCCATGTTAAGGTATGTGACATGTTTGGGAACACTATTATACCATTTTGTAACTGTGGTATTTCACCTCCATATGAACTATTCCTCCTTTTGGATTGCATTTAATGAGAAGCTATGGCTTATGGATTCTGCAGGCCTTGTCTGATGCTTCCTACTAAATTGATATTGGGGATAATTGTATAGCAAGCTATGGATATGGCATGAAAAACAACTAAGCATTACATGCCCACTGATCCATATAAATGTTTCTTACACAATCAGAAGAATTAGAATATTTATGATGTATGTATTAAAAAATGCTTGTCTAAAGAGTGAAGCTAGGTTACTTGGAAGGCAAGTTTCCTCCAGTAAGAGTGATAACATCAAAGCGATGTTGTAATGTTATTTTTTGAAAAAATGCCAGATTTCCTGACATCAGGTTCAAATGTTTCAAACAGGACTGTGCATTTTCAAAATGTGCAAATAACTTTGAAAAACAGAAAAACAGAACATTATTAAGTTAATAGAACTTCAAAGGTGTTATCTCATTCATGTGTTTAAGTTAAAAAGGGAAAAGAGCTGCCTTTAGAAATACATACAAGTATCCATTGTTACCCAGCCTTATAATGACAAAATAAAACATCTATCATTCAATGGCTTTGTGTTATTAGTTACCATGTTAACCAAACACAATATAATGTGAATTCTAGGTCACAGCATTCCTAAACTTACCTCTATTTCCTCCCGCAGCTGGGGGTATTTTTTCAGGAAATTCCATTGCTTTGGAAAGTTGAATGTTTTTTATGGAAAATTCATGGCATGGTATTTGTTTGTCAATGCTGGTGGGTAGGTGCAATGGAAAGATCCACACACCTAGCAGAAAACGCAAGTGGCTCTGCTATAGGCATCTATAAACTGCAACTGCCATCTGAGGACAAAGGAAATGTCATGTTCAGAAAGTTCTGATATTCAGCCAAACCCCAAATCAAATCCTGAATTTAGCGAAACCCTAGTTATATATCTTCTTATATTTGCTGTTATATATTTGCATGCCGTCTGTGGAACTTGTCCTTATAGTTTCTTTCATCTCTCACTATAGGTAAATAAAATCTATATAACTAAACAAGGGAAAAAACATGTGAAGGTTGTAGTTCCTTTAGAGGACCATCTTGACTGCAAGTGTGAACCTGTCCCTTCATCAGCTGTAAGGATCCACCATACTCCGCCTGAGACCAAGAAAGCAATAGGTATCTATTTGACTTTATGTCCTTCTTCACATTTTTACTCCAGTTGTCATCCACAATTATGGCAAACATACCAACAATGATTAACAAATCATCTGTGACATGATGCATGCTATTGGCTCTTAGGTGGCATGTATGTATAGCTGTTTGTGTCTTACCTTAAGAGCCTTTTGCCCTTTAGCTATTAAAAATTGCCTACCATAGCTACAAGTTTAGTAAGCAACTTGTAGATGAATGCAACACATGCAACATGTTGAATATTTAGAACCAAGAATCAGTTTTAATACACCCATCAGCTCTGCTCAACATGCCAATCAAAATGGTGTAAATAAGTACTGATAAAGTGTAAACTTTGAATCACAGGATATCATTCTTCTTTCTGATAGAACTTCCTCCAAGCACAATGGCTCCGGTTCCTGCTTTTCAAAAAGAAGAGCAACCACTGCGATTACATAAGAAGAAAAATAGGAAATTCAAGCATTTACCTAGCAAGAAAGAGCAGAGAGAACTTTTGATCACGTAGTGATGATTGAAAAAGCTCTATGGGTCACAGGACAGGTAAGAAATAGCACTTTCCTCTGTTATGGTGCTGTTCTTAAAACCTTAAAGTATCATTGTTTTACCAAAAACATTAGTATTTTATTCTAATGTAATATTAATGTAATAAAAGACACAAACTGTTCACAATTTTCTGTCATAAGCAATCTCTGCTTAAAGGTGTTGGTACTAAATAAGTAAACATTATTTTTTTTTCCCCCTAGGCTCCAACCCAATGGAATAAACCTGGCCCCTATGGGGCTCTCCAATGCTCATTTCCGAGCCTCTGCTTTAAATAACTCCTCAATGGTGCTTTTTGTGGCACAAATGAAAAAGGACTGTGCCTCCACTTCACCCACTGCCCTCTTATTGCGTCCCTGACACCAAGATTACAACCTATCGTTTTTTTTTCGTGACTGCAAAGAATACTCAAAAACCACTAATGCAAATTGACTACATATCTGGGCCGATGAGAGTGCAGAAGCAAAAAGCCCATTTTAACTCACTGGATGTAAATTGCCACCCTATTTAATTTGTCTTTGTTTTGTACTTTTATACATATATATATATATATAAATTTATAAATATTTTTGTAAAAAGTGGTTTCCTTTGCTGATGTTGCACGAGGCAGAACAGAGTCTGGATAAAAGGAATAGGAAATCTTTCTGTTTTTATTTTATTGTAGGGCTGTATTAGTCGGTTTTACAAAGAACATTAGCTATAAGTTATGTGTCCAGCTGGTGCCCTGTTGGCAATGTATAAAAGCCAAGGTCATGCCCTTGACCCTGTGCCCTTACTTTGAGTTAGGGTGTGACTATCCAGGCTGTAAAAATCTCTAATGCCATCAAGAAATTCCACACTAGGCAAGGACTGAGTTCAGCAGGATGTTTAACTTCTCCTGATCCTTTCATATTCTACGGAACCGCCAATTTCCAAACATCTACAGCCTAAAATAAAGCCTTTCAATAAACAAACATAGGAGTTTGGCAGAGCGCTCTCACACTTATTTAACATGAGGGTACCTTTCCTCTCCTGTTTGTAGCCAAAAACTATTTTTTTTCTCTATATGGCCCTGAATTCTCCTGTTTATCTGTTAAGCTTTAACTTATTTTTCATTCTCTCCCTATGTTAATATATTATTTTTGTATTTCCTCTTTGAAACAGCTCTGTCTGCCCATAAAACATAAGAATACTTGTTAATTGTGTAAAGTAATTTATATTCAGTATTTAAATTGTACAGAAACCAGAATTCTTTTAATTTGTATAAAAATACAGTATTAAACTGTATCTGTTTTTTTTATTATTTGTTTGAGATTTCTTATATACTTAATCAGTATTCCGTAATGGAACTGGTAATGTACCATTGTCAGCATTGGATTAAATCCAAAGAATGGGCATAAAATAATTAGGTTGCCACAATTACTTTTAAAGTCCTTTGTAATAATGTAAAGCTTTGTTTAAACACTGAGAAATATTATGTAAATGGTTTATACATTTTAAAAGTGAGTGAAACCAAAACACCAACCAAGAAATTATAGTTCTATGCAATTTTATGGAGTCACTTAATCATTTGCACAATCATGGACACTTTTAATAATGCAAGTTGATGGGCTACACTGATAAAATCTGCATTTACATGAAACAATAATTGAGAGTTTAGCATAAGATCGGTATACTAGTCCAAGTGGCACAAGGTATGTGGAAGGCTGAGGTTTGTCCCCTTAAAATCTGTTTTCTTAATACAAGGCGTAAAAGGCAGATTTTAGGAAGTAACATGTGTTGTGGGTCTTTTATTATGTGGCTTTGGCAGCGTTAGTTCAGGCAGGTTTCTTTTATTTTCTACACTTTTTTTTGTTAACTCTATCATTACCCTTACACAGGCTAAAGAACATAACTACATTGCTTTTAGATCATGGTTCTATTTAGGTATTCTTTAGAACAGTAATTCCCAACCAGTGGCTCACTAGCAACACGTTGCTCACCGACGCCTTGAATGTTGCTCCGTGGCCTCAAACCAGGTGCTTATTTTTGAATTCCATGCTTGGGGGCAAGTTCTAATTGCATAATTCGGTGCACTGCCAAGTTGAGTGTCCTGTAGGCTGCCAGGCCATATAGGGGCTACCAAATACCCAATCATCGCCCTTTATTTGTCATCCCCAGGGACTTTGTTTACGTTTGTGTTTCCCCACTTCTTTTACATTTGAATGTGGCTCACTGTTAAAAAAAGGTTATGGGGTGCTTGCTTTAGAAAGCCTCTGAAACATTTTAATCAGCTAAGGTGCAGAATTCTGTGATTACAAACTATTATTCATGACTGTTACGTTTTCAGCATTAGTTGAGCATATTGAAAAACAATCTCCAATTTCCACCAGGCTCAATGGATTTTTTTTTTTAATTTATTGTATAGGTTATTGTACAAATACACATTCTGTGACCTAGGTGGCACATTCATGACCCTTGGCCTGTGATGTTTACCTTCTCTCTTGTATTTCACATGGAGGTGTTGGACGTTTCACCGATGTGTGTCTAAATAATCCATGGAAAAATTGCAGATTAACTCTCTGCTACCCTTATGAGATATATAATTTGTAAAAAAGAATGAAATTTGACTTGTCCTGGATATTTGAAAAACAGAGTAAAGTGTTGGCACTTTTGACATAGGACTTAGAGCTTCTCCTTATTTCTGTGTGTGCAGTTGTAATTATATATAAAACATGTTTTTTGCAAAACACATCAGTTAATAGTGCTACTCTAGCAGCATTCTTCACTGAAATCCATTTTTCAAAAGAGCAAACAGATTTTTTTATATTCAATTTTGAAATCTGACATGGGGCTAGACATTTTGTCAATTTCCCAGCTGCCCCATGTCATGTGACTTGTACCTGCACTTTAGGAGAGAAATGCTTTCTGGCAGGCTGCTGTTTTTCCTTCTCAATGTAACTGAATGTGTCTCAGTGGGACATGGGTTTTTACTATTGAGTATTGTTCTTAGATCTACCAGGCAGCTGTTATCATGTGTTAGGAGCTGTTATCTGGTTACCTTCCCATTGTTCTTTTGTTTGGCTGCTGGGGGGGAAAAGGGAGGGGGGGTGATATCACTCCAACTTGCAGTACAGCAGTAAAGAGTGATTGAAGTTTATCAGAGCACAAGTCACATGACTTGGGGCAGCTGGGAAATTGACAATATGTCTAGCCCCATGTCAGATTTCAAAATTGAATATAAAAAAATTCAGTGCAGAATTCTGCTGGAGCAGCACTATTAACTGATTCGTTTTGAATTTTTTTTTCCCCCCATGACAGTGTCCCTTTAAGGAAAAACTCACAAAATATATACAAACTGATACTGAACTCATTACCCTTGTCCCTTATCAGTTGATATGCAGATTTAGCAAGTGCAGGCATCCAGGGATTCTCAGATAGTAATGATCTTGCTCCAGGAAGCAACTTACACAGTAAAGGATGTATTTAGCACATTTTAAGCGTTTTCTATTGTTACATATTCTACAGTACATAATGGACATATTTGGTTTTAGTGCTTCCACTTTTTTCACGTTTCCTGCTTTAATGAGGAAATTTAATGAATTCTGATGTGCTTTTCAAATTTAACCCTGAAATTCAATAAACCTTTCTATCAAATTATATTTTTCATACTTCTTTAGGAAAATGAGGATGCAAGGCATTTTCAGACAACTTGAATTTAGAAAACTCACCATTTAAAACAAAGTTCCTCCACTTTTAGCCAATATTTGTCTTGAATCTGTGTGAAATGAAGAAAACAGAGAATACACAATTGGTACATATTCAGCCCCAGCCTTATACAACATGCATACACTGTGCAATACAGAAATAGCTTCAATAAAGCAGACAACAATACTTTTATAGACTTATAAAAAGGGAGTTACCAGTAGCGATATGGCTCCACAGCCAAGCAGGTGGTTTTTCCCTCAAGGCCAGGGTAATAGTGACCAAGGCTAGCTTCATAACAATCCATCCAAGCCAGGGGGCTCACTGGGGAATCTGCATACACAGACTTATTTTCTTACCAATAAGGCACATGTGGAATAAAGTACCCCATCCCCCACAATCTGAGAAACAGAGGGAAGAGCAGGTGCCCTGAGAGACTGTCGTGGAGTGTAGTACCACCTATAGATTTGTTTATAAGCATTTTCCATCGTTAACACAGATTGAGGTCTTTCTGGATTTGTCCCATATTGTCTGCCATAGTGCTTATTTCAACCCTAAACCTGCCAACCAGGTGGTCAACCCATGGGTCACGATGGGTGTCATGTCAACCCACATATCACTAATGCACCGATAGACCAGTTGGCCAATTTGGTCCATGATTCAGTGATCTGTAGATGAGGTTGGTGGCTGATGAATGTACATGCTGACACAATCATTGGCCAAATCAGTTATCCAACTTATTTCATGGGAATCTGCATGTTCATGTGCATGTTTCAACCACAATACTGGCATTTTGGACAGGTCCACAAGGTTAGATGCCTGATGCAAAATTGCATGACAATATCTAATTGGGTGTACCTAGCCTTAGACTTACAAAGAGGTGCATACTGCTAAGGTGACCTATTTGTTTGCATACATTATGCAGTTGTCCTTTTTATATGCTTTTCACACCCAGGGACTTCCATAAATCACTGCTCTATGTGGCACACTTCTCATAGATACAAACTTGTTTAAAGGTTATGATAAAGTTGTTGTGCCTATGAATAGCAAACTTTTCATATATAGATTTATATAAATCATTGCAGGGAACAGTCTGTGACCTAGAAATATGAATGTGAAAAATGGAATGATGCTATTATGTATAATGTCAGCTCTGGTATTACAAAAGCTATTTTTTTACTGTTTTAGACTAAAAGAATTAAAGAATAGTATAGAACTACAATGAATTTGTCAGACCTTCCTCAATGGGAAAGGGGAATACAGATCCAGAGAACTAACACACATCTGCAGGGATGTATAGTCAAGTCCTGGCCACTCTTAGGGGCAAATTCAATAAAGTCTTGAAGCGGCTAACACTAGCGCAAATTCGCCAGCGTGATGTCATTTCGTTACTTCGCCCATTTACTAACGGGTGCTGGCGTAAATTCGCTAGCGAAGTGGACCTATTTTATCCCTACTTCACACCCTTACTCCAGGCGAAGTTGCGATATGGTGAAGGGACGTAACTATGCTAACTTGCGCATTTTACTGAACGTTACCTCTTGCGCCAGACTTGCCTTCGCCAACTCAGACCAGGTGAAGTGCAATAGAGTAGATAGGGCTTGCTTCAAAAAAAGTTTACATTTTTTCTAAGTCCCAAAAACCGCTGGTGTCTTTTACTTTTTTAAGGATGATAGGCTGAAAAAGATCGTAAATTTTTTTGGGGGTACCCTTCTTCCCCCCTACATTTCCTAACATATGGCACCTAAACTAAAAAGTGGGCACATGTATAGGGCAAAATAACATGCAAATGCAAATTAGGCATCGCTAGTGTAACTTCGCTTTGCTTGACGAATTAATGCTAGCGCAACTTCGCTACCTTTCGCCTCCCTGAGTGCAACTTCAGATTTTAGTGAATTAGCAGTGCCCTGGAGAAACTTCACCTGGTGAAGTGCGGCAAAGGTGTCGCTAGCGTATTTTCGGCACTTAGTGAATTCTCCCAACACTTACTGGAGAACCATTCTCTACTGACCAACATGAGTTCTAAAGCAACGTCACTTTGATGAAATCAACAAATATTCAACATATGCCCATTGGATATCATGAATATATGGATGAGCATGTTCTTATCTATTTAATCTATCATATTGCATGGAGTGCTGCCTGAAATGTTAAAGGAACACTAACATTAGGCAGCAGTAAGTTGAACAGAAGGGCAGTAGTGATGGGCGATTATGCATTGAAGTCATTGGGCGTCCGAATAATTTTGACGCAAATTTGTGTCTGGTGAATTTAATAGTAAGGTTTTGTTTGGTATTTTCAATACATCAACCTGGAACACCATTTTTTTTTAGCACTTTCCATCTATATTTAAAACAGTATAATACACTAGCACATTCTTGTTTTTAACAAAATATGTGTCCTTTATGGCTGCAATTAAGTTTGTATGCTATGCAGTAATAAAGTACAAATGCCATGGGTTACAAATGTTTTTAGCTGCATGGTAGGTCAGATGATGAGTATTGCAGTGCCTGTTATGCCAGTAGAGAGATCTTACGATATTCACAAAATAGAGCAGGTATGCAAAGATCTAATGTTGACAGGTTAAAGTTAATATTTATTGAAGTTTACATGACCATAAAGCCTTACACGTTTCATGCTGCAATACACTTAAGTGAATATGGTGTGGTCCACTCCCTCTGGCTGTAGGTTTGGGGCAAGGTACCCAACATTTTTGCTGGCGAGTCTATTTGTGTGTAGTAACGATGTGAGCGCACTCGCTGGCCTTCCTATGAGTAATTGGCTGGTGCACAGTCCTCTAGGGAGACGGCACTCCCCGAAATTCACTGTAGAAAACCAAAAGGAGGAACCGCCACCCAACATGCTCCTGTGTGCCAGTTCCTCCTTTTGGTTTTTTAGAGTCTATTTGTGTGCACATCTATTGAGTAGTGAGATCTTATCATATAAAATGGCCCATTAGGGTAGTATGCGTAGAATCGAGATACGAATTGTATTGGGTAATTGATATGTCATGAAGCTATAGGCAACAAATGATATAGGGAAGAGACAGGCTTACCAATTCAGGTCTTGAGGGATACCTTTCTGCAAGCTTACATTTTAGTGGTAGGGTATGGCTGCTATGAGTTAGAGTATGAAAACAGCTGTAGCTCAGATTGATGCTCACTTCAAAAATATGAACAGATGACTAGAAACTGGGTGGGGAAGCACAAATCATTTGTTTGTAGGTACTTACCAAAGACCAGAGACATTGCAGAGTAGGAATGTCATAAAAAAACTGTCTTACAAATGGCATACAATAAGCAGAGGGAATATGAACATTATACTGCATGAGTCTGCAAGCTGTGCGCATTTCTATTTGAGGTCCAGCAGTCATAGGAACCAATGCTAGGTTGGTAATCAACAAGAACATGATGAGAACTATGTTCAATTGGCTGTTACATTAGGCAACAGACAGTAAAAAAGAAATTTTCCAAGTTCCTTCATTTTTCCTTACAAACAGATTTTTTTGACATGGTAAAGCAGCTCTGTTTACTAAGAAGCAAGAAACATCAGCTGGTGCATATAAATCAAAAGTTCCAAAAACGGTTAGCCTTAATAAATCCATATAATAACCATGAATGATGTGACTTTTCTGATAAGATTGTCTTAATAGACGAATACATATAAAATGAGTGTTTATTTAACTGTATGCAATCTCAAAGGTCCTGGGATACTAAAATTTCTCTGCAAATACCTATCCTAATAGAGAGCCTGTCTCTTTTTCCTCTCCTGATCCTTGAGCAACTGCAGCAGCTGCAAAGGTAACCCCATGCCATGAGGAAGGATCGGGTAGCCACCGGAGGCAGCCACATCCCTAGGAACCTGAGAAGACATTTTATAGATGGTAGGGACTGGGCAGGAGCAGAGCAGCTGCTGTAGGACTTAGGAGGTATGCCAAGAAACAGGGAGGGGGCGTCACCTTCCCCTTTATATTGAGACTGTAGGGTCAACAACGAGGTGAGCAGACAGCGCTGTACGTGCTTCTGAAAACTGACTAACTGTTTCAGACAATTGTTTTTCATTTTAAGAACAATTCTGTACATCTAAACTCTCTGAGCACAAAATGGAGATAGTGAATTCAGTCCAATTTTGTTTATGTTTTCTTCATAAAGGGAACCTGTCACCCTATAAAATAATTCATTTTTTTCTATTGTGTTAGCCAAGCAAAATAAACTTTACTTAAATTCCTTCAGTTTTGGAATTCACAATGACAGCAAGCAGGCAGTTGTGATTCTGTAAACACTGTTAAGGCAAGCTTTGCATCAGCCTAAAATCTTGTTTATGCATCAAAATGGAAGAAGCCATGCACTGGCTACACAATTAGATGGTGAGAAAGGGAATGTGAGGAGTGCAGTCATATGTAGGAAGTGCCCCCAGTGCTTTATTTTGTCCCGGTGATGCTCTAGGCTCAGGACCTCAGCAGGATCCATCAGCGCTTGAGCAATATGTAAATGGCATAATGCGCATGTGTGGAAGTGACATAAGTCGGAAGTATATTACCACGGGCCAGCTAGATACCCCCCTACTACTCGCCTTTCCTCCTTTTTATTTAGGAACATTTTTATTTACCATATAGGCACCTAAAGCCGCCTCCCTAGGCATGGGCCCTTGAGTGCCTATATAGTAAATATGCCTGAGGCATAGAGGCAGGGTAAGCAATATATGATTGGCAGCTGTTATTTTTAAATACCTTTATAACAGGTAAAAAAATTGGGTTTCCTGTTTCATTTGAGAAGGACTATTATTATAAAACTGTTTATATCTGGGTGATAGGTAATTTCTTAATAATATACTGCAAAAATATGCAATTATAACACTGAACAAATATATGCCTGGCATTAACCAATAGCTACCAATCAGTGATTAGCTGATTATTATTATCGGCTGCAGGTAGATTAATAAAAAAAATAAAACTGAGCCTCTATAACATCCATACCTTTTTTAATGAGCAATAATAATAAGTATTCATAAAACACCAACGTATTCCCTACAAATATACAGTAGAAGGGTTAAATAACAAACATTCAGATTGCATACAAATGCTGACAAAAAGGGCAGTCTATAAAATGTAAGAAAGATTAGAAGGTGCCTCTGGTAAAGAGCTATTTTTGTGTGTGTGCGTATCATGTGCATGATTACTTTTTTACAGTAATGACATGATAGTGCTGTCACTATGCCAATAACATAGTATACCAGTATCCCATTGTTTGGGTGCCATCGAATATTCTGTTCTCTTTTGCCTCTTTGTAGGTCTTATATTCTTATAGTGCCTGGGTTTGTTATTATTCTGTTTCTGATTATTTTGGTCTGGACTTACGGCCTGTTAAGATTCCCATCATATTTCTGCCTGCCCCTCAACACTGCATGTTTTTCTAAACACATTTGTCCGCAGCCTAGACAAAAAGGCAGAAAGTGCCAAATCAAAAGCTGCTTGGTTTCTTGTTTACATAAATATTTTCTTTTATAAAATATACTAGGTCTGTCCATTTCCATGGAAAAAAGACTGAAATGCCATTTATGTTTTTTCCTTGGTCATTTCAGTGTAACTCTGGTTATTTGCTCAGGTTCCAGCTTTCTTGCATTATGTTTATTATCTATATTATCTTGCATTATGTTCATTATGTTTCGCTTAGCATTATTCATTTTCCCTTCTATGATGAGATGTATCACAATTTTTTGCCAGTGAATGACACACATAAAATGCGACTGCATATGCAGGTGCTGAAAATGTTAGTGCTCTTTGTGGTGCTCTGTTAGTAGGCACCACTGACTTCAGTAGCATCACTCAATCATGAGGGCTAATCATCTCATGATGTTGTGCAAATACTATGACCCAGCTGGCACTTTCAGTGAACATTTAGGGGTTATCAACCAAACCTCGAATTTATAATTTTTCGTGAAAAAAATTAGATTTTTCGAGATTTATTAAAATCCGATGCTGCAAAAAGCCTGAATCCAAAAATCCGCCATCTCAGACCTGTCAAGGTCCTGTATAAGCCATACAGAGACACCTATCCCAATTTGAAGATATCATGGTTTGCACTGGGTTCAGACTGACAATCGAAAAATTCTGGGTTTTCAAAAACCAGAAAAAATCAAGCAACTAGGCAAAAAAGTTTAAAAAAATCAGACGATGCGGGTTTTCGATCAATTTTATCGGGTTTTTCCTGTTCCGATTAATTTGATTTATTCAAATAAAAAAATAAGGTCAAACAAGGCTTGGGAGTTTGGTCTTGGTTTTTTTAAATAAAATAATGATTTAAATTCTGAGTTTACTAAATAACCCCCTTAAAATTGAGTTTTTAACTGCAATTCGAGTTTTTTGCTGCAACCATTGGGAATTAAAATTTGAGTTTCTGGAAACTCGAATGTTCAAGATTTATTATGTACAAAAAGAAGTCAAGAACTCGATTAAAAAAATCTGTTCCTAAAATCTGGCACATTCATGTAGAAGTGAATGGGAGTTGTGCTTTAAAATTCAAGCTATTTTTCAGTTTCAGTTTAGGAAAACTGTCAGATTCATTTATAATGAAGAGTAGTATGTGATTTCACTAAGTTTGAGTGGGGTTTTTTTAAGAGATCCAGTCTCTGGTTTTTAATAAATAAGGACACATTCAAGTTTAAGTTTTTGAGTTTTTCGAATATGAAAAAAAACTTGAAAACATGAATTTGGATAAATCTGCCTCCCCAAGGTGTCAGGGGTTAAGGGGTAGGGGCTTGTTCAATTTATTAAAGACATCTGCTTTGGTCATTTGGACCTCACACCTTGAAAGTATAATCCCTTTAAAATCCTTAAAGGACTAGTAACAGTATTTTTTTTTATTTTAAATTTGTTTAAATTCGCTCCTTTTCAGAAACAGAGACAAGGCGACGATCTATCGTGTGGCGCTCAATTTTTCCCTCCCTGGCTCTCCTATTGAAGGCAGGGAGGAGAAATCGAGCACCGCACAGTGGATCGTCGCCCTGTCGCCTTTTTAGAAGAGGAGCGCATGCAGAGAATCGGTAAGTAGTTTCTTAATAAAAGCTTTGTGAATTAAACGTTTAAACTGTGTTGGGGTTTTTTTTGTTAAAAATAAACAAATTTTTTTAAAAAAAAAATTACTGTTACTGGTCCTTTAATTGAATATTTGCAGACACAACAACATTTTTGGTATACATATTATATCAAGTGTTTTAAGTATACATCTCTTGTTTAGGTGTAATTTTGTTCTTTTGAACACCATGTCTATCAGTATGCATTAAAGGTGTTTTACAAAAATGTTGAGATGTGCTGTTTGTGCAAGTGGATTACCCTATTAACCAGATAACTGTTTAAAATCCACACTGGAGATCTGCAAATACTAAAACATATGCAAAACAAAGGCCACTTTAAAATTATTTTAGGATATTACTCTGCTAAACTGGAGCTTTTCTAAGCAAGGCTTATCTCTGTTACATAAGGAATCCCAAACCCAGAACAAACCCCAAGGTCCCGGCCTCGGCTGACTCTTCCACCTACAACTGCCACCTTTCACTTTGGGAGGAGCCCTCTGCTACTTGGATGCTGCCAGGTCTTATAGTTAGAGGACCAGGGGGAGAGTTTTGGGTAGACACGGGAACCAAACGTTAGCAGGAGGAACGGGGAACAAGGAGCGTTGGTGTGGGACAAGCCGGGTCAATACCTAATGGGTAGAACAGTACCAAATCAGGAAACGAGAGAGTAGTTAAGGTCACAGACCGGGTCAAACATAACTATAGTGAAGTACAAAATTGAGATCCAAAAGAGTAGTTAATAATTGGGCAAAGGCCAGGACAGGCAGTACACTATGGTCAGGGACAGGCAAGATCAGGAGCAGGCAAGACTAACTAAGAAATAGCACCCAGGAACTATGAAAATAGATGTTGGGCAGTTATTGCCCGCGGTCCCTTTAACTTTTCAAATTTTGCACCAAACGCCAGACGCAGCACTTGTGTCAAACCAGAAGCGGCTTAATTTGCAAAACAACGCTAAAGAAAGAAGACAAGACGGGTGTCCCCTCCACACCACTGCTAGAACACCAGGTACTTTCACATCTCCTCCTTAAATATACCAAATGTATTAAAACGTTTACTACTTATTGGTGCCATGATTACTGAGTTCTGAGTCCTATCTGAACATTATTAGCAAAGATATGTTGTCCCTGTGTCTGAGTAGATTTTTCTATTACACTACAAAAAATACAGATTGGTTAACTGGCTCCTGACTAACTCTAGTGTGTGAATATGATCGGCACCTTAGATTGTAGTGTCCACTGGGGCAGGGACTGAAGAACAATCTGTTACATAAATGTATCACCTCTATATAAATAAAGCATATGGACTGCAATTGACTTCTTAGTTACTTCACTACATACATTTTAAATAAATATCTATGCCACTATGGAGATGCATTTCCACCTGAGCTAATTTAAGGCTATTGTTTTTGAGGACAGGTGTGCCAAATGTACAATATATAAATACATTAAAAAGCATTCCTGATCTAACTGCATATATTTTATAAACTGAAAATGCTAGTGTGATAGTGGTGGTAGACAGTAGGGATTTTGGCAAACTTAAGTAAATTTCCAATGATTAGCACTGGAAACTAAAGCGCAATACAAGAGGATATATTTGGGTGTGTAATCTGTATGAAAGAGGAAAAATACAACATGGAAAAACTTTGAACATCAGCAGTTATACTAACCACATGCTGGTTTCAAGGTATATTGCATTAGCAACAGTGTTTTGACTACTGAGCTTTGCAATGAATTAGCTGTCTAAATAAAATAGCTGAATGCGCATGTTCTCCAAAGGACTATTATGTATGTAATGCCCTTTGGATGCATGTCACTAGTCGACAACAATCTGGATTCATCATTTATTCAAACACACAAACAAAGCATAACTATAGTTTAGAACTGAATATGTGCACACTATAAAACAAGGCAAATAAAATGAGGAGCAATGGCACCAAATTACAAGTGAACCAATGAATCCTTTGAACATTTAGTTGTGCGTATAATAATGCTATAATTGTGAAACAACATAAGGATGGGATAAAATATATATATATATATATATATATATATATATATATATATATATATATATATATATATATATTATATACAGTACATGGGAAGACCAGGAAAAGATAATACAGGTATGGGAGCCGTTATCTGGAAACCCATCATCAAGCTCTGAATTACGAAAAGGCCATCTCCCAAAGACTCCATTTTATCTAAATAATCCAAGCTTTTAAATCTGATTTCATTTTTCTCTATAATAATAAAACGGTACCTTGTACTTGATCGTAACTAAGATATAATTAATACTTATTGCCAAAACCAATGGGTTTATTTAATGCTTAAAATATTTTCTAGTAGACTTAAGGTATGAAGATCCAATTTACAGAAGGATCTGTTATCCTGAAAACTCCAGGTCCAAAGCAGTCTGGATAACAGGTCCGATACCTGTATAGTCCACCTGCAAAGTTGTAAGATTTGGAAGTTGCCAAATATTGAGGAAACCCACAGTACAAAATGTCTTCAAAATGTGACACTTCATAGTGTCTAAAATTTTCCACTTGTAATACAAAAACACTAAAGGTGGCCATACACGGGCCGATAAAAGCTGCCGACAGACCAAGTCGGCAGCTTATTGGCCCGTGTATGGGGGCCCCCGACGGGCTTCCCCGATCGAGATCTGGCCGAAAGTCGGCCAGATCTCGATCGGATGGGGTTAAAAATCCCGTCGGATCGCGGCCGCATCTGTTCGTTGATGCGGTCCCGCGATCCGACCGCTCCGTTGGCGAACGCTAGGATCCGATCGTTGGCCCTAGGGCCCACGATCGGATCAGCCCGATATTGCCCACCTCAAGGTGGGCATATCGGAGGGAGATCCGCTCGTTTGGCGACATCGCCAAACGAGCGGATCTATCCGTGTATGGCCACCTTAAGACTAACTAACCTAATCCTAATGCAAGGTCATACTGATTTACTGCATCTATGCACAGAGTTATTTTCACAAGAGAGTTAGCAAATTTATAGTAAACAAATGTGAATTTGTTTACTAGGCTATATAACGTACAGTCTTTCATTTAGATAGTTAGAGTTAAAAGCAAGAGAGATCAAAATGTTAAGTGAATCCATGTTCTAAAAAAGATGTACAAGAATTCATATTTGTATTCAACAAACAGTGCAAATAAAGTCTGCCACAGTTCTCCAGATGGGAATTAAACAGCCTCTAATGAGTTGCATAGGGGGTAAAATGGGGTGAAAAAAGAGCAAACTCTATTTTTACCCTTTTATAAATGTGCCCCTTTATAAGTGAACAGAGAGCTGAGGAGTTCCCAATTGGCAAAGTGTGGTCAATGGTATTTTCCTCTTTGATAATATGGCTCATAGCTGTAGACCAATCAATTTTAATCAGAACCAGTGACAACAAACTAAGTATTGTCATTTATTAAAAGGGATAAGGATCCAAGACCCTTTCACTTGAACAATGAAACGTTGTTCTTCAGTTCACAAAAAGGACATATTTGAATTGAATCTGAGAAAGTCCAGAGATAAAGACTAAAAGGCAAAGTCAAAAGTCAAAACTGTAATTCCTGACTAGTATCAGTCCACTGATAAGTCTCTGATAATAAGTTACTCCTTATCTCACAGCCTAACACACTGCATCTGGATGAAGGGATGGGTTTGTTTATACAGAGCTTCTCAGTGAACAACTGATATGTTTTGATTGTGCTCATATGAGCCAGGAAGTAGAATTTTACTATTTATTTACAGATTTTGCGATGTTTAGTGCAAGCAATAACAAAAAAAAAGTATTATTATAAAAAGTGTTATCACCATGAGCCCTATTCACTGACCTGATGTTGAAAAAAAGGAGTATACTGCACCTTTAATAAATACTGTGATGTCTTGATCCAAGGAATGGTCATGAAAGAATGTATTCATTTATTCATATGGTGCCAAACTGAAGAGGCTTTTGTCTTCCTTTGAATCAAATGAAAAGTTTTAAAAAAAAGTTAAAAAGCAAATATGTGAGCTAAGGGTTGAACATGATGAATGTGTCTCAATAGCTGTGTAAATATCAAAGTAAATACAGATGTAGCAGTGTTCATTGTTACTGTAAGTTTTAAGGAGAACTCAATGTCTATGTGCAACCATTGATACATGGACAAGTTTTCACTTAAAGATCCAGACTGGTGAACTACCACTATAAATATTAATATCTAGGTTATTACCTCAATGCTAATATCATATATATTGTATGTTAGACAGTGCCCATATAGTATTTTGCCCAGATCCCTTTCCTGTTTGCCAGTTGAGAGACAGAACAAAACATACCTCTGATTGGAATTTAATTTTGGCACAATAATGGTATGCTTAGTCTATTGCCATCTGTGGTTATAGGGAACTTGTTGTTGTTTAGCAGAGGACTTGATTGAAATTCAAGATTAAACACTCTTGTTAAGGAATCTTATTTCAGCAGAAAAGGTGTTAATAAGAGTACGGGATGTGTATTTGGCTTAAAAAAGATGGGACACAGTGTCTCGGAAGGAACTGCGCAATGAGAGAGCTGTGTATGTGTCAGAGGCACGCGGTCCTCTTGCTGATAAAAATAACTTATTTTTTCTGGAATTTAGAACAAAAAGCAGAAGTGAAAGGCAGAAAGGAAACCTTTGCAGATTGTATCTCCCATAAAGAGATGTATATCATTGGCACTCAACTCAAAACAAGCACACATTTTGTTTATATCAATAAAGGATGCAATCTTCAAAATAAAAGTTCTTACTGTAGGGCTGTTAGCGAGTTTTCATTGGTTAGGATTGCCCTGGGAAAGCTGTGACTTTCTTATTGGGCAAGGGTGTCAGTTGGTTACCTTAGTTTGGGACAGCTCAGGGATTTCAGGGTTCAGCCACTTCACTTTCTGGTGAGGGTAAGTGGCATTAGAGAGCTTGGGGCAGGAGGCCTCAGTAGGAGGAGAAGAACCAGCGAGTGTAATCCTGTATTCAGCTCAGGGGGCAGATTCACTTAAGGGTGAATTGTTGCCAGTGACCGCTTCGCAATACCTCGCACAACTTTGCTATGCCAATTCACTAATATGGAGTTTTGTCCTGGGCGCCAAACGCTGGCAACCTTTTGCTAGAGTTATTTCGGCAGTGCGAGCATTTCTTAGCGAAGATGCACTAGCGCTCGTTTGTGCCTAGTGAAAATTCACTAGTGATCTTGCGCTTAGGTCAATTTGCATAGGGCGGGTAATTAAAAGTTGTATGGAAGTCTTTATTATAAATGTTGGTACAAATGCTTGAACTAACCTTTTATGAACTAACCTTTTTAACTTTTCAATACAAATGTGTCCCTGCGGGTATCAGCACTTGCAAATTGTCGCTAGCGTTAGCCACTTCGTCCTTTAGTGAATCTGCCCCTAGGTGTGAGAGATAGGCTAAGAGTAGAGCCAGAAGATGCACCAAAGATACCAGAAACATTTAGGGGCAGTACTGAGAGCTCATGATTACTCGTCTATATGTCCCACAGGGGTGACATCTTGAGCGCTGTTTTGTGTGGTAAGTGTGACTTAAGGCAGCAAGATGAGAGCTCTATCTTCACCAGTTTAGTTCTGAGAACAACCAGATGGCTAAACCGTATTATGAATTGAACAGCTGCTGGAGAAGAATCCCAGGATGGTGATTGTAGTGGATTCAGGCTGACAATGTATTTGGGACAGGATTTTCAGTAAGAATATAATGTGGTGCTTGGAGGCTGCAGTGTAATGGGGTCTTTATGCAAAAGTTGTGGGTCTGAGGCCTATGAGAGTCCATGCCATCACAAGTGTTGGGAGGCTTCCAACTGAGGGAGAAGAGTTTCCAGCTGGTATTGAGACCAAATCCCTAGAGAACTGCCCATTGTGGCACCAGAATGAGAGGTACCAATTTACTAACCCACAGAAATGAGCAATAGAAAGAAGGCAGTGGGTTTTTTTAAGGCAGAGAACCCTGAATTGCAAATGTGCAAACCCCAAGGGTATTTGAAGTTGGGAGGAATAGGGTTGGTTGATTGAAGAAATTGTTAGGAGGGAAAATGCCTCCTGACTGCTTTACTTCAGTCTCATTAACAGGTCCCATACCTGTATAGTCCACCTACAAAGATGTAAAATTTGGAAGTTGCCAAATATTGAGGAAACCCACACTACAAAATGTCTTCAAAATGTGACCCTTCATAGTGTCTAAAAATTTCCACTTGTAATACAAAAACACTAAGGCTAACTAACCTAAACCTAATGCAGGGTCATACTGATTTACTGCATCTATGCACACGGTTATTTTCACAAGAGAGTTAGCAGGATAGAAGTTTTTTTTTAAAATGTAGGCCATTCCTTTAAGGCACTTTCAGTTAATTTCATCTTTAATTTGGAATTCTGATAATCTGGATTTTGATTCTGTTGGTTTAAGGTATTATTTGAACAAAAACTTGCATGTCTAACTGAAATTCTAACAGAATTATGTAACAGCTATTGCTGTATTTGTTTTTTTAAAGATATGTTTTGAAACATTAGCATATGAGAAAAAAAATCTCTGTAATTAGTTGTGAAATATGTTGGCACTTAAAAAAAGGTAATGCTAATAACGTGTGGATACTGTATATGCTAGGGACTCCTCACCATTGGTTTTGCTGCTCTTTCCACCGTGCACATTAGATCACTGAAGCACATCATTGGAATGTCCCAAACATTTCCAACACATTCACTCATTCGAACGCTTTCAGTCTCTTTAATGATTATTCCTGTGTTATTCAGGAATGTGAGTAGCAGGTTGAGTACCCAAAGTGTCTATGTAACGTGTGCTGTAAACAGGAAGGATTAGTAATAGCCCAGTCTGTTCAAAGCCATTGTCCCTAATGCTAAAAGAACATGCACAATAATCCAGATCAAGCTGGTCTGTGTGTGTCTTGCATATAGTTTGGAGATGTAATACAATTAACAACATTTCATGTCTTTTAATGAGCAGGCACCTAACATAAACAGATTCTTTGTGTGTAAATCTATACCATGAATATTCAGCAACCCATGAGAATGGTATAATCTCAGAAGATTGAGTATTAGTTAATCTAGTCTCTATTAAAGTTGTCCTGATTACTAGGGATGTAGCGAACTGCCGATTTGGTGTTCGCGAACGCCGTTCACGAACACCGGCAAAAAATGCGAACGTTCGCGAACAGTTCGCGAACTTCGAACACCCGCTAAAATCGTTCGAATCGAACGATCGAAGGATTTTAATCGTTCGATCGAACGATCGAAGGCATTTCGATCGAAAATGCTTTTCATTCATTCGAATGCTTACAATCGTTCGAACGAATGGAAATCGTTCGATTTTAGCGGTCGAAAGGAATTCGAATGGTCGAACGATTTGTATTCGAATCGAACGCGAACTCAAAATGCGAACGTCGCGCGACGTTCGCGAACATTCGGCGGACGCGAACGGTCGAAGTTCGCACGAACAAGTTCGCCGGCGAACAGTTCGCTACATCCCTACTGATTACACCAGTGAGCAAAATTTAAAGGGATACTGTCATGGGAAAACATGTTTTTTTTTCAAAACACATTCGTTAATAGTGCTGCTCCAGCAGAATTCTGCACTGAAATCCATTACTCAAAGGAGCAAACATAATTCTTTATACAGTATTTAATTTTGAAATCTGACATGGGGCTAGACATATTGTCAGTTTCCCAGCTGGCCCCAGTCATTTTACTTGTGCTCTGATAAACTTCAGTCACTCTTTACTGCTGTACTGCAAGTTGAAGTGATATCACCCCCTCCCCCCCAGCAGCCTAACAACAGAACAATGGGAAGGTAACCAGATAACAGCTCCCTTACACAAGATAACAGCTTCCTAGTAGATCTAAGAACAGCACTCAATAGTAAAATTCAGTTTCCACTGGGACACATTCAGTTACATTGAATAAGACAAACAACAGCCTGCCAGAAAGCAGTTCCATTCTAAAGTGCTGGCTCTATCTGAAAGCACATGACCAAGCAAAATGACCTGAGATGGCGCCTACACACCAATTTTGCTACTCAAAAAAATACACATGCTGGTTCAGGAATTATATGGTAGAGTGAATTATTTACAGTGTAAACAGTGTAATTTAGAAATAAAAACGACATCATACAAATAATGGCAGAATTCCTTAAACTTACTGAATTGAGTCTATTAAAAGAAAACCTTCCATTGCTGGTTTTGGTGAAAAAAAGAAGGAAAACATTGCCTCCTTCCTGTTTTTATTAACCAACCTAACCATATCAAGGACTCCACACCCACTGGTTTCATTTTTTGTTATCTATATAGTTTGCGTTACGAAATGCTCACCCACACTAGTGCTGGAAATACAAACAGCATTATTAATAATTACAAAATACATAAGGGCGTCTGTCTGAGTTGGTTCCCGAATTAGCTGAGACACAGGGTTATCATTCACTATTTTTTCACTTAGTTACACAGCTTCTCTAGTAAATGTATGGATAGCTAAAATTGCCTGTATATATAGCCTTAACTATTTGGCAATTGTGAGGGTAAAGCCAATGTGAATACAGCTGCCTGAATGTGTGTGCCGGTGAGGGTGTGTTTATAGGTATGTGTTTATATAGTGAGTGCAAGAAGGAGATAAACGGTTTGACCTTACTTATTTCTGTTTATTCTCAATATATATATAATACTTATATATAATATATATATATATATATATATATATATATATTATATATATATTATTGTATATTATATTTTATTCTGTTAAATTCTGCGGAATTTAGCTTCCACTTTTTCATTTTAAAATTAAATTGAACTGATTCTTGTATGAGAGCAAATCTTGTGATTTAATGTGAAGCAAGGAATATTCTCATGCTCAGAGTTAAGCCCTAAATGTATAGAAGCATACACCTTGTAAACAAAAGCACCTGATACTCCCTACTAGCAAACAAACTTGTGTATCTACATGTCTTTATCCTTTTAATGCCTGCATTACCATTAATCCAGGAGTACTCAGCTTCTTTCACACAGACCTCTCACGCATGTCAACATTTAGGCCTCGCTGAAGCATAACCGGGGCCTGATTCAGGTGAGAGCCTTGTCAGGAGTATGGTTACCACAGGGAACCTGGAACAGATGTGATTGCCCAATTCAAATATTTGAAGATGGTCAAGCAAATTTCGAAATTTCTAGCAGAATTAAATAAGGGTTGAAGGTTTCTGAAAATATTACTGTTATATACATTTGTAAAATGTATAATAATTAGAGATGCACCGAATCCACTATTTTGGATTCGGCCAAACCCCCGAATCCTTTGCAAAAGATTTGCCCGAATACCGAACTGAATCCTAATTTGCATATGCAAATTATGGATGGGAAGGGGAAAAAATGTTTACTTCCTTGTTTTGTGACAAAAAGTCACGCAGTTTCCCTCCTCGCACCTAATTTGCATATGTAAATTAGGATTCATATGTGAATTAGGATTCGACCTGGCAAAAGGATTTGACCAAATCCGAATCCTGCTAAAAAAA
The DNA here is from genome assembly GCF_017654675.1 of Xenopus laevis. Classification (NCBI taxonomy): domain Eukaryota; kingdom Metazoa; phylum Chordata; class Amphibia; order Anura; family Pipidae; genus Xenopus; species Xenopus laevis. Next base: position 118,616,908 of record NC_054377.1, on the reverse strand, counting down.
GGTATAATCCTGAACCGAATCCTGGATTCGGTGCATCCCTAATAATAATGTAGTGAGTAATTGTACTGGGGTACAACTAAAACAAAAATTCTTATAGAGCCCATTTCTTGAGTCATGACTCACATTAGTACTTTAGAAGAGAAGACTGCCAGTTTGGGTAGTTTTTTTATAAAAAATACGAAGGGCAATAATCAATTTAGTCCTTTCAATACTTGCAAGTAAACCTCACTAGTGAATTTGAGAAATTCTGCCATAATCACTCATTTGCAAACTATTATAAAAAAAATAGGGGTTAAATGTATTTCTTTAAAACAATGTGCGCCTTGCAAAACAGTTATTGTTTGTCTTTCTTTGTCTGATTTAACAGGACACATATCAGCCTTGTTCTACCCCGAAATAGGAACCTTTGTCATTCTGATCCCCTTCTGTTTCCTGTTTTGTGGCTCTAGCCAGAAGTGTCCCCCTGTGTCCATGGCAATGGCTGCATCCTTGACTGTCTGTGACTAAAACTATAAAAGGGGACAGAGGGTCAGAAGCTTAGAATTTTTCTGAGCTGAGTCATGAGGCTTTGGGTTTGTTTTTTTACTGGCTGATAAAATTCTTGTAGGCTTGGGAATTTCAGGAAGTTACAGTTGGTAAACACAAAATCCTGTTTTGCTGACTAGAAACTGCAAAGGGGAAAAAAAATAAAGAAATGAAAAGGAAAGAATAATTAATCGGGCAGTTTGGGGTTACTTCATTGTTTCTTGACAATTACATAATGAAACAGTTTAATATTAAATCCTTCACCACTGCACACAGATATGTCTGTGTCATTTGCCCCTGCTTTCATTTAGTAATTAACATCTCCCAGTAAGGGAGTGGGAATGAGCATTCCAGCTAATGCCACCAGAAATTTTTTTTTTAAAAAGAACATACAGTACAAGTCTTTATTGGCAACATACTGTACGTACAAGTCTTTATTGAGGCAACTTCGGGCGACTATGGAAAACGCATGCCTCGTGTGCTTTAGCACAGGCGACTTTTCATTATAGCCTATGGGAAGACACGCTGAGGCAGTTCGGGGAGATTGTCGTTCAGAAGACGAGGCGATTAGTCGCCAGGCGACAAAATCTCCCCGAATCTCCTTGTGTGAACTAACCCTAAAACAAAATGAAAGAGACAGCAAATGACAGTGAACACAATGAACACACTGGTATTATTTTTTTACATAATACCAGTGGTTTCTGATTACTAAGAATTAGGGTCCTACTGAAAGACTTACATTTTACAGTAACTACATTACAATCAATTTATTGTCTTTACATGCCTTTGATCCAACCTTGCATGCATAATGGCTGATTTATTAACCGTGAGTAATTCTTACTGAGCGTTAAAAACATTACCAAGGCTTTAAGACTAAAAACGATACTGTTCTGCCCTGAAATCCATTTTTTAAAAGAGGAAACAGATTTTTTTATATTTAATTTTGAAATTTGGCGTGGGGTTAGACATGATGCCCATTTCCCAGGTGCCCCCAACCATATGACTTGTGCTCTGATAAACTTTTGCTCTTTACTGCTACACTGCAAGTTGGAGTGATATCACCCCTCCCTCCCTCCCCCTCCCCAGCAGCCTATCAACAGAACAATGGGCAGCTAACCAGATAGCAGCTACCTGACACCTCTTCTGAAGGATTTGTTTGCATTGATAAAAGTCCCCCCTAGCGGTAAACATTATACGACTTGGGTCGTATTGTAGAATCCCTGTTTTGTTTAAAGAGTAAGACATTTTTTAGTAGTTTAAGGCACAAAATGTTTCAATATCATGAAAAAAGGCAGGCACTTAAAAGGACCAATCTTCCAGACAGACTTGTAAAGTAGTAGGTAGTTTATCCAAGATACATCAGGATACAGCCTTACGCGTTTCGTATCATAAGACACTTAATCATAGGCTCTATCGTGAGCCTATGATTAAGTGTCTTATGGTACGAAATGCGTAAGGCTGTATCCTTACAAAATGTTTCAATGTCCTTAATATATTGGTAATGGGTTGTGTGCAGAGGAACTCTTGTATTTGACTATATGATTTTTGTGGTAACAGCCCATTGCATCCCTGCTTAACGGTTTAAAAATTAGTGGTGAGCACAACTTTCCCTTGTTTGTTATAGTTAGTATAGTGGCCAGCTCCATGTTGTAGATCCACCCAGCGCCGATACTGGGGCTGCTGCCGTCTGAGGCAGCAGCCCAGATGCTGCCCCCTCCTCTCCTGCTCCGTGTTAAAAATTAACGTCGGAGCGTGTCTAAGGGGGCAGTATCGCTAGTGCATTAAGCGCAATGGCGCTCTCTGCACTAGCGGAGCCAAATTTGCGGGTTAAAACCCGGAAGTTCGGCTCTTAAAGTTACAAGAGGCGGCTTTTTGCCGCCCCTTGTAACCGGCCGCTCGCTGCTGCCTGAGTTAAGGATCTCACCTTGACATATGGCAGAAGCGGCCCTGGATCCACCCTTTCCAGCAATAGCCAGGTGATCCCAGTGGTAGCCAATAAAAGGGTAACCATGTTTGGGTGTTTTAACCTAACCATTAATTCATAATGAATCAGATGAAAATTTTGTATAGGACTGGCCATACCAGGGATGACTTTAACTTAGCTGGCCAGCTCAAATATATTGCAATCCATGGACAAACAATCCCTGTTTTGTTTAAAGGGTAAGTCAGTTTTAGCAGCTTATGGCACAAAATGTCTCAATGTCCTAAAAGAACAGTAACAGCAAAAAATAGAAATGTTTAAAAGTAAATCAGATATAATGTACTGTTGCCCTGCAACAGTTATGCAAAAGTTATGTGTTTGCTTCAGAAAGACTACTATAGTTTATATAAACAAGCTGCTGTGTAGCCATGGGGGCAGCCATTCCAGCTGAAAAAGGAGAAAATGCACAGGTTACTTAGCAGATAATAGATAAGCTCTGTAATATACAGTAATGGTATTCTGCAGACTGCATCTGCTATGTAACCTGTGACTTGAATGGCTGCCCCCATCGCTACACAGCAGCTTGTTCATATAAACTATAGTAGTTCTTCTGAAGCAGGCACTTCAGTTTTACCAGTGCAGGGCAACAATACGTTATATTTTAATTACTTAAAACCACTTTAATTCGATGGTCTTACTATTCCTTTAATATATTGGTAATGGTAATGGAATGTTGTGGTCACAGCCTCATTGCACCCCGCTTAATTAGTGGTGAGCAATTAATGCCCATACAAACCATCTAATGTTCTACATATTAAAGGTATCTATAAATTTTCTTTTGGACAGAACAACGCTGACAAATGATAGCCATCACTTCTGGAGTATTTTGCTGTCTGATTGGCTGAACAACATCAGTTTATGTTCTCCTGTTAAACAAAGTTTCATCCTATGCCTTGGAGTCATCTTGAACTGAAGGAGGTGAAAACCCCTAAGGAAGTTAGAATGAGTTTGAAGCATGTAACCAGATATTCTGTTAGATTTTTTTTGCTTTCCTAATTGCTTAACATGCGGGATTGTGTTGGATCATTTTATCATTCGTTCAGATGTAACATTCTGGCCCACATGCAAGCGGAAATCCTAACCTGCCAGAAGTCTCAGAAATAATTCCCAGTCTGTCCCTGGCTAAAGCTTGTTGTGCCTGAGCATAGATCACTTTCAAAACTGCTGATGCCTATGCCTAAAAATTATGGATGCAATTACTTTAAGTCTATAAATATCTTTAAAAAGGACAGGAGAAAAAAATGTGTGTAATAAAATACATAGGTACTAAATGTACTGGGGAAATCCAAACAAAAGTTCTCGTTTCTAAAAAAAAAAAACAGGAATAAAAAGTCAACAAAAGAACCAGCACAATATAGCACTGGGAAACAATAGGTATTAATCCCCCTACTGCAAGGTCTTCTTCCCATCTGCCCTGACCCGCTGGTTTCTCTTCATCATTGTATAAGATGTCATTTCCCTCTAGTACAAGAAGCTGAGGAGCATGGTTGAATAGTCACATGTCAGGGTAAATAAAAAAGGAAGGGATATGTGTGTATGTTACGCATGATTTAACCCCAGGACAAAGAAAGATATTTTAGTGGCAATTAGCATTAAAGCTGAAGCTATATAGGCAGAAGCTATATGTGTAGAAGAATGCCACAAAGCCATTTACTGTATGTAAATGAAGAGGTCAAGCTCCTATTGAAATGAGAACAGACTGCAAGTTTGGAGCAAGTCTTAATCACTGAGTTTTTTCTATTATTCCAGTACTGAGCAAGGCAGCAGTACTGCCAACATACTTAACAAGAGCAAGTGCTGTGTTTTCTGCAAAACAATATAATCTCATGTTGAGGACTCAACCAGAAAATATGCTATTTTGCATCTGATGATCTCAAACAGCCAAGACAGAGTTTACAATGTGCAAAAAATAGCACACCTTGTTAATAGTGAACTATAACATATACATTAGCATTCTCATACATTCTTAGCTAAAAATGTTTGCTTATTAAAAAACTTGGTGGATGGCACTGAAAGTGCACAATTATTTAAAATACAATTAAATCTGTCCAGAATGTACAATCCTTGAAGGGTAATTTTGATAAGTTGATCATTTTAGAAGCTAAGGGGCAGGTCGGATTCCGTGTTGATTACCGAAAGGTTGGGGTTTTAAAAATGTGTAGGGTATCAACCATTGATAAGTACACTTTTGAAAATCCTATAGGAATTAATAGAAAGTGAGTTTTTCTATGGTAAAAATCTCATATTTTGATAAATCTGCCCCTAAATCTGCTAAAAAATAATTGAAACATTAACTTAACCCAATAGGATTGTTTTGCCTTCAATAAGGATTAGTTTTAGAAGAGAATTAAAAAAAAGAAAGTTGAATTATTTGTTTAAAATGGAATCTATGGGTTCCAAGAAAGCATTTGATTCCATTGAATGGATATATTTATGGGGTATATTGTAGCATTTTGGGTTTTGTAAGAAGTTTAATAACTGGATCAAAATATTGTATAAGAATCCCACGGCTCAAGTCCAGGCTAACAACTTTATTTGCCCAATCTTCCCCCTAGCCCAGGGGACACGATAGGGCTGCCCCCTCTCACCACTGCTATTCAACATAGCCATACAGCCCCTTGCCATACAGATTAAACAATCTGCACAATTAGTCGGTCTTAAGTACAGCCAAATAGAATAAAGAATATCCTTGTATACGGATGATATCCTGCTATTTTTAGCTAACCAAAGTCCCTTAGTATCAGAAATTTTTACAATCCCATACCTGTATTTTGTATTAAGAATGGCACTATCCTTGCTACATGCTAGACTACCACACCTCGCTACATAAGGCATGTGCAAAATAAGTAGGTTGAAACACTCAATTTAAATTACAAAATTACAAAATACACATACTGTAAGAGTAGTGATACCAATAACACTAGGTTTGGTTTATGTTACATCAGTACTGCTTTTTTGTACATTCTAGAGCTCCCTTACCTCAAAGCACTGTAACTTCAAGTTGATTAATATGTTACTAGTATAAACCCTACTTATTTTTGAATCTGTAAATCTAATTTTATGATGGCTTCTTGTAAAAACAGAAATTGAAGGTTTATCTCTTTATTTACTTACAGAAATTATAACACAATTTCCTTAATATAAAAAAAATTCCATTAGCATGAGTTCACTAGATCATGAGAGCATCTAAACCTGTAAACACATCTCTGGAGGGAACTTCCAGGAAAGAACCACCCAATATGACAGCTTGATAATGTAGCTTTAGAATCATTTAGAATATTTATGAATATATTTCTGAACCCCAAGCACTTTTTTGAATATCAAAAGATTTTGCATTAAATAGTAGCAGATTTCAGTATTATATTAACTTAAAGGAACAGTTCAGTGTGAAAATAAAAACTGCATAAATAGATAGGCTGTGCAAAATAAAAAATGTTTCTAATATAGTTAGTTAGCCAAAAATGTAATATATAAAGGCTGGAGTGAACAGATGTCTAATAAAACAGCCAGAATCCAACTTCCTGCTTTTCAGCTCTATAACTCTGAGTTAGTCAGCGACTTGAAGGGGGGCCACATGGTACATTTCTGTTCAGTGAGTTTGTAATTGCTCCTCAGCATTCAGCTCAGATTCAAAAGCAACAGATATGACCCATGTGGCCCCCCCTCAAGTCTCTGATTGGTTACTGCCTGGTAGCCAGGGTAACCAGTCAGTGTAAACCAAGAGAGCTGAAAAGCAGGAAGTAGTGTCTGACTGACTTGTTATACATCAAATCACTCCAGCCTTTATACATTACATTTTTGGCTAACTAACTATATTAGAAACATTTTTTATTTTGCACAGCCTATCTATTTACACCGTTTTTATTTTCACACTGAACAATTCCTTTAAGAAAGTAAAAAGTTACAGACCCTTATAAAGGGTGTTCTTTAGCGCAGTTTAATAATATATGAATCTGATGTAAGGCTACCCAAAGTATCTTTCTTCCCCTCCATTCAGGGTCGGATTGGGCTGGCGGGGCACCGGGGAAAAAAACAGCAGGCCTCCGGCTCTTGTGGGCCCCGTTGGCCAGTCCTGTTCCCTCTGCTAATCTTCTTGCAGTGGAAAATACAAGCTGTGCGTGCGCGCCCACACGTGTGGGGGGGGGGCAGCTTGGCAGGGGAACCCAGTGACCCAGAGGGGGGCCCTGGGCCCCCCAGTCTGACCCTGCCTCCATTCATTTATTTCCTTTTGTAGTGCTATAATTTGAATTTAAAACATTGCCGTCTTAAAGCTGCCAAGTTCATGTTAAAGCCAATGGCTAAATTAAAGCTTTTTTTTATGCAAAATGTAAATTTTTTTTGACCTATTGAAAATGATAAAAATGCAAGGTATTTGAGTTGTTTTTCACAATTTTATTGAATCAAATTTCTTATATTGAGTTTTTTATATTTTACATTTTTTAAAAATTCTATATTTGACATAGAATAACCTTTAACATTACACAAATCTAAATTTCGATAAATAGGCCTTCCTCTGTTTAGATTCAATACAGATGCAACAAGCAACAGCTGCATCCAAACTCATCGAGTAAGAGCATGCATTTAAGTTAACTTCCATGCATTTGCGTTACATTGGAATTTCTCCAAAGATCTACCTGTATTTCTGGGCCAATGCTCCATTCATTTTTTAAAATTCATAAAATATATAACTAATTGCCCATCTCAAGTTTCTTATATATATAATATATATATATATAATATATATATATATATATATATATATATATATATATATATATTATATATATATATATATATATATATATATATAGACTGTGAGTTAACAATATTTCACATCTGTTTACATACCCACCACCCACACATCTTTTTTTAAAGAAACTTATGGAAACCTGTCTTAACACTCTTTGATAAATATGGCCCTAAGTATGCTATAAACATTGGCATTCCAAAATAATCCGTATCTCACTTTTATATTGTATTTTAGTGTCTTTTTCATTTAGTTTTTTTGCTCAGCAGTTCATCCTAACTGGGCTCTATTTTGTCTTAATATAACTGGGCCCTATTTGGTCTTAATATATTCTGAAAGATGTGTTACTCTTAAAAATTACATGTGGAGCCTTTGTGGATTTTGCAGCTAGAAGTTGTGCAAGTTTCCTTAATTGATGTAGGAAGAGTGGAAGGAGTAGTCTGTTGGACCCATTTACTCTGTGGGTGGGACTTTGTTTCGACAGCAGATAAAACATGTCTCAAGGCAGGAGAAAAGAGAGAAAACACATCACATACAGTTAGGCTTTCGTCTTCTCTTTTTTTTTTTTACATTTAGGGTGGTGGCACACTGGGAGATTAATCGCCAAGCGACAAGTTTTCTCTATTGCGGCTCTGTTCCTTCTGCAAAATCTTTCTGCTGAGATTCATTCTTACAAGCTCTGAATGTTGCCTGGATCACATTTTCTGCATTTTCGAGTGAAGACTGTTAGCCAGGAATCCCTAAGACCACTCTATAGAATATATTTATCAAAGTGTGAAGTTAGAGAGAGACAAAATCCCGCCACTCTCCATTCAATATCTATGGGATTTTTTAAAAAAGAATTTATCAATGGGTAAGTGAAAAATACACCTTTCAAAATCCCATAGAAATGCATGGAGAGTGGTGGAATTTCACTCTAGAGGATTGTGGAGATCTCTAACTTCACTTTTTGATAAATAAACCCTATGGCTGTCAGCCACAAACACCCAAGAGGGTCTTCTAGGTTTTGTTCTTATTGTTTCCCAGTGTGAAATAACCCCCTGGTTGAGTGAGACTGAGCCAAGAGCGCAACAGGTAACTAAGCATCTAGCTGTCACAATCGCCGCCCGGAGCAGGTCCAGGAGCTCCGGGCGGCGCGTCCTTCCCTGCCGGCGTCGCTCCCAAAATGGCGGCGCCCATGGCCGCCACGTGGGTAGCGGCGCCGGCGCGATGACGTCAGCGCGTCGACGTTGGCGCAAGGACGCCGATGACGTCAGAATGGCGCCAAATTCAAATATAAAAGCCTTACCAAGACGCCAGAATGGCGCCCAAGTATAGGATTCATTCCTGTGAAGTTTCCTGGGTTTCCTGTCTGCTTTGCTGAAGACTTATCTTGTTCCTGTTTGTTGCTGACCTCTTGCCTGGACTTTTGGACTTTGCTGATATTCTGCCTGCCTTTGAACCCTTGCCTGGACTTTGGTTATTCTCCTGATTTACCCCTTGTTGGACACCGCGACCTTGACTCCCTTGTGGGCTTCCTCCTTGATCCTGACAAACTCCCTGGTGGGAGCATCCCGGCTCCCTGACATTATACTTGGGCCATGGATCCCACTGAGGAAGCTCAGCCAGATTTCGGCAGGGCCTTTCGAGGTCTGCATACTCGCATGGAGGCGTACGAAGCTCGGCAAAATTATGTCGGACGCACGCTGGAGGCGATTTTGGAAAAGTTATCTATGCTGACGCCGACTACTCCAACGCCGACAACGCCCACGCTAGTTGCTGCCGACATGGCTACACAGTCCTCCACTTCTGGTCCACGTATTCCTGCACCGCCTCTCTACAGTGGCGACCCTCAAGCCTGTCGTGGTTTTGTGAATCAATGCCAGATTCGGTTCGCCCTGCAACCTGCAGAATTTAACTCTGAGCGAGCAAAGGTTGGTTTCGTGATCACTCGTCTGGCGGGGAAAGCGCTCGAGTGGGCATCTCCGCACTGGGAGAAGGAGTCTCCCTTAATTGACGATTCCAAAGCCTTCCTTCATGAATTTCGGACGGTGTTCGATGCTCCCGGTCGGGTGGCGACCGCTGCTTCTCGTCTGTTCCAGATCCGCCAAGGAAATCGCAGTGTAGCGGAATATGCCATTGAATTCCGTACCCTCGCTGCAGAGACTTGCTGGAAAAATGATGCCTATCATGCTGCCTTCTACAATGGTCTCTCTATCCGCCTCAAGGATGACCTGGTTGAAGACCTCATTGCTTTGTCTGTCAAGGTGGACACTCGTCAGAGAGAACATCAAGCTGATAGGGACAGAGTCAAGAAATTTCAACCCATGTTGGCTCCTCGCTTTCAAAGACCTCTATTACCTCCTACCTCCCAGCAGCCTTCTGTTATTCCTCCGGAGGAACCTATGCAAATCGGAAGAGCTCGTCTCTCTGAACAGGAGAAACTCCGGAGACGTACGGCTGGACTTTGTCTCTACTGTGGGGGTCAATCTCACTTTGCCAACTCCTGTCCTGTGAAGCCTCAGAGTTCTCTTCTTCAAGGTAACCTTGCAAAGACTCATGTAGGGGGTGTTACTCCCAAGTCACAAGAGAACTCTCATAGGTTTCTTCTGCCTTTACAGATCCGTCTGTCCTCTAAGACCATTGTTGGCTCTGCTTTTATTGACTCTGGAGCTGCCGCAATTTCATGGACGCTTTCTTTGCCAAGCATATGAATGTTCCCCTGTTTCCATTGACTCCTCCACTTCGTGTAACCGCCATTGATGATCGACCCTTGAATCCGAGTTTATCTCTATGACGACTGGGGAATTGCCTGTACAGGTTGGGACTTTACACAAAGAAAAGTTATCGTTCCTGATTATTTCCTGTCCTTCTGTTCCAGTCGTCTTGGGGCTTCCTTGGTTACGCCTGCACAACCCTATTATTGATTGGTCCTCGGGGCAGGTTTCCCGTTGGAGTCCTTACTGTCAACAGCACTGCCTTCCTGCTGAACCCATCCAGAGGGTGAATATTTCTTCGTCAGATTTGAAGACGCTTCCCTCCTTCTACAAGGAGTTCGCTGATGTCTTCTGTAAAAAGTCTGCAGAATTTCTCCCTCCTCATCGTCTCTACGATTGTCCAGTTGATCTCCTGCCTGGAACCATGCCTCCTAGAGGTCGTACTTATCCTCTCTCCCCAGCAGAGACCTCTGCCATGAAAGAATATATTCCAAGAAATCTACAGCGGGGGTTTATTCGGCCCTTCCACTTCTCCTGCAGGGGCTGGATTCTTCTTCGTGGAGAAGAAGGATGGAGGCCTACGTCCTTGTATTGACTACCGGGGTCTAAACAAAATCACCGTTAAGAACCGGTATCCCTTGCCTCTGATCGCCAGAACTTTTCGACCAACTGAAGGGGGCTAAAATCTTCTCTAAGTTGGATCTCCGTGGGGCGTACAACCTTATCCGCATCCGGGAAGGTGACGAATGGAAGACAGCATTCAACACTCGTGATGGGCACTACGAGTACCTCGTAATGCCCTTTGGTCTCTGCAATGCCCCCGCTGTCTTTCAGGAATTCGTGAACGACATTTTCCGGGATCTCTTGGGAAAGTTTGTGGTCGTATACCTAGACGACATCCTGATTTTCTCCAAGGACCTTGCAAGCCATCGCTCCCAGGTGAAGGAAGTACTCTCTCGTTTGAGGAAGAACTCTCTCTTTGCCAAGCTGGAGAAATGTGTCTTTGAAGTATCCAAGATTCCTTTTCTGGGCTATATCATCTCCCCAGAGGGTTTCGAGATGGATCCTGTTAAAGTGTCCGCAATCCAAGAGTGGCCCCTTCCGCTGAGCACCAAGGCGATCCAGAGATTCATTGGTTTTGCCAATTACTACCGGCAATTCATTAAGGGATTCTCTTCTTGTATAGCTCCTATCCTGGCTCTCATCCGAAAAGGGGGTAAACCCAGCTCTTGGCCCCCATCTGCTATTGAAGCCTTTCAATTCTTGAAGGATGCCTTCACTTCCGCTTCGGTTCTCCGTCATCCTGATCCGGGGTTACCTTTCTTCATTGAGGTGGATGCTTCTGAAGTTGGAGCTGGAGCTATCTTGTCCCAAAGACATCCCTCTGATGGAAAGCTGCACCCATGTGCATATTTCTCTAAGAAGTTCTCGCCTGCTGAACATAACTATGATGTAGGAAATCGAGAACTTCTGTCTGTCAAGCTTGCCTTAGAAGAGTGGCGTCACCTCCTTGAAGGTTCTTTGATTCCAGTCACGATTTACACCGATCATAAGAATCTCGAATTCATTCAGTCTCTCAAGAGGGCTGAATCCCAGACAGGCAAGGTGGTCTCTCTTCTTTTCTCGATTCAACTTTATCTTGACTTATCGCCTGGCTCCAAGAATCGGAAGGCTGATGCTCTGTCGTGAAGTTTCTCTCCGGTGGATTCGTTCTCCTGAAAGACAAGAGCCAATTATTCCTCCTGTCAAGATCATCGCTTCATTGTACCCTCAGTTTGCTGATCAAATCCTGGCTGGTCAATCTTCTGCCCCTCCTGATACCCCATCGGAATGGCTTTTGTACCTACTGAGCTTTGTCTGCCTATCCTGCAACAGACTCATAGTTCCAAACAAGCGGGACATCCTGGTCCTGTTAAAACTCTTGAACTTTTACGGCGTCTAGTCTGGTGGCCGACAATCCGTAAAGATGTCAAAGACTTTGTTTCTGCCTGTACTGTTTGTGCCACTTCCAAGTCCAGCCATTCTCGCCCCAGTGGGTTACTACAGCCGTTGCCTGTTCCCTCTCGTCCTTGGACGCATTTGGCAATGGACTTCATTGTTGAACTTCCTCCCTCCAGTGGGAACACCGTGATCTGGGTTGTCATTGACCGCTTCAGCAAGATGGCCCACTTCATCCCTCTACGGAAGCTTCCATCTGCAGTGGAGTTGTCACAGTTGTTCATCCAGTTCATTTTCCACCTGCATGGCTTCCCGGCCGAGATCGTTTCTGACAGAGGGTCCCAATTCACTGCAAAGTTCTGGCGTTCCCTGTGCAAAGATCTGGGTATTAATCTTCAGTTCTCCTCAGCTTATCATCCCCAGACAAATGGAGCGGCTGAGCGAGTGAACCAAGCCTTGGAACAGTTCTTGAGGAACCACGTTTCCCTTTGTCAAGATGATTGGTCTGATCTCCTCCCGTGGGCGGAATTTGCTCATAACAATGCCTGCCACACTTCCACTGGAAGGTCCCCATTTATGTCGGTGTATGGTCAACATCCTCAAGCCTTCCCACAAGACTTTGTGTTGTCTGATGTTCCGGCCGCTGATGACCATGCAGCCCACATGTCTGCTGTTTGGGCTGCAACCAAGTCAAACCTGGAGAAGAGTGCTCTGGTTCATAAGACGTTTGCAGATCGTAGATGTAGACCCTCTCCTCCCTACAAGGTCGGTGATAAAGTTTGGTTGTCTTCCAGGAACATTCGGTTGAAGGTACCATCTCCTAAGTTGGGTCCGAGGTTCGTAGGTCCATTCTCCGTCTCGGAGGTGATCAATCCTGTGGCTGTCAGACTTCAGCTTCCCCCTGAGATGTGAATTCCCAACGTGTTTCATGTCTCCTTGGTGAAACCCGCTACCTCCAACCGCTTTTCCGTTGTCCAGCCTCCCCCTCCTACTATCTCTGTGGATAGTCAACAAGAATATGAGGTGGAGAAGATCCTTGACTCCAGAATCTCCAGGGGCTCTCTTCAGTACCTCATCAAGTGGAAAGGCTTTGGCCCTGAAGAATGCTCCTGGGAAGGACGCTCTGATGTCCATGCTCCTCGTCTGGTGAGGGAGTTCCACTCCAAATTTCCCCAGAAGCCAAGTCCTGGTGGTCCGGAGGCCCCCCGTGAGGGGGGGGGTACTGTCACGATCGCCGCCCGGAGCAGGTCCAGGAGCTCCGGGCGGCGCGTCCTTCCCTGCCGGCGTCGCTCCCAAAATGGCGGCGCCCATGGTCGCCACGTGGGTAGCGGCGCCGGCGCGATGACGTCAGCGCGTCGACGTCGGCGCAAGGACGCCGATGACGTCAGAATGGCGCCAAATTCAAATATAAAAGCCTTACCAAGACGCCAGAATGGCGCCCAAGTATAGGATTCATTCCTGTGAAGTTTCCTGGGTTTCCTGTCTGCTTTGCTGAAGACTTATCTTGTTCCTGTTTGTTGCTGACCTCTTGCCTGGACTTTTGGACTTTGCTGATATTCTGCCTGCCTTTGAACCCTTGCCTGGACTTTGGTTATTCTCCTGATTTACCCCTTGTTGGACACCGCGACCTTGACTCCCTTGTGGGCTTCCTCCTTGATCCTGACAACCTCCCTAGTGGGAGCATCCCGGCTCCCTGACACTAGCAAGGGAATATCTATTTTTTTTAAAAAGATTTTGAAGCAAGAGCATAAACCAGGTATGGGATGTAGAAATCTAATCTGGTGGCAAAACAATCTTAAATCCTAAGATTTTTGGCATGGTGATCCAAATTATCCAGAAACATCAGGTACCAAGCATTGCAGATAATACAGTAGATCAAATACCTGTGGACCCTTTACCTATGTTTTTAATTTTCATTTAAAATATAGAACTGTAAGAAAGAATATATGTCATTTTTGTGCTACAGAAAATTACATATATATATATTTAGCAATTACACTTTGCCAATCTGGTCACATGCTGTGGTACGGCTCTTGATCAATCTCATTCCTTAACCTGTGTAGTGGGTGTCTGAGGACAGTTAAAGGGGAACTATCGCAAAAATGAAAATTTAATTTAAGCTTCAGCATGCTGAAATAAGAAACTTTCTAAATACAATCAATAACATATTCTGCATTGTTTCTGAAATAATCAAGTTTATGTTCACTATGAATTAGAGCTCACTCAAATAACTGATTCCAGTACAAACAAAATAACTGCCGTTTGCACAAATTCTGCATGTAGAGAGACATGATGTCTGATGATTTTAATAGAGTGAGCTCTAATACATCTTCTAGGCAAAAGGAGACCCCCTATACGATATATTGGATCTAACTGTCAATGAATATCTGACACCCAACTGCTGCATGAAGACAGAATGAAGAGAAACAGATGCTGAGAGAGGGATAGTGAACATAAACTTGATTATGTCAGAAACGATGCAGAATATTTAATTGATTGTATTTCAGTATGCTGAAGCTTATATTAAATTTTCATTTTCGCAATAGTTCCCCTTTAAGGATAGGTCCTTAACTGTACATAGTCCAGTTTCATTATACTTCAGCCACTCCTCTATAAGATCACCACAACTATAGAATGAATGATGTGTAGGACACGCTTTTGACCAATTGCAAAAGACAAATTAGCAAGAAGAGGGTCTTTACATGAAGAGGTAAATCTTATTTATTATGTTGCACAGTTAAGTACCTGAAGGACAAAGTTACTTCATATAAAATAGACTGATAGAGTGTATCTTTTTAAATAGCTGGAAATCAAAATATGCAGTATTGGTCTGTACGCATTTCTTAATGTTATGTTGTTTATATGTGAAAGTTCAGATCCATTTTTGTTTGTCTATGTCTCCTCTAAAATCCCCGTACCTCTGTGTGTGACTTCATTAAATTTGTCTGCACCAGTTTGTGCTCCGCTCACAGGTGGGCAATCTCCCACTAGCTGTTGTTAGGCAACACACCATAAAACAAATGGTCATAAATTCCAGCAAACTCTGTTTTATAGAGAATAGTATTCCTCTGCTCACAGAATTATTTAAGGAATGTTATAGGGTGGAGCTCAGGTTTGAAGCTTGACTCTGAAAACATTATACATAGCCCTGTTGGCCAAATGTTTGCCATAATATACACACTTGTCACTTTGTACAGTAAATATAATGTAAAACTGTTCACTGTATACTAACCATTTGACAGTTTCCTACCAATCAGCTAAGCAGTTTGTAAAATATGCTTTTTACAGAATTTATACATGATGTCTCCCAGCCTTTTTAACCTTAAAAAAATAGTTATTCAATATAAATACTACCTCAGTGTAATCCTCCTTTCTTCTATATATTTAAAAGTAGATTAAAAGAAAACATGTAATTCTGAAAATCCCTTTAACTTGTTTATTGTTATTAGTGGATAACTGTTTTATTGCACCTTCATTTATATCTTTTTGTACTATAATAAATTATTTTATTATTCTATAGAAATTGCATGAAATGGCAGCAATATATTATTATAATTATTATTACCATGTATTTTTTCAAGCGTCACTATATTGATACAGATTTAGGAAATTTTATCAAAATCCTAAACCACAGGGAATTCAAATCCAAATTTTAAAAAAAATAGAAAAATTATGCAATAAAGTGTTCTTTCTTGCCTCCAATGAACCAGTGAATGCCGCTATTATATACTAATTTAGTGCCATACAACCAATCAACACAATCCATTGGACAAACCATATTTGTACTACCCCAGCCTTGTATACAGACTGTTGTATGAATATAACCTTTTTTTACTTAGAGAATGTAACTGGAGAAATCATTTGGGAAAGCCATTGCTCCATCTATAATATGGCTCCTAAGATCCCCTACTTAACTATTGAATACATCTCTCTTCTCCCAGCCTGTGCATACTGGGGTAAAGGGTCTACTGCCTTAAAACTATAACCCCCACACAATGTAGATCTCTATAGAAAGATATTGCATAAAACAGCTCATATGTAAACCCTGCTTCATGTAAATAAACCATTTTCATAATAATATACTTTTCTAGTAGTATGTGCCATTGGGTGATCATAAATAGAAAATTGCCATTTTAAAAAATAAGGGCCACCCCCTGGGATCATACGATTTACTGTGCCCACAAACAAACCAAACAAACTTTACTTCTTAGGTCACATGAGCCAATTAACAGACAGAGTTATGTATTTTGCTTCAGCACTTCTTCCTGTTACAGTTAGAGCTGCAGTATTTCTGGTCAGGTGATCTCTGAGGCAGCACACAGACCATCCCGAAATGGGGGTTCAAGGCAAGAGATGAAAAAGGGCAATATTTACCTAAATATATATTTCAGTTTGGTAAGATTTTTTAATATGTCACTTAATATGATATAAACTATCAGTTGCATAAGTATTCATTTTGGAGGTATAGTTTTCCTTTTATTATGGTGGGGCCTGCAGCCTGAGGTTCTGATGGTGGAGCAGAATGCAAAGTATGGAAAACATGGAACCTTGCACTGTTTTTTGCACTTTGCACCCTGTCCCACCATCAGTAAATGAGCCCTCTATTTAATTGTTGTGTGAATATCCATGACAATAACAATGTTAATATTCCCTAGCCTTGTTGTTATTACAAATAGGTATAATTTTGTGCCCTACTTATTTAGATGACTTGAGGGCACATTTACTCGAGTGAAGGAATAGAATAAAAAATACTTCAAATTTCGAAGTATTTTTTTGGCTACTTCAACCATCGAATTGGCTACTTTGACCTTCGACTACGACTTCGAAACGAAACGATTCAAACTAAAAATCGTTCGACTATTCTATAGTCGAAGTACTGTTTCTTTAAAAAAAACTTTGACCACCTACTTTGCCACCTAAAACCTACCGAGCATCAATGTTAGCCTATGGGGAAGTTCCCCATAGGCTTTCCTAGCTTTTTTGATCGAAGGAAAATCGTTCGATCGATGGATTAAAATCCTTCGAACCGTTCGATTAATTAACCCTCGATATTCGACCCTAAGTAAATGTGCCCCATAATGTAAATGTGATTTTCCTGTAGATGTTTATTTGATGCTGATGAGTTTACAAAGAACTGCTCTGAAGCCTTGACCTATTTGGGCCATAATTGTGGTTTGTTTGCCAGGCTTCGCAGCCCATTCTGCTGACCATAAAAGTTAAAGAGTAGATAAGTTAGCAGGAAATGTCAGCCCTTTTGTGGTCAGATTTAGAGGCGGGGTTTTGGCTCTGGTATATTGGAAAGACTGGGTTTTAGGGTAATTTACATTTTATGGAATATACTGCACTTCGCCTTGTCTCACTTACATTACTCACCTGCTGTTTTGCCACACTCTCAGAACCCGCATAACAGAAGAATATTCAGGACCCAAGTGCTTCTCCAAAAAAATCACTTGGAAGCAAGCAGGTAAAAATAATTGAAGAGTTCTAAGAACAGGAATGAGTCTTTATAACAACAAGACAGCATGCCAGATGTAGATTGAGAAGTGACATATAGTAATAATCTGAGAAGCAGAGTTGACTATTCAGGGACAACAATATACATGCTGGGGAGGATGAAAACAAATCCATAAAATACTTTTGCAAATGTGTTGCAGAAGAAAGGGAAACCTAGTAAATGTGAATAAAATGAATACTAATGGCAGTCTCATAAGACCTATTTTGGGGGTAAATATTGTAGTCAATAGAACATGTATTTTTGTAGCACATCTTCCTTTTTACACAACCATGCCTGCTTTGTCAATGAAAATGTAACACTGAAAGTATTTATTATCCTGAAAATGGCAGTACTTGAGGGCAGATTTGAACTCACAGATTAGGGAACATTGCCCTTTAATTATCAAAATGTGGAGCGTTGTATTGTGAAGTAATGCACAGCAGTCTTTTCAGATAATAAAGGAGTCAAAGGTCCAATCATATAAACCTAAAGCAAAGCAATAATTCCAACCCTAGGAGGTCTCTAGTAATTTGTGCCTTTGAGCCTTTCATTTGTTAAAAGTGTCAGTTACACTGATCCAACTGAAGAAGAAACCCTGAGGCAGCTTGCCGCTGCCGAATACCTGGAATAGTGGGCCTTTTGAGGCTATTGCACCTTTGCAAATGCCTGTTGTTACAAAAGAGACATTTAGGGTGATTCCTGCACCCATACTACTACTACTACTATATAGGTATGATCAGCTAGCTATACCTACTTAGTACACATACCCCATGGAGAGTAAGAGAAGAAACCTCCATTGCGGAGTTAATGTTTGCCTGTGCTAAATAGAGTGTAAGTGCTACCAGGGGTAATAGCTGACATCAGCCAGTAGACCCTTTTTATACACATTAAAGTGTGCATAAGGCAGCAAAGCAGATAATTAAGCCTATCAGATTCCTCTCTCTGAGAAGGGTGGACCTGTAGGAAACCTAGTGGATATGGCCCACTGAAAGTTTAGTAAGGCGACCATGTGAGTGACAACCAGTCAGTTTTTAGGACTAGTGTACCTAAGCTGAGATGGTGTAGAAGCATAAAATAGCCCACCTAGGAAAGACAGGAAACAGCCCACTTTAGTGCATTTACCACAGTGGTAACCACCAGCCTACAGACCCAAATATTTTTTGACTTCGCCAGTAGTGTCAGTATATGTCACTGCTGTGTTCCTCATATTGGTACATTATGTTACATAATGTTGCAACATTGCCCTATAGATTTAATAAATATTGCTATAAATTTAAGAATAATATTTCTGTTAAATCATGCACCTCCTCCATGAAAGCAGGTGTACTAATCAGAGTGTAAGGGGACTGAAATGTAACATTTACTCTCTATGATTGAGCTAAAAGAGGGCATTTGTCATGTTATAAGTATAGTAAATGCCAGTTTTTGCTAGAATATCATCATCTTACTTGCTCAGCATTTAAATAAATCTCATGTCTCTTGAAGTAAAGGGGCACAGTGAAAATATAACATCTGCATGGCTGTTTTATGAAGAATTTCCAAGCACAGCTTGGTGCCTTTGCTTACTAACTTATCTGCAGGAATAATATCAGATGAGGCAAATTCTACGCCACAGATGGTGACCCCAACTCGACTACGACCCATGGAAACCATGCAGAAATGTGTATTGGTGGGAGTGCTTTGTGGAATGTAAATGCACTGGTGAACATTTTTTTATCTGCAGTTTCTATTGGATGTTTCTCATGAAGCCCCATGTGTGACACTAGCTTAAGTTGACCCTGATGCCTGTAAACATTTAGCAATATCATGTTGCTCTTCAAAAGTTGCTTATATGTTATGCTATTGTTTGTTTGTTTGTGAGTTCCTTGGAGGAAGATCTTACCTCAGCAATGGGAAGCCTTTTTTCCTGCTGGCTTCTTTTTAGATTATGTGTTTCTTTAAAGCTTTTTAAAGTGTTCACATCTCCCCCGACCATTCCAGCCTGTGGGTTAGTCCAAGCAAATTAGAAAATGTAGTGTTATTATCAGTAAGTTTATAGCACATCAATGAAAACTTATGCAATTTGCCTAATGTAGGCTATGTGTAGATTATATGAATATAAAACTGCAAAATGCAACAAAATGTTGGCATGAATTCATATATAAATATAGTGCATCCTGCAAGCAGAATAATGAAGGATTTGACCAATTCATGCATTAGTTTAACTAAACAAAAACTGATAGATTTTAGATGATAGATGACAAAAGATGAAAGTTTAAGTTGCTTTCCTTTTATACATGAAAGAATAGTTGGGGCATAGGTTGTGCTATTTTTAAAGGGATACTGTCATGGGAAAACATGTTTTTTTCAAAATGAATCAGTTAATAGTGCTGTTGCAGCAGAATTCTGCACTGGAATCCATTTTTCAAAAGAGCAAACAGATTTTTTTATATTAAATTTTGAAATCTGACATGGGGCTAGACATACTGTCAGTTTCCCAGCTGCCCCCAGTCATGTAACTTGTGCTCTGATAAACTTTAGTCACTCTTTACTGCTGTACTGCAAGTTGGAGTAATATCACCCCCCTCCCTTCCACCCCCCAGCAGCCTAACAAAAGAGCAATGGGGAGGTAACCAGATAGCAGCTCCGTGACACAAGATAACCGCTCCCTGGTAGATCTAAAAACAATACTCAATAGTAATAGCCAAGTCCCATTGAGACTGATTCAGTTACATTAAGTAGGAGAAATAACAGCCTGCCAGAAAGTAGTTCCATCCTAAAGTGCAGGCACAAGTCACATGACTAGGGCAGCTGGGAAACCGATAAAATGTCTAGCGCCATGTCAGATTTCAAAACTGAATATAAAAACATCCGTTTGCTCTTTTGAGAAATGGATTGCAGTGCAGAATTCTGCTGCAACATCACTATTAACTGATGCATTTTGAAAAAAAAAACATGTTTTCCCATGACAGTATCCCTTTAAACAGCATTTCTAGATATTTATGTTAGGGCAGATTAGTAAATTATTTTATTTTTTTCTTTTCTCCTGTATCATCATAACTATGTAATCTTTATGTTTGATGTATTTGACCTATCTACTGTACAGCGCTGATGATTATGTTGGTGCTTTATAAATACATGTTAATAAAGATTCTCTTACATATGGAAATAAGCTTCCTGCCTACGCTGTTCTTGTAATGAGTTCAACTTGTTTGCCTGTGTATATTTGGTTATATTCATAGGCAAGCATTCTGGGAAAGGAATGAAGGTACACTGGTACCTATCATACCAGATGTTGACTTTAAAGCATATCTTTATGCAAACATTTCTCAACAGTTAATAAATCAAAGATATACATTTTAAGACTGAGATACCTGGAGGAAACATGGAAAAAACACACATATATATTTTATTGAATGTATGCCGCAGGAGGGATGAATGCTGTTGAGACATGTCTGGTGAGATGTGCATTCTGTGACATTGTAATTTTATGCACAGAACATGCCAACTTTCCAAATCAGAAGCAAAGTGAGAGGGTCAAGTTCTGAGCTCTATAAAAAGTAACTTTTAGGAATATTGACAAGTTAATGCATAATTGCTTTATATGGATTCTTTATAGTTAGATGGGTTCTTTACTGCTAGGCACTTCACACTCCAATGCTGACCTTTGCTTTTTTTTTGTTACTCTATTTCTGATAGTTCCTAAGTGCGCTTTCTGTTACTTGACCCTTGCCTGTTCTTGACTTCCCCTGTACCACTGCCTGACCCTTGCCTGTTATTACTTCTGGATCCTGACTCTGTACTGTATTACTGTTTGGTTTTGACCCCGCCTGTTTTTCCCGACTACGCTCCTGGTTCCAGATCCTGTACTGAACCTCGACTATGTTGCCTGTTCCCTGTCCAGTACTCCCTCTGTTAATCAAGCAGTGGTGGAACAACAAGAAGGACTGGGGGTGTGGCTGAATAGCTTGCCCCATTGGGTTTTTCAGAAACTGTGGCATGTTGAGGATGTCGGGTGAGCATATGCATACGACTATGAGTGGAGAAAGACCTGGTACACATTTTGCACCTGGGCCCTGTGGTTAAGTTACTGCTACTTGGCCTGCTATTTCTTCTTCCCTTCGGTGTTAAAATGATGTTCTCAGTGTTCAGGTTATGTTAAAAGTACAAATGGTGGAGAAACATGTGAAAATTTGCTTAAGCATATGATCTCCTCTGAAAAGCTTTTTTTTTCTCATGTGATGCACTATGTTTTTAAATTGAAACAATAAAGATACTGGACTTTTAAACTTTAAATCCACGGTGCGCCTTTTGCTTCACTTCAGTTGATGTTAATTTTCACTGGGTCTGGAGGTGCTTTCTTTTCATGTTGCATGTGGTGTTATGGTAAGTGCTCCCAGAAAATTCTTTAAAGGAGAATTCAACCCCTCACGGTGATAAGTCCCCACTGGCCCCCCTCCCTGCTTCCCCCCTGCTAAGTGTTACCCCACAATTGTGTCCCCTGTAGGATTACTGACCGTACATGCAGAGTGAGCTCAGCAGAGCTCACGTGCACCATCTTCCGGTGCGGTACTTCGTTAATCTTCAGGTCTTCTTCCTTCCCTTCGGCAATTTCCTTCACTTCTGGCGCATGCGCAGTTGTCGTGAACCGGAAGATTGCTCCAACTTCGCATGCGCCAATATGGCACTCACTTTACAAGGATTACCGAAGTGCCGAAGATGGTGCCCGTGATGCGGTCAGTAATCCTACAGGGGACAGTCAGTAATCCTACAGGGGACACAATTCTGGTGTAACACTTAGCAGGGGGCCAGCGTAGGGGGCCAGTGGGGATTTATCACCGTGGGGGGTTTAGATTTCCTTTAATTACAGCAGAGAGAGGATCAGAACTGGTAATTCATGATAAGAGCAATACAAAAACAAAGAAAAGGGAACGCCAAAAATTGCATTTTAAAGAATGATATGGCCAATACATATTAACTGTAAGAAAGGGAAAGCATTAAATAGCAGAGAGCAGTTGAAGACATGTAAGCAGCATGCATGTATTTAATTCTGGGTAAGGGCTTAAGAACAAAGACTGGATGGGCTTAAGAACACAAATAGACATGGGAAAGAATAATAGATATTTAGAGAATGAGTCATGGTAGAAAAGGAGCCCAATAAAGATATTGTGAATACAGGTGGGAGGAGAGAAGATTCATAATAAGTAATGGGTATCTGGTTTTAAATGGGATCCACCTTGTTGTTAAAGTAGTCAACAAAAGCTTGTGGAGAGAGCATGGAAGAGAAAGGCATCAGGAGAACAATGAAACAAAGTCATGGGGGTTTGATTTACTATTCTTCACGATCATTATGTAGTCCTGTTGTTTTGCTGAAGACTAAGCAGGCTGAAAGGAGGAGAGAAAGATTTATAATAGAAGAGGAAATAAGCCTGCATATTAGATTTAGCCCAGTGAGATTAAGTATAATGGGTGCTGGGAAAAAGTGAGATGTGTTTTAACTTACATATTACTCTTTGTCTGTGCAGTTCCTATAAATGATGTATGACCATGTTTCCATTGATAACATTATTTACAAACACAAGTCAGTGTTTCAAGTGCAAAATTTGGATACAAAGCACCATATTTTTTTACCCATAATGCATCATCCCACCCTCCACATTTCCAGCAAAATTCTGTGAACATGCTACATTACATCCACCACTTTCATGCAATGCACCAATGCGGATGCAAATTAGCATCTAGTAAATCACATGCATGTTGTTTTCCCTGCATAAGTGTTCAATTTTACAATTTCAGAGCATGGCATGCACCACATTCAGGATTTGGTTTCAAAATGCATCTGAACTCCAGCACTTTTTGCAGGATTCAGATTTAGTAAAATCTTTAGGGCTAGAAATCAGTTTGGCTCAACACATGTATCTCTGGGCAACTGAACTTGAAAAGGAGCAGCTTTTAAATGTATCTCAAATTGAAATGTGCAAATTAGAGTTTAGAATTTGATTCTCTTAGTTACATACATCATTGTGTTATAGATTAGGAGGAATTGTTACTCCAAGCATAGCTAGGGTACTATAATAATTGTGTAATGACCACGTTATCAGGGACCTTGTTCAGTAACAGTACCTTTGCATGCACAGGTAGACCCTGTGGGTTCTGGTGTTCACCGACGCCCATTTGGGGCCCAGGCTTTCTGCTGCAGAAGCCAACAAGGAAGTGCGTAAGAAGTCTGTAAGCGAGGTAACAGCAGGAATAAAGAGAAGACATAGTCAAAGTCAGGCGAAGGGTTCAAGACAGTCGGCAGAAATCGTAGTCTAGAGTCAGGCAGAAGTCAAAACCAGGAATTCAAAGTCTGGGCTTTTAAGGATGTTTTGGTGCCAAGATTCGAATTTGGTGCCACTTCGTGATGTCATGACGTTTAGCATCGTGACGCGAACGACATGGCGCTCAGCGTCTAACGCCAGTATCAAAACAGGCTGGGAACCCTGAAGTGCGCACCTGCGCACAGAGTTTCTTGGAGAGAAGAGAGCGCCATAATATCCCGGCGCATCTTACAAATTGGTATAATAATTTATTTCTACAAAAGTCATCATAACAGTGTAGAACCTTCCTTCCTTAACTTCAATCACCCGTTTCCCCCCAGGTTTTAGTGTATACATAAAACTGTATATCAACTTCTACAACCTTCGGTCTCCAGTGCTATTCCTTTACTCCATATGTTAAGCAAGCCTTCCACTGATAAGCACTGATTGTTCCCCAGCATGACCTATCCACTTCTAACTTGGGTTTCAGAATGCCTGTCCATGATCAGTAGTAGCAAGTAGCTTAAGTAGCTTCTACCTTGCATGGTAGAACTACCAGGAGGACTGCACAACAGTTTGTCCCCATGGGGTTTGCCAGAGATACTGCAACATGTTGAGGATGGTGGGTGAGCCTATAGGTATAAGTATGGGTGGAGAACAATCAGGGTGCAGTGTTTTATCTTGGAAACATGAAGGAAAATCATAGACCCCCTCTGGCCTTAACAGAATGAAGCAGGCCACAAAGTTAATTTTCTAAAAAACGCTAATGTTGATAAAGGAACAGGTTTAGTCCTGATCCCTCCAAGCAGAAGTTAATAGATGGCTAATATGAAACTGAGAAATAAACTTTTCATGAGATTTGGTTAAGTGGTACAGTTCTGTGTAATGATGCAGTCTTTAGGTGCAATTAGTGGTGAAATGAAACAGGGATAGAGAGACCAATTAACTGCTAAATGTATTATGTGTACTTTACTTGATAAATGCATCACCTGTAATGTGCCTGCAAGACATTCAACCCACAATCCTCTGTCACATTTGTGGGGTTAAAAACATTGCCAGGAATAGAATCTATTCTGCAAAATGCTTAGAACTAGGGGTTTCCTCTGGCATCTTCATCACTTTTATACTTTAAATAAACCAAAACAGAAATATTTTGACATAAACATGAATTTATGCAATTTACTATAGTTATGATCAGGGCACAATGTGCTGTTTAATATTTCAGAAAAAAAAAAGAAAAATAGTAGCATTATTTGCTTAGAATGGACTCTATAGGTGACAGCCTAAAGTATCCCATGTCTATACTATGCCTCAGACGGAAAATTGTTAGAGCATATGCTGCTTCTTTAAAGCTATAGTATATCTAGGGGGTGAACAATTTAAGATTTCAAGGGTATTTTTCCCCAAACTCAAATTTTTGGGATAAAAAAAACTTGAATTGTTCGAGGTCATGTAAAAGTCAATGGCAGAGGTCCCTTCAACCATTTGAAGGTCTGTAGCCTTCATGATGTTTGGGGGGTTTTGTTGGTGGGTCTTACTTGAAAAGTCAAATTATTTTTTTGCCTAAAACTCAATTTCTTCTCGTTTTTAGGTTCTTCACCCCAAATTCAATGATTCAAGCTTTCTCCATTCGAGTTTCTTTTTTAAAAAACCCTCACGAACCTTTAAAACTCGACCTTTGATAAATGACCCCCTAAGAGTATAAATTGGTATAAATATGGGGTGGATTGGACTTCCAGAGTACCAGAGGATCTTCTAGTGGGCCAGCACCCTCTTTGGACTCCAGTCTGGGAAACTTGCCATTAGATCTTTCTTATTTGCACCATAAACTGGTACAATCTCTATGCCATTTGGCACTGCCGTAGTAGGGAGCTGACACGGAATATGACCATGGAGAACCTTGTAACATTTCGTAAGCTTTAATAAATTTTCTTACATACTGTACATGGCATTGTTTTATCATCTGGAATACAAGTAAAACAGTTTTTTCAGCATGATATTGCTCATTCATTTTATCATTTACCTTGTTTCAAAACACAGAAATGTTTGCTTTTTTTAACCACAGTCCTTCCCAATGTCCACTCATATTAATCCTTTTCTGAGGGTTTTGGAAGCTTAGTTGTTTTCTCCTATGTATTACCCTCTATGCACACCGCAAGAGGCAAAGAAAATAGTAAATGACATCATTGTATGTATATGCAATTATATTGCACTGATCTCAGCTCACAATTCAAACAAAAGAGCAGAGGACCCCAAGCAACAGGGGTTCTTCACGATAAGCCATTATAAACTCAAGTTTAGTAACTCAAGATCCGGAAGAAAGTAGCAATTTTCATGCCTACCTTTTCACACACTGCATCCAAAAACAGATTTTTTACATAATGGAAAAAAATATATGCAACTTCTAATATACAGTAATTCGGGATTTTCAAAGGTTTTAAAGTTATTTGTAAATGTTTGCAAATGCAGCGTTTGCTTATGGCTTTCTCTTCTCAAAGTCTGACTCTTAGGGCAGAGACACACGCTGCAATTTGGGAAGATCAGTCGCCCGGAATTGCTAAAAACAAAGTCTACATAACCCCCATCCACAAATTTAACAAATTTATCAAGAAATCAGTTTGAAAAAGTTGGTGCGGGAAAAGTCTCAATAAAAACGTGAATCAAAACCTACATTCAAAGACATACATTATGGTTAACTAAGAACAAGCAGTATTTGCCTTGTCTGTGGTTTTGTTAAATAGAACAAATAATAAAGACCTTTTTATTAAATGAGGTAGGATTGCTTCCTGCTGGTCAAATGTAGAACTGCAACTTGCTATAATGGCTCATACTTAAGCTCAAGATTAATTTCAGTTGCAGGTTTTACTGGTCTTTGTGTGCATTGTAAAGCTTCGAATAAAAGAGCAGCTGATTTGCAACAAGCATAGTAACATAGCAGATGAAATAAAAAAAAATTGTTGAAGTGAAACTTGCCTTAAAAAAATAATAATCCTCTCCAATTAGGGTTGCCACCTTTTCCTTTGCCCAACTCCGGGCAGGTGAATTTCTTAGTCAGCACCTATATCTCCCAATTCTCATCAGTCCTGGTGCACGTCAACTCCGGGCAGGTGACAACGGGGGCAGGACTGATGGCGTGGCAATCAGCGATTGGCTAATCGCCATTTTATTAACTTCAATGTCCTGTCCTAATTTTTCACCTGTACAGCCAGAGCCGGGCCAGACGCCCTAGGAAACCTGGCTGTTCGCAGCGTGAATATGCGAAATGCAGGTCATAGCACGCATGCGCAAATCAACGCATGCCTGCGTGGAAGAACAAATAGATGCGCAAATATAACAGACAGACAGAGAGAGGGAACCGGACATGGGGTAGGCGACAGAGGAGGTATGTGCCTAACGCCCCCAAGCTTTTGCGTCCAAGGCAGATGCCTACTCTGCCTACCCCTAGTTCCGGCCCTGCGAACAGTACTTTCAAAAACCATGGATAAAAACCGGACAGCAACTTTTGTACCAATAAAACCCTCTTTTGCATCTAATGTGTCTGCCAGTCAGTGGTACAGCACACCCCATTACCACACTGGGGCCAAAAAAAGCCACCCCTGGTAACTTTAAGCATCAAATGTCCAGTTCAATGAATTAAAAAACATTTATTAGGACATATCAAACGGTGACCTAATGTGTTTCATGCCTGTCAGGGCACTTACTCATAGGCTTATGAATAAGTGCCCTGACAGGCACGAAACAGATCAGGTCTCCATTCGATATGTCCTAATATATATTTTGTATTTTTTTTAATTGATTGATTCATTATTATTGTAACAGTATCCACTTACCCTGGTGGTCTAGCGGTGCAAGGAGGTCGGCCGGGATGCAGCTCCTCTGTAGTTCTGGGGCCTTAGGGCACACGCGCCGCACGTCTCCTTCTTTTATAGGGGCATGCGTGCTGGCGTACCCCAGCACACAATGGTGCAAAATTCAAATGGATTTAAAGGGACATTTTGTATTTTCTAGTTGCCTGTTATAGGTTTATTCCTGTCTGATTTTGATACCTGTTGTGACCCCCCTGAGTTCTGAAATCCTGACCCTGCCTGGCAACCAACTGTTCTATCCGTAACCCTCCTGATTGATCTCCTGGTTTGACCCTTGCCTGTTTGACTCCGCTTGTACTCTGCCTGCCCCGACCCGGCCTGATTTGACTTTGCTTTCTGTCTACGCCTTGTACTGCGACCTTCTGCCCAAAGACTTTGCCTTACCGTTTGCTCGTTCAGAACCCTTCACTGCACCTCTCTTAATAAGACCTGGTGGCACCCGATTAGCCGAGGGCTCCTCCTATCTGATACAAGGCTTTCATAATCTGACTCGCAGACTGGACACTCCGCAACAGTCGATAAGTCCAGTAGTTTCACCTCCTGTTGCCGTCCAAGTGGGTTCTCATGCCGCAATGGGTAATATTCATAAACCCCATGAACCCAAAACTTCTTTCCCTGAAATATTTAGTGAGGATAGAACAAAATTTTTTGTCTTTCAGGAGGCATGCAAACTATACCTGAGTTTTTTCCCTCACTCCTTCACTACTGGGGAGGAAAAAGTGAGGTTTGTATTGATCTTATTACAGGTTGACCCTCAAATTTGGGCCCTACGATTATCCTCCTCTGGCTCTGCCCGTTTTTCCCTTGAAACCTTCTTAAACACCATGGCATTACTTTATGATGACCTGGATCGTGCCTCATCTGCCGATACCGCGATTCGTAAATTACGCCAGGGAAAACGGGATGCTGAGGTGTATTGAGTTCCGCCGGTGGGTTGTAGAAACTGGTTGGAACGACATGGCTCTTCGTAGCTCTCTGATACTGTCAAGGACAGCTTAGTAAACTACCCTCTGTCTACTAATTTGGATGATTTCATGTCTCTTGCCATCCAAGTAGATAGAAGACAGGGAGAGAGAAGGGGTTTGAAGGGTACTTCCTTTCCTACTGGGTTTGCTAATGTTAAGCCAACTAACCCCTCTGTGCCTCTACCTCAGTAGGAACCCATGCAATTGGGAAAAAGTCATCTAACTCCTGAGGAAAAGGC
The DNA here is from genome assembly GCF_017654675.1 of Xenopus laevis. Lineage (NCBI taxonomy): Eukaryota > Metazoa > Chordata > Amphibia > Anura > Pipidae > Xenopus > Xenopus laevis. The sequence goes on along the minus strand of NC_054377.1, from coordinate 118,588,179 downwards.
CCGCAGGTGGTCTCAGGGTCTATTTATTTACTGTGGGGACAAGGGTCATTTTCTCAACCAGTGTCCTAAGAGGCCAGGAAACTTCAAAGCCTAAATGGAGAATGGGAGCTCAAAAATTTTCCCAAATTTTCCTCTAGGATCATGGTACTTGTTAAGTTAACCTGGCCTACTGTATCTGTTAAGGTTTCTGCTTTTGTGGATTCTGGGGCGGCAGGAAATTTTGTGGATGCGGCCTTCGCAGTAAGGTTTAATATCCTCTAATACCCCTTATTCCTCCCATGAGAATCTTAGCCGTAGACTAAGCCCTTTGGGGTCAGGTTTGGTAACTAAGAAAACTGTGGCATTGTCCATGTGCACCAACAACTTGCACTCTGAGGAGTTATCCTTCTATGTTATCGAGAGTTCTTCATCTTCTCCTCTAATTTTAGCTGCGGCTTATGCTGAATTCTCTGATGTTTTCTCTAAAAAAGCTGCAGAAACATTACCCCCACAAAGGCGTTATGATTGCCCAATTGATCACATCCCTGGGTCTATTCCCCCTAGAGGGAGAACTTATCCTCTTTCGTTGCCCAAAGCCCAAGCAATGAAGGAGTACATGAAAGAAAATCTCAAAAGAGGTTTTATTAGGCCCTCTAGTTCCCCTGCTGGTGCTGGGTTATTTTTTGTGGGCAAGTAGGATGGAGGTCTTTGCCCATGTATTGATTATAGGGGCCTTAATAAAATCACCATCAAAAACCGCTATCCCCTTCCGCTGATTTCTGAGTTATTTGATCAGGTCAAGAATGCTACCACCTATTCTAAACTTGACCTTAGGGGTGCATATAACCTCATTCGTATCAGGGAAGGGGATGAGTGGAAAACGGCGTTTAACACCAGGGATGGCTACCGCGAATATTTAGTTATGCCATTCGGCCTTTGCCATGCCCTGCAGTGTTTCAGGAATTTGTCAATGACAATTGGATAACCCCATATATGTATTGTTGGTTGTAAAGATACAGCCACCAAACTCCCCAAAGCCAGTGCATTGCTTCAGAGATATTATTATTATAATTAGGGATGCGCCGAATCCACTTGTTTGGACTCGGCCAAACCCCCGAATCCTTCACGAAAGATTTGGCTGAATACTGAACCGAATCCAAACCCTAATTTGCATATGCAAATCAGGGGTGGGAAGGGGAAAGCATTTTTTACTTCCTTGTTTTCTGACCAAAAGTCACGCAATTTCCCTCCCCCTAATTTGCATATGCAAATTAGGATTTGGGTTCGGTTCAGAGGGGAAAAAGGATTCAGCCGAATCCGAATCCTGCTGAAAAAGGCCGAATCCTGAACCGAATCCTGGATTCGCTGCATCTCTAATTATAATTAGGACATGTATTTATAAAGTGCCACCATACTTCACAAGGCTGTACATAAGCTTACAGGCCACCCTGGCTAAAATATATAGGGGTGGGGATAAATTATACAAAAGGTATAAAAATATGTAGTTGTGGGGGAAGTGTATGTTGGAGAAATACTGAAAGTGATATATCTTATTGAGGAGATAATATGTCAACAGAATGTGATGTTTAGTAGATGATTAGATTAAGACAGAAGGTCATGGAAGACATTGGAGACTGGCTTCAATTGAATGCAGTCAGTAAAAACTAGATTGAAGTGGGTCAAGTAAAGACATTAGAAAGAAAGGGGGTTAAGGAGTAGTAAACAGCTAGAAGAAGACAAATGATCAAGTTATGAATTTTTTTATAGTAAGAGTGATAAGTGCATGTTTAAAGTAAGAAGGGAATGTCCCAGTGGAGAGAGAGAGCATTATCCAATATATGAGAACGTGTGTGGGGGCCTGTGCCAAGTGCTGGCCTATGAGTGACAGGGCTGGTATTGGGTGCTGCCATTTCATTCTTAATGGCGTCTATGTTCTCTTGAAAGTGTATGGCAAGATCTTGGGCTCTAAGAGACGAGGGTCAGGCTGGAGTGGGCAGAGGAGGAAGGTGAAAACTTGGAACAGGCATTTTGGATTAGATCACTGTGAGGATATTCATTTTGTAAAATATGTTTTCTTGGCAAGAGTGAGGGCAGTATTGTAAGATTAAAGCATTCATATGCAGTGTATGAAGTCTGCTTTTACAGCTAAAAACTGAGGGCTGTGCTCTAAAATCACATCTTGTAGTTCTTCCATTTTAAACCCCTCCCCCTTCAACTGTGAACTATTTGCAGCTAAAGTTTCCTTGGGCTTCCCTATATTTGGCTAGACTCCAGTGCATCCATATTTCCTCCTGTTCTGAATCATAGGCAAGTTCATTTATTGATCCTGTTATACTCTGCCGTTACCTTCACCTTCAATCTGGCATTGCTCCAGGAGTCCCACAGCATCCAGCGCCAATACACCCAGCAGACTTGTCTCCAAAATTAAAGGACCAGAAACCTCAAAAAATTAAATTGTTTTAAAGTAATAAAAATATAATGCAGTGTTGCCCTGCACTAATAAAACTGCTGTTTGCTTCAGAAACACTACGATTGTTTTTATAAATAAGCTGCTGTGTAGCAATGGGGGCAGTCATTCAAATGAGAAAAGGCTCAAGTTACACAGCAGATAGCAGATAAGCTCTGTAAAACATAATGTTGTTATCTGTTATCCACTATTTATAGCCTTTTGTTAAATTTCCACCATGGCTATACAGCAGCTTTTTTATATGAATTATAGTAGTGTTTCTAAAGCAAACAGGTCAGTTTTACTTTAAAACACTTTAATTTTTTGGTGTGAGGAATAGTTACTGGAGAAATTGACATACAGCATCTGTCAGCTGTTTTGCTCTCATTCATGTCATTGTGGCTGGGCAGTAACATACTTAAGGATGCACCGAATACAGGATTTGGTTTGGGATTCTGCCTTTTTGAGCAGGATTTGGATTTGGCCAAATCCAAGTACCTGGCTGAACCGAATCCAAAAAGTCACATAACGTTTTTTGGCACACAAACAAGTAAGTTAAAAAATGTTTAGCCGCTTGCTGCTTATGCAGTTCTCTTTGCCGCTTTTCCCCTAATTTACATATGCAAATTAGGGTTTCCGATTCGGTTCAGTATTCGGCCAAATCTTTCACAAAGTATTTGGCTGAATCCTAATATAGTGGATACAGTGCATCCCTAAACATAATAAACCTACATTTTAAGGATCCATGAAGCTGCGCATTTCAAGGAGAAGGAAAGCTACAGAGGCATTTTATTGCCAATAGATTAGCTGCAATAGTACAAGCTAGAATGCTATATTTATTCTGTAGAATGTTTTACCATACCTGAGTAAAAAGCTCTTGAAACTCTCTGTTTGTTTAGAATAGGAGCTGCAGTATTAATGTGGTGTGACATCACTTCCTGCCTGAGTCTCTCCCTGCTCTGGGCTCAGATTACAGTAGAGAAGGGAGGGGTGGGGGGAGAGGAGCAAACTGAGCATGCTCTTGCCCAGGGCAATGAGGTTTAAGCTGAAGGCAGGAAGTCTGATACAGAAGCCCATGTGTACACAATAGAAGGAAAGAAATGCAGTATTTCTTTTGACTCAGAGCAACATTACTTTGGGGGTTTACTGGTATATTTAGATGGGCCTTTCTGATAAGGCTTACTTAGTTTTAACCTTTCCTTCTCCTTTCATATTGGATTAAGCCCTCTCTTTGAGGTGCAGCAATTGGTTAGGCCTCCCATTAGCTGATCACAGAATTTATAATATATATGAAAAGACTGCTGTACAACACTCATCCAATTTTCCATAATCCTGCTGATTCTTAGTATAATGAAGCCAAAAACGTCAATGTCATATATCCATCGTCTGGATAATTATGATGAGACATTAGGTAAATGGTACTAAACTGTGGGTGCCAACAGCATTGTACGATCTCCAAATGCATGAGAGGTGAAGCTGAAACTTTGTATAGATATTAATTGAAAGCAAATGAGAGAATAGTTAACGCTTTAAGTGCTAACTATATTAGCTGTATCTTTTGTGACAAAAGATGGAAGTAAATCTCAACCTCTGTGAACAAAACAGAGCAAAAAATGTGGTGGAATCCTAAATGAATGACATGTAAATGAGAACGGGGCTGACATGTTGGCCATCGGCAAATACATTGTAATATACTAAACCAACATCTGCTAGAAGAGGGCTTGATAAATATAAAAACAATAATATAAATAATTCGATATTTTACGTCCAAATTAATATACACTTTAAAGTAAAGGTAATTGACATACAGCAACTTCATAGGGCATTGGGCAGCAAGAAGCAAGTCAAGAATACATAGCATAAAGTAAACACATTTTGTTAGTACAGGTATGGGATGAATTATTCAGAAACCTGTTATCCAGAAAGCTCCGAATTACAGGAAGGCCATCTCTGCATTTTAATCAAATAATTAAAGTTTTTAAAAATGATTTCCCTTTTCTCTGTAATAATAAAACAGTACATTGTTTTTGATCCCAACTAAGCGCAAAATTCACTAAAGGGCGAAATGGCCTGCGCTAGCGAAAATTTGCCAAAAAGACAATCCACGGGGACATCTCCAATTTACTAACAGGAGTAGAGTACAATTCATTGGCAAAAGAGCTCAGAGTTAACAACGTTTTGCACCCTTTCGCCAAGTAAATTTTCACGATTGTTACTCCGCAAAAAGATGAAGCTACATTCTCAACAATCTTATGTCAGTGACATCATATCCTGTATGCTGAAAAGCCATAAAAAAAGTCAAAACTCTGTTTTTTCATAATTGGGATTATTTTTAAAAGTTGTAACTGTGAAGTTTCGTCTGCGAAACGTAACTTTTCATTTTGATGAATAAGCGTATGCACTGTGAATTAACGTTTGATGAAATTGCCCAAAGTGTAGCGGAGCCTTCCAATGAGAAAAATCGCCCTTTAGTAAATTTCTCCTTAAAGGAACAGTTGTGTAAAAATAAAACTTGGGTAAATAGATAGGCTGTGCAAAATAAAAAAAAGTTTCTAATATAGAGTTTAGCCAAAAATATAATGTATAAAGGCTGGAGTGAGCAGATGTCTCACAGAACAGAACAAATCACAACTTCCTGCTTTTCAGCTCTCTAACTCTGAGTAAGTCAGCGACTTGAAGGGGGACCACATGGGACATGACTGTTCAGTAAGTTTGCAATGGATCCTCAGCATTCAGCTCAGATTCAAAAGGAAACAGTTATGACCTATGAGGCCCCCCTCAAGTCACTGATTGGTTATTGCCTGGTAAGCAATCAGTGGAAACCTAGGGGAAAATTCACTAACCTCCGAAAATTCGCCAGCTACGGCTTTGCTCACAGCACACTTCGCCAGGCGTACATTCGCCAGAACACCGCTAATTCACTAAAAAAACTATTTTTTTAGGAACTCCTATCTATTCTATTGCAATTCGCCTGGTCTGAGGTGGCGAAGGCAAGTCTGTCGCAAGAGGTAACGTTCAGTAAAATCTGCATCTTAGTGAATTTGTGTAGTTACGTCCATTCGCCAGAGCGCAAATTCGCCAGGCGTTAGGGAGCGAAGTACCGATAGAGTCTATCTCCTTCGCTAACGAAGTACCGCCAGCAACCGTTAGTAAATCAGTGAAGTACAATTACGTCACCTTGCCCTTTAGTAAATTTGCCCCCAAGAGCGATGCAAAGCAGGAAGTAGTGTTCTGTTAGACATCCAGTCACTCCAGCCTTTATACATTACATTTTTGGATAACTATATTAGAAACATTTTTTATTTCTATTTACCCAGTTTTTATATAGTATGTTTTGTATTTGCAGTCTGTTCAAGTCTTTCTATTATTCAAGAAGATTATAGTATAATTGTGTGATTAGTGTGCACACAACTCTAGATATGTTGTATAATAATTTTGCTCATGTAAAGTCATCTGTTTGTGAAAGATTGACATGCTGTTCTTTTTAAGCTTCTGCAGAATCACAAGATATCCCATGCCAATTTCATGCATATGTTTTGCTTCTAATCTATTATGCCATCTGTAATACAAGCAGCACACTGACTAAACAAATACTATATTACCAGATACATTTACAGAAAGTGTCATGTTTTACAAGAAAGTGCAATATTTTTGTACACTTCTCTGTTTTTAGAATTCTGCATTTACTCCTAAAGAGAAACTATCTGCTAGGGGCAGATTTACTAAAACGCAAATTAATCAAATTTTTTTATGAAAACAAATCGGACAGACTCCCTTTCATGATTGTAACTCGTTTATCAATAATTTTTCTTGAAAAAATTAGAGCAACAAAACATCAGACAAAATCAATTTGTGTCGTACATTTGACGCTGTGAAATCTCAATATTATCGAGTTTTCACTCTTTCGGATTATTGTCCAGAAAACCCTAAATTTTTCACATTATCCAGAGCAGATCAAGGTCAGGAAACAACTTTAGTGATATCTACCATGGACTATACATGACCTCGAAGTTTGAGATGGCGTATTTTCGGATTTTTAGCAGCTTTGGGGTATGATAAATCTGTAAAAAATTTATTTTTTTTTCCATGAAAAATATGAGTTTTCCCAAAAAAATCTCGACCAGAAAAAATTAAGGTTTAATAAATATATGTATGTATATTTTTATTTGTATAGCGCTCCTTGAGGGCAAAGCACTGTACAGCAAAACAATAAATTAGTAGTGACAAACAAGGGTTCATTGAAGTAAAAAGTAACAATATGTGCATTATTAGAAATACAATAAACATAAATATAAAATATAATTACAATACAGATTAAATGCTCAGTTACATAGTTACATAGTTACATAGTTAAATTGGGTTGAAAAAAGACAAAGTCCATCAAGTTCAACCCCTCCAAATGAAAACCCAGCATCCCTACACACACCCCTCCCTACTTTTAATTAAAATTCTATATACCCATACCTATATTAACTATAGAGTTTAGTATCACAATAGCCTTTAATATTATGTCTGTCCAAAAATCATCCAAGCCATTCTTAAAGGCATTAACTGAATCAGCCATCACAACATCACCCGGCAGTGCATTCCACAACCTCACTGTCCTGACTGTGAAGAACCCTCTACGTTGCTTCAAATGAAAGTTCTTTTCTTCTAGTCTAAAGGGGTGGCCTCTGGTACGGTGATCCACTTTATGGGTAAAAAGGTCCCCTGCCATTTGTCTATAATGTCCTCTAATGTACTTGTAAAGTGTAATCATGTCCCCTCGCAAGCGCCTTTTTTCCAGAGAAAACAACCCCAACCTTGACAGTCTACCCTCATAATTTAAGTCTTCCGTCCCTCTAACCAATTTAGTTGCACGTCTCTGCACTCTCTCCAGCTCATTTATATCCCTCTTAAGGACTGGAGTCCAAAACTGAACTGCATACTCCAGATGAGGCCTTACCAGGGACCTATAAAGAGGCATAATTATGTTTTCATCCCTTGAGTTAATGCCCTTTTTTATGCAAGACAGTGTCAAGGAAACAAAAGGCTAGAGGACCCTACCCTGTATGGCTTACAGTCGAAATGGGAGGGTAACATACAGACACAATTCGGAGGGTTATTAAGGTGATGTAGGTTACAGTTTGTTACACTGTTATTTAAGTGCCAGTTCCCAATTCAGGTGTTATCCAGGTGCTCCCAGACAGGCCTGGACTGGCAATCTGTGGGTTCTGGCAAATGCCAGAGGGGCTGCTGTAAGGTCCCATAGAAACTCAGTATTTAGTGGGCTGATAGGGGCTTTTTGGGCCTCTGTGAGGGCTGATTGGGCCTCTGTGTACCTGAAATGCCAGGACCTATTTTAATTCTCAGTCCGGACCTGCTCCCAGAGGTAGTCTTTGAGTTTCGTTTTAAAAACACTGAAAGAGGATTCTCTCCGCAGAGATTCAGGAATGGCATTCCAAATATAAGGAGCCACAAGAGAGAAGGTTTTATAGAAAGCCATGATAAGGACTTGAGCAGGGAAGGGGCCTGTAGCCTTTTGGATGCGAGGAGAATAATTCTGGAAGTAGTGTTGCAGAGATGGGCATTAGGGAGGCCAGTTAGTAGTAGATTTAAGTAATCTAGTTGGGATAGGATGAGAGCATGCATGAGCGTCTTGGCTGTAGCAGGTGAAATGAAGGGACGGATTTTGGCAATATTGCTTAAGAAAAAGTGACAGGTTTTGACAATGGTGTTAATATGATCAGAGAAGGAGGAGTCAAAGGTTTCCCCCAGACAGCGTGCTGAGTTGACAGGGTTAATGAACATGCCATCAATAGAGATAGTAAAAGGGGGAGTAGGACCAGGATTAGTTGGAAAGATGATTAGTTCAGTTTTTCTTAGGCTGAGTTTGAGGTGGTGCTGGTTCATCCAATTTGAGATAGTTAGGAGGCAGTTAGAGATTTGAGCCTCTGTTACAGCTGTTAATGAAGGGGTGGATAAATATATTTGGGTATCATCAGCATACAGATGATAATTAAAGCCAAATGATCGAATGAGATCTCCCAAAGACAGAGTGTACAGGGAGAACAACAGTGGACCTTGCGGCACCCCCACGTTAAGTGGAACTGGAGATGAGGTGTTGTTAGCATAGCAGACAGTGAATGATCATTTAGAGAGGTAAGAAGAAAGCCAAGATGCAGCCTAGGTACGTATGCCAAACGAATACAGAATCCGCATCAGGAGAGAGTGGTCAACTGTATCAATGCAGATGATAAGTCAAGGAGGGATGGAGAAGTGACCTTTGGCTTTGGCAACCCAAAGATTGTTTGTAATTCTGCACAAAGCAGTGTCAATAGAGTGACCGGGCCGGAAACCAGATTGCAGAGGGTCCAACAGATAATGGGTGTGTAGAAAGTCAGTAACATGGGAGAACACAATACGTTCTAGCAGTTTAGAGGCAAGTGGTAGAAGTGAGACGGTAATTTGACAGGCAGGATGGGTCAAGTGTGGCCTTTTTAAGAATAGGCTTTACAGAGGCCTGTTTGAAAGGCGAAGGGAAGGTTCCATAAGCAGTGCTTGAGCAGAGAAGAAGGCATAGGGTCAAGGGGGTTGTGAGTGGGGAGGACAAGAGAAGCTTGGAGACTTCAGACATTGTTACCGGAGGGAAGCATTTAAGACATGCAAAAGGGGGCTTAGGAAGGAGGAGCTGGTTTGCATTAGTAGAGGTAGGGATCTGACTGTGAATGGACTCTACTTTGTCTTTAAAAAAATCAGCAAAGTCCTGAGGAGAGTGCGTCAGGTTGACCGATACTGTTGATGACGGATGGAGAAGAGTATTGAATAGAGAAAACAGGTGTCGTGGGTTGGATTTGTAAATGTTGATAAGGGTACTGTAGTACTCTTGCTTGACTTTCGACAAGGCAGAGTTGAGGCAGGACAGTAGAAATTTATAGTGAATAAAGTCTGCTTGCGTAATGGGATTTCTTCCACATATGTTCATCTTGTACAGGAGCATATAAAAATCTGGTTTGTGAATTCAGCCAGGGTCGTGGGTTTTGATCAGGGTACGATTAGCCTGTAAAGGGGCAAATGAGCAAACGGTTGAGCGTAGTATGTGCTTATACTCACTTACCAGGGTATCAGGATTAGACATCTCCTTAAAGGAAGTGAGACTGGACCTGAAAGATTGAGCTAAGGCTGGAAGGTCAATGTCACGTGTATCCCAAACTAAGACAGTGGGGGAAGAAGCAGGTGGGCATGGAGAGTGAGAGATGGAAAATGTAACCAAATGGTAATCGAAAAGGGTTCACTGTTAAAACCAAAGAGAGAGAGTTTTTTTAGTAAAGACTAGATCCAGAAAGTGGCCATCCTTATGAGTAGGGGTGTTTGTCAACGGCTGGAGCTCGTAGGAGGAGGTTAGGTGGAGAAACCTAGAGGGCCAGGGTTGTGAAGCATCATCGATGTGCAAGTTAAAATCCCCATGGATGATTGCAGGGCAGTCAGTGCATAGGAAGAAAACAAGACAGGTGTCAAAGTCAGAAAGAAAGGCAGCAGAGGAGGAGGCTGATTGGGGTCTGTAATGACAGCTACACGTACAGAGAATTAAGTACCTCAAAAGAGTTAAATAAGAAGGCTGGAGGAATAGGTTTGAACCGACAGCAAGAGGATAGGAGAAATCCAACTCCCCACCACGTCCAATGGTTCGGGGGCGTAAGAGAAAGAGCCCACCGTGAGAGAATGGAGCCTCAAATGGCATTATTATTTTGTGAGAGGCAGGTTTTGTGCAAGAAGACTAAGTGAATTAGAGCAAAAAAGATCATGGATTAATGTGGTTTTGTTAGTTAATAAATGGACCCCTTAGTGAGACTTTCAGCTTAATAAATAAAAACTCACCCGTGTTCTCTGCAATTCTATGTGGATTTTTATAACCGTATTTTTCATATGGTGAGTTCTATCTTTCACCCATATAGATACAATTCTAAAAATCCCATAGGATTGAATAGAATGTGGGTGATAAACCTGCCCCTTAGTGTATATAAATGCATAGGGAACTGTTCATCTGCTTTACTTGTACCCATGTGCTACTAGCAAAGCAACTGCTGATGTCCACAATGATGTGCATGTATGGGAGTTATTTATTAAAGTCCAAATGCCAAAAACTTGAAAATTACAATTTTGTTTTTACTATATAATCTGAATTTTTAGTGGAAACACATTCTGTGGTCTGCGCTGGAATTAGCCAGAAAATTTGACTATTTCTGACTTGGCAGCCAAAAATCTAAAAATTCGGGCTGATCGGAAAAAACTCCTATAAATTGAGCGATTTGGTTTTTGCTCAATTATTTTTTTGTCCCCAATCCGATTAAATCGTGCTTTTTTAATAATAAATAAGGTCCAATCATGGATTTTAGTTTGGTAGCACTTTTTTAATTAAAATAATCAGAAAAATGTGTATTTGATAAAAAGGCCCTGAGTACAAATGGATGGGGGGGGATAAAATGAAGTTACATACAGTTGCTGGTGTATTCAGGAAAGTGGTAGAGGTACTGTATGTATAGGGGAAAGCGGTATTCACACACTAGAAGGGCCAATCTCCTTTTAGGACTTTGTTTCATATTCATATGGGTTCATATGGGTTGCTTTCATAAGGATATTATTCAAATGCCTAATTAGGAGTTTTACCTTGTGATTTTGCTATTAAATTACAGCTTAAATTTTCCAAGAGCAAGAAATTAATCCGTATCAAAATGTTTTCACCAATGGAAATACCATTGGCAAAAGATCTGCAAAATACAGATATAACTCCCCAGAGCATTGAGACTGTTCATGTTATGTGAGACTGAACTCCCTTGCAACCAGGCAACACTGAGCTATTCTAGAATGGCATCACAGCTGCAGTCCAAATAGCTAAATAGTAAGGCACATTAGAGAGCAATTAATGTTAGCGTTCATGTAATATATAATTTGCAGATATAACAGGAGAATACATACAACAGGAGACACAATTTTAGACCCTGTGGACCCCTTCAGTGCTCAGGCAGCAGTGAGCTTGTTGTCAATCTGCCAGAATATGTTGATGCCAAGACATAGAACTCTGCATATCTTGGGGCTGGCAGTGGTATATTGGAAATACTATTCTAAAAGCAGCAGGATGAATAATGTTAGAGACAATTTATTTAGCAAAATTGTACATTGCTCTCATAGTTTATTTCATATTTTATATTAATATGCAGCTTTATGCTGGTTGACACTGTTCAATAGCTATTTTTATGTTTATCAAACAATTTATAACAGTCTGGACTCTGCTAAAGTTGCCTATCAACAGAGGATTCTAATGTGTTAATGGTCTCACCTTAAATGAGCACAATGATGCCATTATTAGCACATAGACGTATGTCATGATACATACATAGCACAGTTATTTTCCTGCCCCCCCCCCTCAGGTCTTGGCACACGTTAATGGTTCTATACCGGACAATCTTATACTGGTGTGCAACTATGTTAATGCAGTTTCTTTTATTTTACAATCTCTTGAGCAGTAGCTAAAAAGTAGCCTTGATGCATAATAATGCATAAGTCTTAGAAATAATACTGAAAATAATTAACATTATATAGTATCCTCTATCATATATGATATAGACCTGTGGTAGAAACAAGTAAGGGCTGACTGAATTGAATTCTCTATGACAGAATTGCTATGATCCCAATTCATATAACTATACTGGTGAGTCAAGTTTTACCCAATCCTTGCAAAAATGTGTAGTGATGAGCAAATCTTTTCGCCAGGCATGGATTCACAACAAAATTACGCAGTTCACCATTTGCAAATTTTTTCTCAAAAATCATCCGCAAAAAGTTTTGCTGCAACAAAAGTTGCTAAGACAAAATTCTCTCCAAGACAAAAAAGTCAGCATAAGAAAAAAACCGCCCACTGACTTTTATGCATTTGGAGTGAGAAAAAAATAGTTGCGCATAAAAAAATTTGACGCCTACTGACTTCAATTCGTTTTGAAAAGATTTTTTTTTTAAATTTCACAGATTTCTCGGCAAAACAACAGATTATATGACAGCGTTTCTCTTAAAATTATCAGGAACAAATAAAAACCAGTTGCACAGAGGGTTGCCACCTTTTCAGAAAAATTTTACCGGCCAGTGGTGGGGGAGGGAACAAAATGGTTGGGCCATGATGCAAAAGGGGTGGAGCTGCAGGGCGGTGATGCAAAAGGGGGCGGGGCAACATCACACGATGGCCAGAAGATGGAGAAAAGTGGGCCAAGGGCTTTTGTTAAGGGTATTACAAATTTACCAGCAAATACATTGCCAGTAATTTGTAATACCGGTCCCGGCCTTGGCAGGTGTTTTACCGGCCAGGTAAACTACTAGGGATGCACCAAATCCACTATTTTGGATTCGCCCGAACCCCCGAATCCTTCACAAAAGATTTGGCCAAATATCGAACCGAATTTGCATATGCAAATTAGGGGTGGAAAGGGGAAAACATGTTTTACTTTACTGTTTTGTAACAAAAAGTCATGCGATTTCCCTCCCTGCACCTAATTAGCATATGCAAATTAGGATTCAAATTTGGTTCGGCCGAATCCTGCTGTAAAAGGCCGAATCCTGGCCAAATCCCGAACCGAATCCTGAATTTGGTGCATCCCTACTTAGAAGAAGATTTACTCGAGGGCAAAGTGGCCAACGCTAGCATCAATTCACTAGTGTTAACCCCCGCAGGGACATTGCCAAATTACTAACGCGCGTAGGCTTCACTTTGCTAGCGAAAGAGATAGACGATATCGGTCATTCGCACTCTTTCGCCAGGTGACAATTCCCTCTGGTGAATGGACGTTACTCCGCAAATTCAGTGAAATGCAGATTTTACTGAAGTTACCTCTTTCGCCAGACTTGCCTTTGCCTGCTCAGACCAGACGAAGTGCACTGGAGTGCATAGGACTTCCTCAATCCTCTTTTACTTACATCAAATTTTTTAGTGGAAAAAGCTTCTGAGTGATAGCCTGCAAAAGTTTTTATTGGGTAACCGGGTTCCCCCATACACTTTCCAACATATGGAACATTAACTATACAGTGGGCTCATGTGTAGGGCATTATAACAACTCTATTTTCTTTATTAAGGTTCCCTGGACTTGTGTAATGTAATGTATTTGCTGCAACATATACGTCCATTCAACTTTAAATTACCTGCCCTACGCAAATTAACCTGAGTGCAAGACATTTAGCGAATTTGCGCTAGGCAGAAATGAACGCTAGCACATCTTCACTTTCAATTGCTCGCATTGCCGAAGTAACGCTAGCGAAACGTCGCCAGCATTCGCCACCCACAAGGAAACTCTGCATTCCAGTAAATTAGCGAATTTTCGTCTGGTGAAGTGTATCGATGGCTGCAAAGCGGTTGCTGGCGAATTTTCGCCCTCAAGTAAATCAGCCAGAAAGTAAACAGACACCAATCGAGTGCAACTGCACGGATGCAGTGAGACCGCATTAGATGCAGCACAATTACGTCTAATTTAACAACCTCATCCAAAATTACAGTGGAATTCTGGAGGAAAAAACATGAAGATTGTGCTCAAAATTGCAGTGTGCTCACTGCATCGGGCAAAGTGAAAGCTAATTCTAAGCAACTTTTCGATTAATCTTCATTATTTATTTTTTATAGTTTTTGAATTATTTGCCCTTTTCTTTTTAATCTTTCCAGCCATCAAATGGAAGGCGCTGACACCAACAAGATCCTCTGCTACTCTGGTAAGCCATTCGGCCATGGTCTTTTTTTTAATACAAAACCTCACTCAAAAGCAAGTTTATTCTCTTAACAAATAAATAGAAAACTTAATATCACCTTCATTTTGCCACCCTTTTGGCAGTGATCTGTCTTGTCTAATCATCTCCTACACATTAGCTTAAAAAAAGTCAAAAGCTAAAACAAAAACACTGTTTCTATGCAGTGTTTTGTTAACCATGTAAATAAAATCTAAGCTTTAGACTGGAGTTTATTGGTTGCTATGGTTATGTCATACAACTACTTCAGATGCAAGACTCAACTCACTTGTTTGTTAAATTTAATGTGCCAATGTAAACTGGAATAATTAATCCATTTGAATTGATTAATATTTTGTCTGATTTCCAGTTTACTAATTGTAACCCTAAAAAAAACTGCCAAAATATTATAGGATAATATTATTATCCTGAAAACTCTTTTTGTTGTAGTAAATATAGCAATATAGAATCACTATCAACTATGATGCCCATTACTGAAGTCCTACTATTGCACTCAGAGTGGCTCATAAAAGGTTGTACATTTCTTGTTTAGTGGGAAAATGCACAGATTATTTCAGTAGGGCCCTGTACTTGCCAACCTAGGTAGTAACCAGATCTGGACTGAGAGTCAAAATAGGCCCTGGCATTTCAGGTACCCAGAGGCCCCAACAGGCCACACAGAGGCCCAAATCGCACCCCCTCTGACATTTGCCAGAAGCCACAGATTGCCAGTCCCCCGTGTCTAGTAGTAACTGAAGGGCTATTGTTGCCTTGTATTCATCATGCAGGTCACATATGTTGTAGTTACTACGTGCTAAACATTCGCTAATATCCCTTTAACGTCGTCCCTTTCATTAAGGGGCAAATGTATCAAGGGTCGAATATCGAGGGTTAATTAACCCTCGATATTCGACTGGGGAATTAAAATCCATTTGACTTCGAATATCGAAGTCGAAGGATTTTGCGCAAATAGTTTGATCGAACGATCGCAGGAATAATCGTTCGAATAACGATTTGAAGGATTTTAATCCATCGATCGAAGGATTATCCTTCGACCAAAAAAAGATAGCCAAGCCTATGGGGACCTTCCCCATAGGCTAACATTGACTTCGGTAGCTCTTAGGTGGCGAACTAGGGGGTCGAAGTTTTTTCTTAAAGAGACAGTACTTCGACTATTGAATGGTCGAATAGTCGAACGATTTTTAGTTCGAATCGTTCGATTCAAAGTCGTAGTCGAAGGTCGAAGTAGCCCATTCGATGGTCGAAGTAGCCCATTCGATGGTCGAAGTAGCCAAAAAAACACTTTGAAATTCTAAGTATTTTTTCTTCTATTCCTTCACTCGAACTTAATGAATGGGCCCCTAAGCGTATATATCCATTTGAAAACTTCTTTCTGCCCAATGAAACAATACGTAACGTTCCCACGGAAAACTCGATTAATTCAAGTTTCGCATTTCCCAACTTGAATAGAGTTTTTTCCATTCGAGTTTTTTCTTTAATGAAAAAAACATTTGAGTTGTGAGTTAATTCGAGGTATCCTTTAAAGTCCACTTCTCACCTGAGATAAATCTAATTATAAGTAAACAATACATGCAGTTCCAACCTCTTATTTTCACAGTCATTCATTACACCTTTTTAAAACATCAATTCAAATGGGTTTAATTGTAGCTCACCATTTAGAATAATTAATGTTCATCCCGCGGGTTATCCTGTGCCAGTGTCACGATCGCTGCCCGGATCAGTCCCAGGAGCTCCAGGCGGCGTGTCCTCCTTCGCTGACGGCGCTCCCAAAATGGTGGCCGCCACGTGGGTAGCGGCGCCGGCGCAATGACGTCAGCGCGGCGCAGGAACGCCAGCGCATTGATGCTAGCGTATTGACGCTGGTGCAAAAACGCCAGTGTCAGTGACGTCACTATGGTGCCAAAATTTGTGTTTTTAAGGGCGCCCAGGATGCCAAAATGGCGCCCAAGAATAGGTTCTGCTACCATGAACCTGGGTTCCTGTTTTCCTGCCTGTATCCTGATTCCTGCTCCTGCCTTGGTTTTGATCCTCTGCCTGAACTCTTGTTATTTGATCCTGATCTGCCTGCCACTGAACTCTTGCCTGGACTCTGACCATCCGCTTAACCCTTTGGATACTGCGACCTTGCTCCCTCAAGAGGGCTTCCTCCTTGATCCTGACTACCTCCCTGGTGGGAGCTCCCGGCTCCCTGACATTATTCTTGGGCCATGGATCCTACTGAGGAAGCTACGCCTGATGACGGACGAGCGCTCCGCGGACTGGCATCCCGAATGGAGGATTATGAAGCCCAGCAGTACCGCATAGGGCAGGCACTCGATACCCTTCTCTCTCGTATGCCTCCTGCACCCCCTGCTTCCCAAGCTGCTGGAAATCCTCCCATGGCGGCCATCTCGTCTATCGCAGGTTTCTCGTCTGGTGAGTCTTGCATTCCGCCTCCTCCTCGCTTCAGTGGGGACCCACAAGCCTGCAGAGGTTTTGCTACACAGTGCCAGATCCAGTTCGAGTTTCAACCCACGCACTTCCCCAATGAACGTTCCAAGGTGGGGTATGTCTCATTTGGAGGGCAAACCGCTTGAGTGGGCAACATCTCTTTGGGAGAAGAATTCTCCAGTGACTTTTGATGCCAAGGCTTTTGTTCAAGCATTTCGTACTGTGTTTGATGCCCCAGGTCGGGTCACAAGTGCCCCTTCTCGTCTTCTGCAACTCCGGCAGGGAAACCGCAGTGTCAATGACTATGCTATTGACTTTAGAATTTTGATGGCTGAGAATTCCTGGAATGACGATGCCTATAAGGCTGTATTCTATCAAGGTCTGTCAATTTGAATTAAAGATGATCTTGTCTCCAGGGAGTTCCCTGACCTGCTGGAAGATCTGATTGCTCTATCCATTAAAGTGGACACTTGTCTCAGAGAGCATCAAGTAGAGAAGAAGCGCAGTAAAAGATTTCAACCCTTGTTGGCACCTCTTTTCCAAAGACCTCTCTTGCATACCCCGGCTACTCAAGCTTCTACTTCTCCTCCGGAGGAACCAATGCAAGTTGGAAGAGCTCATCTCTCCGAGCAAGAAAGACTCCGTAGACGGGAGGCTGGCCTATGTCTATACTGTGGCGGACAATCTCATTTTGCGAACTCCTGTGAAGCCCACGAGTTCTGTTCCCCGAGGTATATCTAGGGTAACTCATGTAGGGGGCTCTACTCTGAATTCTCAAGAGAACACCCACAGGTTTCTCCTTCCTGTACAGATTCGTCTGGCCACTAAGACCATTGTCGGCTCCGCCTTCATTGATTCTGGAGCTGCTGGGAACTTCATGGACGCTCTCTTTGCCAAATATATGGAAGTTCCCTTATTCCCATTGTCTACTCCCCTTCGTGTCACTGCCATTGATGACAGACCCCTGGAGTCTGAGTTTATTTCCATGATGACTGGGGAATTGCCTGTGCAGGTTGGGACTTTGCATAAAGAAAGATTATCGTTCCTGATTATTTCCTGCCCATCTGTTCCAGTTGTTTTGGGTCTTCCTTGGCTGCGCCTGCATAATCCCACCATTGATTGGTCCGCAGGGCAGATTTCCAGTTGGAGAACATTCTGCCAGCAGCACTGTCCTCCTGCTGAACCCCTCCAGAGGGTGAATATTTCTACATCTGATCTGAAGACTCTACCCTCCTTCTACAAGGAATTCTCCAATGTATTCTGTAAGAAGTCTGCAGAATTCCTTCCTCCACATCGACAATATGACTGTCCTGTCAATCTTCTGCCTGGAACCATGCCCCCTAGAGGCCGTACCTATCCTCTTTCTCCAGCTGAGACTTCCGCTATGAAAGACTATATTCAGGAGAATCCAGCGGGGGTTTATCCACCCTTCTACTTCTCCTGCTGGGGCTGGTTTCTTCTTTGTGGAGAAGAAGGATGGAGGCCTACGTCCTTGTATAGACTACCGGGGTCTTAATAAAATCACAGTTAAAAACCGGTACCCCTTGCCTCTGATTGCTGAACTCTTTGACCAACTGAAAGGGGCTAAGATTTTCACTAAGTTGGATCTCCGTGGGGCGTACAACCTCATCCGTTCGTGAACGACATCTTCCGGGATCTCTTGGGAAAGTTTGTGGTCTTGATCTTCTCCAAGGACCTAGCAAGCCATCGCTCCCAGGTGAAGGAAGTACTCTCTCGACTGAGGAAGAACTCCCTCTTTGCCAAGCTGGAGAAAAGTCCAAGATTCCTTTTCTGTGCTACTTTCATTTACATAGAGGGATTTATAACCACTTACATGGTGTTGCATAATCTTATATACTTTCAGTATTTTTTATCTTTAGATTTTTTGGCAAAAATTTCACTGGATGAATAGGTGGACACTACTTAAAAGAATGGAACTTTCATTTACATAGAGGGAGTTATAACCACTTACATGGTGTTGCATAATCTTATATACTTTCAGTATTTTTTAATTTTTTATCCTTAGATTTTTTGGCAAAAATTGTCTTCACTTATTTGGAGTCAGTTTTTTTACCCTGAGGTATGGTTTGGGGAGTAAGTAAATATCGTACAGGCTTTATATATTGGCACACATTTTTCTTTCATCAACATTGACATGGGGTTATTTTAACTTACACATATGGGGCTATTGCACATATATTCATATAATATTCATATTCATATAAGTGGGGCGATATCTATATCATTGAAGATTTATAGGTGGGACATACTCCCACACCATCCACGCATGAATAGTATTGTATACATTATGGGTTCCAAACCCTGGTCTTTTCCCTATGAGATCACATTGCATGCTATAGGTTTTATAAATGGATCCAATATGTATAAAACACAGTCTCCTTGTACACAGTTTTCTGACGATATGTCTAAGACCCACTAACTAGCAGATTAGTTTACTTTATCCAGAGAGCAAAATAGGAACAGGTGTGTTAAAACAAGGATAGTCCAACCATTGACACCTTATCATATAGAGAGCTCCCAAAGAATGGGGAAATAGAACTTTTATAATAGGATTAAATTAAATTAACTATGGATGCAATAGCCCATGATAGTTTGGTAGATTGATACATAGTGCCAAATATACTCAGGTTTTGGACATTATTGTAATATTTTAATTTGTTTCATGTTAAAGTAACTAAATAGTTAAACATCAGTGGTTACAAATGTCTTGTTTTTAACTGTAATTGAAATGAACTAGGGGATATATATATTGTCTAGTTTTGGTTTATATTATGGATTTTAGATCATTTAAGTATTTAAATTGAATGTACTAATAGTATTTGAATTACTGATCATGTGACATGTGAAACCAGCAATTAATCAAACGCTAGTTTCCTGTAGCACTGGACTCACCCATACAGGATACAACAGGAGAGCCGTGACATGCATCAGAACTTTCTGAAAGGGAAAGCTTTAAGTTTGTTATACAAGTTTCCAACTAAAGGAAGCAAGAAAGATTGAGTTGTTCATTCATTCCTTTAGGGTTTACTCTCTCTAGGAATCTAATCCACCGTTCTTCCCTCTGTAGCAACAATGTGTTGTGGTCACCTCCCTCTCACTGGTCTAGGTACCACTTCCAAGAATTTCCATCTTATTGGCAGACATTGTGTTTAGCATTAGAAAACTGCCTAGATAAAGCGGTATCGGTATATGTGTCTGCTTCAAAGTTACGTATGACATTTTTATGTTCCTTTAGCCTAACCTTTACTGGTCTGATTGTTTTGCCTATGTAGAGCATCCCACATGGACACTATAAAACATAAACTAAAAAGGTGGTATTGCATGTGGCATATGCCTGAAGTTTAGTTTTAGTTTTGTCAGTGGATAGTTAATCTTAGGTCCCTTAATGATCGAGTTACAACAATTACAGCTCATACAGGGAAAATAACCAATTTTTGGTGTACCTTTAAACAACTAATTTTTCTTAGCTGAGTGGGCTGTAGGGCATAATTTATCTCTCAAATTCCTACCACTTTTATATGTAAAACAAGGGGGTTATAGATCCAAAAGAAACTAACATTTGTAAAATTGGCCAATACCTTTTGAATCATTTTGCTATGTTTGTCATACTTACTAACAAACATAAGCCCATCCTTTTCATTTACTTTTTTCACTGGGTATAGCAAGTCCTGGCGATTTATTTTTTGTCATCACTGTATTATTATTTATTTGAATATTGACATCCAAAAAATTGATCTCATGCTGAGGACTCCATAGTGAATTTCACTGTTTTGTGTGACTCATTTGCCATATTTACCCTATCTTCAAAATCATTTATTGGGCCCTCCCAAAAACTAGTATATCATCCACATACCTAAAATAATGTTTTATAGAATGTAGATATGGTTCTGTAAGAAATAGCTTTTTTTTCAATCCATACACAAATAGATTGGCAAATGAAGGAGCTACTGCTGAACCTATTGAGGTACCTTGCTTCTGCCAAAAGTAAGAGTTCCCATATTGAAAATAGTTCTTTTAAAGTACAATTTCGAGACAGTCAAGGATAAAGTATACTTTTTAGTTTGGGGATATTAAAATATGCACCTGATTTTCAAATCTGACACTTTTATGGATGTCCATGGCAGAATGTATAAGGCTAATAGCTTGGATATGTTTATTATTCCTACCATACTTTGTCAACATATCTTAGAATAACTCTAAATATGTTCTAACATACAAATGGCAGATCTAAAAAGAAAATGAGTCTTTAAAAGTGCAGTTACAAAAATAACAATTACTTAAATAAAATGCAATTTAAGAAATATTTTGTTCCCAACTTGTTGATTCTTTAAGCTCTTTTACGCTCTTTCTCTGTTACATGTAGAGGCATCAGCAACATGAGCCAATGCATATTAATGAGGATGCAGGTTAACTTATTTTAACATGGTGGCCAAAATTATTTGGAACACAGAAGGGGTCATTTACTTTACAGTAATGTCCAAAAAAGGCAGCAAGGTTGTTTTGAAGCCCTGTGGCTATCTCCTTAAATACAGTGACATTTGCGTTAGGCAACACTCTATCCAAGGTGGGGGGTGGGAGGCACTGTAAGCATTCCGCTCACCTTAACTTGTGCATCATTCAGAAGTGCAAGTTAGGGAGTGGCAGAAGACACAGGCTAACCCTATGGTGGCCCCCTACCTAAACAAAGTTTTGGTCAATTATCTAAATTGTATCCGGAGATAGATAATAAAGTAATTTAAGGAGAAATGTCATCTTAAGGAGTTTAGTTAAGTTTTTTAAGACATATGGAAAATTGAATTCATGTAGTTGAGCATGAGAACATGTTTAGGGCTAAAGAACAGTTTTTTAGTAAGATTTCTACTGGGAGCTTCTTATTGTGGTTTATAAGGAGCATTTTTTGAATATATTAAGTAGGGCCGATTGATCGGATTAACCCGATATTGTGCTGCCTTTGGTGGGCATATCTGGTTACAATTCGCTCATCTTATCGTGTATGGCCACCTTTAATGGTGGCACAAGTAGCGTTCTGGGAAGAATAGTCGCCCAGCGACAAATCTCCTCTAAATGCATTCCCGTCGGCTAGAATGTGAATCGCCAGTGGGATAGCATTCGGATCACTTCGGTTTTCCGAAGTCGCCGAAGTTTCCTTGTGAGGCAACTTTGGGCGACCTCGGAAAACCAAGAGATCTGAGTGCCATTCCGCGGGAGACTCACATTCTAGCTGGCGGGAAGGCATTTCGAGGAAATTAGTCACCAAAAGAAGAGATTTGTTGCTGGGTGACTAATCTCCCCGGAACGCTACCCTAAACTGACTAGAACCAACATTTGTAACACCTACATGAAACTAGAAGCACATTTGTTTATGAGTAATACTTTTCTAAACTAATGAAACTTGAAAAAATTACACTGATAAATTTCTACAAATTTCACCTGAATGCAATGTGTTCTTATCCCTTTCTATTTAAATAATTAAAAAGATATCTGTCTCAAGAATAAAATGAAGCCAGTAAAAGTCTGAATGACAACCGAATCTTGTAATTCAGCCTGCTCAGGGACAGTTTTAAAAATGCTTCACCCCTAGGCCGTCTGAACTGATCTTCCCCCTGCCACATACGCCACCCAACCCCTCGCACACCCTGGCACAACTGACCCACCTGCATTCAACTATCACCCCCCATGCTCACACTTGAACTAACCTGATGCCTTCTTCGCTGCTGCAGACACAATCGTTGAAGACTGGGCAGGCAATTCAATATCTCCCTCCCAGTCCCCAGTTAAGGTGCGGCCTGCGATTGGCACAAGACAAAGGCCACCAACCCAACTGTGCTACTCTGCTTGTGTATAATGTGTATAGAATATATTAGCAGCATTATTAGTAGTGTATAACTATGTGACAAGATTATATGATTCAGCATTCACTCCAACAAATTTAAAGTGGCACAAGTTTACAGTAAAATGACAATTCACAACACCAGTACTCCCCATATAAACATTGCTACTGCTTGTGCTTCATGTCTTATCATTTGTACATGGGAAAGGTGGCCAGTGCAAAATAAATATGTCATCTACAAAGAAGCAAAATGTGATGCATTGGTGCTTAAAGTACCTATACACAATAAACATATCATTGAAACAGTAAAACGGTAAACATGAACAGAATCCAATTACCTAAAAACTTTACTTTTTTTGAGTGTTATATATTTCTATGCATCGGTTCTATTTTTAATTTATTACACAGCTGTGTACTTACTGTAGTCAGTTATTGACGTATGTGTGCAGAACTGTGATTCCTCTTCTTAGTTGCAGGTATATTTCTATCCTTATTCTCACACAGTGTGAATATTTTTACGTCTATTTGCTTCCTTCAGTGTCACTAACTTAAGAAAACAGTGAAAGTGAGAAAAATCAAGGAATTTTAAATAATTGGTTCAGCAAATTTCTGCATGTGCTGAACAGCAAATTAACATATTCTGCACCGAAATAGGACATGTGCTTCCCAGAGGGCCAAATGCTGTGCTCTCATTTACTTATACAACAAGTAACATATTTAACTTAAATAGTTTATTCCACCTCGAGGTAGATTTACAATCATGGATGCAGCCCACAATATTTATATGCTGCAAATGTAATAATCCACAAGGACATACACTTTGTAAATCTGTAATATGAAAACATACAGAAAATGGGGGTTCCTACCCAGGATTAATTCTGTTTTGCATGAATATGTGATGAGGGTTTCCTCTCTCAAAATTCTATATACTGTAAGTGTGCAGTGTCACTGTTTAACAATTCATAGCACAAAAACACCACTATGTCAGTTCTTTTTGCAAAATAATTCCTATTACAGGTATTGGACCTATTATCTGGAATCATCGGGACCTGGGGCTTTCCGGATAATGGGTCTTTCTGTAATTTGGATCTTCACACCTTAAGTCTACTAGAAAATCATGTAAACATTAAATAAATCCAATAGGCTGGTTTTACTTCCAATAAGGATTAATTATATCTTAGTTGGTATCAAGTACAACCAACTGTTTTCTTACTACAGAGAAAAAGGAAATCATTTTTAAAATGTTGGATTATTTGATTATAATGGAGTCTATTGGAGACAGCTTTTCCGTAATTCGGAACTTTCTGGATAACGGGTTTCCGGATAACGATTCCCATACCTGTACCAGTAAAATCAGAAACATGTTGGCAAAACTATTATTATTTATAACATAATATATACTATTTAAACCATTAATATTATTTTACATATTTATAGAAAGATGGCTAATTTCAATTACTTTGCCATAACCTTGTGGGGTTCATCCAAAGTCGAATCTATTTTTATACCAAAACTGTTGATAGCTTTTCATCAAACTAACATTTTTTTTCTGGAAAAATATGACAAAAAATAGCAAGGTACATTTCAGCCTTTTATAAATAACTAAATAAAAGGTAGAACTGTAATCAGAGAGGTGCAATTTTCAGGGGTTTGTGCTGAAAAACATTGGGAGAAAATGATATACATAACTACAGGGACACACATGAATACTGCTTCACCCTGTACAGAGCAAGATCCCATAAATGTCCATCCCACAACAATGTACTACAAAATCTTAAGGCTAAATATACAGCAGCATGCGTACTAAAAAATAGAGACGTGATAAAGAACAAAATATCTTTTGTGAGTTCTATCAACACAGAGTGCTAAATGGTTTGGTCATTCAGACCAAATCTATTAAAGTAGAAGGAAAAATATAAACAGTGATTACAATTGCTTACCTGAGACCTTGGACCGGTGCTCCTGTTAGCTGAAAACTGCACTGGCTGTGGTTCTACGGCAAGAGCGCTATCTTCTACTCTCCATTTAGGTCTGGGTGTGAATATACAATAGAGAAAAAATGCTTAGAAGGAAAAAGCTGGCCTTTCATGTTACTCCAAATGCTAAATGTTGAGAAGAATAGGAAAGAAATAAGGAAAGTGGAAATGACCTCAATGTGCTAAAGGCTGAGCTGGCCTGGGTTTTCAGGTAACCAATTATATTCACTAGGGAGTGCATAACTTGTGGCACCACCGGTGATTTTTTCTTTCCTTCTTCTTTAACTCTAATTGCCAAACAAATACAGTGTGCTCAGGCAGGGATCTCCTGTTCAATTAATATTTCCCTGGAGTGTCTGTTCTCATGCAAGTGTGGACTGCACTACAAGCTTTTATACCAATTTTATACAATTGGAGGATTAGGCTATCCAAATAACAAGACAAACAGCCGTGCATAAGTTAGAAGCTCTGCCACAGAATTAAGCCATCTATATGTAGCCTCCCCATACAAAAATGTAACCATACTCCCCTGGATACCTTTGTTCCAGCTGGTCAAAATGAGGGATCTGCATTAAATATAAGTTGTAAGTGAATTTGAAAGTGGTGATTGTCTCACACTGTTCTGGTGGTTCCCAACTGTCTCAGTTCATTCTCTTGTTCTATAATATGTTTCTTGGGGCAGTGTTGGCCCACCAATGAAATATTTGCCCTGTGCCCACTGGTACATTAAAAAAGGCATGGCTGTACACGTCCTAGATGGAAGTAAGGTGCAGTATTATTTCCAGTGACAGGGTGCTGCACCCAGACCATCAACAAGGCTAGTCTAGGCTAACTGAAATGTAGGGTCTGGGGTTTTAGGGACCCCTGCACCATTTACTTTAAAGGGTTACTCATGATTACAGATTACATGGGGAATAGTACCTTAATGAGCTAGCAAATTGTTTGTTTACATTCTTATGAGTGCCTCAGTGGCATTCTTGCCTGGATATTTCTAATGTAGAAGTAGTGTAGGTGCATAGACTTTTTTCGTTTATTGTTACTAGAGGCTGCCTGTGTCCATCATAATAAGTTATATGTAGACTATCTGCCTTCCAGCTATTACTGAAAAACAAAACTACAGAATTTCACACAAAGGGCCAGATTCTATTCTACAAGAAACACTGATTTAATGGTTTATCTCATGTAAACTCAATAGAAGTCCATTGGGACACTTGGGATTGAATTAGGAGACAAGTTTTCTCATGAAATTTATATCTGGCCCAAAATAAGGAAAATGCTCTGATCCATCCCAATTAAGAGTCTGTGGTAGTATTTCAAAATAAAGGCATCCACGCAGCATGTGACTAACCTGACCATCCAGGCACAATATCATATCCAGTGTGCAGTTGGTACATACCCCCAAAACACACAAGAAGACCTATTTATCAAAATTCAAATTCGTCTTTTCTCCTTCAAATACATGCTAATTATTAATAAATTTAAATTTTGCTTATTAAAAAAATCTAAATATAAAGAAATTTGATTGAATAACATTGTGAAAAAACTTCAAATACCTCAAGTTAGAACTTCATATTTACCAATTTCAATGGATCAAAAAATATGAATAACTTGCATTAATATGCGTTTGCAGTAAACAGTTCCCATTAACTATTACAGTACATGAACTTGGCAGCTTTTATAAGTTATATATTCAAATTTGTTGTCGTGCATTCGATTCTTTGAAAGCATAATTCAGATTCAGGAGTTGTAGCCCAAAAAAATTCAAATTGCAGCAAAAATTACAATTCAAACTTTGAGGGTGGTGGCGATTCTGGGGAGATTAATGTAAAGAGTTAGGGGCATTTGCCTGGGGTGGCAGCTAGGCTGAGGAGGGAGGGGGTCTATGTAGGGTAGGGAGGTAGGGTTCTTTTTATTAAGGGTTTGTTTCTCCTTTAAGCTGGGCACTATCGATCTGATTCAATCATGAGCCACAAACTAGAAATTACTGGCAGGTGGATCAAGGGACGCATCAACAAACCGATGTGGTCCTTGATCCGACAGGATTTTTAAACCTGCCCTATCGATATCGATCAGGGAAGCCTGTCAGCAGGCCCCATACACTGCTTATTTAATCTGTCAGCAGTTTATATCTGCCTATGGGGGCCTCAAAGGAGATTTTTCAGCAATAATGGTCTACAGGGAGATCTGTTGCCTGTGATAAATATCAAGAAAATGCTTCTCCATTTTCAGTAATTGAAATTGCCGGTGGTAAAACCTTTCAGTCACAAAGTCGTCCAAAGATTCCTCACTAGATGATTTCTCAGGGTGGTGGGGTAGGGTAGGGGTTTTCTTTTTTATTAACAACAAATAAAAAAACAAACAAATACAAAAAGTATTGTAGAAGTGACACCTATATTGGCTAACAATAAAAATACATTGCAAGCTTTCGGAGCACCAAGGCCCCTTCCTCAGGCAAAATACAAATGAAAGCTAGAAAGACACAGTATATATATTCAGTAAGATCAGTTAACAGTATATATATGCTGTGCCTTTCCAGCTTTCATTTGTATTTTGCCTGATGAAGGGGCCTTGGTGCTCTGAAAGCTTGCAATGTATTTTTATTGTTAGCCAATATAGGTATCACTTCTACAATACTTTTTGTATTTGTTTGTTTTTTATTTGTTATTTTTGCTACTGGCTAACAGGGTACCACAGTTTTTGTTTTGTTCTTTTTTATTAAGGGTTTATTTCTCCTTTAGGGTAGGGGCACACTGGGCGATTCAGTCGATCGCCTTGTCTTTGCGGTGACCAATCTCCCCAAACGCCTTCCCTCTCTCTTGCGCTGGCTAAAATGAAAAAATCGCCTGCGCTAAAGCACACGCGGCGATTCGTTTTCCGAAGTCGCCCGAAGTTTCCTTGTGAGGTCACCGCAAAGACGAGGCGGCTACTAAATCTTCCCGAATCCCAAGTGTGCCCCTACCCTTAAGATGGGCATTTTATTAGCGAGGTCGCCAAACCAGCGGATCTCCCTATGTATGGTCAGCTTTAGTGTAGAAATACTTATGTCACTGAATATTTGATTGTTTTTAGGATTTTGGTCTCACATGAACAACGTCACCTCAGTAAAATACTACGTTTAGCGAGGTCGCTAAACCAGCGGATCTCCCTATGTATGGTCAGCTTTAGTGTAGAAATACTTATGTCACTGAATATTTGATTGTTTTAATTAGGATTTTGGTCTCACATGAACAACGTCACCTCAGTAAAATACTACGTTTGAGTAGTCGCTCTAGTAGCCGCTCTACTCAAATGAAAATGTGAGTAGAGCTCATCACTCAGGATTTGCTTTAGGAGAGAATTGGTCACGAGTCCGAATAGTTTTGGCTGTGTAAGGGCGTGCGTCATGCTTCATCCTTTACGACTGCAGCTTTTCAATTCCGTCGCGCCCCCGTACCCACGCACACGCGACAGGACACTACCTGTCCAGCAATCAGCGCATCGTAAACACTCGTATAACGTCAGCCGCCATAGGCAGGGTCAGCTGTTCTCTGGGCTCCAGCAGCTGCGCTCAAGGTCGGCTGACGTCAGCGCGGGACAGGTAGGCGCGAACTGAATGATGCGCGCTCCCCCCGCGCGTGTGCCCGAGTAGTAGCTGCGCGCTCCCTGAAAATGTTGCGCAGGTTGTAATGCAAAGAGGAGAGGGAGAAGGAGCAGTGTCCGGGCTGGCTTATCTGTGTGTGTGGCTACAGCCAGGGACCCTGTGCATGACAAGCTGACTCATTGGCACTCAGTGATTAGGCTGGACACCATTGTGCAGGGGTGAGCCGTGCTAATTACAGGACTATAGCATTTTTTAAGGGGGGCGTGGGCCAAGTGTAAGCATCCCAAGGAGCAGCAGCAGTAATACAGCAAAGGGGATGAGCAGCATTTAGTGGGGCTATCAGGTCTTTTAAAAATGAAGAGGGGTAGACATTATTGTCAGTGTTATAGTTGTGGTCTGTGAAGGCTGAAGGCAGCAGCTGTTTGCAAGGAGCTGCTGTGCAACCATTAAGCCTGCTGCACTGCTCAGCCAGGAGAAGTTGTCCCTTTGTAGCTACACCAAGTGCTACAGCAGATACTTGGCAGCAGTGCATTGCAGAGGGGGTGTGTCACAGTGCATCTCTCATTCTGCAACACAGGACAAATCCGGCATCTGCATTGAGACTGCCATTCAACCACCAGTGGACTGGAGAGCCCTTGGTTTAGGGAAAGTACTTTCGATTCTGTCATGGAGCTGTCTGCCATTGGGGAGCAAGTGTTTGCAGTGGAAAGTATTCGCAAGAAGAGGATCCGGAAGGTAACGGGAAGGGGTCGGGTGGGTGTGTTTGCTTATTGCCTCACTATTGCAGGAGAGGAGCATGATCCCAGATCAACCCTGGTTACATTAGGGAATGCTACATTAGAAAGAGGGGCGACAGTTCTCCTTAATGCTTAATATCTCACAAAAGTTCCAGATACAATGCACCCCAGCTCAGCATTGCCTTTGGTGGAGTTTTGTTTACATTTGCCCAAGAGGGAATATCTGCTTGTTCAGTAACCTACCATATATAACAAATAGATCTACCAGCAGCCAAACTTTAAGTTTGTTAGTCATAATATACTCATCATAATCAGTCCCGGTGGCAAATGGGAATGTTTTATGCCTTATATTACTGCTAATGCAGCCCCCCTGACATTAGCTGCACAGAGGTTTCATTTAATATCATTTCCTGTAATCCAGAACCTGCTAACGGTAAAATAGAACATGACATCAGCAGCTGGCCTGACATCATTTTGTTTCTGGATCTGTCTCTGAGCTATAACATAGGAGTCACTGATACCACTGGAAGTCTTAAAACATTAGACAATCCCATAGCTCATAACATTTCATAATACAGACACACAGTGAGTTCTCTTCCCAGCAGGTTAGCTCACATGTGAACTGTTGAATGCTGTACTTTTCTTTTCCAGAAAGGCTCCATATATTAGAATATAGCATGGTCTGGTGATAGATTTTCATTTACCTGTTAACAAAATGTAAGAACGTCTGCTAACATCCTTATATAAATCACTGTCTCATCTTTCTTCCTGTAGGGCAAAGTGGAATATCTTGTGAAGTGGAAGGGCTGGCCTCCCAAGTAAGAATTATTCTATTTTTTGATTACACATTCAACATACAGAGCATTTGTTGAATTTGACTCACTGTACACAGTGATGGGAGGAGGAGGTATGTTGTGTTGAGCTTTATGAAGAAGATTCCTAGAACTTCCAGAATTTTCTGTTTATCTGCTTTGATATTTGGTGGAGTTTTGTGGGGACTTCTGTTTGTTAAGTATGACAAAAAAAACCTTTCAATTTACCAATTTAAATGTTAGGAGCCAGAGTCATATATATATATATATATATATATATATATATATATATATATATATATATATATATATATATATATATATATATATAATGTGTTCGTCTGGGTGGCACACCGTATCGTATCGATTACCTGGGTATGGTATGTATATATAGACATACATACCATATCTTTATTAATACGTATGTGAAAGGCACTTGTTAAAATGTAGACACTACCATTTAGGCACATTTTAACCTATTGTGCTAGTTGGATAGAGTTCAATTTAGGGACTTGCAAATGAATTCTCATGTCCTGTCCTTGTGCCATCCCTCACATGGTGGTTGCAGCTTGCACCCTAATGCAGATATTAAGAGTTGGTCATAGAATTATACCCTGGCTCAATTACAGTGGAATGCTGACAAAGAATAGTGCTTTGTGGATGAAAAAAGCATGTCGTTTTGTTGCCACTTTAATAAACAAGCCCATATGTCACCAATTATCACATTACACCACAATCAATGTATGTTTACACTTGCATTCTTACTAGTTCAGAACCAGTCTTTTTAGCTAAAAAAGAATACAATCCTACCTTGGCACAGAGAGAAAATATAAAACGTAAGAGTTTTACACAATATACAGCCAAAGATGTTTTGTGGAAGTCTAAGATTTGTGCACAAAATCAGTAGTCAAAAATTTGAAGAGTAATTTAAAAGTGATTAACAGACCATTAGCTATGGCATGTCATGTCACTTGCCTCACAAGAACGTTATCGATAGGCTTCAGTAGTATTGCAGTGGCCACTAGGAGGCTGATTAGAACATTTGGAAAAATAGCTCAACAGTTTTCCCCATGGAGAACTTGGATTATGGCATCTTGGAATACACTAAAGCTTTTATGAGTACATTTGAAAAATATTATAGAAACTATAATAGAAAAAAAGGGCACATTATACTCTGGGGGAAAGGGCTGCATAAAAAATGCTGATTTTTAATATGCATGTTTCTTGCAAATGTTACAAGCCAAATTCACAAACAGGTATTTGCACTTATTTTTTTTAAATGTGATATGTTTGAGAAAGAGAGAGACTTTGGCCTAAAAGGAGATACTATGTGTGCAGTTGCCTTGACAGTTAGCAGAAAAGTGGGATGCAGCCTATTCTAATTATTCCAAGTTAGCACTATATAAAATACCCTTGGCTGGAAAGTAGAGATTTACCATGGCTAAAAACCTTATCTACCTTGTCTAGCTAAACTACAGGTATGGTATTCTCTAGAAACCTGTTACCCATGAAACCCTAAAACATGGGAAGTTCAACTCCCATAAAGTCAACAAATATATTTTTTTAAATAAATCATTTTTTTATGTAATAATTAGACAATAACTTGTACTTTATTATAACTAAGCTGCATGAGTCTATATTTGGTGCCAGAAAAATCTTATTGGCTTTTTAAAAAACGTTCAAAATATTTTTTTGCTGACTTAAGGAATAGTGATCTAAATTGCTTTATTAATTATTATTAATAAAGCAATTTATAGATCCCATACCTGTAGAAAGCTTAAGTAAGTTGCTCCTGTACCAATAGAAATATGGCAAACTGTTATGTAGGAGCACATGTAATGCAATATACACACGCAGTGAAAAGGGAATGCACTCCAATAAGTAGTGCGTTACCTTGGTGCATGTACGGTTGCAAAATAATAAGTAAGAAAGTAATGAAAGTAACAGGACTCACAGGATCTGCAACACAATGAAGCATAATCAGTGGCTTATTTTAAAAGCTAGATGCATCACTCTGTCTGTATTTGAAGTGCAAAACTGAACATGTTTTTAGGATTATAGTAGTTAAAATACTTAATCAGAATCTTATATTGAGTGCACAGTGGAGGAAAAAACAAAGGAGAATATGTGTATGTATATAAAGATTATGTATTATTTGTGTGGTGTGGAATTATTAATGGGGAATTAGTTTTTTTGTTGTATGCTGTATGAGGCATTGTCAGTGAGAGGCTGCATGAAGCTTTAGCTATGAAGTGAGCTGTCCTCTCTGCATGGCACTGCCTGCTTGTAGCTAAGGACTGCCTATTGAATACGTCTTGTTTATCACCTCTAATCTGACCGGGGGAGTAAGAACTCGGGGAGGGGGAATGACAGAGAGTGACGCATGAGTCATATGTTCGCTTGTTTACTTCAGCCTGTGCTGCAGTGTGTGCAGGAACAGCACAAGGAAGGTGCGTGTGTTGTAACCCTTTAGCTGCCTGGGAGACTTTAAATTATACGCAAAACACTGTTTTCCAGTCACCGTTTGCTGCAGCGGGAATCTTTGCTGCAGTCTCAAACGACTCCAATAACTACCCATCCTTTCATAAAATGAATGTGCGTGGACTTGCCTTTCTTATCATCTTTTAACCATATAGCCACCAGACTGTTCTAGTTCTAGAATATTGACAATTAAGTGCGTCTTTTCAGTTGCTGCACATCTCCTATACATATGATGCAGGTCAATGTCTAGCTAATGATGATGGGCTTTTTGCTTATCAACAGCAGCATGACCTAAAGTTTCACGTGCCCATTCCATAGCATTAGCTTAATGTTCATCAGAACTCTAATATATGTATTATAGCACATTATTCAAAATTTTTGGATAGACCACACCAAACAGAAAAGATTAAAAAGCGTTTATTTAAAAAAGGGCTTTTCTTGGACAAAAATGCAGCAGTGTTTCAGGATTGCGACAGCCTTTCCTCAAGCTACTGAATACAAGCTAATAAGCACAATTTATACTTTTTAAACATAGCGCCATCTAATGGCAGCCTCCATAGAAAACAAGTACATTTCCTCAATATAATAAAAAAACACAATGTTACAAATTCACTTGAAACATTTTGTCAAATTGGAAACAGTATAACAGGTTCTTCCTTCTATATCACTGAAGCACATCCACAAATTATACATCAGTCCAAGTGTCAAGCATTTGTAAAACATAAAAACATTAAAAAAAAAACGATTAAAACCTAAATTACCAGAAGATTTTGCGAAGTTCATATTTCCTATTCAAACCAAACGGTGTGAGAGTACATAATAAACGTTTCCAGTTGGCCTCCTTTTTAAGTAATTATTTTGTTCTATCCCCTCCAATTTTTATTGGTTTACAACATTGGTATATAAGACAATTTGTGACAATAAACATCTTGAAAACAAAATCTTGTCTAGTTGCAATATTGAGTACATATCCGTTATTATACAAACAAACAGAATCCTTTTCAAACATCTTATAATCACATAATATTCCAGTAGACAAAATTAGGTTAAGTTACTGCTCAAAGAAAAATGTTTTGCAACATAAATGAATGAAAAAATAAAAAGGAGACAATCTGATATTTTAATTGATGAACTCCATGTCCCTTCTCAATAAAATGACAAGCCACTGCTTGTTCTATTTTTTTTAGTTTTGATGGCAGATTTATGTTCTAATATTCGCTCCTTAGGGCAGAGACACACGGGCAGATTCGGGGAGATTAGTTGCCCTGCGTCAAATCTCCTCTTCTTCGGGCAACTGATCTCCCCAAAATCTTAGACGGGATGGCGCTCGGAGCGCTTTGTTTTTTGAAGTCGCATGAAGTTTCCTTGTGAGCTTTTGTCACATTCCAGCAGAAGAGGCCCTAGCATGGCTAAGAGCAATTATCTGGTAGTAGCTTATGTGGCTGCCTTGCTGTATTATAGCTAAAGGGTAGTTAGAACTTGTATAACATACCAGCAAATGGAAAGTTTAGCTTGTGCAGCCAACTGGGTTCATGCTTATTTTAGGCAATAGACAATTATATGTCATATAAGATCTGTTGGCTATTTGCCACTAAACTCATAACTTGCTCTGCACATATTATTTTCTTTAACAGCTGTACAGTAAAGTCTGTTCAGACTGTATAGTTATCTACACCTGTGATACAGCTGGCTCATTGTAGCCCACTGTATCACATATTTATTTAACAAGATTGTTATTAAACATCATTTAGCTGAATAGTTTTACATCTTGTATTGTGGAGTGATGTGATTTCAAAACAAATCGGGTAATGTAATAAAGGACACAATGTTTGCATCGAGTCTAGTATCCCATCGCAACCAATCAGCTGGTAGCATTCGCTAGGCACCTGTCCAAGAATTTGAATGATTAGCCTTGGGTACTAGACCTTGTGAAAACTATGTGACTTATATTACCCCAAAAGTTTGCACATCTTTTTAATGAAGTCAACCTTTAGGTCTGTGGCAACATTAAAGGAACAGTAACAACAAAAACTGAAAGTGTTTTAAAGTAATGAAAATATCATGTAGTGTTGCCCTGCACTGGTAAAACGGATGTGTTTGCTTCAGAAACACTACTATAGTTCATATAAACAAGCTACTGAGTAGCAATGGCGGAAATTGAAATGGCACAGGATAGATAATGGATAACAGAAAGCATTATGTTCTACATAGCTTATCTGCTATCTGCTTGAGCCTTTTCTCCTTTGAATGGCTGCCCCCATGGCTACACAGCAGCTTATTTATATAAACAATAGTAATGTTTCTGAAGCAAACACATCAGTTTTACTAGTGCAGGGCAACACTGCCTTATATTTTTATTACTTTAAAACAATTTAATTTTTTGATGTTACTGGTCCTTTAAACCTGTATGATTTGGTGTGAGCAATTATATGCCCTCAGACTAAATGTGTATATCATTGTAGTGGCTGTCAAGCACCATGTCACTGCCCTTAATAAATCTAAGATTTAGTGTCTTCAAAACTTTCTGTAATATATTTTTAATACTACAGTGTTATATGTCATATGATGTTTTGTATTTGCAGTAGCACAGTGTGTAGGAACTGGCATGTGTTTGATCAATACATTGTTATTGTTACATTTCTAGATACAGCACGTGGGAGCCAGAGGAACACATTCTGGATCCACGTCTTGTGTTGGCTTATGAGGAAAAGTGAGTATTCCAGTCCTGCTTGGATGTTCACATATTAAAGGGGCAGTATACACCTGCATTCAGCAAAAATCAATTGAAAAGGGTGTGTGTTCAACCTTATTGGTTCTTTAGAGTAATTATGGGAGGAGAATAAGGCAGTTCAAATGACCCTTCCCACTTAACCTCAAATCTGTTAAATAAAGCCTTCCTTATCTGTAAACCTAAGACATGGCAGCATGAAGGAGAGAGTAAATAATATACACAGAGCATATTATCTTTTAATTTTTAACTCATCTGTTATCAGAGGCAGAGAACAGATGATAAGAATAAAAAATAAAAGGAGGCAATTTATTAACATTTGTTATTTCTTACTAATAATGGTTTCAGATGTAACAAATTGTTTTCTGCAGTGGAACAGTAAGAAACAACTTTTCCCAATAGTTAATCTATGCTTGGAATTTTCATCAGGAATTAACAATTTGGAGGGGTGCCGAGTTCAGTGCTGCTGAACTGTAACATTCCATAGAGAGGTGTTCCACCTCTCAGATTCTGCCACATTGATCTGAACTGATAAATTGTCAATTACTTCACACTTTTTGTACACAATAAAAAAAATTCTAAATCTGCTCCCATAGAGGGAATAAAGTAAATTGTGAAGTTGGCTATTTGAAAAAAGTTTATAATTGATGCTTTGTTTGTATGTGATTTTTTTTAAAACTTTTTTAATTCACTGCAACTGAGATGCAGAGGTAAATCAGCATTATTAGTAACATAAGTGACATACATGAAGTTAATTGAAAATTAAACGTTTGCATTTTCTTTTGTGTACAGTTGCTATGAATTATTTAAATTATTAAAGTTAAATATTGGATATATGTGAAAAGAAAGCAAATATGGATGGGTGAAGGGTTTAGGAAAGTGTAGGAAAAAAAGGAGGGTTGGGTTGAGCAGAACCCAAAATATAAGCACACCTTAAATGGTGTGTGGTAATAGCCATATATCCCAAGCTGTTTCAAATGTGGCCATTTTATCATATAGTAAAGCCATTAGTTTCTCCACCTCAGTGACCACAGTCTGCTCTTAACCTCTTGTAGGGGGCATTTTCTTGCAGTTAACCATCTTGCCACTAAGCATTTTTGAGTACATAATCTATATTCCTTTTGAGTGATATTTTGAGTGATATTATTTGGTTAATATAGGTATGGGATCTGTTATATGGGATCTCTATAATTCAAAATGTCCTTTAAGCACCAATATTTTTATGTCTGAGGGACAGTAATTTGGATAACAGAAGTGCCGGCAAATTTTCATTTTGAGTATTGTGTGATGGGGCAGATTTATCCTTTTCCTTATTTCTGCCATGTGTCTCCTACATGAAGTCCGCCTGTGGGACATTTGAGGGCACATTGATCAAGTGTGATATTAGAGCTCACAATATTAAATCTCGCAAACTTTCTATTCATTACTTTGGGATTTTTAGAAGCATATTTATCAAATAAATAACTTTCACATTGATAAATACACTTCTAAAAATCCCATAGGAATTGATAGAAAGTGTGTGAGTTTTTCTGTGGTGAGACATTTTGAAAAATCTGCCCCTTAGTGCACTGTATCATGGTGACATCTTTAGATGTGCACAACTGTAGTCACTAGGAATTATGTAATCCTGTTGTGTATTCAGAATGATGTAAAGGCAAGTCCCACTTCTCATCTGTTCATAAGTTATTGCAGGTTGAGACTTTTGACAATTCATCTACATAAAAATACATTGTCACTCTATGTACTTTTGCATGGCTTTTAAATTTGCTGCAAACCCAATAAAATAATGTGCTTTACTGGCGATTTAGGGAAGAAAAAGAAAGAGCTTCAGGGTGCCGAAAACGTGGTCCAAAACCAAAACGTCTTCTTCTACAGGTAATGACTGCAGTAAACTCTCTTTCCTTTTGTTTTTATACAAAACAGTCCCATTAACCACTTAATTATCCAGTAAGCTGGCATGTGAAAACCAAGTGAGATTTCCACGTATGTCAATTGGGTTTTTACTTTATTCAATAATAATCAGTATCAATTTCTTTTATAAGTTTGGCTTTGTTTGTAGAGGAGTTTGAGTTTGGGCAAGGATATCATGCAAAATGCATAGTGTCATTTATTTGATCCAGAACAATGGCAAGAATCAGCAATTCAGCTCCTCTGCAACAACATATTATTTTGGATGGCTGGACATACTCTTTATACCCGCAAAATAAGAAGTTCTGACACTTGGATTTAAAAGAAAGGCTGATAATCCTTGACAAACCACACCATCTGTTCTGCCAGGGAACACAATGTAAGGACATCTAGGGCTAGTGCGACATGGGGCCAAAATCAAACTGCTGAAATACGCAGGTCAAATTCAGCCCCTATGTCACGTTTGCCTCCCTAAATCCAGAACAAGTGCTAGGCTCCCTGGTCACGGCTCGGCTTCCCCCTGTAGCAGCCGCCTTTGGCATCGGGAGGAGCCCTCAGCTACTCAGATGCCGCCAAGTCTTAAAAGAGTTTTAGACCGGCAAAGGGGCATGGTCGTTACCAAGGTTTTGGACGGAAGGCAACACTCCAGTGAATAGACAAAAAGCGTAGTCAGGCAGGCCGAGGTCGGTAGGATGAATACCGTCCGGCCCCGGACCTTTGTTTATCTTAACATGTTCTAGTCTCTTTTGAATGTCCTCATGTGTGAACCATGAATCATTAGTTGTATTACTAGAATTGGGACTATTAAGAAGGAAATCTTCATTAACTGGTTCCTCATTTGTGTAGACAGACAAAAATATGAGTTCAGAATCTCAGCTTTTTTTTTTGTTCTCATCAACCAACTGAACCCCCTCTCTGATATTAAGAGTCCCACTCCTTCCTGCTTCATTTTTTTACTATTTACATATTTAAAAAATAATTTTGGATTCTTTGTGTTTCTCTGACAAAATCAACAGTGTGTTTGAGTGGGAGCTGAAACCGTGGTTCCGGGTGAGAAAGGAAGAGGAGGCTACTGCCTGCGTAGGGGCTGAAATCATTCTCTGTATTTCAGAGGCCCTAGTCTTAAGTATTGCAGAATTCTATGGTTCAGATCAACAAAAGCAGCAGCACTCTGGTAATTTGAAAAAAGTGAATCTTTACTTAAAGTGCCAAGGCACCATAGAAGCCCGAAATGTTGCCTTGGCACTTTAAGTAAAGATTCACTTTTTTTTTTTGTTGATCTGCATATATTTTTTACAGCATGCACCTGGGGCTACAAAGAGCCGTTCTCTACTCTGGAAGCACACAAGAATTGAATTGATTGCAGAATCCTATGGTAAAATTTTGTAGCAGATGATTTAGTTGCAGTGTAAGACAGAATTCTCTAACCTTCCTCCTGCTGTTTTTTTTCTATCCAGAATGAGAGAAAAAACATGAGGGCTTTTCTGAGAGGGATAACTAAAAAAGTTATTGTAGTCACTGTGCAGTGCAACGTTGGACAGTCTGAAGGCTATAATTGCAGTCTATGAAAAATAACTTATTGTTGTAGAAAAACACCTCTACTGAGGCAGCCAGCATGGCTGTTCCCAGTCATTTTTATAACAAAAAATATATATTGATGGTATTTTTAGTAGTACCATTTTTGAGCTCGTGTAAGACAAAACTCAGTAAAGGAAAACCTTTAGTAATAGTCAGGCAATTTATTCATACAGAATACAACATAACAGTTTTGTCTGGGTAAGCTGTTGGAGTAACACACAGAATGTCACCCAAGGACTCACCAAAGACACACCTCTTGGTCCAAGGGTTATATAGCTTTCAGAAGGCATTTACAGTAATTGTGACAAGGGGTACAGGGAAATACCATACATGGTCTGGAGAGGAGACTAAAGGTGGTCATAAACACACAGATCCGATCGTACAAATCGAGGATTCGTACGATTTTCGGATCGTGTGTAGCGTGTGCCGACATCTTTCGTCCGGCGGAGATCGTTCGATTGGTCAGGTTTGATTTTGACCCGACCGATCCCGCCGGAGCCCATGGCACATCGTAATCTGATCTTTCGGCCATACGTTTTGCAACATAGGAGTTTTCTGGTTCCAACTGTCCACAGCCTCATAAACATCTGTTGGCTAAATTATGGCGTCATAGAGGGCGGGGGTAATAGATATCGACCCTCTGACACTAGCCATTCGTCCATCATAGAAAATAGACCGTTCCAGATATAAACAATATAAACAATATGCACAAAATTAACAAATGGCACACACAAAGGCTGCACTCTTTTTAGCCACAAAATAAGATCCTTTTCCAGAATTCATTACCAGAATCTAAGGCCTCCGTGTATAAAATAAATGATACCAAAATCCAGGCATTCCTATTGGTGCATATGGTGTATATAAACCTACAGGAATCTTTACTTTCGTAGAGACTTACTTCAATGCATATAATTAAAAAAATCACAATAAAACAGTTTACAGATGGTATCTGTCACCACATAAATTAGTTTATACTGGTGGAGCTGCAAATTGATCCTAAATATTCTATCCATCTGGTGAAAAAACAGCACCACCAACTTCTAAACTTCCTATTTAATTTAGAAATGAATGCTATTCTCAAACCAGTGAGGGGAATAAATAGATAGATAAATATATAAATATACTGTGTGTGTGTGTGTGTGTGTGTATATTTAGAATGTCACTCATATAAAATAAAAGCAGCCCTGTGCCAGAAAGAGAGGATAATTCAATCATAAAAACAACGCATAAGTAAAATGTGCACATAACTAAGAAGTAACATTGTTAAATGCATAAATCACAGAAAAACAGATCTATGTAACCGCTGTTGCTTAATAAAGACAAACAATCTTTCAAAAAAATTTTTTGTTTTTCTGTGAATTATGCTTTTAACAATGTTACATCTTAGTTATGTGAACATTTCACTTATGCGTTGTTTTTATGATTGAATTATCCTCTCATTCTGACACAGGGCTGCTTTTCTTTTATGTTACACAATACCAGGGTACATGCTGGTGAAAAAAAATTATATTTTATTGTTATGGCAATGACACACGGTTCTATCTGTAGTACACGCCATAGAGAAATACTAAGAATTGTCTTTGCTGTAACTCAAAATCATGTAATCACTTAAATCGCTCAAAGTCACTTCATATGCATTGATTACGTAATTTCATTGTTTTAGCACATATTTATAATATGCCAACATATTCTGAAGTTTACAAAAATTGATCGATACAGGAGGTAGAAAGGGCCCTGTTCAATAGAGCTTACAACCCTTTACTTTCTAACTAAAGGACCATAAATAAGATGAACCATACATAAAATAATGGATCAGATTTATAAAAAAAATGGTAATATTTGTAAAGCCTTTACATCAAAAAAATCTCTTCCACTACTTTTGTCACACTAGTTTGGGCATGTATCCGCTATGGTGACAATTTTTCCCATAGACACTGATTTTGAGAATTTATCATAAATGTTTTTTACCTAAGTTCCAGCAATTTTACCAATGATTTGTATTTTTGTGATATCAGGCTTGGTGAAAAAAACAATTCTAAAATTCATGAAATTCAATATTTTTGAAGATGAAAATATTTGTCTTGAAAAAATATTTTGATGCTTGTGAAAAAAGTTGTATGGTATTTTTTTTTATAACTTTTCATGTATATAAACAAGTCGACCTGTGGGCTTAACACCATTTATAGTCAAAACCCTCCAGCCTCACAATTTATTTTAAGTGTGTGATCCTTGCTGCCATATGTGCTGTCTTTTTTAGTTGATTTTAGCTTAGATAAAATCTGAAAAAAATATTAAAATATTAAAATAAAATATTAAAATAAAAATTAAAATATGAAAAAAATGCTTTTTAACCTTTATCCTGACTTCTTGTGCCATAGATCACATGTTCTAGTGGTTAATAAATATTTATCCATTATTTAGCACTCTTTAGTGATTTAACAAGTAAAAATAACAACTTGTACTAGAAAAAGACATGCATATATA
The DNA here is from genome assembly GCF_017654675.1 of Xenopus laevis. Classification (NCBI taxonomy): domain Eukaryota; kingdom Metazoa; phylum Chordata; class Amphibia; order Anura; family Pipidae; genus Xenopus; species Xenopus laevis. The sequence goes on along the minus strand of NC_054377.1, from coordinate 118,547,432 downwards.
TACATGTATATATTTTAATTTCTTACTACAGAGACTGTACAGCATGGACCTGCGTAGCGCACACAAATCTAAGGAAAGGAACCTCTGCTTCTCTCTGTCTAGAAGATTCAATCCTGGATTAGGTGGTAAAACTACACCAACTTCTACAGTGCCAGAGAAAGCCAAATCCCTGCAATTCCCACTTAGCAAACAGCGCAAAGGCCGAAAATTGCTGTGCCTGTCACGGAAAAAGTTCCTGCGGGTTTCCACCTATGAACCATTGAGCAGGAGGTCAGACTTCTTTGCAAAGGAAGAAGAAAAGGAAGAGACAGTGGCAATTCCTGATTGGCAGGAGGAAAAATCAACAGAAGAGCAAGGCCTTGAAGGTAAAAATACTGTGGCAGAAGGTTTAGTAGAATTATAGCTAATTTCAGAGGTAAAACAATAATGCCAGACAGAAGGCAGTACTTACCAGTCATGCAGATCTCATTAAAAAAAAATATTTAGGAAAAACATACTCTCCTTTTTGACATGTGCTCATTCTATTGGATTTATGTAGAAAAGGTACACAAATACTAGCTGAACTGCCAGAAATAAATAATAATTAATAAATAACTTTTTTATCATACAAAAACTTGATTCCATAGATAGTCCATGTGAGCATAGGCAGATTTTCCCCACCCTCTCATGCTTACAATGCAATACAATCCCTCCCTAAACTAATTTCTTTGTGAAGTGATTGATGGATTCTGGGACTTGAAGTCCCATCACTTTACAAAGGAATGAAAAACATTTACATATATTAGAATACATTTTGTATTTCATTTTGGAAGTTCAGATAGTGTTTATGCATTAGTCCAACTTATGAACTCATGTCAAAAAGGAGGTATATTTTCCCTTAAAGGATAAGTAAATTTAAAATAAGTGAATATAAAATTGATGAGGGTGTTATTCTAAGAACTTTTGCAATGTAGTCATTATTTTTAATGTAAAAATGACGAGCATACTATTCTAAGCACTTGCAATGTACATTCATTATTTTTTTTTTTAATTCCAAGATATTAAGTGATACATGTATTGTTAATATTAATTAATTTTGTTACAGCAGCGCCACCTGCTGGTCATTTTCCGACCATTCTGACCACCAAATAGTCAAGGAAGTTGTCAGGAGAAGAAAGAGGGCTGTTCTGGTGTGCTTTCTCAAATCTTTCCTAACCAGAAGAACATCAGACCAGCCCTTCTTTCTCCTGACAACTTCCTTGACTATTTGGTGGTCAGAATGGTCGGAAAATGACCAGCAGGTGGTGCTGCTGTAACAAAATTAATTAATATTAACAGTACATGTAAACCTTAATATCTTGGAATTAAAAAAGATAATAATGAATGTATATTGCAAGTGCTTAGAATAGCACTCTCGTTAATTTTACAGTCAATTATTTTAAAGGTTCATTTATCCTTTAAATAGTTAATGAAAGTTTATATTAATAAGCTTTCAGGACCACTCAGGTCACATTTTTAGTCATTTTGCATAAAGAAAGTTGTAGTAAATCTTATATTTCTTTAATAACATACAAGAATAAAGTTATCAGGTGGTAGTAGTTTACACATTTACCCCATTTAAATCAAGAATATGCGTTTACCTACCAGAATTGTTTAAATACCCTCCACGCTATTTATGTAACATAATGTGTTGTATATGTCTGTATAAATGTTTGAGATTCTTTGCATTTTATTAGGCAGCATTCCTAAAATTCCCAATCGCTCTTCTTTATCTGAGAAAGAAATATACTGACTCGAATGTTCCTAAGTAAAAGCAATAATTAGCCTTAAAGGGGAAGTTCAACCTTAAGAAAAAGGTTTAGTATATTATAAATTTTGTGTTCTAATCAACCTTTTAGTTAGTCTTAATTTTTATGGTTTTTGAATTTTTGTAAGACAAAACTCAGTAAAGGAAAACCTTTAGTAATAGTCAGGCAATTTATTCATACAGAATACAACATAACAGTTTTGTCTGGGTAAGCTGTTGGAGTAACACACAGAATGTCACCCAAGGACTCACCAAAGACACACCTCTTGGTCCAAGGGTTATATAGCTTTCAGAAGGCATTTACAGTAATTGTGACAAGGGGTACAGGGAAATACCATACATGGTCTGGAGAGGAGACTAAAGGTGGTCATAAACACACAGATCCGATCGTACAAATCGAGGATTCGTACGATTTTCGGATCGTGTGTAGCGTGTGCCGACATCTTTCGTCCGGCGGAGATCGTTCGATTGGTCAGGTTTGATTTTGACCCGACCGATCCCGCCGGAGCCCATGGCACATCGTAATCTGATCTTTCGGCCATACGTTTTGCAACATAGGAGTTTTCTGGTTCCAACTGTCCACAGCCTCATAAACATCTGTTGGCTAAATTATGGCGTCATAGAGGGCGGGGGTAATAGATATCGACCCTCTGACACTAGCCATTCGTCCATCATAGAAAATAGACCGTTCCAGATATAAACAATATAAACAATATGCACAAAATTAACAAATGGCACACACAAAGGCTGCACTCTTTTTAGCCACAAAATAAGATCCTTTTCCAGAATTCATTACCAGAATCTAAGGCCTCCGTGTATAAAATAAATGATACCAAAATCCAGGCATTCCTATTGGTGCATATGGTGTATATAAACCTACAGGAATCTTTACTTTCGTAGAGACTTACTTCAATGCATATAATTAAAAAAATCACAATAAAACAGTTTACAGATGGTATCTGTCACCACATAAATTAGTTTATACTGGTGGAGCTGCAAATTGATCCTAAATATTCTATCCATCTGGTGAAAAAACAGCACCACCAACTTCTAAACTTCCTATTTAATTTAGAAATGAATGCTATTCTCAAACCAGTAAGAAAGAAATATACTGACTCGAATGTTCCTAAGTAAAAGCAATAATTAGCCTTAAAGGGGAAGTTCAACCTTAAAGGGATACTGTCATGGGAAAAAATTTTTTTTCAAAATGAATCAGTTAATAGTGCTGCTCCAGCAGAATTCTGCATTGAAATCCATTTCTCAAAAGAGCAAACAGATTTTTTTATATTCAATTTTGAAATCTGACATGGGGCTAGACATTTTGTCCATTTCCCAGCTGCCCCATGTCATGTGACTTGTGCCTGCACTTCAGGAGAGAAATGCTTTCTGGCAGGCTGCTGTTTTTCCTTCTCAATGCAACTGAATGTGTCCCAGTGGGACATGGGTTTTTACTATTGAGTGTTGTTCTTAGATCTACCAGGCAGCTGTTATCTTGTGTTAGTGAGCTGTTATCTGGTTACCTTCCCATTGTTCTTTTGTTTGGCTGCTGGGGGGGAAAAGGGAGGGGGTGATATCACTCCAACTTGCAGTACAGCAGTAAAGAGTGATTGAAGTTTATCAGAGCACAAGTCACATGACATGGGGCAGCTGGGAAATTGACAAAATGTCTAGCCCCATGTCAGATTTCAAAATTGAATATAAAAAAATCTGTTTGCTCTTTTGAGAAATGGATTTCAGTGCAGAATTCTGCTGGAGCAGCACTATTAACTGATTCATTTTGGAAAAATTTTTTTTTCCCATGACAGTATCCCTTTAAGAAAAAGGTTTAGTATATTATAAATTTTGTGTTCTAATCAACCTTTTAGTTAGTCTTAATTTTTATGGTTTTTGAATTTTAGTTCTTTTGCTACAACTCTTTTAGTCCGGAAACTGAAAATGTTATTTGTTTGTTAGGGGTTAAAGGAGAACTAAACCCCCTTGCTAATAAATATAGTCCCTCCTTCCTGCTCCCCCCCCCATAGCTGGTAATTACCCCTCATTGCAGAGTCAGCTCAGTCGAGCTCACAGGGGCCATCTTCACGCTTCGGGAATCTTCAGCAACGAAGCGCCGTATCAGTGCATGCACAGTTGTAACATCATTCTGGTCCCGAACAACTGCGTATGCGCCAAAAGCCACGGAAATTGCCGAAGGCACCCGAAGATTCCAGAAGCGCCACAAGATGGCGCTTGTGAGCTCTGCTGCGCTGACTGTAATGAGGGGTAAATACCAGCTATGGAGCATTTACTGTGAACACCTGTGCGGGGGGGGGCTATGGAGGGTAGGGGTTACAAACAATCACTGTATTACTAACCTCAATATCTCTTTACAAAGCTCTTCTAAATGAGTTTTAACCAATATGGAGGGTATGGGGGTATGGTTTAGTAGCTGGTCATAATTAACAAAAAGAACATACCAACATAAGATTACTGAAAATATACCTGTCATGGAGCCTGAAAGTCTTCCCATGCACCTCTAGTTGACCTGGAATCTTACTTACAATATAAAACAAACAATGAAAGCAGCAGATTTTGATAAGAAGTGGGTTAGCAAATTTAAATGATTAAATTCACATACTTTTATAAAAAAAAAGTTAAACTCTTGTGTATATATGAAAAAAAAAAATATATATATATATTAATAAACTTCATTAACTTATCACCTTCATTTGGTTATATTTGTTTAACAAAGCCATTCAAGCATTCTGCATTTGCTAAATTTGTCTTATCTTGCTTTAGAAAATGGGAGACCAGCAACTCCACCTCTTTGGCTTCCTGCCGTCCCTAGGCCCAGCGAGATCATTGTCACCGACATCACCTCAAATTCAATTACAGTGACATTTCGAGAGGCTCGGGCAGCAGAAGGTTTCTTCCGGGACCGTGGAAGCGACTGTTAGCCTTACCTTTTCATCCTTGATCTATCTAAGTTATTCCTCTTCTATCCTCTTCTGAAATTATGTTTGAATGCAGGGAGGAGTAAATATGAGAAGAGGGATGTTGTTTAGAAACCAATTAATTTTCCCTCTTAAAGAGGCTGTATAGGAGAGTGCAGGGCCATGATCTTATGTTACAACATTTGTGAACTTGTTCTGGCTGCACTTAAAATTTCCTTGACTTTTTCAGCTTGTCACCCTGTATTTTAATACATTTAGAGATGTTCTTTACAGAGCACAGAATTGAGAAGCTTGGATCCAAAAGTTTGTGCTAGGGATGCACCAAATACAGGATTAGGTTTGTGCACCGGCTATTCATATATAGCTTGTGGTTTAAGGGTAAACTCAATAAGATCTCTTTGTTTACAGTGAAGCCAAGGCTGATTTATATTATCCCTTCATATGGGCTCTGTTACAATGAGATATTGTAGACATGCTCATGAACTATGTCTACCATGTATTGTCTATGTCTACTGTATTGTCAGGCACTGTAGATTTAGTGTAAGCCATGGCATATGGCATTTTGGGTAGACTACATTTTCTACTCAATATTCTGTTCTATTGATAGGTGTTCTAGGTGCACTAATGATTGCATCTTGTAATATAAACAGGTTAACATGCACTCACTAATTACAGGTTTTGTCACTGTATTTACACAGCTTCCTATACTAAAAGCACTTATATATTTGCACTCGGACAGTATCTTAAAATATTCACAGGTGTTTTAGCCACGCTTCGTAAGCATGGTGAGCTGATACCCTGTTCAGTTTCTTTGTTTACATTCTGAAACATGTGTCTTACAAATGTGTGTCCTGGCATGGCTATCTATCTATACTAATTGCTTCTGTCTTAGTGAGCCATATATATATATATATATATATATATATATATATATATATATATATATATATATATATATATATATATATATATATATATATATATCCTGATGATAGGTACTCTTTGCAACATTTTCCACAAATCAGTTATTTTGCAGAAATGGCATGTAACAAATCCTCCCCTAATTACCCATGGACATTTTTATTTAAGTTACAGGGGTGATTACTCAAATGTTTATGGTCCAGAGTGACTAAACCTGTATTTATGCCTGTATAAAAGATCCTTAAATGTAGAACCCCAGAGGGAAATTTCAGGAGTCAAGAACTGCCATATTAGACAACCATAAATGCACTCTTGGCTCTTTTACTAGCATGCATGATAAACAACACCGGTTCTTTTAGCCATAGCAGCCAATCAGCTGTTAATTGTGAGTCTAGTCTATTACAAGATAGACAATGAAAGCATCTGGTTAGTCGCTGTGGGTAATTGCAATTGTGTTGTTTAACACTTATGTTTGTAATTCAGTCCCTTGTAGGTTTTTTTTTTTTTTTTTTTAGAAACCATCCATTATGAGTGGACGGCAAACAAACACACACATATCACACTGGCACCAAAGAAGCACTGCAAAAATTACACATTTATGCGTTGACCTGCAATTGGAGATGAATGACAAATGAATGCCTCTATTTGCATTGATTGTTTGCTTTTGATTATTTCATGTACAAAAGAGGCAAACTCTAGTAAAGTGTCTGGCACATCACTGCACATCCTGAACCCCTTTCACTTTATTGGGAAATAAAAATATGCTGAAATGTGCAAGATATGTCACTAAACTCTTTTCCAAAGAAGTAGAATGAAACCATGACCATAGAATTGGTCATAAAAATATAATTTTCTGTGATATACTCTTTTGAGATGTTCCCAAAGTCTGTCTAAAGACAGCAAATGCAGGCTGCAGCTATACTTTTAATTGCACTTGCTACACCACACTATAGATAAAATCTATTTGCTAGTTTTTCTGTGATTCACTTAAATCATGGCAAAAAAACCAAACTTTTTTTCTGCAATTGTGTTTTCCCCTTCGGAAACTAGGGTTTGTCATATAAATTGGTGTATCGCCTATGATATGCCATAATAAATGTTTAATAAACCTGTGGCACAGGTTCCTTTGATTGATATCAATCTGTGGGAGAGTCTTTATAAGCATGTATGCAAAGCAACACTATTGTGTGTTCAGTACAGCCACTGCAGGAAAACCTACTACCCTCTAGTATTTTCAGCCACTGTTCTTCAAAAACCTTTGCAGAGAAATGATGGATCGTAATATAAATAGGAAACCTAATTTCCTAATTTTTTTATGTGCCAGACAGGCACATACGGCTTTTGCACATCTCCTCTAGAGCAAATGACAAATGTTATATGTTTCCTTTCCACATTTACATACATGATTTACATATATGATGATGAGAAGAAAACATTCTTCTTTCCTGTGCCTGAGGTTAGTAAGCAAGGGCAACAAATCATCCCATGTGCCAGTGCCTATACTCATAGGTCAGAACTAGAAGTATGGCATAGGAAGAGATTAGTCATTCACGGAAAGTTAACACATTATAGGTGCCATTAGACTCACAGTTTGGACAGCTCTTTGGTGAAGTCTTGGAGTAGAACACCTGGGATAAAGTTTAAGCTAGTTAAGGGATTGTTAGGTCACTGACCACTGTTTATATTTGTTTGTTTGTTCTCGAAAACTGTTATACTTGTCATTACAAAGATTGCTCCCTTTATGCTCGGTGCATAAATGAAACATTTCATTCTTTTGTGGTGTAGATAAAGGTGACAAGTAAGAGAAAGACGAAATATACAGTTCAATGGATACAAAGGATCTACCAGTACCAAAATATGCAAGAGGTTAACACAGGGTAAAATGAAAAATGGTAGAAGAAAAGTGGGTTTACTGACTTAAGCACTTTATATTGCACTAGGGAAAGGGGCTAAATTATCATTAGAAATATTATTATAGATACTATTGATATAAAACACTGGCGTTTTGATGAAATCAACATGGTATTAAGCATAAGGAAATGGCATTTTTATAGATGTTTTGTAAAACCTTTATAGGGATTCTTTTCACTCTTCTCTGGTTTAGATTATATATTACTTTAGGCAAAATAAATGTTGCTCATGTTTGAAAAGGGATCATTTAACCATTATAAACTATTTAAAATAATATATTGGGCTGACTGATGTTGTAGCAATAGAAAATACCTCTTATTGGACCGATATTTCTACAGTAACCTTCTCTTTTTAAAAAGAAATGCTCCAGTTATATTTTCACATTAATGAAAGCTGTTTTCGGATACTGTTGTTTCTTGGTCCTACAGTACTGTCTTAGGAAAACATATTTTCCACCTTTAAAGAGACAGTGTCTGTACTGTTTGTGAGAATTTAGTTACCCTTCTCATGCTGCTTTGCATTACGTTTTACAGAAGCTCAAAAAAAATAGTTGCTTACATTGTCCATTTTTATTGTCCTGTCTAAAATGCTGTAGGTAAATCCCCATAGCTGCTGATTTGAGATTAACTTCACAGTTCACTAAACAACTTTTAAGGGCTGGCTAACTGTTAAGGCTAGACCTTATCCAACATTAGATAGGCCTGGGAATTCATAAAACAAATAATGATTAACTCTGGAAGTAGCATCACAAAATGTCCAGAACTGATCCACTTAAACTGATTCAAGTCAGCCCAGGTATAATGTAAAGTAATGTACCTTTACTGTCCTCATTCTCCCATGTACTGTTTATTACATATTGAAGGTTTAAAAAAAAAAAAAAAACTAAACTGGAGTTTCAGTTAGCTGTTGTGTTGTTAAAATGCTGTCAGTTGATATGTAATAGCTGGCATAAACCAAACTTAATATAAAATAACACTTTCTGTGAATACTAGTTGCTATTAAATGTTTGTAGGTATGGTGGGCGTCTTTTCTTGATGGCTTGGGGAATCTTGTATATCAATTAAAATCTGAATATATATTGAATATTGTTAGTGAGATGTTTTGCCTTTGAGGTTTTAGTTTTGTTAGCTCAAACTTCAAGTGTTATGCCTTGTTAACCATTTTCCCAAATATTTGAGGTACAAATTTCAGTACTGAGAGGAATTAATGATTGTGTTTGGCAAATACAGATAGTGAGTTAGCTATGGGTGTTGCCATTTCCCTTAGTATGGTAGAACATAAAAACAACAAAGATACATTCATTATTTTCATGTAAAAAGGATACTGTTTGGTTAAGACAAGACCATCAAAAGAAAATTTCTAACGTGCTTCTAATTACCTGCAGCTGTTTCCTTTCTAAAATTGTTTAACATTCTAATGACATTGACCAAACAATGAGGCTAAAGGTTGTATCTTTGTGTTAGAATAAATACAGAGATTTCAGAGGGGTAATTTATCATTGGCGAGGCAGGGTATGAAAAGTGAGAAAAACCAACATAAGCCATCTAGATTTATACACTTTGCTCCCTGGTCTTTCAATAGCACCCACAGAAGCAGGTTAATGCACTCCAGAATGGGCCTGTGCTTCCCCCATGTGCTGCCTGCACTTGTCAATTCTGTATTAAGGGAGGCACATAGGCTTCCCTCCTCTGCCCCCTAACTTGCTTAACTAAGCACAACTTAAGGTGGCCATACATGGCCAGATTAAAGCTGTAGATATCGGTCCTTTAGACCAATTTGGCATCTTATCTGCCAGTGTAGGATGTGTTCCAACGGGTCTCCCCCATCTATATCTGGCCAAGGGCAGGTTTGAATTTATTTTTTTTTGTGATCGTTGACCAAATTGGCTAGTTGATGTGTTCTTCATCTCATTGGTGCCTACTCCTTCATTCTAATTGGATTGTTTGGCCCTAGGGCATATTGGGTTAAAATCAGCTCATTTGGGGACATTGCCAAACAAGCAGATCTTATAGTGTATGGCCACCTTTAGGGAGTACCAGTGAGTGCAGGATTTATATGGCAGGCGATAAGGACAGGGCTGTTTTGTGCACCAGGGTGATGCTCTGCACCACGTCAGGGCCAGGTTTATATAGCAGGCACTCCTAGGCCCACTGCCGTTCATCTCCTCCACATTCTTTGTGCTCACAAGTAAATTTTCAGCATCGGGTTCAGAGTACTGGTCATTGGTGCACAGGAAATTTAAAAAAGTATTGTATCTCCTGCGATTCTCCAGTGCTTCCTAACTAGTGCGGGTGTGGCTGGACATGCCACCCCCCTTAAAATTCTGCTACCCTAGGCCCATTCTTTTGTGGCCTTTCCTTGTGCTGGATATTTAATCTTCTGTGAGGTGCAGAGTGCAGTGAGACCTGGAGATGCACATGCTTCTTGAATAAGCACTAAGGGGCTTGATTTTTGTAGCACTTATGCCCAGGTTAAATGTCTCCTTGGTTGTCAAAAAAAGGAATTTGTAATCCTTTCTGTGGCAGCTACTCTTGCTGTGTCCACTGCCAGTAAACAGACCCCATGGAATCTTTAGGGTCAGCAGTATGGTACTTTTATGCTGGCACCGTAGAGTGTGGCACTGAAAGAGTAGAAGCAATGTTCTATTTATGCCTTCTTTACAAACCAGTTTTAAGCTTCTACAAGACTTACATTGTGGATACCGAAAAACAGAAATAGAAAATACATAACTTAAACATTGTTAAGCATTAATAACTTGACAGTGCTGTGCTATGGTATTGTGTAAGATCATCTATGTTGTACAGTACTATACCAAGTTTGGGGTAACTATTGTATATTTTTCCCTTCAAATTCTTTAGCTCAACAATTCATGTGGCTTTTAATATGTGACTTTATATTCCTAGTATTTGAAAGTGACAGATGTGTAGTAAAAATAATCCTCCTAAATAACATCTTAATATAATATGGGGTTGCGTTTGGGTAACGTGTTCTGATTTTGCCATCTGCATTTCTTGAGCACTATCTGTCAATGTGCCAAAGGCAGCAGTAAAGTGAGAAGGTGCTGCCAGCCTTTCTTGGACAAAATCATGGCTTTGCATCGCCTGATGTGCATAAACTTCAGGCATTTAGTATAGACTCCCAAACACAGAACTAGGTGATTGTAATAAATAAAAGATTTGTACTTTTGCACTGATTGATAGTAATACAATTGTACACTTTCCCAGGATGTTTCATTTGAATATGAAGCAGCAGTATCAGAACATAGTTTGGGATTTTTGCAACATACATTATGTAGATATCTGCTTAGTAATACTTTCCAAAGCAACAACTTAACTTTCTGGGTAGTTAGATTCATAAAATTCCTTGGCTTCCATACATGCTGCTGTAGGCAACACAACGGACCAATCTTTGTTTTTCATTTTTTATGTTACTCTTTCAGGTCATTTTAATCTTTTCCAGCAACTTTCCCTAAAATGCTGCAGAAAGTTTTTGAACTTTTTTTTGGATCACCTTATACTCGGCAAAGAGATGGTGAAATACATTAAGCTTACAAACGCTGATTTGTAGCACTCTTCCTGTGATTTACATATGTTTGTGCAAAATTGTGAAAACATTTAGACATTTAAATGGTTTATTGATGGGCTAAGAAGATGCTTCAAGTTGTGTTTCCACTTCCAAAATCCTTAACCACCCAAACACAAAGGACAAAAAAATGCAATTGTCTTCTGCAGGAAATACTGCCACTTGTAGTTCTTTGGGAAGTCTACCAATTTAAATAGTCATAACTGTCTACACAAACATGTGCATGTTTTGTATTTTTATGTGATTTTAGCATAGGTTGGGTATTGGTCTGTGTGCTGGCTGAGGTAATCAGAGCTTTGAATGTCATTGAATTAAGCTTCTTCAGTAATTCATTTACAGATGTTAAGAATAATGTTACATTGAAAAGGTTTACATAATTTTGTGGAATAGTTATGCATAATATGGGCCACTGATGTCTAAATATATGGTAGTCTAAATATTGATGTAAACAGAAATAGTTTTATTTTTTATGGGATTAAATCAAAGCTGCATCCTATTTAAATCTGTCCTGTAGTAAATACTACATACAGCATCCACAGTAGCCACTCTGCTCTATTAATGTGTGGTGTGCATTATTCATTTTTCAAGTAAGTAAGTAACATAACATAGTGTTAAAATAAAGTATAGCTTTATTTTAACACTATGGTGTGTTAAAAAGGGAGTAGCCTGATTTACTTGCTTGGATAAACCAGCTAATTGCAAAGCCATGAATGGTTAATCTGGCACTGAGATTGCATCTCTTGGCTGAAAACGCATGTTACATTGTTCTATTTCTGAGCATTAAGGAAATTTAACTATAATATAGGATTCTGGGGAGTGGTGTTCTCTTGTTTTATTTGTATAGAATATTATGCATAGAAGACAGACTGAATGTACATAGGAGGAGTTCTTCAGGCTGGATATAAACCAGTGATTTTAAGTTGTTATATATAACTTTTGGCTAAATTGAGTCCATATGCAGTTTATTTTTTTTTAGTAAGCTGTGTATCTTATTTTTCCCATTGTCAGTAAATTGATTAAAGGGGTGGTTTTTAAGTTAACTTTTAGTATGTTATAGAATTGCCAGTTCTAAGCAACCTTTCAAATGGTCTTCATTATTTTTATAGTTTTGGAATTATTTGCTTTATTCTGTTGCTTTTCAACTTTCAAAAAGTCAGTGACCCCATCTAACATCAAGGGGGTTATTTATCAAAGGTTGAGTGTTAGAGTTTTTTTATACCTCAAATGAAGTCACAAAAACTTGAACAGAAAAAAATAGAATCTGCGAGTTCGAATTACAAAACCCAAAAACAGGATCTAATCAATTTTTCGGCAAAAAAACACAAATCTATCGAATTGATAAAACCCTCTGACAAAAACTCAAACATCATGAAGGCTATTAACATCTTCAAATGGCTTTATGGGACCTACTCCATTGTCTCCTACATGACCTTGACAGGTTTTTAGATGTTAGGTGTATTTTCAGTTTCAAGCTATTTCCAGGGTAGTGGAAAACACAACTCAGACATTAATAAATAACCCCCTTATTGCTACTTTTCTATTAATTTATATCTTTCCATTCATGGAGTCTCCTATTCATATTCCAGTCTCTTATTCAAATAAATGCATGGTTGCTAGGGTAATCTGAAACTGCAAACTGAAGAGCTGCTGAATAAAAAGGTAAATAACTCAAAAACCACAAATAATTTAAAAAAATGTAAATTATCTCAAAATAAGACTCTCTACATCATACTAAAAGTTCATTTAAAGGTGAGCAACAGCTTTAATATTAATTAGTCCCCCTGAAAATCAATTTATACTTCAAATCACAGGACATTCCTTTCTTGTGTTGAGTTGCATGCCGTTGCACAAAGTTACAGCATATGAGAAGACTCTTCAATTACCAGTCATTTAGAACACAATATTTATGGAAGTCAGGCTTTTCAAAGTATTGTTGCCTGGTCATTGTCCTTTTAAAATTGTTTTTATAGTCTAATACATTAGTCTAATACTACATTAAAATGATTCAAACCCCTCAGTCCATATTTTTAAGCTCTTAAAACATGTAAAATATGGAACTTTGTATAAAAATGTCTGCATTAAAGGATGCAAAATGTGGTGTTTCAAGAGATATTTAATGACATTTTCCTGACCTTCTGTGTAAGCAAGAGATGCACTACTAGTGAAAGTTTTGAATGCAAATAAATTAAGCCCTAAAATGGTAATCCAGTCTGAAAAGCCGTAGGGGATTTGTGCTGGGAGGCAACCAGGGTCTGGAAACTTGGAAGACAAAGTTGCAACGTGTATAAAGAATATTGAAAATATGTCTGCTTATATTTTTGTATCCTTGTTTGACATTTATTTATGTAGAAAAATGTTGCTGATTAAATAAAAATGCTATATATAGATATATACATATTCTAAAAACAGTCATTTATTTTGTAGCAAAGCATGTTCTTTACATTGGACAACAAGTTACATAGTTAAATTGGGTTGAAAAAAGACAAAGTCCATCAAGTTCAACCCCTCCAAATGAAAACCCAGCATCCATACACACACCCCTCCCTACTTTTAATTAAAATTCTATATACCCATACCTATACTAACTATAGAGTTTAGTATCACAATAGCCTTTGATATTATGTCTGTCCAAAAAATCATCCAAGCCATTCTTAAAGGCATTAACTGAATCAGCCATCACAACATCACCCGGCAGTGCATTCCACAACCTCACTGTCCTGACTGTGAAGAACCCTCTACGTTGCTTCAAATGAAAGTTCTTTTCTTCTAGTCTAAAGGGATGGCCTCTGGTACGGTGATCCACTTTATGGGTAAAAAGGTCCCCTGCCATTTGTCTATAATGTCCTCTAATGTACTTGTAAAGTGTAATCATGTCCCCTCGCAAGCGCCTTTTTTCCAGAGAAAACAACCCCAACCTTGACAGTCTACCCTCATAATTTAAGTCTTCCGTCCCTCTAACCAATTTAGTTGCACGTCTCTGCACTCTCTCCAGCTCATTTATATCCCTCTTAAGGACTGGAGTCCAAAACTGAACTGCATACTCCAGATGAGGCCTTACCAGGGACCTATAAAGAGGCATAATTATGTTTTCATCCCTTGAGTTAATGCCCTTTTTTATGCAAGACAGAACTTTATTTGCTTTAGTAGTCACAGAATGACACTGCCCAGAATTAGACAACGTGTTATCTACAAAGACCCCTAGATCCTTTTCATTTAAGGAAACTCCCAACACATTGCCATTTAGTGTATAACTTGCATTTATATTATTTTTGCCAAAGTGCATAACCTTGCATTTATCAACATTGAACCTCATTTTCCAGTTTGCTGCCCAGTTTTCCAGTTTAGACAGATCACTTTGCAAAGTGGCAGCATCCTGCATGGAACCTATAGTTCTGCACAATTTAGTATCATCTGCAAAAATAGAAACAGTACTTTCAATGCCCACCTCCAGGTCATTAATAAACAAGTTGAAAAGCAAGGGACCTAGTACAGAGCCCTGCGGTACTCCACTAACAACACTGGTCCAATTAGAAAATGTTCCATTTACTACCACTCTTTGTAGTCTATCTTTTAGCCAGTTCTCTATCCAGGTACAAATACTATGTTCCAGGCCAACATTCCTTAATTTAACCAGTAACCTTTTGTGTGGCACTGTATCAAATGCTTTAGCAAAGTGTAAGTAAATCACATCCACTGCCATCCCAGAATCGAGGTCTCTACTTACATTCTCGTAAAAAGAAATTAAGTTAGTCTGGCAAGATCTATTACGCATAAAACCATGCTGGCACAAACTCATAGTATTATGATTTGCTATGAAGTCCAGTATCTTATCCTTTATTAACCCTTCGAAAAGCTTTCCTAATACTGACGTCAGACTAACTGGCCTATAGTTTTGAGGCTGAGAACGGGATCCTTTTTTGAATAGAGGCACCACATTAGCAATTCGCCAGTCTCTCGGCACTATGCCAGATCTCAATGAATCCTGAAAAATTAAGTAGAGGTTTGGCAATCACAGAGCTAAGCTCGCTAATTACCCTGGGATGAATACCATCTGGCCCTGGACCTTTGTTAATCTTAACATGTTCAAGTTTCTTTTGAATTTCTTCATGTGTGAACCATGCATCATTAGTTGTATTACTAGAATTGGGAGTGTTAAGAAGGAAACCTTCACTTACTGGTTCCTCATTTGTGTAGACAGATGAAAAATACGAGTTCAGAATCTGCGCTTTTATTTTGTTTTCATCAACCAGCTGACCCCCCTCTGATAGTAAGGGTCCCACCCCTTCCTGCTTAATTTTTTTACTATTAACATATTTAAAAAATAATTTTGGATTTTTTTTACTGCTTGCTGCAATATCCTTTTCTATAGCAATAGAAAATAATTGCTATAATAAATAATATTTTTTTTAAAAAGCCTGGGAGACCACTGCAGTGCGATTTCCAAAACAGTTCTGCAAGATTTATATATTTTTAATTTCGGTCCTGTTATAATTTCTAATATTAAGTTATAATCTAAAAAAAATCACATTCTCTATTTGACAACAAAAAAGTTATATAGTGTAGCAGCAGATTTGATATATATATATATATATTTTTGAATGATTCAGATACATGCACGGGACCTGTTATCCAGAACACTTGGGACCTGGAGTTTTCTGGATAAGGGGTCATTCCATAATTTGGATCTTCAAACCTTGTCTAATTAAAATCATTAAAATATTAAACAAACCCAATAGAACTGTTTTGCCTTCTATAAGGATTAATTATATCTTATTTGTGATCAAGTACAAGGTACTATTTAATTATTACAGAGGAAAAGAAAATGTTTTACAATTTTTAATTATTTGATTAAAAGAAATGGCCTTCCCAAAGTTTGCAGCTTTTTGGCTTTACAGATAACGGATCCCATAACTGTACTGTGTTGTGAACAGTTTTTTCCACAATACAGCAGAAAGAAATGTGTATCTGCATCAATTCAAGAGCAAACATTGTTGGAATTTCTGTACTTATTAAATTTAGCACTGTGCCTATATTTTAAATATGCCATCAGCCAGCTGAAATATGAGTAGACTATGTATTTACTGTATATGTTTCCCACATTCCTTTGTCTGTGAATGGTGTGAGGATAATGTGAGATTAGAGCAAGTACAGAACTGTAATGGCCCAACATAAACCTTAAAGGAACAGTAAAATAAAACATTTAAGTTTTAAAGTAATAAAAATATAATGCAGTTTTGCCCAGCACAGGTAAAACTGCTGTGGTCAGAAACACTAGTTTTGTTTATATAAATAAGCTGCTGTGTAGTAATGGGGGCAGCCATTCAAATTAGAAAAGGCTCAGGTTACACAGCAGATAAGATCTGTAAAACATAATGGTGTTATCTGTTATCCAATATTTAACCTGTGCCATATAGCCTTCTATCAATTTCCACCACTGCTACACAGCAGCTGGTTTATATAAAGTATAGTATTAGCAAACAGATTCGCCAACAGTACATAATATTTTCATTACTTTAAGGGTAAGGCCACACTGGACATTTTGGGGAGATTTGGTCACCTGGCGACTAATCGCCTCGTCTTTGCAGCAACCAATCTCCCCAAATCCCTTCCCACTTCGGGCAATTTCGGAAAACGAACCGCCGCGTGCGATTAGCGCCAGCGTTTTTTTTTTTTTCATTTTAGCCGGCGCAGAGTGAGGGAAGGCGTTTGGGAAGAATGGTGGCCGCAAAGACGAGGCGATTAGTCGCAAGGCGACCAAATCTCCCCAAAATGCCCGGTGTGGCCTTACCCTTGGGGTTTAAAAACCAATAGCAAAAGATCAAAAGAAAACTTCAGCAATTGGCCAACCCACACTAATTTATATAGTTTAACATATGAAGTAAGGTTTCCTACATTGGTGCACACCATTTCTAGGCTGCCGAGCTCATTTATTTAGTCAGCCCAGTGGTCCAAGCATCTTGTCATTGACAGATGCTAGCGGGAATGAAGGCAAAAATATTTGAATACATTTATAGTAGATTCAAGCATATGGCTGCAGTGTGAGCTTAATGTCAGGGAATCTGTTTCTTCTGTTGTGATCTTGTTAAATAAAGTTTGTGACCTCTAGTGCATTTTGTTTCTTGCCAATATTATTGTCAGAAGGGCAAATTTAACAAAATATCAGATTAGAGCTCACCATTGAAAAATGTTCCCACTTTCTATTTATTTCTATGAGATTTTTGTGTATTTATCAATGGATGAAAGTTACAATTCACCACTTGATAAATACACTTCTAAACATCCCTTTAGGAATGAATAGAAAGTGTCAGAATTTTTCAATGGTGAGCTCTAACCTGATATTTTGTTAAATTTGCCCTTCTTTTTTTTTTTTTCAACTTTGTGTTTATTCAGGTTCATCATCAGATACAGAATATCAGAAGATAGCTGTGATTTGCAAACCTGTGTTATAACACATAGAAATAAACAAAGAAAAAGAAAAAACAAACAGAGGAAAATAAAATAAAAATACATGTTGCATACAATGTCTAGTGTCACCGTGTCACCGAGTCATATTATCCGTATAGGCAAAGAACAGGGAGGTAGTGGATGCAGGAGGAAGTGAGCAAACTAGGTAGGGCCAGCTTTGGTAGTCCAGGGAGACCATATAAGGTCATAAGTGTCCAGTTTATCTTTCATCAGGTAAGTAATTTTTTCGTTAGCAGCAATCCACCAAATTTTCCGCTCCAGCTCAGACCGATGAGGGCCAGGGCCCTTCCACATTGAGGCTAACACACATCTCGTAGCGGAACAGATTTGTGTGGCCAGCTTGTTGTGATGGCTGGATAGTTTGAGGCGCCTGCCAAACAACGCCGCCCATGGATCCGGGTTTACATGCGTCTGAAGGATTGAAGAAATCAAAGCAAACGTGTCAGTCTAAATTTGCCCTTCTGACAATAATATTGGCAGCCTCGTTGTGTCTGTTTCAAGGTAGGAGAACTGGGGTACACGGCAACAAAGGTGCAGGATATAAAAGTTTTCACATGCCTTTTATGTAATACAGGCCATTTATGTAATTATAGACATTGCAATTGTTCTGTGCCAGAAAAGAATGTCTGAACTCTCTCCAGGTTCCTTTAGAAAAAATGGGCTGAAAACTGTGCATGATGTAAGAATATCTTGGGACCCAATCACAGAACCAGAAATATTTTTTTTGGCCAAATTAAATACACACATCTTATTTAGAGTAATGACTTGGGCTAATGCTGAGGCTGTCCAGAAGCAAGCATAAATATGCCTGTGTGTCTCAGCAGGGTCAGCTTTGTACATTATCACATGCAGTCCTATAACTGCCTCTGCTTTGATTTCAGATTCATACAACATTGAAGCAGATGCATTTAGGGGCAGATTTATCAAGGGTTGAATTTCGAATTTGAAAAACTTAGAAATTCGAATTCAAAACGACCAACCGAAAAAAATTTTTGGCTGAATAGATCCGTTTTCGATCAAATGGGTCCATTTTCAATCAGATTCAAATCATAGGAGTCAAATTAATAGCGCATTCGGATCGTACGATTCAAAGTTTTCCTCAAAAAAAAAAACTTTGATTTTTCAAAGTCCACCAATTGACTCCAAATAGGTTCTAGGTGGTCCCCCATAGGCTAAAACAGCAACGTTTTTTAATTTTTTTTCAAACTCTAACCGAATTTGGACTATTCCCTAGTCGAAGTACACAAAAATTTGCTCAAAATTCTAATTTTTTTAATTCTAATTTTCACTTTGACTTTTGATAAATCTGCCCCTTAAAGTGTGATTCTATTTCTTTTATATTTAAGGATGTTTCCAGGACAGTTTAAATGAAATACGTATACAATTTTCTTTAGTGTTTTCTTTCCCAAGCTTGTTTCTTTAGCCCCCAGTAAAATGCTTCTCCTCTTTTCATAATTACTTCTGACCTAAACTTTTATCAAATGCCTGACCCAACTAGGCTTGTTTCTTTATCCCCCAGTAAAATGCTTCTCCTCTTTTCATAATTACTTCTGACCTAAACTTTTATCAAATGCCTGACCCAACTAGAGAGGCCCCATTTGGTTCCATCCGAGGGAGATTTATGGACATTGGAGTTAACTGATGATCATAGCACTAGAGCAGAACCAGTAGCAACCAATCATACCTTAAGGGGCTTATTTATCAAAAACAAAAGACTTTATTTAAGCCAGGCAGGTGGCATCCCTTGCATCAAACTTTTCATTCTATGACATCAAGGGGCTGATTTATTAAGGATCGAGTTTGTTTTCCACAAAAATCCAAGTTTTTGAGGTTATTTTTCGGTCAAAAATAAATTTTTCAGGTTAAAATAAAACTTGAGTTTTTCGCTAGATTTCCGACCCTGGAAATAGCTCAAATAGCTCAAAACCACACAGGTGGCAACCCTATCTCTAGCTATATTCTGCTTTGATGAGTAAGCCCAATTAATTACAGGTATGAGATCTATTCTACAGAAATCAGTTATCCAGAAAGCTCTGAAATATAGCAATGCTGCGTTCTCATCCGACAGTTGGATCAATGTAGTTGTTTCCTGCGATTCTCCTTCACTTCCGCTTTCTGTAAAACATCTGACACGTCGCATGTGTTTAGTCGCATTGTCGACGTGTCGGGTCCAAGCATTTCATCTAGTCCACAAAAACTGAACTGTTCGGGTCAAAACTGGACAGGTGGCAACCCTAGCTTGTGCACAGGCTCTTCTTGTGCCAATAAATGGTCCCCTTGCTACTACTGTCGTGAAACTGGGGAGAAAACACAGAGGAATGCCTCTGAGTCTAGGGAGTCTGTGGGAGAGGGTAGAAAATGTGGTAACTTCTAGAGAATCCAGGGGAGTTTACAGGCAAGTCACACATGACATAAGAGTGTATATAGAACCAGTTTAAAATAAAATTCACATTTTATTGCTGATACTTAGTACAAAGTAAGTTGAGGATAAGGCCTTTGTTTGAAGCCGAGTACAGGTTATGTAAGGATGTTTGAGGGGCATAAAAAAATGAGTAGGCGCGGTTGCCTCTGGGTAGGAAACAGTTTGAGAGAGGACACACGGAGGGGCGTGGTCTAGAAGTTGACAGCAGAAAGAGGCGGATCCTACAATAGCGGTAGGGGGCGGGTTTGAGCTGAGGTGACAGCGGCCGGGAAAGGAGGAGCTGTCTGTTTGCTTGGTCTTTGCCGGGGGCGCGCTGAACATGGAGCTGTCTGCAGTCGGGGAGCGGGTTTTTGCCGCAGAGTCGATCATGAAAAGGCGTATTAGGAAGGTGAGAGGCTCTCGACGAAAGGATCGTTTGGTAGAGACTGTCTGGCCGGCTCCCCAGCGCCTGTGTTTACATCGTTCGTAGCTGCGCTGTCAACTCCGGCCAGACAGGCCCCTTGTGCATCGCAATGGCGCTGGTTTGCAGGCGTTAACTCTTTGCACGCAGAGTGCGAGCATCATAGAGCGGAGACAGGCTTTGCGTGTCGCTCATACAATAATGCCGACCTGTCTGTGCCGTAGCAGCGAGCTTGGCGTCTTTACGCTGTTAGATAAACAACAAGGACAAATCCTGTTATCCGTGATGTAACTGCTTATGCGTCTTGCTTGTGTACAAACAGGTGCGGGGAACTGAAGTAGTTGCTGCGTTAATTGTCGCCCGCATTTTCCGAACTGTCCGTAGTGCTTCCCCCCTGCCTAAACCAAGCGCGTATTGGGTGTCGGTGTGACTGCCAGGCAGCTGTGCTGACAGCTGGGGAGAATGCCCATTCCCTCTCCTCCTGATATCCCAGCCTGAACATCCATTACACACAGATTTTGGGTGAACCTTACTTGCTCCCCTATGTATTCATGGAAGCGAGTGCTAGTGTATACTCGGAAACTTTGGGCTCAATTAAAGCAAGGGACATCAAGACAAAATGTTTGAGCTAGAGTTGTAGTTCCACAACAGTTACCTGCTGGGTCTGAACACCGGAACAGCTCTATCCACTGCCTGACCTGCTGCCATGTTATGTGAGGTCTGGCAGAAGGCTTGAACAGAGTTGGGAAAACCAGATTTAAAGGAGAACCAAACCCTACAAATGAATATGGATAAAAATGCCATATTTTAAATACTGATCTTATTGCATCAGCCTAAATTTCAGTTTCTTAATGGCAGCAATGATCCAGGACTTTAAACTTGTCACAAGGGGTCACCATCTTGGAAAGTGTCTGCGACACTCACATACTCAGTGGGCTCTGAGCAGCTGTTGAGAAGCTAAGCTTAGGGGTCGTCACAAATTATCAAGCAGAAAATTAGGTTGAAGCTACAGGGCCGATTATTAGATTCTGGTGCTAATTGCACTGGTTTCTGTGCTGCCATGTAGTAATTATCTGTATTAATTACTAATCAGCCTTATATTGTGACATTTCTATTCTATGTGTACTGTATATTGTGAGTGGGTCCCTAAGCTCAGTAAGTGACAGCAGCACAGAGCATGTGTAGTGAATCAGCAGAAAAGAAGATGGGGAGCTACTAGGGCATCTTTGGAGACACAGATCTTTACTGCTAAAGGGCTGTGGTTGCCTTGAGTTGGTACAGAAGCACAAAACATAATGTACAACATTTCTAGCTACTTCTCTAGTAAACTAGTTCTCCTTTAAAAGAAGAAGGGGGAAACGATTTTCAGAATTAAAACACCTACACTTGTAGTTACCTGCCTTTAACATACAAACACTAGCCTGCTGCAGGACTTAATCCAGAGTGCAGTGGTACTTGTTCTTGGCTGTATTTTTCTATTTCCCAGACAGAAGCTGTTGGCAGAGGATCTTGGGAACTGTAGTGCATCCTGTAATGCTTAGTGTTGAGGGCAGTGTGTCAGGATGGTGATTCTTTTATCTTTTCCAAAAAGAACTGGTGAGGTCTCCCAAAGAGTGAGTATACATGAAGAAAAACAGAATAGTAGTAGTAGTAAACTTGAAACACCTTGACAATAAGTTGAACTGCACAAGAGATTTGTTGGTATAAAAGACTGATAAGGATATGTCAGAAAGTTGCTTAGAAAGAACCACGATGCAGCTCAATTGCAGATACCAAGTGTATTAAAACATTTTATGGGATGGAAGATCATTTCAAATGCAGAGGATACACCCAGAAAAATAAGAATTGAAGCAGAAAGTGTACCCTGAAGGGAAGGACTGAGACTTTAAAGAGGCTGAGTGAAACCTTGGCAAAGTTTTTATGCTTTTACCTGTCTGACTCCTTTCTGCTATGGTTGTCACCTGGCCAGTATTTTTGACCTGTCCAGTAAAAATGATGTCTATTGTCAATGTTATTAATAGGGAATATAGACAGAAATATAGGAAGGCTGGTATACAGAATTTATCTTTATTCCATGTTTTGTGAACTCTTCTTTCTTTTGTACAAAAAGCAATCTGTGAATGAGAGCCAATCTCAATGTATGGTTTTCTCTTCTGTTTTATAGGGGCGTATTGAGTATCTGGTGAAATGGAAAGGCTGGGCTATCAAGTAAGTATTTCTTTAACTTTCCATACATTTTACTTACTACAATAAATGAGTACAAAATATGCATTACAAATGCTTTTTATTTGGATATGTCCACTATTTACAGTAGTGATGCACCAGCTAAGTGTATTCCATCACTTGTAATTTTAGTGGGAATAGTGTAAACTTCCCTCAAGTAGCCCAATGTTCCTATGCGAGGAAACTTCACACAACGTATGGTTCCCTGGTGGCAATTGGCATGTTAGCTGCTAGGAAAGCATTTGTAGGTCGCCACACTAGAGGCAATTAATGGTGGGGCATCTAATCTTCTCATGTGTCATCACCCTAAAGGAGAAGAAAAATGTGGAACCTTTAGTATCCCAGGGTACTTAGCGAGCTTAGCTCTGTGATTGCCAAACCTCTTTACTTAATATTTTAGGATTCATTGAGGTCTGGCGAATTGCTAATGTGGTGCCTCCTATTCAAAAAAGGATCCCGTTCTCAGCCTCAAAACTATAGGCCAGTTAGTCTGATGTCTGTGGTAGGAAAGCTTTTCGAAGGGTTAATAAAGGATAAGATACTGGACTTTCTAGCAAATCATAATACTATGAGTGTGTGCCAGCATGGTTTTATGCTTAATAGATCTTGCCAGACTAACTTCATTTCTTTTTATGAGAAGGTAAGCAGGGACCTCGATTCTGGGATGGCAGTGGATGTGATTTACTTAGACTTTGCTAAAGCATTTGATACAGGGCCACACAAAAGGTTACTGGTTAAATTAAGGAATGTTGGCCTGGAACATAGTATTTGTACCTGGATAGAGAACTGGCTAAAAGATAGACTACAAAGAGTGGTGGTAAATGGAACATTTTCTAATTGGACCAGTGTTGTTAGTAGAGAACCACAGGGCTCTGTACTTGGTCCTTTGCTTTTCAACTTGTTTATTAATGACCTGGAGGTGGGCATTGAAAGTACTGTTTCTATTTTTGCAGATGATACTAAATTGTGCAGAACTATAGGTTCCATGCAGGATGCTGCCACTTTAGAAGAGTGATTTGTCTAAGTTGGAAAACTGGGCACAAACTGGAAACTGAGGTTCAATGTTGATAAATGCAAAGTTATGCACTTTGGCAAAAATAATATAAATGCAAGTTATACACTAAATGGCAGTGTGTTGGGAGTTTCCTTAAATGAGAAGGATCTAGGGGTCTTTGTAGATAACAAGTTGTCTAATTCTGGGCAGTGTCATTCTGTGGCTACTAAAGCAAATAAAGTTCTGTCTTGCATAAAAAAGGGCATTAACTCAAGGGATGAAAACATAATTATGCCTCTTTATAGGTCCCTGGTAAGGCATCATCTGGAGTATGCAGTGCAGTTTTGGACTCCAGTCCTTAAGAGGGATATAAATGAGCTGGAGAGAGTGCAGAGACGTGCAGCTAAATTGATTAGAGGGATGGAAGACTTAAATTATGAGGGTAGACTGTCAAGGGTTCTTCACAGTCAGGACAGTGAGGTTGTGGAATGCACTGCCGGGTGATGTTGTGATGGCTGCTTCAGTTAATGCCGTTAAGAATGGCTTGGATGTGTATGTACTGTATGTGCACTTTCTGTCTTTATTTTAATTGTCCAAGAGCAGATAACACCATGAGTATTCCAGTTCCTGATTTGAAATCCAAAGGGTACAAATAGCATTTCATTTACAGAAGTCCTTGAGGCAAAACATAAGTCCCTTTTCTCTAAATTAGAAACCATAGTAACAAGCAGTTGGTTGTGTTCAGTCCAATGTAGTAGGCTATTGAATACAAAGGTCTAATGGGTTAACACTGGTTTCTGCCACTGGCAAAATGTACACTGTATTTTGAAACCCCTCCCCTGTAATTTACACAAATTGAAATATTTTCTTTTAATGAACATTTGCCATTTCATAGTTACCAAAGCTTTACTGTGCCAGTGTCTCGTTTTGCCACAATACACAGCATAATGGCAGCAAGGTCCCAACTTCTTGAATGTAGGGAGCATTTTTATGATTGCATTGCATGTATGTGTGAGAGGGGGAAACGTTGAGCCGCATTAAGGTAATGTACCTCATTGTAAGACTAGTCCTTTCTACACAAAAATCCCTCTGTGTAAATGTAGAGGACAAAGTAGGGTAAGAATGTCCAAAATTGCACAAAATAAATACAGGTGTAGGATCCGTTACCCGGAAACCAGTTATCCAGAAAGCTTAGAATTACAGTCCTTTATAATCAATATAATTAAATTTTTTAAAAATGATTCTCTTCTTCTCTGTAATAAAACAGTAGCTTGTACTTGATCCCAAAATATAATTAATCCTTACTAGATCCAAAACAATTCCATTGGGTTAAATTTATATTAATTTTTTTTTTTAGTAGACTTAAGGTATGGTGATCCAGATTACAGAAAGATCCCTTATTCGGAAAAACTCAGGTCCCAAGTATTCTGCATAACCGTCCCATACCTGTATCTTCTATGGATCTTGTTGTCAGAGCATATGCATACTGGAATATCTGTACAAGAATAAGTACAAATAGTTTGATTTTTTATTTTTATACTTAAAAAATAAAATGTTTCATTAGTAATGAAAGCCATACATTGTTTGCTCCCACAATACAAACCCCCCCCCCCATTTCACAACAGAGATTCTAATAAAATCTGAAGTTTCGGTTTTAATGTAATTTGCTACCCGAAATGAGATGTTATCAGGCATTCTGAAAGTTCCACAAACCACAATATGCCATCTTTAACTCACACCTGCCCATGCATAAAAACTCCCCATCATATCGAGGCCAGCTATGAGTGTACTGAGATTTCATATGTAAAAAGCAGGGGTTGATTGTTGTTTTTTTTTGCTTAATGGGGTACACTGTCCATATGTCTTTAGCTAGACTGATTCATCAGATGAAAGCAAATATTTTTTTTTTTCCAGATGGTTTCAATTATATTTTTCAGCTGTGGTTACTAAAACTCTCCCACCCCTGAACTTTTATTTACGTGAACAAGTAGTTAGCATTTCCCCTCCATGTCATAATGATTGATAACTCCCACGCAGTAAGAAGTTTTTCTGCTTTAGTTCTAAGAAAACAGCCTGATTATAGAGTCTTTTTGCCGCCACTGTAACACCCTTGATCCAGCTGCAGCTATTTACAAAGCCATCTGTCCTGCCCCCTTAGCACAACTTTAATAAGGGCTAAACAAGGGGAAATAATACAAATCTAAGATATTCAGAAGCAGGTGTCCCAACTAATCATTAACTATAGTTCTGTGTAGGGATGCACCGAATCCAGGATTTGGTTCAGGATTTGGCCAGGATTCAGCCTTTTTCAGCAGGATTCGGATTCGGCCGAATCCTTCTGCCAGGCCGAACCGAATCCTGATTAACATATGCAAATTAGGGGTGGGGAGGGAAATCACGTGACTTTTTGTCACAAAACAAGGAAGTAAAAAAAGTTTTCCCCTTCCCACCCCTAATTTGCATATGCAAATTAGGATTAGGTTCGGTATTCCACCGAATCTCTCGCAAAGGATTCGGGGGTTCGGCCGAATCCAAAATAGTGGATTCGGTGCATCCCTAGTTCTGTGTAGTTGCCATGAGCGGGATTCTGCGTTGGAGTGTAAAACTAAAGCCGATTGGGAATTATGTTATTTATTAATGGTCGAATTGAAAATTCGAATTTGAATTTTCGAATTTGTTTTATGGTCAAAACTCTCAGATTCGAATTGTGAATAATTAAAACTCGATTTTAATTTGAATTTAGAGATTTATCAAACCTTGCACCTTTTAAAAATTTGAATTCAACTATTCGCCAACTAAAACGGTGTTACTAGCCTTCCTGACATTCGAGTTTTTTTTGTAGAATGAGAGTTTAGTTGAATTTTATTCTAATTCAATTTGAGTTTTCGGGTCAGTAATATTCATTCAAGTTTTAGATATTCAATTTTATCAAAAGATGTATCAAACCTTGCCTTTAAAAATTAGAATTCAACTATTCGCCAATTAAAACCTGCTGAGTTCATGTATAAGTCAATAAGAGAAGACCAGTGACCAATTTGAAGGTGTTACTAGCCTTCCTGACATTTGTTTTTTTTGTAGAAAAAACTCAATTCGAGTTTAGTTGAATTTTATTCAAATTCAATTCGAGTTTTTGGGTAGGTAATATTAGTTCAAGTTTTAGCAATTAAATTTTTTTTATTAAATAACCCCCCAATCGAATTTTATTTGAATTTATTAAAGAAAAATTCACAGGATTTTGAAATTTTGACCTTTGATAAATGTGCCTCTACATATCTTACATCTTGGAGAATTTTGGGGTAGACGTAGGGCGGTGGGACTCCCACTATCTATCCCTTCTTTTGAATGCATGCACTTTTGACTAAATCACGTCAGATCATGCTGGTGGGAATGGTAGGGTTCTACTTTGACTAAAAAGTTTCTTTTATCACTATTGAATATATTGTACGGTCATTGTACTGCCTCCATATCATGGTGTTACTTTAGTAACAATTATCTGCATGCAAAAATGTAAGTACTGCCCTGTTGAGTGTTTTCTGTCCAACTATATGCAATTAGTTGCCGTACTACATGTTGGTTGGCTGGATTATGTCAAATTTATGATGAACAATCTGGGGAGCCCATAGAAATATAGGAGAGCGTAAAAATAGGGCCACCTCCATTTGGACAGCCTTGAATCTTGAACCCTTTGACGTTGGAATAAAAATCTAGCAAACAACCTGATACCTGGACCTGGTTATGAAATGTACATATGTTGGTTATTCCAACCCTTTGACGTTGGAATAAAAATCTAGCAAACAACCTGATACCTGGACCTGGTTATGAAATGTACATATGTTGGCATAAAAATATATTGCTCCCACATTTGCTGCAGGTCCTTAATGGTATCCTGCAAGGCTCTAGCCCACCACCATCCATGCTCTATTCTCATATCTCACTTCTCCCCAAGGAAGGAAAGGACCCCCAATCCTGTAAAAGCTATCGCCCTATAGCATTGTTGAATGTGGATATAAAAATTTTTAGCAAAATTCTTGCGAACCGCCTAACGTTATTAATGCCTTCGCTAATCAACCAGGACCAGGTGGGGTTTATCATGGGCCGGCAGGCCGGAGATAATACTAGGAAGATTATTGACCTCATAGATTTGGCCAATTCGGCTAAGACTCCTCTTCTGGTCCTGGGGTTAGACGCGGAAAAGGCCTTTGACCGCCTCAATTGGGCATTTATGAACAAGGTCTTCGACATGATGGGATTTAGGGGTCCTTTCCGGAATGCTATATCCGCTTTGTACTCTTGCCCGTCAGCTGCGGTTAGGATAGAGGGTTATTTGTCTGCTTCCATCGCGATTACCAATGGGACCAGACAGGGGTGTCCCCTTTCCCCTTTGATTTATGCACTGTCAATAGAGCCATTAGCTGTTGCAATTAGGAACTCCCCTAATATTATGGGCCCCACTCATAAGGGTGAAACTCACAAAATTTCGTTGTTTGCCGACGATGTACTCCTTACTCTCACTCGACCAATGACATCTCTCCCTAATTTGCATGCTGTCTTAGCTACGTATAGTAGACTTTCTAACCATAAAATTAACCAAGACAAGTCCGAGGCTCTCCCTATAAATATCCCCTGTATGCAACTCAAGCTCCTGCAATTGAATTTTAATTATAATTGGAAAACGGCCTATATTAAATATCTGGGGATCCGCTTGACTCCAAGCTATGCCACCCTCTATAAGGAAAATTATACTCCACTTTTTGCTAGGACTTGTGCGGATCTTGATAAATGGACCTCCCATTCATTATCTTGGCTGGGCAGGATTGCCACGGTAAAAATGGTAACTCTTCCCAGATTGCTATATTATTTTGAGACCTTGCCTATACGAGTCCCGTTTACAATATTGAAGCAGATTCAGGCTAAATTAGTGAACTTCATATGGGCTGCTAAATCCCACAGAATATCTAAGAGGGTGCTCACGTCCCCGAGGGAGTGGGGGGGCCTGGGGGCTCCAGATATTACTAGGTACTATCTGGCTGCGCATTTAAGGCAGGCAGTGGCATGGTCGGACAGGACACATTGTGGGAAGTGGGTATCCTTGGAAAATGATACTGTTTCTCCTTTTGCCATCTCCTCTTTTTTATGGGATTCGAGGAAGTTGCTGAAAGTCAAGGACTGTGTACTGAATTCGGTAAAATTGACAGTGTCATTATGGAACTATGCTAAAGTACAGTTTAACACATTCCCAGGGCCATATCGGCTAAGCCCTCTCTGGGGCAACCCTTACTTTCCTCCTGGACTTATGGACTCTTTTGCACAGCCCTGGCGACAGGCCGGTCTAACTCAGCTCAGGGACCTTTATCACCCGCTCACCCGTAAACTGTATTCTTTTCAAGAACTTCAAGCCAAATATGAGCTTAGTAACTCGTTGTTTTACCAATATCTTCAAATTAAACATTTTGCCCTGGCAATGGTGGGCTCTCAGGCCCCCTCGGTGCTCAGCCCTTTGGATTCGATTATGACCACTAGAGGATCCAGGAAGGGGCTTCTATCCGACATTTATGGCACCCTCAATACCTACTCCGAGCCCTCTTTTTTGAAACATGGCTATATGCTGGCCTGGGAACAGGCGCTTGGGGAAGTGATAACCCTTCCGCAATGGTCACTAATTTGGGAGAATCTCAGAAGGGCCTCGGTATGTGTGACTCACAAGGAAACCAATTATAAGATTCTTATGCAATGGTACCTGACGCCGAGTAAGCTCCACTCGTTTTACCCGACAGTATCCCCGGAGTGTTGGCGGCACTGTGGCGGTGTGGGGACTCTCTATCATGTTTTCTGGACGTGCCCTCTTATGGCACATTATTGGCAGGAAGTGCGGGATATGTTGGCTCTACTGTTTGGTACCGATATACAACGAAACCCACTTTCTTTTTTGCTCGGATCTCCACTCCCTGGGCTTAAGAAACATAGCCAAAAATTAGCTAATTTGATTTTAACTGCCTCTAGACGGGTTATAGCCCGCAACTGGAAGAAGCTTCAACCTCCCACAGCAACCGAATTGAAAACAGCTATCCAGGACATACGACGAATGGAATGTATGGCTGCCTTGCATGCCTCCCGTTTACCAATTTACGAGAAAGTTTGGTCTCCTTGGGACACTTTATATCCCCCGACGACATGCTACCTTGTTCCCGGATAGGGACCCTTTTATTTTTTTTTTCAATTCACCCCCGAGCTCGGTCATTTTTGCTGTTTTTATGATGTTCCTTTATTTTCCTTCTCTTTTTCTTCTCTTTCTCTTTCTTTCCTCCTACCTGTTGTTTCGGTTCTCCTTTTCCTCTCTGTATTCATGTACGGAATGCTGACACTGTTTGCAATTATCCCGAAGAGCTTTCCCTTTATTGGGAACAGGTACACCTAGGATGCATATGATTTCTTTCCATATTATGGATGCCATGCCTTTTTATTTTATTTTATATTACTTTTTCTGTATATTGTGAAATAATGTGCTGATCTGAGGTCTATACATGTCATTGCATAGATGTTGTACAGATGAAAATGAAAACTCTATGTTGAATAAATAAAGAGTTATAAAAAAAAAAAATATATTGCTATCAAATACAGGTGTGGGACCTGTTATCCAAAATCTTCTATACCTGGGGTTTTCAAGATAAGGGGTCTCTTAATTTGCATCACCATAGACCATTGGTCCCCACCCATTGGCTCATGAGCAACATGAGGGCCAGGGACCTCAAAGCAGGTGCTTTGAATTCCTGGCTTGGAGTCTCCTGTATGCTGCCAATCCACATAGGGGCTAACACATAGCCAATGACAGCCTTTTTTGGTACCAAAAGAACATATTTCATGCTTATGTTGCTCCCCAACTCTGTTTGAATGTGGTTCACAGGTAAAAAACAGTTGGGGGGGGCCCCGTCATAGACCATTAAGGGGGTTATTTATCAAAGGTGCTAGATTTTTTTAACCTAGAATGACCTCGAAACTCGAATGGTATCTTACTTAAGAAAAAACTAGAAAGGGAACTGATTCTGCGAGTTCAAGTCCCGATTGATCGAGTTTTCGGCAGAAAAAAACTCGAATAGATTGAATCTCTCAATTCGAGTTTTTGGGCAAAACCCTCGAACATCAAGCAGGCTGTTTACCTCTTCAAATGGTTCCAGGGACCACTGGCAGTGACTTCTACTGAACCACAACAGGTTTTAGGTGGTGTAATTTCGAAATCAAGCTATTTCCAGGGTCGAGGTATAATAAATCTCGAATATTCAAGTTTTTTTTAAAAACTGAATTGTTTCGAGGGTTTTTTTTTTTTTTTGACCGAAAAATACAATTTGAATACTCGAATTTTCGTGGAATAAACAACTCTAATCTGCCCCTAAGTGTACTAAAAAAAATCTTTAAAACATTGAATAAACCCAATAGGATTTTTTGCCACCAGTGTGAATTTCTGCAGCTTAGTTGGCATCAAGTACAAGGTACTGTTTTATTATTACAGAGAAAAAGGAAATAATTGATTGAAATTCAAAATATTTGATTTAAAAGGAGTCTTGAGGAGATGGTTTCCTCGAAATCCTGAGCTTTCTGGGTAACGGGTCTCCTGAAAAAGGGATCCCATACCCGTATTGCTGATTATGCCACCCATTACCATTGACAGGCATTTCATCTGTCTGCCATTTTTCTACAAAAAGATTTCTCTATGTTTTCTCAGCTGTTGGTTGCCAGGCTGTTTTCGGTGGGTCATGTTTTAATTCTATATGCCCATGAATTGGATTGTTGACCTACCCATATCTACCTTCTCAGTCACACGTAGGTAGGACATTCTCAAGGACACTGGGGCAAATTTACAAAAGTGTGTATTTTCTCCTCCACTAACTTTCACCTCAGTTCGCCAAGTGTATTTTCACAGCATAACTCTTATCTACTATAAATTACAACTACAGTTTTTTCAAGAGAAATTTGGTGATTGCTCTCCACCCGTATATTTCCCCCATACCATTGTAGTGGGGACAATTCTCTACAGAATTTTTACCATGAAGAAATGACATGAAAAAATTAGCATGGAGGAGGTAAAGTAAACTATGAGATTCAAAAGTGGCTGCTCCATCTTTATAATGGTAGTTTGCCAGCCTGAACCTGGAGAAGTTTCTCTTGGCAAAAATATTTTCTTGTGCTTTTAGTAAATTGGAGAATATTCACTGGAGAAGAGCTGTGATTTTACTCCAATGCAAAGAGAATTTTCACCACTGCAAAGTTAATTTTCTAAAACTTGTTTTTCTCTTGGCGATGTTGAGGGGAATCACACTTTTCACCCTTAAGTAAATATGCCCCACTGTAAACTTCCTTCTACCCCAGATCAACTTTACAGAAGACTTAATTATATCTATCGTTGTCTCTGTGGGTTTTAGTCCATTTTGAAGTTTTGGAAAAACCTTGGCATCAGGTTGCATTTCACCATATTTTTCTTAGAGCAGTTGTCTAATGGGAAGGATGAGGTTTTGTTTCAATAGTTAGAAATAGGTTTAAATTATTTTAGGACTGACACAGCATTGGTCAAAAACAGATGGGGAGTATTTGGAATAATTCAGCAGACTAGCTTTAACAGAATTTGTCAAAAAGTGTTTGCCCATGAATGTGCCATGTATTATGTATTAAGATTCTGTTACCCTGTTCTAATGGCCTATAGGTCTTGAATCAGTACCTGTGATGTACCCACTTAAGTGCCTTAAGGTGGCCATAGATATTACAATTACAATCTTTCCTAGAAAAACTCTTTCCAGGAAATATCAATTCAATACACACTTGTAAAGCTGAATGGCCGGATATACAGGTAGAAACAATAGAATTCTACCTGTATTTGGCAATTTAGCACTAACAATGGCAGATGTTCGGGTGCCTTCAAAGGCGCCCAATCAAAATTTTCCGGGCCAGCCCGATTGACGAGCAAAGTCTTCTGCTGATATCAGTCAACTCGTCTCCCACCATACACGCACCGAATATCGTACATTATCGTGTTTTCTAACCCATATTATCATAACCGCTCAATATGTTACCTGGTTCAGATATATCTTTTTCCTAACAGCCTTGTTTTATCCTGTACCTAGTCATTCAGCCTCAGATTACTAGATCATTGATAGGAATTTTTAGCCCTGTGTGACCACTACTGACCAGACATTGTACTTATCTATATGATATCTATAAAAAAACTCCTAAATACCCATATGCATTTACAACTGGGCTTAGTGGAAGAGACCTTCTTTATAAAGAGCAGATCTCAGGGGAGGTACTCTGCAGCACCCTACATGTCCAAGGGGGGAATGTCGACAATCATTTGCAACACAAAGGAGTGAAGTCACCATGCTTTTACTACCTATCCTCCACTCTAGACATCAACTATAATTCCTATAAACCTTAAGCTAATGCCACATGGGGCTAATTCTTAGCCTGTGGAGAAATGCAGAAAAATCCCCTCCACTGGCATCAGCCTTCTCATGTGACTGCACCTGGTGCCACTGCATTGGGCCGGACACTCGGAGTGGGTTTCAGCACTGAAATGCATACTCGCAAGCCCCATGTGCATTAAGTCTTGCCTAAACTGAACTGACAGGGCCACGGTCAGATGTCTTTTACAGCCTATCAAGCTGAATATGGGTGGTAATGCCTCTCCATAGGTGTAAGATTTTTTGGGCCACCTACTAAGTTGGTCATTATATAGGTATATGGATTAGATGCTGCAAATAT
The DNA here is from genome assembly GCF_017654675.1 of Xenopus laevis. Lineage (NCBI taxonomy): Eukaryota > Metazoa > Chordata > Amphibia > Anura > Pipidae > Xenopus > Xenopus laevis. The sequence continues at coordinate 118,514,051 of NC_054377.1, read as the reverse complement.
AGAATAAGTAGTTCTGGCATTATGGTAGATGTTATGTTTTTGCTATAAACGTTTCTGATATGTGTGTTCTATTGCAGATACAGCACTTGGGAGCCAGAAGAGAATATCTTGGATTCCCGCCTTATTGTAGCTTTTGAGCAGAAGTAAGAATATTTCTGTTCTCTCCCTTACTTGCCTTGTATAGTTTTATCAAAGCATTACCCTAAAGCTATAGTGGGCTAATGTATGATTATAGGTTCTAAATTGCACAAGTCCGGTGTCGGTAGAAGCCAGCACTACGTTTTGAACCTTCTACTGCAAGTTAGAATGTGAAACAAAGAACTTATAGGTGCTAACTTGCACTAGTGCTGTTTCCAGTAAAATAGTGTTAATAAATGAGCCCACTGCTCTTTGATAGTGGATAGGGTTTTGTGTATGCAACAGATTACATATACTTGTGCTCACAGTAAGAGGCTTCTGGTCTACTGCTGATATCTCTGCCAGTAAGGAAAATGTTGGAACTAGACCTGAAAAGCTTCGCTAAGGTTCAGGATACACCGTATAGTTTACCACTGGTTCAACTTATCTTCCAAGTCTTTGGGGGCATATCTGCTATACGTAGGGAATTAAAAGAAGGTATTCTTCAGTTCTTCACTTCAAAAAATACAGCAGCCCTGACCTGTATGAAACACATTAAGCAAAATTTTGTGTTCTGTGTTCCACCTTCCTTAATAGAGTTCTTATTTTTAAACACACAGGGAGAGGGAACAGGAAATTTATGGACCGAAGAAACGAGGCCCTAAACCAAAAACATTCCTGCTTAAGGTAATTAAGAATGTCAACTCATGTTGTCTAAAGGAGATTAAAATGGAAATACACACTTCCTAATAAACATTAGAGGATGAACATAAAAAGTTGACCTATTTGCTTATCCTGAATCCCAGGTAAGTGTTCCTTTTTCTTGTGCTGGCCCAGTTGCTGTTCTTATAGGGAGAGTAGGCAGAATTCTGCCTGTGCTTCTCAAATGTAGTCCCAAGAGCTTAATGCTTGTGCACTGATGAGCCAGGCCAGGAGCAAAGATTCACATGCTTTTGCATGCACTGTGCCCACATCTCTGTATTGGACCCTTGGATACAGCAAGAGGGGTACCAGCCTCAGATTTAAGTTTAGCAAAAGGGATCCCTGCAATAACATAACTATAACCAGGGCTCAGTTGCAGGCAGAGCAGTCTTCCCACACACACACACCGTTTTCAGCGAGGATTTGCATCTACACAAGTGTCCAAAGGGTCCCAAGGGAGCGTGGGCCCGGATGCACCCCCAGTAGTTCTGCTCCCGGATCACTGTGGAACTGGGGTTTGGCGTTCAGATCGCCACCCTTCCGGATATTGGGCTTTCATTGACCTCTACGACTTGCTTTGTTCTGCTTTATTTACCGGTATACTATTTTTTCCTCTTTTCTGTCTTATTTTTATATGCCACCTATGGGTGTAATTGATACAGGTCCACCAATTGGGATGCAGTTATATTGAAATAGGGCAAGTGAGTCATGTTTGAAATTATATCAAAGTTTTATGAGGATATCAAAAAATGTGTTTGTCTGCTCTGCAGCTGACAAGCAGAAACTAGTGGTCATATAATGTGTTATGTCCACAATGACAGAATGTGTTATAAGGCCAGTAGGAGGGCACAGACAGTATTTCATTTGTGCTTAAAATTTCAGGAAAGGTTCACTAATTTAGCATGCAACACAAAAGCATAGAAAGTTGTGAAATGGAAAGAATACAAGGGTGATCATTATCCGAATCCTGTATACATTTTTAATCACTCCAGCATTCAAACACAGGGAAGCACATAAATAAAAAAAACAACCTACAATTATTGTAAAGATATATGAAAACAGTGTTGCAACTTTACTCAGAGGAAGATAAAAAGGTCCCGTCTTGAGGCTTATATCCCCGTTAACTGAAATCTGTAAGTCTTTAAAGAATAGTGTTAATGTATTTTGGCTATAAATTATTGTGCATATTTGTGATTTCTTAGTTTGCTCAGGGGCAGATGAACATATAGTTAATATTTTCCACCAAATTCCAAGTTTTAATCCACTTGAATTAAAGTCTTTGTTACATTTCTAGCAAATAATCATAGTCTTTAGTTAAAAATACCTATAGTAATATTTCTGTTGATGCATTTTTGTAATGTCATTATTAACAGGCCAGAGCACAGACTGATGCCCTGCAAATGAGCGATGTTCATTTCACCATGAAGCCTGGGTCCAGTCCCTCTCCAAAGTTGCACTCCAGTGCAGCAGTTCATCGTTTAAAAAAAGACATCCGCCGCTGCCATAGTATGTCTCGTCGTCCGCTCCCTCGCCCAGATCCCACTGCCCCATCTGGAACAGGCTCTGGTATGCGCCCCCCTGTTTCACCTTTTTCTGAAACGGTGCGCATCATCAACCGCAAGGCCAAGCCTAGAGAGCCAAAAAGAAATCGCATCATCCTTAACCTCAAAGTCATAGACAAAGGGACAAAGGCTCCTCTGGCTCGCCCAAAAATTCCCTCCCGAAATAGGGTGATTGGTAAAAGTAAAAAGTATAGTGAAAGTATGCTTCGCAATCAGATACGCCATCTTAAATACGGGGCATTTTCTCTTTATAACAATCCAGCTCTTTGTGGTCCTGAAAGGGCTAAAGATGGTGATGAAGCTACCCAAGAAGGCCTGGCTGATGACAGTTCTAGTACTTCTGGGTGCCCCTCTCCTGCACCATCTGATGACCGCCCTCCCAAGCTTATGCCTGAGACCCTCAGTCCTGCTGTTCCAGACTGGCGTGAGTCTGAGGCCTTGGATCTGTCAATCCCCCCAGAGTCTTCTGCAAGCAAGCGTAGTCAAGGAGAACCTGAAGAGTCTGATGTTGATGAGGAGGCTGGGGACTGGCGTCCAGACATGTCTCCTTGCTCCAACGTAGTGGTGACAGATGTCACTAGCAATTTGTTAACCGTCACCATAAAGGAATTCTGCAATGCTCAAGACTTCGAGAAAGTCGCTACCAGCAAATAAGAACAGAAAGAGAGAACCCCTCATGTAAGAAGAGCATGGAGGATATGGGCCCTGATATTTAAAGGTTCACTCACTCATACCAATTGAAGCTACGTCACCCTTTCCACAAGAGGTCTATATTTGATAGGTGCTACCCTTAAAATGTAATATTGGTGCTTACATTTCTTTGTGTGTAAAAACTTAGTACGTTTTTCTGTAACATTTATAAGGAGGACAGGGAAAAAAAGACAAAAACACAATGCACAATCCTATCCCAAAAGCTGTCTTTATACGATTTTATCTAAAACCACAGACCTTACTGCATCCCTATCCATTGTTTGCCATTTGAGGGGCAAGAAAAACACATTTAACATCAAATGTATTTTGAAACAGTGGATCGTGGAAGTAGTAGAACGGTTGTACAGTAAAGAAAATGCCAGCCATCATGAATTACTTTAATGTCATGTGAAATTGTGGCATCTGAATGAAATTGCAGCTATATATAGAGAGAGAGAGAGAGAGAGAGAGAGAGAGATAAAGCTTGGAAATATTTATTTAAAATCATAACCAATGATTTAGCTGCAAAAAGCCACTGACATTTGTACTTCAGTATCTGTTATTCAATATATTTCTTTAAAAGTGTAGAAGCTTAAGCTATAAAAAGCTGAAATCTTGAATAATTTATTTAAAATATTAATCTCAATATAAATGCAAAATGATGGGCATATATTAGTGGCTACCATTTAATATAAGGAGGTTCGCAGTACCCTAGTCCAGTTGACCAGTTACAGTTAGGTCCGTAAATCTTTGGACAGAGACAACTTTTTTTCTAATTTTGGTTCTGTACATTACCACAATGAATTTTAAATGAAACAACTCCGATGCAGTTGAACTGCAGACTTCTGTCCTGTGTCACATCAGACATAAACACTAGTGTCCCAGTGCCACTGGCAGCCATGCACACCCAAGCCATCACACTGCCTCCGCCATGTTTTATAGATGTGGTATGCTTTGGATCATGAGCTGTTCCACGCCTTCTCCAAACTTTTTTCTTGCCATCATTCTAGTAGAGGTTGATCTTGGTTTCATCTGTCCAAAGAATGTTTTTCCAGAACTGTGCTGACTTTTTAGATGTTTTTTTTGTAGCAATGTCCAATCTAGCCTTTCTATTCTTGATGCTTATGAGTGGCTTGCACCTTGCAGTGCACCCTCTGTATTTACTTTCATGCAGTCTTCTCTTTATGGTAGACTTTGATATCAATACGCCTTTCTCTTGGAGAGTGTTGTTCACTTGTTTGGCTGTTGTGAATGGGTTTCTCTTCACCATGGTAATGATTCTGCGATCATCCACCACTGTTGTCTTCCATGGACGTCCAGGTCTTTTTGCGTTGCTGAGTTCATCAGTGCTTTCTTTCTTTCTTTGTCAGGATGTACCAAACTGTAGATTTTGCCACACCTAATATTGTAGCAACTTCTCAGATGTTTTTTTTTCTGTTTTTGCAGCTTTAGGGTGGCTTGTTTCACCTGCATGGAGAGCTTCTTTGACCGCATGTTGTCAGCAAAATCTTCCACATACAATCACGCCCCCCTCAAATCAACTCCAGGGCTTTTTTTATCTGCTTCATTGATAATGACATAACGATGGCATTATCCACACCTACCATGAAATAGCCTTTGAGTCAATTGTCAATTACTTTTGAGCCTCTGAAATGAAGTGATTGTGTTAGAAAAAGGCTTTAGTTCCTCACATTTGTATCTTTTTGTTCAACCCACTGAATTAAAGCTGAAAGTCTGCAGTTCAACTGCATCTGAGTTTTTTTATTTAAAATTCATTGTAATGTACAGAACCAAAATTCGAAAAATATTGTCTCTGTCCAAAGATTTATGGAACTAACATGCCATACTACACCTTTGATACAAACTGTATAAATTTCATAAGTCTTGGCAGAATATTTATGGCACTGCTGTTTTCATTATTTGATTCAAGTCATTATTGGAGTTCAATGTTTTAACTGAGAAACTTTGGCCAAGGGTGCAACCGATAGCACCAAATTAGCAATTAGCTTTAATCAATCTACGCCAGGTTGAATATTGATAGCAAATCTCTGGTTGCTATGGGTTACTGCACTAAGAAAATGGGTCTTGGAACAAATCACACAACATAACAGGCTTTGCCATTTCCACGTGTTAATTTGGGGAACTTTTGAGAGCTGCCCATACAGAGGCTAATGGTCTAGTGATCTCCCAAGTTTAGTGTTTGGATCTTATGCGAATTAACTTCTGCATAGATCCTTGTTATATTATACATATCTCTTTGGATAACTGGATACATTCCGTTGCTAGAGGTCTGCTGATGACTCCATATACATACCAGGGGGGGGTCATTGTCAGTCCCCTGTCTGACAATGAACTTTTTCAAACTTCCTGGCCAATCATTAGCCGGTGTGTGGGCAGCTTAGTAATTTAAATAGTTTTCCCAGCTTTCTTCAGACAAAACAAACTCGAAAATGTGAATGGTTCACTGCAGATTGAGTGAATGTAGTTTAAATACTTCAGTTATGAAAAAGCTAGTACAAGTCCTGGCAGGACTCAAACTCCCATCTCGGTGCTTTATTCTGGTGCTAACTCTTGCCTATCCTTTCTCAACAGTTAAATATTTTCTTCCATGCATGTTCCTTCTTTATCCCCTAAATGCTGCATACGACTAGGATATTCATGCAAATTAAACTTCCTCAGCTTCCCAATGCAAGGTATCCTGTTTCTGAACCATAAATATTTTCCTGATACTGATGTGTGAAACATTGCCTTGTTTTATTTAGGTACAAAACAGCATGGGGTAAGTCTGGTTTATTATATTAGCCAGTGGTGCTTCTACTGCAATTCAGCAGTGTCATGTGGCTAGATGAAGGGCGGCATGCAGAAGGTCCTTGACCCACTTCAAGGTGACTGAAATGAGCACAATATGCAACGCTTTTGCATCTTGATTTAAAAAAAAAAAATGTCCACATCTAGGGATATTGAAGCCCAATTTAAATTTCAACTTTTGTCAAGGTGATGCCTGTTAAGTTCCTTTTTGTCTTGCCATTGCTTATTTTATCCTGAACTGGAGGGTTGCCATCTTGCTGGTTTAGTTGAAATGGCCAAGTAACTTATATAACTTTTTAAATTATTTATTGAATTTTAAACAATTGACAACGTACATTGATGAAGATTATAAATAAAAAGGCCATACAATATCCACAGCAAGTACAAATTAGGACTATTTACTTTAATAATAAAGCCAGTAATAAGGTTATTGTCAGTGTTTTAATAAGAGAGTGGGTACAGAAAAAGGGGAAACGGAAAGATAAAAGTGGGGGGGGGCAGGAGAGTGAAGGTGGGAGAGTACTTCTCATGTTAACTGAAGAAAGAGTGACTATTGTGCATTTTAATTTTTAAATGCTGAATGATTATTTTGTAGAGTTTTCCAAAACACGCTTTGCAGATTAATGATCCTGGCATTACAAGGTAGATTTTGGTGCAGACTGGGCACTAGAACAGGGCATAGGGTTGGTGTCGATGACATACATCTACTTACCCAATTCCAGTTTGTCAGGTGTCCTCAGTGGACTTGTGTTCCTTAGGTGTACACTAACTTAATAATGTTGCCTGAACTGACTCTCGGAATCTCAGATTGAATTACAAAAAGATTGTTGCTAGTGATGCTCTACATTGGTTTATAACAGGGCTGTCGAACTGTTGGTTTAAGGGGCCAGATTTGGCCCTCCAATATATTTCTATGGCCTCCAACCCGCCGGGGTTTTTATAGCATTCTCTGTATTCCATCATAATGTTGTACAGTGGATAAACCAACTCACTGTGGACAGTACTGGTTTCAGTGCAATGTAGTGATTGCGTTAAGGGACTTTGATAAAGATCCCTTTTAAAATAAATGCATATTTTTACTGTGGATGGCAAGAGAGAAAAAATCTTACATGGGACAAAGATTGTATCCAGGAAGCTGCAAATGATTTTGAAATAGACAAGAAACCTTAAAGGAAACAAACCTGTATTTCCTGTTTTTGTTTTACAGTAATCGCATTTGTATTTTCCAGATATGCACTTTTTTTCACCTTGATCCTTTTTGGCACAACGGTGCATAAATCTAATAAAAGTTTGCATAGTAGGTGGCTCTTATTTCAAATGATGGATTGCACTTTTCCATCCATCCTCCACTGATTCCACAAAAGGAATAAGATACATAATTTCTGTGCACTTTTTGTATTTAACTATTAGACATATTAGCTTTTACCTTCATCAGGATTTGCCATTGCAAATTATTATTGTTATTGCTCCGACTCAGAGAACAGCTATTTTAGATCACGTTAGAAAATGTAATTGAATTATAACCGTAAATGGAAATATTTATTTGAAGAGTTGATATATCAATGAGGTGTTAGAAATTTGACATTTTTAGAGAGCTAGGTATACAGCATGGTTGTATGTCTTTATTGACCAGGCATTTAATCGATGAAATGTCCTTTGTTCATAAATTGTTGGGATTTTCAGGCTCAGCTGTGAGTCCAAGTTAAAAACAAAGCTTTGGATTCTGTCTGGTGTTCCATTTGGGATAAAATACATGTTCATTAAGAGTTTGATAAGCTGCACTTTTACAGATGGCTTGGAAGCTGATGGTCCGTTTTCTCCCCCGCTTTCCTTCTGCCACAGAAGAAATCTATTTGCTCTGATGTCTCTCGACAGTTAATTCTCCTGTAGAAGACACTTTTTGTTGAGCAAAAGGTTATTTCAGATTGCTAATTGTGGCATATGCGATTGCCGTGAGAAACGGTTCTTATGCACATTAGATATTGCGATAGAGAGTAGATAGCCAATCAGATTTTATGGGGGGGTGCGAAGGTTACAGATGGTTGATTTTGCACTGTTCTTTTGATAGAACCTACGTCAAGTGTTCAAGCTGTTCCCTTGGGTTATAATGGTTAAAGTATGGACGTATTTAACCCATTCGACTCACACACTCAAAGACTGCAGAGATACAGCTGCATAATGTAAAAAAAAACATGGCTGAAGGAGTCTTAGCATTGTAGCTGCTTCATACAGTGATATATGAGGGTACTTGTGCTGTCCATAAAGGTCCACATGTATGTAATGGAAACATCATTTCCCATAGTGTAACAGCTTTTTATCAGTGTTTAGCTAGCTAATATATATATATATATATATATATATATATATATATATATATATATATATATATATACACACATACACACATACACACATACACACATACACACATACACACATACACACATACACACATACACACATACACACATACACACATACACACATACACACATACACATATATATATATATATATATATATATATATATATATATATGCTCATCTGGGGGATTCTAATGACCCCCTCATATCGCTATAGTAACGTTTGATGCTTTGTCGCATGTGAACCAAAGGATTCGTAGGCATACCATAGAGGGAAAAATTGCCGTCATTTACGCAGCAGTGTTTGTAACACGCAGATTCTACACACTCATCTGAGTGAGTGTGAGATTCCTGTCTGGGCATTAAGGATCTCTATATCAGGCATTGTCAAGCCATGGAAGCTAATTGGTTTATTATAAGAAGATGATGCTCTGTACATTTTGTTGGTTAAATATGGATAGCTTGGATATGGATATATTTTTTTTTAATCATTTGGGCATTTTGGCATATAAATACTTTCTTTGAAACGTACAGTATATTATTTGACTTCATTTTACATTTTGATTGCATGTGCACTCATATCGTATATTCATTTAAGAAACATCTTAAATCTATAAATGCCCCTTTACGCAGCTTATCGTAGCAGAACAAGTAAATAAAGTTTGTAATATGTAAGTGTTTATTAATTTGAAAAAAGCAGGAATGCTTAATAATTCTCAGAGTCCGGTACAAATGAAAGAAGCTATTGTTCGTTTATACCACATGTTCTTATTGGTAATTTTGTAATTTAAACAAGAATTTCATTAAGAAAGATTTACATTATGATTTCTTAAGTATTATAAATAATGGTGCTTTTTATAGTGGTCTACAGTTTCTTTCCCATGCTGTGAAAGTGTTCTCTTTGTACATCTAGTTGCAGCTTGTTCTTTGCATCATATGAGCTGCCGGATAAGGGTTATAGATAAATGGACTAGGGATGCACCGAATCCAGGTTCGGGATTCTGCCTTTTTTTCAGCCGAATCCTTCTGCCTGGCCAAACCCCAACCTTATTTGCATATGCAAATTAGGGGCAGGGAGAGAAATGTGTAACTTATTGTCACAAAACAAGGAAGTAAAAAATGTGCATATGCAAATAAGGGTTTGGGGTTCGGTGCATCCCTAAAATGGACAGAAGTAGCAGTTTAGTGTTACGGGAGCAGGATTTGGATTAGAAGCTGCAAATGTGCCGATTCGGGAAAGAAAACTTAAATGTAGCATATGTATATTTAATTGCACAGTAAGTAAGCTGCAGTGTTGCCATGCCACACGCACAATAGTGATGCTAACTCATTTCTTTTTATTTTTATTCGAGGGGAGAGGTTTCAATTTGACGGGTCAAAGACCCAAATAGGAAGTAAATATGCAAGATTTTTGTTCAATGCATCGAAGGCAAACCTTTTGTTCCCCCAAACCCTATGCAATAAGCTACAGCTTTGCATGTTTAATAATTGGTGCAGCCAGAGCTACATGTTGGTAGCAAGGGACTAATCGCTCACATCCACCACTGTTACATGATCCGAGCAAGAGCAACTATGAGCTGCTACATCTCCTAATGCTTGGGTGTCTTGGATCACTTTAATTAGCTCATTGCCTCTTGCTGTTTATCTGTGCCGTAAACATGCTTTCATTTCTTCAGCCGGTGCTACTGCTAGATGTCTAACACCTACAATGTGCAAGCTAAATTCTCCCAAAAATAGGGATTTACAGTCCGCCTGTATTTGCGCCGAAGTTATTTCCACTGTTTTATAAATCACAATATTCACTGACCCTTTTGTTTTCATAAAGACTTGTTGGTATTTCTGTACATTGCTATAAAGCAGAAACACCGGTTTTATCCTGAAAACCAGGAGATTTGACACCCCTTTGATAGGTTCCCGCAGTTTCTCTCTACAACTGTTTGCCTTCAAGAACACAGGTATTCAGCTATACAGATCCCCAGTTACAACCAATTGTCATGAATTAGATTGGTGGATGCTTAGTGTCAACGTCTCTTATCAACGGGAATGAAGGATACATCCATTTTAAAAGGAAAACTATCAAATGTATTTTGTAATTAACTATGTTACTATATATATTTTATTTTCTTGCATGAAACTTGGGGGAGAAAATGGGTGTTTTTGTCTTTTTTTTTTTTCCGAAGCTAAATGTTTAAAATAAATATTGTGTGTTGGAAATTGGTGCCTAGCTGGCAATAATAGTCTTGTGAGTGATATTAGCAGGCCAAGCCTGCTCCAATGTATTACAGCTCTGTTTTCTGGATTTTATATATCTGTTGTACTGCATATAAATATATATAAAATATATATACATTATCTGCTGCGCTCAGTGTTTAATTGGAGTTTGAGATTGAAAAGCTAAAAATAAAATATTACATTCCAAAAATAATGACTTTGTTTTTGCTTCATTCATACATAGCCTGGAAAATTAAACGAGGATTCAGGTCCCAAGCATTCTGGATAATAAACCTCATACCCCTTAAAGCCTATTTTAAAGTGATTAAAGGCATTTGCCACAATGAAATTAATTTATTGCCCTCATAGTGCATTATGTTCTAATTTGACCTAACTGCAATTGGGTATTTTAAACATTGCCGTCCTATAGCAGAGAACAGTAATGTTTAAAGCTGTGCTGCTAACTGTACTAAAGGAGAACAGTTGTATGCTTAGCACACAGAGCATTGAAAGGCAAAAATGACGCATACACTTCTTATTCAGTAACTGGAGGTGCTTTGAACATCACTGATTTTTTTTTTTCTTTTTGGCCGTACAGAAGTGGCAGTCAAAATACCCCATGGGCTAGGCTTCAAAGTAGGGACCTCATTTTCAATATGATGACAGCAACATGTTTCAAAAAAAGAGCTAGGAGAGGGCAGTGTTTCCCACCTCTTCTTTGAACAACACTTTTATTGCTGTAGTTTTGAAAGTGAAATGTCCCTTTCTTGTCTAATGTAGGTAGGGTTGACCCTGGCCAGTGTTTTATAGGCCCCCCTGTATGGTTGGTATTGTAAGTTCGAAAAAGGTGACAAACCTAGAAGTAGAATTTCAGGTGCTCAACAGTTCAGAGTCTCCTGTGTTGTATTTATTTTTCATTATGATCCAATGTTTTCAAAGATTGACAGGTCTGTACTGAGAATAGCTCAGAGGATACGGCGCCCATGATTTCCAAAAAGAATTTCACATTTAGATGGTGGACCATTTTCCACTTTGGTTTAATCCACCTTAAATGAGCTTGGGCCCAGAGTAGGTGGCAGTGTTTCATATAAAAAAAAAGATGTGAGAAACTAAAGCCTTTTTTTAACACTTCATTTCAGCGGCTCAAGTAATTGGACAAATTAAAAAACTAAAAATAAAATGTTAATTTCGAATACTTGGTTGAAACCCCTTTGCTGGCAATGACAATCTGAAGTCTTGAACTCATGGACATCACCAGATTCTGGGTTTCCTCCTATTTAATGCTCTGCCAGGCCTTTACTGCAGCGGCTTTCAGTTGCTGTTTGTTTGTTGGCCTTTCTGTCCAAAGTTGTCTTCAACAAGTGAAATGCAGCTCAATTGGGTTCAGATCAGGTGACTGACTTGGCCATCAAGAATATTCCACTTATTAAACTCCTGGGTTGCTTTGGCTGTATGTTTTGGGTCAATGTCCATCTGTATTATGAAATGCCTCCCAATCAATTTGACTGCATTTAGTTGGATTTGAGCAGACTGTATGTCTCTGAACACCTCAAAATTTATTTGGCTGCTTCTGTCCTGTGTCACATCATGGATAAACACTAGTGTCCCAGTGCCACTGGCAGCCATGCATGCCCAAGCCATCACACTGCCTCCTCCATGTTTTATAGAGATGTGGTATTCTTTGGATCATGAGCTGTTCCACGCCTTCTCCATACTTTTTTTCTTGCCATCATTCTGGTAGAGTTTGATCTTGGTTTCATCTGTCCAAAGAATGTTTTTCCAGAACTGTGCTGGCTTTTTTAGATGATTTTTAGCAAATTCCATTCTAGCCTTTCTATTATTGATGCTTATGAGTGGCTTGTACCTTGCAGTGCACCCTCTGTATTTATTTTCATGCAGTCTTCTCTTTATGGTAGACTTGGATATGAATACACCTACCTCCTGGAGAGTGTTGTTCACTTGTTTGGCTGTTATGAAGGGGTTTCTCTTCACCATGGAAATGATTCTGTGATCATCCACCACTGTTTTCTTCCGTGGATGTCCAGGTCTTTTTGCGTTGCTGAGTTCACCAGTGCTTTCTTTCTTTCTCAGGATGTACCAAACTGTAGATTTTGCCACACCTAATATTGTAGCAATATCTTGGATGTTTTTTTTCTGTTTTTGCAGCTTACGGATGGCTTGTTTCACCTGCATGGAGCGCTCCTTTGACCACATGTTGTCTGTTCACAGCAAAATCTTCCCCATACAAAAACCCCCCCCTCAACTCTAGGGCTTTTATCTGCTTCATTGACATAACATTAATGACATAACAAAGGAATTGCCCACACCTGCCCATGAAATAGCCTTTGAGTCAATTGTCTAATTACTTTTGAGCACCTGAAATCAAATGAAGTGATTGTGTTTAAAAATACTTTAGTTTCTCATATTTTTACAGTTTTTTTTTTGTTCAACCAGCTGAATTAAAGCTGAAAGTCTGCAGTTCAACTGCACCTGAGTTGTTTTTTAAAATCCGCTGTGGTAATGTACAGAACCAGAATTAGAAAAAAAGTTCTCTGTCCAAATATTTATGGACCTAACTGTATATACAGTATATGGTTTCTTCCTTGTTTGCTAGAGTTGCAACTTGCACTTGTTGATGCAGCAATGAACTGTGTTCACAGACAGTGGTTTTGGGAAGTATTCCTAAGCCCATTGGGTGATTTCCACTACAGCACAGAGTCTGTTTTTAATGCAGTGCCACCTGAGGACCTGAAGAGCATGGCCATCCAATATTTGCTTTTGGCCTTGTCACTCCCGTACAGAAATTTTACGTTTATTCTGTTATTATTTAAATAATTGCTAGTGCAGTGTTGTACCCCTTCAAATCTTTTTACTTCTCTTCTCCTCTCTGGGAACTTTTCCAGTCTTAGAACTTGTCTCAACCTTTTTAAAAAAACATGTTTATGCCCTCAAATTCTAAATGAGCTTATATCTTTCAGAAAACAGTAAAATTTCTTGGTTTCAATATTTTGATATTTTTTTGTTCTTTAGAATTGTAATGATTTACAAATCATCCCATTCTCTTTTTATTTCCACGTTACACAGTGTCCCAACTTTTTGTTACCAACTAACCTACTTGGTTAATGGCCAACTTTTTTTATTGCATGTTTTAATATATAACCTGCTGGAGCTTGCAAAATCTGAAGGAACTTGAGTTTCTAATTATTATAGTAATGTGTTTCTTGTGGTATGTATTGACACTGCCTTATGAGTAATGTAAAAGGCTGTTTCTTATAATGGGACTTTATATGTCTGAAAACACAGTAACAATAAAAGATAACGTAAACCCTCTAGGCCGAGCATTTCTTCATATTTTTTTTTTCAACCAATAAATTTGTTCCTTCAGGGCAGGAAATTCTTCAGTACGGTATCTAGTTCTATATTGCACAGGTTTCTAAGAAAAATAACCATCTGAAGCAAAAGTCATATTGTGATATTGCCACAGTTACTGTATGGTCATTCTAATTCCCAAAGCAGTCAAACTGTCCCAAAATGATTTAATGTGTGCAGACTGCTAAACCTCCATGCTTCTCTTATATATGAAGTCTGCACATTACTGCTGTCATGCCAAGAAAAGTAGAAAAAAATGGTTATTCAACCACATTGACACCAGAAATTAAACCTTTTTTTTACATTTATCCTAACCTTTTCTTATTTATAATTTTGCCATAAAAGTATTTGCCGATGCCGATGATCCCCCATGTTCCTCTATGAGGGGACTGCCATATTTGTGTAGCTGTAGTCCGTTAGCATGAAAAGCTCTAAATGACAGGTTGGAAAGGGACAGGTAGGTTTAGGGACTTCAAGTAACACTTACTTACAGTGGCAGTATAACTTTAAGAGCTGACATGAAATGGCAAGATTCCAATTTAACTGCAGTCATCAATTTTTACAGTTTCATATAACACCATAAAGCATACTAAACACCATTCCAGAATTGTCCCTAGGTTACAGAAATACCTTGGGTTGTCATGCATTTATTATGTAATATAATACTGAACATTACGTATATTCCTATAAGAGGTCATTTATGAATGTACCAAAAAGTGCATTCTTAGTACTTGCATCTAACTAAACACACTCCTGCATTTCCACGTGGTTGCATCCATCCTGCCTCTGGGTGAATAAAGCTGGCCATAGACGCAAAGATCCGATCGTACGAATCCTCGAACAATCGGACTTCCCCCATCTCCCGACCTGCCATTAACCTTTCAGATCAGATCAGCCGATGTTCTGCCCCTGACAGCAATCATACGAAAGATATGTCTGACCAAAGCTAGTGACAGTCTCCCACTGAAAATCGTACGATCGGCAATACACGCAGAGATATTATCCGCAGCCAACAGAAATCTTTTAACCTGGCCGATCGACCAAACGACCGTTCTCCACCGGACAAAAAATTTCTGGACTCTCTACACGCGGTCCGAAAATCGTACGAATCCTTGCCTAGTGAATGTGAGTGTGAGTGGGTGTGAGTTCCAGAAATGACTCAACTACAAACTCAAATGGTGAGCACAATTGCATCTGCTTTGATGCATCAGGTGCAATTGCAATTGCATCAAGTGCAATTGCATTGGATGCAACTTGGAGTGAGCCACAATCATGATGGGCTTGTAGGTGGGGGAGGGACGATGCATTATGGGTAAAAAAAATGTGGTGATCTATGGATGTAATTGCACTTTACACACAGATCTGTGTTTATTAATGAACACCTGTGAGCAAGATGCATACCCCATTTCTGTTTGTCCCTATGGAATTCCCTGCTTGCACTTATAGCGCAACTCTTGTTGTGAAGGCTCCTGTGTGCTGGTACTGGATACATTCATCCTTAGATGCCAAAATTGTATGCGCTGCAAAATACAAAATAGTGTAAACTGCAAATATAAAATTTGCAAAAAATCGCATTTTGTTATTTAGTAATGTCCTTTATATGGTTTATTACTTGGCTCAACTTGAAGGTGGCTTAGTTTTAGTTGGTGCTACACTTTCAGTGAGATATTCTACTGTATACAATACACTGTATACTGGTGACTAGTGTCATGATTATGGTGCTTGGTAATACCAGTGTTTGTTTTTGACGTTTTAATTGATCTTAGACTGTTTTGATCAATTTCCTGTTCAATCTTGTTTTAGCTGTCCCCTATGAGGACAAATGCAATCTACATAGCAGGTAGAAATAAGGTAAAAATGTTTATTCAACATGTGTGTGTGTATGTGTATGTGTATGTGTATATATATATATATATATATATATATATATATATATATATATATATATATATATATATATATATATATATATATATATATATATATATATATATATATATATATATATATATATATATATATATATACACATAAAATGCACAGGTATCGGCATGTTTCAGTGTTGCTGTGGTTTGGGGTTCATGTTAGCCAATAATCAGGTGAGTTGACTTGCCTTATCTTTCCCCTATGTCTACCCTAATCTTGGTCTGTCTCTTGAGCTTTCTGATATCCCTGATTCATGACCCAGCTTATGATTCTTATGGCATCTGAGAGATCTTCTCCTCTTTCTGAATCTTCAGTGGACTGAGAAGAATACCAACAGGACCAAACATGGTAACATGTCATGCTAAGCACAGTCACCTTAGCCTAGTCAAGTTCTTCTTTTGAGATTCTATAATAATACAGTATGTGCCAGTTTTCAACCATTCTAGGCCAACAACATTTAATTATACCATATATGCTTTACTGAGTTGGCCTAGGGGACCTGCCTCCTATATTGTGTTCACTCTATATTGTGAAGCAGCCTTTCCACATCTGTTGGCTATAGGAAGAGAACCTCTTTCTCTCACTCTGTCTCTCTATTCCAGAGTTCTGTCTTCCAGCTTGTGGTTTAATATTTAACTAGATGCTCCATAGCTCATAACAAGGTTGCATATATATTTAAATATAGTTCAAGTAAATTGTTGTCATAATTTAAATATTCATAGAATGCAAACAAACTTTCCACCCTACTCTATATTTTGCTCCCTGTATTTTGTTGACAAGGAGTTGCAAGTTTTGGCAAACACGTAACCCCTAAATAGAGTGATTCTTTACTATGTGAACTCATGGGTTGTAGACTTTCATTTATAGGAAAGTTTTTACACTGGTGTGTTCCTCTTCAGGCCTATGCAGTAGTGTTGACTGTTTCAGCTGGTCCAAGGTCAGCAATCATCTGTTCTGATACCCAAAGAATTCTGGCTGGGGTTTTCATTGCCTGTGTTTGCTATAACAATACTGCTTTGAAGCATGGCAGTACCTTCTCCAACCCATATGTATGGAATTTGAGTGTGTAAGAATATGTATTCTAACTGCAAGTTTAAAGAGAGCTAAATCTTAACAAAAGAAGTAGCTAGAAATGTTGTACATAATGTTTTGGGCTTCTGTACCAGCCTAAGGCAACCACAGCCCTTTAGCAGTAAAGATCTGTGTCTCCAAAGATGCCCCAGTAGCTCCCCATCTTCTTTTCTGCTGATTCACTGCACATGGCTCTGTGCTGCTGTTACTTATCTCAGCTTTTTGACTCACTCACTATATACTGAATATACAGTATACAGTACATAATACAGTAAATTATTATTGTTACATGACAGTTCAGAAACCAGCACAATCAGGATCATAATTTAATAATCAGCCCTGAAGCATCATCTTATATACCAGGCAAACCCCATTTTCTGCTTTATAATTTGAAACAACCCCTAAGCTTAGCTTCTTAACCAGCATCGGACTGGGGGTCATGGGGCCACAGGGTTGCCGTGTAAGTGGCCCCCACACCTCCGGCCCGCCCCAGGAGCAGCCCCCCACTCTGAGCGTGCCTTTTTTCCTTCAAGACAGGAGACCATTGGGCTAAGAGGAGAAGTCGGAGAGCAGGTCTGACCCGGCTGAGCATTTGCGTGTCACAGACACTCCTAACAAAATCCAAGATAGGAAACTCCTGTGACAAGTTTAAGGGCCCGGATCATAACTACTATGGAGATGCTGAACCTTTAGGCTAGTTAAATAAGTTCAATATATAAAACATGACATTTCTAACCATGTTCATTTATGGTTTAGTTCTCCTTTAAGTTTGATTGATTGAGTAATGATTATGCATTATCATTTGAAGTTTATTAATCAGGCCAAAATAGTTGATCTGATGACTTCATCCAGCCAAAGGTTAAGTCAAGTTTATCTCTAAAAACACGTTTGTTTTAATTCCCAGGCCTTGTGCTGTGTTCTTGTGTTTTAGATACAACGACAATGTGTTCTTTTGTCCATTAGATGGCACCAGAACCCATTCTGAACAAAGCCCATAAATTAGATCTATGTTCTTTTATCTTTTTTGTTCTTATTTCTCTCTGCCCAGTGTATAGTTCTGTTCCTCTCTGAGTCATTCTGCCCTGTATGGTGTCTCTGTCCTTTCATTGTGAAAGTGTATCTCACATTCTCATTATTGCTCAGAATAGTGCTGCGGCAACATGAACCATTCTTGTCTTTATATCTGTTTCTACCCCTGCTGGGTTTTCCAGTACAACAGCTTCATACCTTGGTATTATCCGATCTGATGGTGTTCGTGTCATTTCTGAAACTGATATACATAAACAGCATCATTATTCATGTTTGTGATTCAGTGTAATGAATCATCCCATTGCTGTACATGAACAGAAACCTATTCTTTAAAGGGTAAGCAAACCTTTTAAATAAGTGAATGTAAAGTTGATGAACGTGCTATTCCAAGCACTTTTGCTCTGTACATTCATACATGTACAGGTATGGGACCTGTTATCCAGAATGCTCGGGACCTGGGGTATTCCAGATAATGGATCTTTCCGTAATTTGGATCTTCATACCTATTTGAAAACCATGTAAACATTAAATAAACCCAATAGGCTGGTTTTACTTCCAATAAGGATTAATTATATCTTAGTTTGGATCAAGTACAAGCTACTGTTTTATTATTACAGAGAAAAAGGAAATAATTTTTACAAATTTGGATTGTTTCAATAAAATGGAGTCTAGGGGAGATGGCCTTCCCGTAATTCAGAGCTTGGATAATGGGTTTCCGGATAATGGGTTTCCGGATAATGGGTTTCCGGATAATGGATCCCATACCTGTACAAGGTACTGTTTTATAATTACAGAGTAAAAGGAAATCATTTTTAAAAATCGTAATTATTTGGATAAAATGGAATCAATGGGAGACGGGTTTCCAGATAACGGGTTTCCAGATAATGAATCCCATACCTGTACTGTTAATATGATTGAATTTTGTTACAAGATCATCACCTGCTGGTCATTTTCCAACCATTGTGACCACCAAGTAGTCAGGGAAGTTGTCAGGAGAAAGAACGAGGCTGCTCTGATGTTCTTTTGCTTAGGAAAGAGTTGAGAAAGGTTTCTATTTTTTTTCCTAAGCAGAAGATCATCATTATTGCACAGAAAAAGGAAATCATTTTGAAACATTTGGATTATTTGAATAAAATGGGGTCTATGGGAGACAGCCTTTCCATAATTCGGAACTTTCTGAATAACTTGTTTGCAGATAACGGATCACGTACCTGTATATGCACCATTTCTGTATCGTAAAAACATTGAGCCAATATAAAATTAAATTTTTTTTACTATAGTAGATGAGCAGCCAACAAGGAAGTCAGTAATAGCTTCTTGCCTGTACATCAGTTATTTCCCTATTAGTATGGCAATTAGAGTGCACTGAAACCAACAGTCCAGCAAAGAGTCAGCATCAACAATTCCAGGAACCTTAATAAGGACAAGAAGGCATGTTAGCCTCAGATCAGCTTGCTATGATAGGATGGCCCAATGGATCTGGTTCCAGTTATATTGAAGAGATAAATTTGTTGAATGTGGTGGTACTTCAAGGCATGGTATAATAACTATAATACCTGGATACCAAGCTAATCAGTTGGATAAAGTCCCGCACAAAAGTGTACTGATTAAATGAAAGGACAAGAAAATGCTCTAGTGGGTGCCAATACATGAAATTCCTACCCACCTCCCCATTTATTACCCTTTCCTTGTCCTTTCAGAATTGTATTCAGAATATACTATTTGTATTTTGAGTCCTCTCAGATTACAGAGTGCTTATAAATGGAATGCTTTTCTATACCAGTATTGACAGTGAAGTAGCTCAGGGGTTTTAACTTGTTCACAAGACCTTCAAGTTGCATTTTAAGTACTGTCTGTGTCTCTGTGTCAGGGAGCCGGGAGCCCCCTCTGGGGAGTAGTCCGGATCTAGGAGGAAGCCCCTCAGGAGGGATCAGGATCGTGGTATCCAGGGATTAAGCAGAAAGGGTAATCGGGTTCAGGCAACAGGTCACAAGGCAGGCAGAATATAATCAAAGTCCAAAGTCCAGGCAGGGGGTCAATAGCAGGCAGAGTATCAGCGAAGTCCAGGTCCAGGCAAAGGGTCACAACAAGGAATCAGGCAGATATAAGTAGGGAAAACAGCAAGGGAACCCAGGAAACTCTCAGGGAACAGAATCCTATTTTCGGGCGCCATCTTGGCGTCTCAGGTGTCCTTTTATGTTTGAATTTGGCGCCCTTGCGCCAGCGTCAGCGCGCCTGCGACCGTCGCGCCGCGCTGACGTCACGTCGCCGGCGTCGGAACCCACGTGGGTTGACTGGGCGCCGCCATCTTGAATTCTTCGCCGCCGGGAGCGGACGCGACTCCTCGCGCTCCCGGCGGTCTTGACAGTACCCCCCCCCTCACGGGGGGCCTCAGGACCACCGGGACTTGGTTTCTGGGGAAACTTGGAGTGGAAGTCTCTTACCAAACGAGGAGCATGCACATCACGATGTCCCTCCCAAGAGCATTCTTCGGGGCCAAAGCCCTTCCAATGGATGAGGTACTGAAGGGACCCTCTGGAGATTCTGGAATCAAGGATTCTCTCCACCTCGAATTCTTGTTGACCCTCCACAGAGACAGCAGGAGGAGGAGATTGGACACCAGAGAAACGGTTGGAGACGGTGGGCTTCACCAGGGAGACGTGGAACACGTTGGGGATTCTCATCTCTGGTGGGAGTTGAAGTCTGATGGCTACGGGGTTAATTATCTCCAAGATGGGGAACGGACCCAGGAACTTCGGACCCAACTTGGGAGATGGCACCTTCAAGCGAATATTCCTGGAAGAGAGCCAGACATTATCACCCACCTTGTAGGGAGGAGAGGGCCTTCTACGGCGATCCGCGAAAGTCTTGTGGACTAGAGCACACTTCTCCAGATTAGACTTGGTTGCAGCCCAAATAGCAAGCATATGGGCTGTCAGATCATCTGCAACCGGGACGTCCGACAACACGAAGTCCTGAGGAAAGGCTTGAGGGTGCTGTCCATACACCACCATAAATGGAGACCTTCCTGTGGAGGAATGACATGCATTATTATGAGCAAACTCTGCCCACGGGAGGAGGTCAGACCAATCGTCCTGGCAAAGAGACACGTGGTTCCTCAGGAACTGTTCTAAGGCTTGGTTCACACGTTCAGCTGCCCCATTCGTCTGCGGGTGGTAGGCAGATGAAAATTTAAGTGTTATTCCCAAGTCTTTACATAGAGAACGCCAGAACTTGGCGGTAAACTGGGTGCCTCTGTCGGAGACGATCTCCACCGGGAAACCATGCAGGCGGAAGATGTACTTAATAAAGAGTTGGGATAATTCCACCGCAGAGGGTAACTTCTTCAAAGGGATGAAATGGGCCATTTTGCTGAAGCGGTAAATGACAACCCAGATCACAGTATTCCCACCGGAGGGAGGAAGTTCGACAATAAAGTCCATAGAGAGGTGCGTCCACGGACGAGAGGGAACCGGCAAAGGCTGTAACAACCCGCTGGGGCGGGAATGGCTAGGCTTAGAAGTGGCACAGACATTACAAGCAGCCACAAAGTCCTTTACATCCTTGCGGATATCAGGCCACCAGACTAGGCGCCTCAAGAGTTCAAGGGTCTTGGCCGGACCAGGATGTCCAGCTTGTCTGGAGCAGTGGGTTTGTTGCAGGATGGCCAGGCGAAGTTCTGGAGGGACGAAGGCCATGCCAATCGGAGTATCTTGAGGAGCCGAGGACTGCCCAGCCAGAATCTGGTCGGCAAATTGGGGATACAAAGAGGCAATGATCTTGACTGGTGGAATGATTGGCTCCTGCCTCTCAGGGTCACGATCCACCGGAGTGAAGCTACGAGACAAGGCATCGGCTTTCAGATTCTTGGAACCTGGGCGATAAGTCAAAACAAAGTTAAAACGGGAAAAGAAAAGGGCCCACCTGGCTTGTCTGGGATTTAGCCTCTTGAGGGACTGTATAAACTCCAGATTCTTGTGATCAGTGAAAATCTGGACAGGAATTTCAGAGCCCTCCAGGAGGTGACGCCATTCTTCAAGGGCAAGCTTGACTGCTAAGAGTTCTCGATTTCCGACATCATAGTTCTGCTCTGCGGATGAGAACTTCTTGGAGAAAAACGCACAGGGGTGCAATTTTCCATCAGTGGAGTGTCTCTGAGACAGGATAGCTCCGGCTCCGACTTCAGAAGCATCGACTTCGATGCAGAAGGGTAGTGCAGGATTGGGATGTCGGAGAACAGGAGCGGACGTGAAGGCCTCTTTCAAGGACTGAAAGGCTTCTATGGCGGATTGAGGCCACAGGCTGGGTTTACCCCCTTTCCGGATGAGGGCCAGGATAGGTGAAATGCGGGAAGAGAACCCCCGGATGAACTGTCGATAATAATTAGCAAATCCGATGAACCTCTGGATTGCCTTGGTACTCAGTGGGAGAGGCCACTCCTGGATGGCCGACACCTTCACGGGGTCCATCTCAAATCCCTCTGGAGAGATAATGTATCCTAGGAAGGGGATCTTGGATACCTCGAAGACACACTTCTCCAACTTGGCGAAGAGAGAGTTCTTCCTCAGACGAGAGAGTACCTCCTTCACCTGGGAGCGATGACTTTCAAGGTCCTTGGAAAAGATCAGGATGTCGTCCAAGTATACGACTACGAACCTTCCTAGGAGATCTCGGAACACATCATTAACAAACTCCTGGAAGACGGCAGGGGCATTGCATAGGCCGAAGGGCATAACGAGATATTCATAGTGCCCATCCCGAGTGTTGAATGCCGTCTTCCATTCGTCACCCTCCCGGATGCGAATGAGGTTGTAGGCCCCCCGGAGATCCAACTTGGAGAAAATCTTTGCCCCTTTCAGCTGGTCAAAGAGCTCGGCAATCAGGGGCAGGGGGTACCTGTTTTTCACGGTGATCTTATTCAGACCCCGATAGTCTATACAAGGCCGAAGGCCTCCGTCCTTCTTCTCCACAAAGAAGAACCCAGCCCCTGCAGGAGAGGTAGAAGGGCGGATAAACCCCCGCTGGAGATTTTCTTGGATGTACTCCTTCATAGCGGTAGTCTCTGCAGGAGAGAGAGGGTAGGTGCGCCCTCTGGGGGGCATAGCTCCTGGCAGGAGTTCAACCGGACAATCGTAGGAGCGATGTGGGGGAAGGAACTCTGCCGACTTTTTACAAAACACATCGGAAAATCCCTTGTAAGTGGAGGGCAAAGTCTTTAATTCCGCAGAGGAGACATTCACCTTCTCGAGGGGTTTTGACGGAAGGCAATGTTGCAGGCAAAATAAACTCCAACGAGAGATCTGCCCAGTGGACCAGTCTATGGTGGGGTTATGCAGACGTAACCACGGAAGACCCAATATTACTGGAGTAGAAGGACAGGGGATGATGAAAAATGAAAGTTTTTCTTGATGCAGCGCCCCAACTTGTACAGATAGTTCCGCCGTGAACTTTGTGACGAATTCAAACTCCAGGGGTTTGTCATCTATGGCGGTAATTCGCAGGGGTGAAGATAATGGAAGCAGGGGAATCTTCATGCGTTCGGCAAAAAAGGCATCCATGAAATTGCCATCCGCTCCGGAGTCGAGGAAGGCCCTTTCGAAGATAGACCTACTTGCCAGGTGAATCTGCAAAGGAAGAAGAAGTCTGCGTGAACTTTCTTGATACTTCTCCAGAGGACCTCGAGTGATGCCCCCTACATGAGAAACCTGAGACATACCTCGGGGTACAAAACTCTTGGTTTTGGCA
The DNA here is from genome assembly GCF_017654675.1 of Xenopus laevis. Taxonomy (NCBI): domain Eukaryota; kingdom Metazoa; phylum Chordata; class Amphibia; order Anura; family Pipidae; genus Xenopus; species Xenopus laevis. The sequence goes on along the minus strand of NC_054377.1, from coordinate 118,490,457 downwards.
GGACAGGCGTTGGCAAAATGGGAATGCCCACCACAGTATAAACAGAGACCTGCCATACGTCTTCGGAGTCTTTCCTGCTCGGAGAGACGAGTCTTTCCTACTTGCATAGGTTCCTCCAAGGGGGACGTCGACACATGAGTCACAGGAACAGCGGGTGTTTGCAGAATCGGCCTTTGAAAGCGAGGGGCCAACAAGGGAGAAAATCGTCTGCTGCGCTCTCTCTCCACCTGGTGCTCTCTGAGACGAGTGTCCACTTTAATGGATAGAGCGATCAGCCCTTCCAGGGTGTCAGGAGTCTCTCTGGAGACGAGATCATCTTTGATGCGGATGGATAGGCCTTGGTAGTATACAGCCTTGTAAGCGTCATCACACCAGGAAGTCTCCGCCATCAGTGTTCGGAAGTCTATAGCATAGTCATTGACACTGCGGCTTCCCTGCCGGAGCTGCAAGAGACGGGCAGGGGCGTTCGTAACCCGACCTGGAGCATCAAAGATTAAACGAAAAGCTTGGAGAAAGTCTTTAACATCAAAAGTCAGCGGGGAATTCTTCTCCCAAAGAGACGTTGCCCACTCTAGTGGCTTGCCTTCCAATCGAGACATCACATACCCCACCTTGGAACGCTCACTTGGAAACTGTGTGGGTTGGAACTCAAATTGAATTTGGCATTGCGTGGCAAACCCCCTGCAGGCTTGTGGGTCCCCACTGAAGCGAGGGGGAGGTGGAATGCGAGGCTCACCTGTCGGGTAGCTTGCGTTCGTAGGGGCTGCCGCCATGGGGGGATCTCCAGTAGGTGGAGCAGTGGAAGGCTCAGAAGGCACTTGAGCTAGCAGGACATCGAGTGCTTGCCCAATGCGAACCTGCTGGTTTTCGTAGTCCTCCATGCGGGATGCCAGTCCGCGGAGCGCTCGTCCGACATGAGGTGTGGCTTCCTCAGAAGGATCCATGGCCCGAAAATAATGTCAGGGAGCCGGGAGCCCCCTCTGGGGAGTAGTCCGGATCTAGGAGGAAGCCCCTCAGGAGGGATCAGGATCGTGGTATCCAGGGATTAAGCAGAAAGGGTAATCGGGTTCAGGCAACAGGTCACAAGGCAGGCAGAATATAATCAAAGTCCAAAGTCCAGGCAGGGGGTCAATAGCAGGCAGAGTATCAGCGAAGTCCAGGTCCAGGCAAAGGGTCACAACAAGGAATCAGGCAGATATAAGTAGGGAAAACAGCAAGGGAACCCAGGAAACTCTCAGGGAACAGAATCCTATTTTCGGGCGCCATCTTGGCGTCTCAGGCGTCCTTTTATGTTTGAATTTGGCGCCCTTGCGCCAGCGTCAGCGCGCCTGCGACCGTCGCGCCGCGCTGACGTCACGTCGCCGGCGTCGGAACCCACGTGGGTTGACTGGGCGCCGCCATCTTGAATTCTTCGCCGCCGGGAGCGGACGCGACTCCTCGCGCTCCCGGCGGTCTTGACACTCTGATACTCTGTTCTTCAAAACAATATGTTTCTATGCAGGATATTTCAACTGAAAGGCTGGATATCAATTGAGTTTCAGTGTTGTTAGATGCAAGGTTACATTTTAAGGCCAAAACATTTATGCGAGTTATACATTAAATTGAATTGTGTCATGACCTTCATCTTTGAAAAGGGCACTTTTTTAGAAGTACTCTAATTTCACAAAGTGGTGTACTAAATTCATGTAAAAATACTACACTATATGGGAATCATCTTCTTGCCCCTTTGTTTGTCTATACCTCGTGCTGGATGAGCGCTGGTTTCTTTCCGTAATTCTGGATTGGATTTCTATACAAGTCTGAGGGAGAACAGACCCTTTTGGGAACCGGCAGAGGGAGCGGACTACCGAAACCTTTGATATCCTTTATTACTATGACCTTCACCTTGCCTCACTGAAAATTAATATATATACTTTGCAACTCTAGGAAGTGTTAGTAAAGATAAGTATATGTACTATTTATTTATATATACTGTATATATATTATTATTATTAACATGTATTTATATAGCGCCAACATATTGCGTAGCACTGTAAAGTAAATGTGATTATACAACTACATCACATGAATTACATACATAGAATATATGGAGTAACAAACATCACAATCAATACAGGTACAAAAAGGTGAGGAAGGCCCTATGCATAGGCATACAGTCTAAAGGGAAGGGAGTAATACACAAGGTGTGGGAGTGGGCAAGATCGAATTAAGTGGGTGAGAAATGTGGTATTGTATGTGGTGTTGCGTTTGGTAGTTAAGCAGAGTGAGGGTAGGCTTCTCGAAAGAAGTGCGTTTTCAGAGATTTCTTGAAAGCAGAAAGGTTGGGAGAAAGTAGGACAGACCGTGGGAGAGAGTTCCAGAGGAGGGGTGCAGCCCTTGCAAATATATATAAATATATATATATATATATATATATATCACTATAACATAATGTAGTACTGCACTGAGCACAAGAACAGAAGTGCTTTTTTCAATAAATTTTTAATTTTTGATATCTGTCTCCAATGTTAAAGGGGTTGATCTCCTTTAGATTAACTTTTAGCATGATGTAGAGAGTGATATTCTGAGACAATGTACAATCTTTTATTATTTGTGGTTTTTAAGTTATTTAGATTTTTAACTGAGCAGCTCTTCAGTTTGCAATTTGAGCAATCCAGTTGCTAGGGTCCACATTAGCTTAGCAACCGTGCATTGATTTGAATAAGAGACTGGAATATGAATAGGAGAGGGTCTGAATAGAAAGATGTGTAATAAAAAGTAGCAATAACAATAGGGGGCCCATTCACTAAACTCAAGTGAAGGAATAGAGGAAAAATAGTTCGAATTTCGAATGTTTTTTTTGGCTACTTCGACCATCGAATTGGCTACTTCGACTACGACCTTCGACTTCGAATCGAACGATTCGAACTAAAAACCGTTCGACTATTCGACCATTCGATAATCGTAGTACTGTCTCTTTAAAAAAAACTTCGACCCCCTAGGTCCCCATAGGCTTTACAAGGTTTTTCTGATCGAAGGATATCGAAGGATTTAAATTCGGCAGTCGAATATCGAGGGTTAATTAACCCTCGATATTCGACCCTAGGTAAATGTGCCCCTAAATATGTAGCCTTATAGAGCTTTTTTTTTTTTAGATGGGGTCATTTACCCCCATATGAAAGCGGGAAAGCGAGTCTGAAGAAGGCAAATAATTCAAAAACTATAAAAAAAGAAAAAATGAAGGCCAATTGAAAAGTTACTGGCTATTATTTACACTAGCCATCCCTTCACCCCAGCTTTTATAGATTACATTTTGGCTAACTAACTTTATTAGAAATATTTTTTATTTTGTTTTATTTTTATACTGAACTGTTTCTTTAAGAACTCAGTGGGGTAAGATAAACAACAAACACATAAAATATTGGGAAAGCTTGCTGTGTATAATAAAAGTCCTTCATAATAACTTTGCAAACATATAATGGAAAATATATACTTTTTACTACCACTGTGCCTTCATTATACATCATTTCAGGCTATTTGCCGAACTGTACTGTATTATTCAGACTATTTAAGACCTAGGGCTTTCTGGATAAGATTTGTTTCTGTAATATGGAATACTATTCCTTAAGACTTCCGAAAAGCATTTTAAAGAGTAAGAACTAATTGGATTGCTTGGCCATCAAGCATAAGGTGTAGCTGTTAAACTGAAAAATTGTTTAAATAAGACACTAGAGGAAATTACATTTCTGTATTTTCTGGATAACTTTTTTCCAAATAATGGATCCTAAAACCATGCTGAAATGCCCTTATTGCTACTCACTTTCTTTGATTTTTAATCACATGCTTCACTGTGAAATCTTCCCACGGTATTGGATTCCCTAATTATACTTGGAGGACAGCGTGTAACAAGGTTTTATAATTAAGACTGTAATGGAATCCAAGATTATTTTGAGACTGCGATGACTAATACAAAATGGTTTAAATATATTATGATTCAAGACAGATTGGGTAAGATATGAAACGCCAAACAGTGTTTGTGTTTCAATGTTATCGAGTAATTGGTGTAAGGTTTGCTGCAGGTTCAGTAACCCACAGCAACCACAGCAGGTAGATTTTACTGGAACACTATGTGCAAGCAAACTCACTGCTATACGTATAATTTCATTTTGGTGGGCATGCTATGCACCTGTTATTATATATGGTATATGTCTTTTAGAGCCAGTTATGTATCAAAAAACGTGCCCAGGTCCGTATTCGTGGAGAGGCCACCAAGGCTCGGGCTTAGGGTGGCAGGATTTTAAGGGGTGGCATGCTGCCCAACCACACCCACATTGGATCAGAAATACTGGGGATGAGCAGGAGATACGATTGTCTTTTAAATCTCCCATGCACCAATCTTCATTGCTCCGGTCCTGATGATGAACATTTGTGCGAATAAAAGGGGGGGATGGACAGGGAGACAAATGACAACAGGCTTAGGGGTGCCCGCTGTGTAAATGCGGCCCTCAACGTGCCCTCCCTTTTCTATGCCAGATGATGTTTACGTTGGGTTTTCCATGAATGTCCTTCTGCAGTGATTGCAGCCCCTGAGACTATGTTGATGTACAACCTAGTAAAGCCTAGCAAAGTAAAGGTATACAAGTCAAGCATCCAGCACTATAAGCATTTTGCTTCAATACTGAGTGCACATACATATACACAGCTGCACACTATGAATACTATTATATTATTTATAGATAGATAGATAGATAGATACACCTATAATATGCATAGTTTTTACAATCGTTCTCCATTAAGTCCTAACAGAACACTTTTTAGGGCTGGGTAGAAGTAGTATTCTGATACATCATTGTATTGCTAACTGGCCTATCCCAAGAAATCAATCCAATCACATATATATAGTAGATTTCTACTCATACTTGATCCCTGGCTATGAAGTATACATTTTTTTTTTTTAAATGTCTTGGATTGCACTCTTGTCCTCTCATACATAACAGATATTTTCATATTCTTTGTATTAGTAGATGTGGCAGCCATGCCAGAGTAGGATCGTGGGGAGACCAACATATGCACCCACCCTCTCCAAACCTAAATCAACATGCTGTGATCTCTTATATAGCAGCACCTGTCCATATCTGAAGTTACCATGGGGCAGGGTGGGAATGGGTAGATCGCTGCTGCCAGGTTGGGTTGGGGAGATTGGGCCAGAGGGGTGCACTGGGGTTTTCAGCATCCAGCACTTGAATGAAACGTAATTTTTTTTCTTCCAGACATAATTGTCCTCTCTTGCCATTTTTTGAAATTGCAGTGTGGGTCATATGCTACATATTTTTGTCTGCATTTATTTTTCTTGGGATTTTAAAGTACCCAGCACCCCTGATCAACATAAAATATCATGTGAGCAACAGCATGTTCAACATTTGGAGCTAGAAAGTTTCAAAAGGAAGACAAGTTAGCAGCAGTATATACAATGAAGGCAGAGCATTTTGTCTGAAGGAATTGCCATTGATTTGTACTGTAAAAGTTAAAAAATGCAGGGCTATACCTAACAGGATTTTTAAGCTTAGCGGCAGTGATTTATATTATATTTTTTACACATTTAATAATATATATATTTCTTTAACATATGGTGGAGGTCTGTGCCAATGCTTAAGCACAGAAGTAATAAAATAATGAGGACCCTTTAATTTCTGAACCCCGAATCCTTTGCGAAAGATTCAGCCGAATACCGAACCGAATTTGAATCCTAATTTGCATATGCAAATTAGGGGTGGGAGGGGGAAAACATTTTTTCCTTCATTATTTTGTGACAAAAAGTCACGCGATTTCCCTCACTGCCCCTAATTTGCATATGCCTGAAAAAGGCTGAATCCTGGATTCGGTGCATTCCTACTTGGGATGCAACAAATCCCAGAATCGGTTCAAGATTAAGGCAAATCCCAGCTATTTTTATCAGGATTTGGACCATTTAGGCGCACTCTTCGGGCTCACATTGGGTGTTTCCCAAGTTACCAAAATCCGTTCCTCTAGATGCTTCCGCCAACTCCCGTATTAGTGCGAAATAGAGGGTAGGTCAAGGGTTAGTAGTATGACACAGAGGGTATACAGTCAAGTATTAGTATTGGTGTTAACCCAAGTCCCAAGTGTCTCCTCCACAATATCAGCCATCACGCTCCTCTAAAGACTATGGGGTATATATTTATATATCCTATATACAGTATACTATGGGGTGAAAGTTCACTCTCTGATAAATCCGCCTTTAAAAATCGAATAGAAATGAATGGAGAGAGGCGGTTTTTCATGCTAGTGGACTGTGATGAGCTCTAACTTCACTCTTTAATAAATATACCCCCTTGAATCAAATATGTGGTGCTTATTTTATACAAGGTATTTAGAGGAGCATGGTGGCTGAAATTGTGAAGGAGTTATTGGGTTAACGCCAATACTAACACTTAACTGTATACCTATGGGGTTCCGTTTGTCCCAAATACATTCTGTATACAAAACTATCCCTAATACACAGAATGAATGTCTCTCATGTTATATAAGTATTTGTGACCACACATAGAGAAAAAATATATACAAAAGACTTATTTCTATTAAAGAATGAAAACAAAATCTGGTTAGTGCACAAAAGGATGTCATTATATCACAAACTCCATTCTGTACAGTTTAACAAGCAATCTGTCTCACAAATGTATAACCTCCATGTAACGGACGCACTTATGTGCAAAGTTACTTACAGAATGAATTATGTAAAAACAAAGTTGGACATAATATATAATAGTGTAACTAACTAGTGCTTGTCAAGCTAGATTTGACTGACAAAATAGATATCTGTGACAGAAAGCAAGATTTTATAGTACAGGATTCATTCTTTCCACAAAATGACAGTTTTGTTTCACAAAACAGATAAAATAACCATTCTGTGAAGCAACACGGTCAGTCACATTCCTGAACCAATAAGAACAAAGCTTATTGCCATATACAAACAAGATGAGAAGTGGCCAGCTCTGCTCCACATGGCTAAGGCAAAGTATCTGACCTGCTATAGAGGGCGCCCTCTAATGTCCCCTGTGCTGCATAGTAATAAACATGAACAAACCTTTCCTAAAAGTGCTGCTGTTAAACACTACAGGTTCATAAATGGAAGTTTTTACAAATGGCTGAGAAATATAATGCTGCAATATATAATATATAATGCAAAACTTATATAAATATGATCATTTTAGGTGATATGGCTATTCTTATTGTAGTAACCTGCTTGTGTGGCCATTTTGGTTAAGGGCATTCCTGCTGTTTTGCCATTATCTTATGACTCACTCCTGTTCCTCTTCCTGTCTAAGCTGAGAGTAATTATGGGACAGGCCACACCCACCTGTGATGTTGTATTAAATGTACCACAAGTTACTGTGCTTGTCTGGCTGCTTTGCCTGACTCTCAGAGTCAGTTATAAGTTTTGTATATGATAGTTAGACTCCAATGTCTCCTCTTGGCTGTAATCTTGCACCAATTATCTTGTAGTAGTCTCTTAATAATGTGCTTAGCTATAGTTCAACTACTACATAATAGCTTTAGCCAGAGACTTGGGACTGATCATGTGCACACACATTGTGTTTAGTATGATGTGTTGGTTATATGAGCAGCCACTCTTGAGTACTGTGTGTAAACAAAAGGCTTCAGGACTTCAACTTCACCTCCTTTCGTGAATTCGGGTCTTTTCGCCGCTTCAGGACTTCAGCTTCGTCTTTTCGGCACTTCCGCATTCTGTAATATGCAAAATGGCCACATGGCTTGGGCGCTCGTAAAGGGGACCCTGCTCTTTGAAAAATGCAGCACTTCTGGGCCCCCTTCAGGCCCGGAACACTTGTCCCCCCTGCTGGCGGCCCTGGACATGCATGTGACATGGGCACAGTTGTGCTCTCTGCTCTAGTGTTGTGCCCCCCTTGACCCACTCTGATGTGAAAGGGTTAAGCACTGGGCAGGTAAGGGACGGCATGATTAGAGTCTTTTCTTATAAATAAATATAAAGCATTGTGCAGCTTGTTGCTTCTATATAAATAGATTATGATCCCCTAAAATTGCCCCTGCCTAAATGACACCCTTTTGTTTACACACAGTACTCAGGAGTGGCTGCTCATATAACCTACACATCATACTATACAGAATGCGTGGAAGTAAAAAGGGCAAAAAATTTTTTGTAATGTAGCGCGGTGAATTTTTTTGACCACACCCATTTTTGTGGCCACACCCCATAATTACCATGTTCATTTTACAAAGTTTGGCAGGTTATAAAAATTTGAAAATATTTCTCCTTATCTAAACTGTTAAAATTACTTATTTTCTTATCTCAAAATTGTTACAAAGTATCTTAGTTGCACCTGTTAGCTGTACTGGCCTCTCTGCCAAAAGCCAATTAAGTTAGAAATTTTGGACACAATAAAGATCTTTACACTTTGAATTGGTGCCTGCTGGAAGTCTGCGTTCATTGAGTGCCTGCTCCTTTTTACATTTTGGTTCATCCGCCCCCTATGCTGAGGGCTCAGGGCATTGCACCTGGGCCACTTCCCTTACGTGGTGAGTAATTTGTTTACCACATTGAAGTACCCATACTACAGATGACTTCTTGTAAGTTAGAAATTTTGTTTCTTTTTCTGGCTGTTCAGTGCAGAGAAAAGAGGGACTTTCCAGTACAAATGAGGGACTGCAGGCTGAGCTGTTAAAAGAGGAACTGTCCCTCCAAAAAAGGGACAGCTGAGAGGTATGCACTGTGCACATGATCAGTCTCTGGCTAAAGCTATTATGTAGTAGTTGAACCATACCTCCCAACATTTTGGAAATAAAAGGAGAGACAAAAAATTCTTTTGCATGTAGTGCAGCAATTTTTTGGACCACACCCATTTTGTGGCCGCACCCCCTAATTACCATGTTCATTTTACAAAGTTTGGCAGGTTATAAAAATGTGAAAATATTTCTCCTTATCTAAACTGTTAAAATTACTTATTTTCTTATCTCAAAATTGTTATAAAGCATCTTAGTTGCACCTGTTAGCTGTACTGGCCTCTCTGCCAAAAGCCAATTAAGTCAGAAATTTTGTTTATTTTTCTGGCTGTTCAGTGCAGAGAAAAGAGCGACTTTCCAGTACAAATGAGGGACCTCAGGTTGAGCTGTCAAAAGAGGGACTGTCCCTCTGAAAAATGGACAGTTGGGAGGTATGTGTGCACATGATCAGTCCCAAGTCTCTGGCTAAAGCTATTATGTAGTAGTTGAACTATAGCTAAGCACATTATTAAGAGACTACTACAAGCTACAACATCGCAGGTGGGTGTGGCCTGTCCCATTATTACTCGCAGCTTAGACAGGAAGAGGAACAGGAGTGAGTCATAAGATAATGGCAAAACAGCAGGAATGCCCTTAACCAAAATGGCCGCACAAGCAGTTTACAACAATAAGAATAGCCATATCACCTAAAATGATCATATTTATATAAGTTTTGCATACTTTTCTTTCATTATAAGTGCAGCATTATATTTCTCAGCCATTTGTAAAAACTTCCATTTATGAACCTGTAGTGTTTAACAGCAGCACAGCAGCACAGGGGACATTAGAGGGCGCCCTCTATAGCAGGTCAGATACTATGCCATGGCCATGTGGAGCAGAGCTGGCCACTTCTCATCTTGTTTGTATATGGCAATAAGCTTTGTTCTTATTGGTTCAGGAATGTGACTGACAGTGTTGCTTCACAGAATGGTTATTTTATCTGTTTTGTGAAACAAAACTGTCACTTTGTGGAAAGAATGGATCCTGTACTATAAAATCTTGCTTTCTGTCACAGATATCTATTTTGTCAGTCAAATCTAGCTTGACGAGCACTAGTTAGTTACACTATTATATATTATGTCCAACTTTGTTTTTACATAATTCATTCTGTAAGTAACTTTGCACATAAGTGCGTCCGTTACATGGAGGTTATACATTTGTGAGACAGATTGCTTGTTAAACTGTACAGAATGGAGTTTGTGATATAATGACATCCTTTTGTGCACTAACCAGATTTTGCTTTCATTCTTTAATAGAAATAAGTCTTATGTATATTTTTTTTCTCTGTGTGTGGTCACAAATACTTATATAACATGAGAGACATTCATTCTGTGTATTAGGGATAGTTTTCTATACAGAATGTATTTGGGACAAACGGCACCCCATATATACCCTCTGTTTCACACTAATACGGGAGTTGGAGGAAGCATCTAGGGGAACAGATTTTGACAACTTGGGAGCGCAGTCTGGTGTTTATTTGGGGACTGTGGACGTGAGTTCATTAACATCAGCACAACCCTTTGAGCTCTATTTAAATATATAGCACGGATTGTAAACTTTTGCTTTGACATTCCCACCCGTGTGCCAGCTTTTCTGGTGCAGAAGAAGGGTTTGGATTCAGTTTGGTATTTGCCCAATTCCGTACCCCTGTATTTGGGGATTCAGCCAAACCCTGAAAACCAGGGTTCTGTGCATCCAAATTAATTTCGTTATAGTAGGAGATGTAAATTCCAGGGAAGGTGTTTTGGAAGGAACAGACAGGCCAGGCACTCCATTGCACTAGTCCAGCTCATATATTGGAGCAGACTTACCACAGGAAGATACATTGTCTTGTGGAAATGTATTTAACGTTAATGAGAATATTGGAATGTCTCTCTGAGAAGGACACAGAGCAGGAATGCTACTTCCTTGCAGTAGGGACTCCCAAAGGGCCTAGTAGTGCGCTGCAAGCAGCAGAGTGAGCATTTATCTAACTGAAACTGAATGAGATATTGAGTGAAACCAGGAGGATGAGCAAGCAAACAATTGTCAAGGTAATTAAGTACAGGAGTAACCACAAAAAAATGTCTGCTTGTTTTACTGGTAGCCCGTAAGGGGCCCATGGTAGTGAGAGAACTCACCAATTGTGTGTATAGCACCCAGAGGGTGCTTTAAAAGTGCTGGAAATATGCTTAAAGGGCACCAATCATAACTAAAATAATTTACTAAGTAAATACACTATGTGAAAGTTCAAGAAATCCGATTTTTAAAACAGTTAGGGGCAGATTTACTAAGCTCAAGTGAATTTTCGAAGTTAAAAAAGTTGGAATTTCGAAGTAATTTTTTGGGTATTTCGACCATCGAATAGGCTACTATGACCTTCGACTGGAACGACTCGAAGTAAAAATCGTTCCACTATTCGACCATTTGATAATCGAAGTACTGTCTCTTTAAAAAAAACTTTGACTGCAATACTTCGCCAAATTAAACCTGCCGAAGCCTATGTGGACCTTCCAGAGCTATTTTTTTGGTTTCGAAGGAAAATTGTACGATAAAATCGTTCGAATCGTACGATTCGAAGTACGATCGTACTACGATTGTGCGATGAATAAAATCCTCCAACTTCGAATTCGAATGTTGGAGGATTCTATTCGATGGTCGAATTTCGAAGTATTTTCCACTTCGAAATTCGACCATTGATAAATCTGCCCCTTATAGTTGTTTGTATAATGTAAATCATCAGCTCACTATACCTCCTGCAAGGTCTCCACTGTCTCCACTGCAGTTCTAGCTGAGGCAGCCATCTTGGATTTCACTGGCTCCTCCTACCTATATCTTCCCAGCCAACTGTAGCTCTGAAATCTTGCACATGCTCAGTTGAAATTCCTTGGTTGCTTATCAACCCTTCTAAGATATTTTCAAATCAGCAAAACTTCTGTGTTAGCTGCTGTTCAGTAGTGCTGCCACCTGCTGGAAGTTAGTGTGTGCCCTTCATTTGCATAATGACATCACCAGCAGGGGACAAGATAGGGAAATCTCCTGATACTTCTAGTGGAGGAGTTTACTAAAACAAGGCATTCTGGGTAGAATACTCAAGGCAGTGTTACAATCTGAGCATGCTCCTGTAATTTGCATGTTAAAGTCTCTGTTATAGTCTCAGTATGGCCTCCCTCAGTGAAAGAACCCATTTGACAAAGTAAGGGATTTTTTAAAACCTGCAGTTTTTTTTCAATATATGTAGTTTGATTAAACGTGTTTAGGTTGTACTGGTCAGATTGTTAATATGTGTTTGATTTTGGCTGTGATAGGTGCCCTTTAAAGGCAAGTGATTTTCATATAATTCAGTTTCTTTGGTATTTTGCTCAAATCTTAATATACAAATAGTATTCACCTCAATTATCTTAATTTATTTCTTTTAATGCAGTAACCTGTATTGCAAAATGTATAAAGGGCATTTTGTAAAAAGCTCATGGGTCTGTCCATCCTTTAATATGAACCACTGTAGGAAGCGAAGAGAGCAGAATGTAAATCATATCAGAATGTACAAGGGCAGTACATATTTAGTCATTTAATATTATTGTCAGTTTCAGCACTTTATTGCCTGTTATGTATGAGAAGCTGTTTTACAAAAATATATTGGCTCTGAGACCAGTAGATTATTTTTCCTTTCAGTTTAAAAATGAAACAATTGAAGCAATCTTACATTTGCCATAAATTATTCATACTGAGCACTACTAAGGGTCAGCGGCTCTCGCATTTAACAAGCATGTGTGCCATGTGGTTATAAGATGGGGTATCCTTGCAACTAAATAGTAGTTTGGCCTTAGCATACAGCTACATATTTATGAACATGCTATGAATTAGATTCCATTAAAACTGCAAAAGGTAACATTACAAAATGCTTTAACTCAAAATTCCAAAGATTCTATACAGTGTACAATGTGTCTTGGGTTACAATGTATAAGAGGTTTTTGGTTAAAAAAAAAGGATTTCAAGTATGGGATCTGTTATTAAGAACCCCATAATCCAGAAACCTCCGAATTAGGGGAAGGCTAGGCTATCTCCCATAGACTCTTTTTAATAAAATAATTCACATTTTTAAAAATGATTTCCTTTTTCTCTGTAATAAAAGTACCTTGTCATTAATCCCAGCTAAGATATAATTAGTCCTTATTGGAGGCAAAACAATCATATTGGGTTGAATTAATGTTTAAATGATTTTCAGCAGATATATCCAGAAGACTCCAGGTCCCAAGCATTCTGGATAAAAGGTCCCATGCCGGTATTTGTAAAATAAGTTATTGTGGTACTGCAGGAATGGAATCTCTTATTCAGAAAACCAACTCCCATAGCCTCCATTTTAAGTAAAAAAAATAATTTTCTCTTTTGGTAGCAAAACAATCATATTGGGTTTATTTAATGTTTTAATTAAAGTTTTAACAGACTTAAGGGATTGTGATCCAAATTATGGGAAGATCCCTTATCCAGAAAACCACAGGTCCCAAAAATTCTAGAAAATAGATCCCATACCTGTAAAGGGGTTCCCTTTGACTGAACTTATTAAAAAAAACAGGGAGGGCATATATATATATATATATATATATATATATATATATATATATATATATATATATATATATATATATATATACAATATCAAAACAGGGGGGTTGTGGGAGCACTCTAAAGGCTTTAAAGTATATATATATAAGTATAATAAATGCTATTGCATATGTACCCAAAACAGGGGTTATTTTGTTACAAAATTATGATCATAAAATTGATAAGCCACCATACCACGTCAAGGTAAACCCCGAATGGCGGTCCCTAACTTGTTTTATATTTTATGTGCATTTTAGCATTACCTGTAAACAATGTCCGTTGAACGCTGTTTTTTCACTGAGGGCTAAATCCTCCCCAGCCAGCAATCAGGCTTTTAAAGGAGAGATATACTTTAAAGCCTTTAGAGTGCTCCCACAACCCCCCTGTTTTGATATTATATATATATATATATATATATATATATATATGTATATATATATATATATATATTTAGGGACCTATAGGATATCCTATCCCTATAGAGTTAATCCCCTACCTTTTGTATGTAGTTCTCTTTTCCCTTGTTATTGGGCCAAGCCCTTGTAACTGGTAAAGTGTAACACCCACACCTATTGGACAAAGAGTGTAATGACACTCCCCTGCCACACTGCTATATAGTGCTGTGCAGGGAGTGTCCTCTTCCTCTTTGGCTCCTGGTGCTGCTGCTAGGTGAATCTCCACTGAGCCTGGGATCACCATAGGCCCCAGTAAGCATTTACCCCAGAGGGACCTGACACCTTTGGTGCTAAGTCGGGGACCAGGTAACCCCGTGAACGAGGACCAGCTAATATAGAAAGATCTTGTTATAGTCTCTCTAGGAGAGAAAGACAGAGAGGTGTAGCAGAAAGAGCAGTTGTCGCTCCAACGAGGATTGTAGTAGGGAGTAGCTTCCCACAAGGCCTGTTTGCCTTTAGAGCAGGGAACTCAGTTGATAGGCATCTAGGTGAGCAAAGGACTACCTGTACCCTACCTGATAGATCCCGATCCCCTCACTGTGCAACGTCGGTTGAACTGGGAATTGATGTACACCTATCTGCAATATCTTTTGGGAGTCGCATCTGTCTGACTGTGAACCTTGTACTGTCCAAAGTGATTCCACCTGCTGTGTCCTCAGTATATTTGTAAGTAAACCTGTGGTCATTTGCCTCTGGCATAATAAATCTGTGCTCCTGTTTTACCTTTTTAAAGAACCTCCTGGCGTCCATTATTCTATTTGCACTTATATGCCTATGAGTTGTAGTTCAACTACAGTTTAAAGGGGAAGCTTCCATTTGGCGAAGGCTCTGCCCTGGGTGAAGATTCGCAATGTAACCCATGCTCACTACCTAGCTGGTCACCCTTAACTTCTAATTGGCAGATTAGGCCAAGAAAGCGTTACATATATATATATATATATATATATATATATATATATATATATATATATATATATATATATATATATAGGATTCAGTTCGGGATTCGGCCAGGATTCGGGGTTTTTCAGCAGCATTCAAATTCGGGCAAATCCTTCTGCCCGGGCCGAACCGAATCGAATCCTAATTTGCATATGCAAATTAGGGGCAGGGAGAGAAATTGCATTACTTTTTGTCACAAAACAAGGAAGGATTGAGCTCTACAACATAATTTAACAGTTGATATCAAACAAAGCTGTTTGGGGTGGAGGTTTTCTACATAAATAAACCACCAAAAAGTAAAAAACAACCTGTATTTTTTTATTCAGTGTTCAAGACCAGACTTTGTTCCCATTCTTCTAGTCTACTCTGGCTGTTGTTATATTTGGTTGTATTCCCACTGTAGACATCCCTGTAGTAGACCCTATTGTAAAGTTAGCCTCCTAGAGTGTTTCCTGGGAGCTGTGTGTGGATTTTGCTCCAAGGCATTCCTTGCTTATAAGAGGCAACACATCAGCCTCACCCTTTTTAAACAAGATACATTTACACTATAGATTAGAGGTGTTTTCAAACATATCTGTTCATCTTTAGTATAAAATGTGCAAACAAAACAGTTACTGTGCAATGCAAACACTACAGGAAACCTCCATTGGAACATCATATTTCTATAGCGTAAAGAACACAAAACTTGACTTTGTAAATAAATATTCACTGAAGTCTAGTATTAAGAGAGAGAGGTCACAGGTAAACCAATAGATGTTTTCAGATGTAGTATGTAAGAAGAGGAAAATTATTGGATTGTTGGAAAGTTTGTATATAAACAACTGTAAATAGTTCTGATGGCCTTTACTGAAAGGTGTGTAGTAAGGTCAATATTACACCGAACCCAAACTTCTTTAATAGATAGGGGAATAAGTCCAAAAGAGATATGTCACTTTGTTATATACAGGTAGATCTTGGGCATATTTATCTAGAATGACAATGACAAACTCATCTTTCCTCGGGAGGAAAGGGGCTTTACTCTAAGCACCAAAAGGGTCAATTTATAGTAAGAGTAATTAAAAGAGGTTTATGGAATCCTCGAATATGGAAGTCGAAGGATTTAGCGCAGATAGTACGATCGAGTGATCGAAGGATTATTCCTTCGAAACGAATGATTCGAAGGATTTAAATCCAACGATCGAAGGAATATCCTTCGATCAAAAAAAGTTAGCCAAGCCTATGGGGACCTTCCCCATAGGCTAACATTGACTTCGGTAGCTTTTAGATGGCGAACTAGGGGGTCGAAGTTTTTTTTAAAGAGACAGTACTTCGACTATCGAATGGTCGAATAGTCGAACGATTTTTACTTTGAATCCTTCGATTCGAAGTCGTAGTCGAAGGTCAAAGTAGCCCATTCGATGGTCAAAGTAGCCCAAAAAATACTTCGAAATTCGAAGTTTTTTACTTCGAATCCTTCACTCGAAGTTAGTGAATCGGCCCCTAAGTACAGGGGAAAATTACCTAGATTCTGTTTCAGCATATATGTACGATAGTTATGGTTGTCAAAAACAAGCAACAAGGTAGATATCTGATTGCATTTTTTGGTCAGAAAGAACCTGGCATCTTCCCTTAGTTTGGATCACCATACCTTAAGTCTACTAAAAAACATTCAGCCAATAAATATAGCCAAAAGGATTTTGCCACCAATACAGATTCGGTGCAGCTTAGTTACCATTGAGTACAAAGTTCTGCTTTATTATTACAGACAGAGAAAATGGAAATACATTTAAAAAATACTTTTTATTAGACAGCCTTCCTGTAATTCAGAGCTTTCTGGCAGGGCCGGCCTTAGGCCAATTGGACCAATTGGGCCCAATTGGGCCCCGCACCTCTGGGGGGCCCCGCACTGCCCCTTTCCTTTCTATTTTGTGCCTGTATGCCCTTATTTTCCTAAATACTTGCTGTGTCAGTAGCCAGCAACACTTTGTCTAGGGGCCCCGCCAACATGGTCCCAATTGGGCCCCACATTTGATAGGACCAGCCCTGCTTTCTGGATATCAGGTTTCTGGATAACAAATCCCACACCTGTATGTATTGCAAAAACCATCACCCTGTGTTAGGCGTAATGCTATTGCCTTCTAACCACTTTTCATAGTTCTGTCCCTTTATGTGGCACCTTTTAACTCTCCCTTCTGCTCTGGCTCCCATAACCAGCATCCTCCCCCGCTCCTCCTGTTTTCCATCTCTCTCTCTCTTTCATTCCCTTTCTCCTTTCTGAATTCTCCCACTCCTCCGCTTGTCCAAAAATGAATCTGTTCCCTCACCCTCCTCCTCACCACCTGTTCACTTTCTCCCCTTCTCTAATGCTTCTCATTCCCTGTGTGAGTTACTGACACACAGACATTAATTGGGGGGAAGACCAAGGTGCCCTTCGATTTTCACTTTTCTCCCTGCCTACCAAGGGCAGACATTTAGCCTTTTGGGTGGTTCACATACAACTTTTTTTCCCCAAGAGATACAGGAAGAATAATCTGTCTTTACTGGTGTAACCAATCCGGGGGGGGGGGGAGGTACATTTTAATACAATCAGAACATAAATGGAAAACAAAGTTATTGTTATTTGATGTACTTTCCACAAACACCCACATCATCTGAATGTAGCACTACCATTACACATTCATACCTCACCTCCGAGCTTAATACATGCTATTAATCAATTCCTCTATACAAGATCCAACACAATTAGGCTTAATACAATGTTGAAAATCACAAAGGAGCTCAGCAGCGGTCACAGAATGAAAGAGAATTCCCGTACACAGAGTTACATTATATTTCAGAATAAAGTGAAAGAATCCATGCATCATGAGGTATAATGAATGGAGCAAGTCTGTGCCTGAGCTGGTTATTTATACAGCCCAGAACATACCCATCATTAAACAGTGTCCCTGCTCCTTTGTCTGATTTCCAAGGCTCACACACTTTTATCTATCTGCCCTCTTTTCTCTAGCACACACTGTCCTAACTTTCTCTCTCAGCCATGCACTTTAAAATAAAATAAAAAGGCAAAAAAAAGGAAAAAATTATCCAGCTGTATTAGTCTTATTTTACATAGCATTATTCAAGTATATTTTTATACAATTACTCTGGCCCACAGGCATGAACAAAGCACTATAAAGCTTTTAATAGGGGCTCACTATGTGATTCCTAGTCTGTGCAAATGCAGGAGGTTCAGTTTCTTTCCTGGCCCCTTCTCTTTGCAAGGCCCCGTGCAGTTGCAATGCCTGCTCCTACCTTGTTGTGTTATTGCTTTTAAGAAATTCATATCAACCAAAAAACCGATCAGCAATAATACAGAAATGGTTCCATTAACCATCCATATTATTTCTTTCACAGCCTTGACCCCAGCCAGGTTGCATCTAGATGATGAATAGACTACATTCTCCAAAATATCCCTTTCTGAAGCACTTCCTTCCTCTGACAGCAGCCTGACTGAAATTGGGAAGATGATGATACCCAAGAGTTTAGGATTAAGGTAAAACCTTCTTTATAGCAGCCACAAACAAGCATAAAAAACAATTGCAAAACCTATTGGTAAATTTCAAAGAGTTAGTCTTGTGCAGACGCTCCGGTAGAAAGCTGAAATAACATCATATGGAAAGAGGTTGTGACTTTGGGATAGTAGGTACAGAAGTAGGGTAAGGAGGTGCCTGTAGTGGAAGTGGAATAATAGCGTCTGGCTGTGGGATAGCAGGTATAGTACTGAGAGATGATTCCTATAGTAGCAATATGATAATAGTCTCTGGGAAGGGAGTTTGACAGTGGGATAGCAGGTATAGTAAGAAGAGATGGTGCCTATAGTAACAGTGGGATAATAGTCTCTGGGAAGGGACAGTGGTTGTGGGATAGCAGGGAGAGATGGTGCCTATAGCAACAGTGGGATAATAGTCTCTGGGAAGGGAGTGTGACTGTGGGATAGCAGGTATAGTAGGGAGAGATGGTGCCTATAGTAACAGTGGGATAATAGTCTCTGGGAAGGGACAGTGGTTGTGGGATAGCAGGTATAGTAGGAGGAGGTGGTGCCTATAGTAACAGTGGGATAATAGTCTCTGGGAAGGGACTGTGACTGTGGGATAGCAGGTATAGTAGGGAGAGATGGTGCCTATAGTAACAGTGGGATAATAGTCTCTGGGAAGGGACAGTGGTTGTGGGATAGGAGGTATAGTAGGGAGAGATGGTGTCTATAGTAACAGTGGGATAATAGTCTCTGGGAAGGGACTGTGACTGTGGGATAGCAGGTATAGTCGGGAGAGATGGTGCCTATAGTAGCAGTGGGATCATAGTCTCTGGTAAGGGAGTGTGGCTGTGGGATAGCAGGTATAGTAGGGCGAGATGGTGCCTATAGTAACAGTGGGATAATAGTCTCTGGGAAGGGACAGTGGCTGTGAGATAGTAGGAATAGATGGTGTCTATAGTAGCAAAAGCTCCAGGAGAAGAAGCTGAAATAACATCATTTGGAAAGAGGCTGTGGAATAGTAGGTATAGTAGTAGGGTAAGAAGGTGCCTGTAGTGGAAGTGGATTAATAGCTTTTGGTTAACAACTCCTTTAACCTGTGGACCTCCATTTGCTATTTGAATAAACAACATACCCTTAACTCATTTAGGTGGTCTGGTGGGGGTGGGAAATGTAGTTCAAAAAGCTGGAGGCCACAAGCTGAACATTTTCAAAACATATCTCATTCAGGAGGAGTTTATCTTATGGAGGACTTTTCCAAAGCAATTGAGTTTTTTTTCCAGTTTACAAGATCATTTCCTGCAGTTTGCACCATAAAAAGAGACCACATGGTATCAATCATAGGCTCTGGGGAAAAGGGTCTGGCTATGAATTGATCTCCCAAAGCTGTCAGATGCAGTGTGCCATTTATTATTGATGACATGTAAGTTACTGCAACAGAGCCTCTGCGTACAATATCACTATATAGATTATATATTCTAATTTACATGGGTATTTCTACACCAACACCCTAATACACACAGTGACTTTTAGGGCACATAGCGCTAGAGTTATTAAAGGCCAGTAAGACCAAATTTATGGATTTGTTTCGATCTATGAATAAAACATCATATATGTCAGTGTTCCTGGTGTGAAAAAAAATGATACAAAATGTAACAGATCTGCACCACAAATATTAAAGCCCATATGCACATGAGCTTTGCTTTAGCTAATTAATTTATCTCATGTGACACCTTCAAAAAATGATGAGTAATTGTGCAAAGTCTGTTTCTAAAGAACGTGTAGCCAGACATTTTTAATGAGTGATCTTAACAGGTGGTCCGTGGTTAATAGAACAATATGCCCTTCTTATAAGCAGGGCTCACGTTAGCTTTATGTCACAATTAATGCCCAAAGGAATAGGCTGTTATGCACAGGGAGCCCTTTTATATGTATATATTTATTGTTATTGCTTTGAATGGGAGCCGCCACATTTTCTCTGATAAGTTTACCTCATCCACAGATTTAAATGAAATTGCTTTTGTTTCGTTAAGTGATAATAAACATGGCTGAAGTTCCCCTTTACCTGGTGATGAACTGCTACTGTACTATCCCATAAGGGCCAATCCAAAAATGAAAGCTCAGTCCCAGTAGAAGCCCACAATGCTGCAACAGTAGAAATTCATATTTTTTTTTATCGAGAACATTGCAGAAATCATTTGCAAAAAAACACAAACATTGGAATGTAAGCAACATTTCGAGCACCATCCTAACCGTGTTATACTATCTATATTCATTAATTTCTAGTGGCTCTCAAACTCATATTTTTCACCTTCCTTTTTGAAGAACAAAACAGGTGATGAGGGAGATGGAGGAAAATGGGGGAGAGGTAAATAGGGGAAAAAATGGGACGAGGAAAAACAGAAGCAGAAAAGGAGATAAAAGGGTTGAAAAGAGACAGAAAATAGAGAACACAGGAGAAGAGGAGATGAGAAGCATGAAAGGATTTCAGAATGACAGATAAAATAGAATGGTAAGAAAAATGGAGTGCAGCAGAGAACAGAAAACAACAGAGAATATCAGTACCACGTACAAGTATGCTAACTGTATATTACTGTGAGTCTGTGACCAGATCTGTGACCCCTTGAAGCCCAATAATAAAATACAGTTAGGTCCATAAATCTTTGGATGGAGACAACTTTAGCTAATTTTGGTTCTGTACATTACCACAATGAATTTTACTCAGATGCAGTTAAACTGCAGACTTTCAGCTTTAATTCAGTGGGTTGAACAAAAGAAATGTGAGGAACTAAAGCCTTTTTTTAACATAATCACTTCATTTCAGGGGCTCAAAAGTAATTGGACAAATTAAAAAACTGAAAATAAAATGTTCATGGACATCACCAGATTTTGGGTTTCCTCCTTTTTAATGCTCTGCCAGGCCTTTACTGCAGCGGCTTTCAGTTGCTGTTTGTATGTGGGCCTTTCTGTCCGAAGTTTAGTCTTCAACAAGTGAAATGCAGCTCAATTGGGTTCAGATCAGGTGACTGACTTGGCCATTCAAGAATATTCCACTTCTTTGCTTAATAAACTCCTGGGTTGCTTTGGCTGTATGCTTTAGGTCATTATGAAACCCCTCCCAATCAATTTGACTGCATTTAGCTGGATTTGAGCAGACAGTATGTCTCTGAACACCTCAGAATTAATTCGGCTGCTTCTGTCCTGTGTCACATCAGGGATAAACACTAGTGTCTCAGTGCCACTGGCAGCCATGCACGCCCAAGCCATCACACTACCTCCGTCATGTTTTATAGATGATGTGGTATGCTTTGGATCATGAGCTGTTCCACGCCTTCTCCATACTTTTTTCTTGCCATCATTCTGGTAGAGGTTGGTCTTGGTTTAATTTACTTTCATGCAGTCTTCTCTTTATGGTAAACTTGGATATCGATACGCTTACCTCCTGGAGAGGGTTGTTCACTTGTTTGGCTGTTGTGAAGTGGTTTCTCTTCACCATGGAAATGATTCTGCGATCATCCACCACTGTTGGCTTCCAAAGGTTGTTTCTGTCAAAGATTTATGGACGTAACTGTATAATTCAGCCGGGATCTCTTCATTGGCAGTTGAGCTTCCAGCTTCTCAGAACAGCCAAAGTGAGGTTGAAAGTTGTAGTACAACAACAGTCATAGGCTATAGCATGTTGTACAGCCCTAAAGTGTTCCTGGCACCGGCTCCCTGTACTGTATGTGCTATGCTATTGGTCTATCTCAGTGATTCCCAACTAGTGGCTCATAAGCAACATGTTGCTCACCAACCCCTTGGCTGTTTCTCCCAGCGACCTCAAAGCAGGTTCTTATTTTTGAAATCCTAGTTTGGAGGAAGGTTTTGGTTGCATAAAAAACAGGTGTACTGCCAAAACGAACCTCCTGTCGGCTGCCAGTACACATAGGGACTACCTAATAGCCAATCACAGCCCTTATTTGGCACCCCATGGCCTTTTTTACCATGCTTGTGTAGTTCCCAAAATCGTTTTACATCTGAATGTGGCTTTTGGATGAAAAGGGTTGGGGACCCCCAGCTTACACTATTAATAGAAAGCACAGTGGTCAGGATACTCCCAGGTGCAGATACAAACTCCTAAAATACCCCAGAAGACAGCAGAGAACTGAATGCTCTTTCCATATGTTGGAACCCCTTCCCAATTCCATCTAAACTTACTATAGACACTGGTGGGCCCCTTCACAAAAAAGAGATAAACCTGTGGGTTATAATGGTCATTCTTTCATTTACCTGCCTGAAAAAACTGTTCCTCATCTGGGACCCACAGTGCCCAGGGAGTTACCCTCTACTTTCTAATTAAAAATGAATAACAAAAAATGTAAATGTTATTTAATGAAAGCTCTAAACTTGGAAAGACACTAATCTATATGAAACTCAAACCCCAACCATTCCTACCAGAGTGTCTCTAAAAACCATTTTGTGCCTAAATACTAATGAAAAGACCTACACAATTTTAACCAACAATCCACATCACCAGTCATCATATGTTCTACATTAATCTTTTGTTTAGAAGCAGTGTAAGGCCTGCAAAACAAATCGATATTTGTGAATTAACATCCATTTTAGGATTCTTGGAATCCTAGTTCACATGTACAGAATCAGTGCCCCTGGCTTCATGGAAATATCAGGAAACCAGATGACATGTGAGTGTCCTAGGAGACCATAAGCAGCCAAACTCGTCAACAACGTGTGCAGCATGCAAAACCATTAAAGGCATACTGCACACCAAATGCTTATATTAAACTGCATGAAAAGCACATTGCAATGCTGATTAATAAATGGGCAAATCTGTTCACTCAGATTTATTAAATATACTGATTTTTATCAGGTGAGGGTAAGATCAGATGCATATTTTGTATCAGTCTAATACTATATTTCAATGATTCTGTCCCTCATTCCCCAGAAAAATTAAAATTTCATAATACCAGAAATACAGATATGGGATCCATTATCCGGAATCTGAATTATGGGAAGGCCATCCCCCATACACAGCATTTTATCCAAATAATCCATTTTTTTTTTAATTGTTTTCGTTTTCTCTGTAATAATAAAATAGTTCCTTGTACTTGATCCAAACTAAGATATAATTAATCTTTATTGGAAGCAAAACCATCTAAGTGGGTTGTTTAAATGATTTTCTGGAAGACATAAGTTATAAAGATCCAAATTATGGAAAGATCCGTTATCCAAAAAACCCTAGGCCCTAGCATTCTGGATAATAGGTCTCATACTTGTAGCAGCTGAAAGAAACTCCCTAACTAAAGAAATGTATGTGCAGTCATTTACAACTAGCCTCATCCTCCTCTAAGTGACAAGCTATCAAGTGCCTATTTGCCTTCTCCCGTCTGCATCTTTTGAATACAGTAATGCCGAATGCAGGCAGCACTGTATTCAAGTGGACAAAGGTAGCTCTCTGTGCTCTGTTTTGGAGCAAAATTAATTTATCAAAGTGTGCAAAGTGCACAAACATGGTGGATTGCACACATTTTGCACACTGCCTTGCACATAGTAAACAAGTCCTATGGTTTCCTAGGGTTAAAAGGGATTTACAACCATCAGTTTTCCATAATGAAACAAAATGTAATTCTAAGCAACTTCCCAATATACATTTATTAAAATATTAAAAGTTATGTGTGCGCTAGTGATGTGCGGGCTGACCCGAGGCCTGCGGGTCGGGCTGGTTCGGGCCGACCCCTGGACAAAATGCGCGGGGCGGGTGTGGGTTGTGCTCTTCTCCTGCTCTCCCCGCGACCCTTATGTGACGTCACTGCGGGGCGGGCGTGGGTCTATAAATAAAGGGGAGCAGCGGGTCGGGTGCGGGTAGGGAGTGGGCGGGTTAGGATCTGGTGCGGGTCGAGAAATTCTCAACCTGCACATCACTAGTGTGCACCTAATTGCTACTGCAAGCAGTACCGGCTCTTTATTTCTGTGCACTGCTGGTCTTGACTACTGATGTAACATACTGTAGCACAAGCCAGGTGATTTGCAGGCATGAGGGGTACCAAGTCAAAACTAGAGAACAGAAAGGGATAAACAAATACTGTATTTCTTTTAGTTGAAGGTACACTTACAAATAACTTGAAAACCATTGCAAAATTGTAATCAAGTATGTTTGAAAATTGCTTAGATAGAATTAAAAAATTTTTGCAATCTTCATTAAAACAAGTTTTGGGTGGCAATTCTTTTTAACTACATGAATCACCTACATTATTACGGCGGAAAATGATAAGAATAGGTGAAGCCATAGCAATATGCCACAAATAACCCCCCCACAAAACATAAAATATAAATACACTGTTTAACAATTTAAGGGTATGAGGATTATATAACACCTGATAAAAGAACTATAGAGATAAAGGTACATGATGTTATATGGGATCTGTTATCTGTAAACCCATTATCCAGAAAGCTCCTAATTTCAGAAAGACCTTTTCCCATAGACTATTTTATCCAATAACCCAAATTTTTAAAACTGATTTGCTTTTTCTCTTTAATAATAAAACAGTACCTTGTACTTGACCCAAACTAAGATATACCTGTAATAAATTCTTATTGGAAGCAAAACCAGCCTGTTTGGTTTATTTAATGTTTAAATGCTTTACTAGTTGACTTAAGATATGAAGATCAAATTATGGAAATACCATTATCTAGAAAACCCAAGGTCCCGAGAATTCTGTATAACAGGTCTCATACCTGTACTGATTATACTGATAGTGGTTAATTATAGCGGTTATTATTTGATATAGATTTTTTGTTGGTTATTCATTCTCTTTTCCTTTCTGTTCCTCTTTCTTTACAACAAATAAATAATAATAAAAAACAAACAAACAAATAATGAATGTAAAAAATATTTTTTGTTCTCCTAAAGTCACTTAATCTCTTAATGTTTTATTGTCGCTCAATGCACCAATAGCTTTAAGGCTAGTAAAGGTTGTTCTACACTGTGTAGAGCAACACTACTGTCCCTTTGCTGCTGCTGCTGCTGTAACTCTATTGCGTATGCAGGCATAATATTTTAGACAGTATTGATATTTTCTGGTACAAAGACGTAAATTACTCCGTAAGCAGTCTAAGCAATGAAGGGGTTAATCCAAGCTCTGCTAACTCACTAGAGGAATAAAAAAAAATGGGGGTGGGAGCTCTGACGTCTAACTCTCTCCTCCCTTCCAAGTCATAGACTAAGCAACGGCTGTGCACTACAGAGTGAGGCTTGAGCTGAGAGAGCTGCCTGTCAGGTTCTATCCATTTGCCTGAACACTCTCTGCCGAGAAAGGGCTTGTCTTTATTAACAAAGGGGCTGTCTATCCCAGCGTAAGTGCCTTCTTTTCTCTGCTAAGGTGCCCCCTTGAAGCTGTCACCCTGAAGTTTCTGGCAGTCCTATTGGTGGCAGGAATGCTTGCATTCCTGGGTGCCATCATATGCATTATAGCAAGTGTCCATCCAGCAGCCAAGGGACCTGTCCTTGGTGCTGACAATGAATCTGCTTCTACAGCTCCAATGGAGAAGAGCTTGGGAGCTCTCCATGGTGTTAAAACCTTGTATGGCACCAAAGATTCCTTTCTGGAGGTCTCGGGTTCCAAGAGCCAGGCCCCTCCAAGCTTCAGCAGGCTCCTGTGCACCCCCCTGGAAATGGAGTGCCCGTCTGATGTACAGAGAGATGCCCCGCAGCCTCCTGGAGAAGAGGTGCTCTCTTTGCAGAGCACAGCAGAACAGCTGAGACAGACTGTGTTACAGCAGAAAAAGCAGATCCTCACTGACCAAGAGGCCATAAGGGAGCTGACCGGTAAGCTCAGTCGCTGTGAGAATGGCTTGGACAAGAGTTATCGGGAGGGTGCAGATGGCTGGGGACCCAAGGAAGGAGCTATGGGAGATCTGCCCCTCGACTCCCCTCAGGCAGTGCAGGAGCTGGAAGAGGCAGTCAGGACACTGAAAGATCGCATTGAGAAAATTGAGGTAAGGAAATGAGAAGGGAATCTGTTTTAATGTTAAAGATTAACAGCATGGTCCATGGGAAAATGCTCTTTCTCCTCCATGCGTGTTATAAATGTATTGCAAAGATGTACTTATAAACACAAATACTAGGAGAAAGCCCTGACAAGACTGTAATAGATGATGCAGACAGATGCATTATATATTCACTGATCTACTGCCAAGGATACACAGCTTTATCAGGTAGCCAGACAGATGAAAAGAGTGCCATGAGCAGACGAGGAATCAAATCGATGGGGAATGGAGAGAGGAGTTAACCCTTCAGAAACTCACTGCACAGACATTTTATTGCTAATTACAAGGAGGTAGCAGCTACCAAGATATATTCAATTGGGTCAAAATGTCAGCAAAGATAGGGTTATTGGGTTATAAAATATTTAAAAGGGTTGTACATTGCAACAGCAAATTCATCACTGCATGCTGTTTAACGCTTTCATTGCTGTGTGGTTTAGTTCTTCTAAAAGCAATATATGCCAATCAATATTTGTAAAATAGGAGGGATACACAAGGGATAGGCAATAGCGGTGTATATTATACATAGCTTAACTTAATATATATGGGAAAAAACTTGTCTGAGTGTTTCAAATAAAAAAACTGCTTAAAAAAAACAGAATAAAAGTACTTTCTGCTCATCTCTATCACAGTTCAAAAAAAATGATCTGCCCCAATTGGGTGCAGTCAAATAGAACATTAAATATTCACAGTGAAGGTAGCCACACGCAAAAAATCTTGCGCCTCAAAAGTGGCCATTCTATATTATTATATATTCTATATATATATATATTTCTATGCAGGTAGTTTCAGGGGAAATCAAATGTGCCCAAATGAAGCTTTAATTGGGCAAAGGTTCACTGGGTAAGCCTCTTCTTGGAGTTTTCTGTTCTCTTCTACCCCCTATGCTGAAATGCTATGACAAGCACACACTTCTATTTCAATACATTCCTGTTGCAACTATATTGAGCTTTCTGCTCCCTATTTTAGTCTGTGTCTCCTGATCCTTAATCATTCCTTTTACTGTTAACTGAGTCCCCAGCTGTGGCTTGTTGATCCCAAATGATTTCTGTTCTTTGGGAAACATACTAAATATATTATTTATAAGAAATGTTTCCTTATTTGTCAGGTCTAAGTACAGATTAGGAAAATGTCACATAGTAGCCAGATTCAGCAGCAATCTATTTGAGCAGGTACTGGAAAAATAGCAAACAGATTTCCTAAAGACACTAAACATGTCACTTATCCGTAGGTCACTGCCATATGCTGTAAAAAGAATTGTATTTCATTGAGCGAGTCTGATTTACATACATTCACGTATGTAATAATGACAGTGCCCCTTACAGATATTCATCAAAATATGAGATAACCATTTGTCTTCCAAAATTTGTATAGGTGTGTCCTATCTAAAACGCAGCCTACTCTGCTGGAGAACCTTTCAGAGCCATAGAGCAGGGATCAGAATTGCATTGTACATTTTAAGTCCAGGGCACCTCTAAGCTTTTTACAATCAGGTGCCGGAGCCAACGCCGCAGGCCCTTCATGCATATTGTGCTGTAATAGAAATTCAACTGTTGAATTACCTGTAGGGGTCATGGTAAAGTGCCAGCTGAGGCACAGTTCTCCCCTTTTCTCAAGGCAGGAGTGTCCCTGCTTACTCTTTACTAGAGATCCAGGCGCAGGGGGCTGTATTTAACTTTGACTAATGCAGGTGTTAAAGGGATACTGTCATGGGACAAAAATTTTTTTTCAAAATGAACCAGTTAATAGTGCTGCTCCAGCATTATTCTGCACTGAAATCCATTTCTCAAAAGAGCAAACAGATTTTTTTATATTCAATTTTGAAATCTGACATGGGGCTAGACATTTTGTCAATTTCCCAGCAGCCCCATGTCATGTGACTTGTGCCTGCACTTTAGGAGAGAAATGCTTTCTGGCAGGCTGCTGTTTTTCCTTCTCAATGTAACTGAATGTGTCCCAGTGGGACATGGGTTTTTACTATTGAGTGTTGTTCTTAGATCTACCAGGCAGCTGTTATCTTGTGTTAGGGAGCTGTTATCTGGTTACCTTCCCATTGTTCTTTTGTTTGGCTAATGTGGGGGGGGAAAGGGAGGGGGTGATATCACTCCACCTTGCAGTACAGCAGTAAAGAGTGATTGAAGTTTATCAGAGCACAAGTCACATGACTTGGGGCAGCTGGGAAATTGACAAAATGTCTAGCCCCATGTCAAATTTCAAAACTGAATATAAAAAAATCTGTTTGCTCTTTTGAGAAATGGATTTCAGTGCCGAATTCTGCTGGAGCAGCACTATTACCTGATTCATTTTGAAATTTTTTTTTTTCCCATGACAGTATCCCTTTAAGCACAGGGATTAGATATACAGGAGAGCACTGTGGTTTGCTCAAGGCACAAGAGGACCGAAGTAAAAGCACCCCACATTAGAAAATGACCCCTGAAATTGCTTTGAAGCTCACTGTGTACCATTCTTGATCTTAAACTAGTCCATGGAAAAAAAGCAATAGATGGTACTAGCTGTAGTGTTATCAGGCAGGTAGGTAGAATTATACTTGCTCATTTGCAAAAAAAATCAGTCCTTCAAAAGGAGCCATCTGCTTAAGCCACACAGGTTGTATAACCTACCAACTATAAAAACAAAGAGGATAAGGAATATTGGTACTCCCAATGTGAACTGGAGACAGGCACAGCCAAAAGCCACTGGAAAGTAATGAGCACCTGCAGAGAGTGGTAATAACGGACTGTGCTGTGACATAGCCAGACAAGATAGCAGTATGTTGCATAAAGTGGAGAGTCAATACAGTGTCTCTTACTGGATGCCTGGCAAGCTGTGCTATCACATCCCATGTCTGTGTTTGTTTAATGCTTTCTGTATAAACGTATGGAATTTGTGTCATTTATGTTTTTGCAAAGTAAGGTAAATATAAAACCCTGGCCTTGTATTTTTATATTCAACACAGGGAAAGTAATGCTTAATCTGCCACCGTTTGGTAGTTCTTGAGTTACCCACTAACAGATTAGAGTCATAGGTTAAACTGTTAGACTTTAAAATGTGACTCCAGTTTTATATTGTATGATACAGGTGTGTGTGTTGTGTTTGTAGCTGAGCCACAGTTACTCCTTCACTGTTGGACGTCCATTTGTACATTATTCATGAATCAATATAATTAGTTCTAAGTCCCACTTTCAGCCCCCCTACTGCAGGCTTTCCAGTTTCCATGTATTCTCATTAACACCTCTCCTGAGTCATGTTTGTCCTAGGGAGAGATTTCCTCTGGCACTGCAACTCCATTTTCTTTCCATTACAGCAGAGAGTATTGATTGAGAGATGGGATGCTGAGCACTGTGTTCCAAGGTGTCAGCCTTCTCTAGTGTGGACATAAACACATACAAACAATATATAATACATTACTAAATCCCTTAAAGACAGGTAACCTTTTCAATATTCTAACATGACTGTAATATAGGAGGTTACTTCTTATTTAGTAGTAGTTTATAATGGGTGCTTGAAATGTAATGAAAATCATAGCTGCACAGTCACTCAAGAATGGATCAAGAGCCATGGCTGTGGTTTCCCCAAAAATAACTCCCCCATCACCCAAATGTCACCTTCACTCTCCTCAACTGCTGTTAAAGGAGAACCAAAGCATAACGATAGAAGAAGGGCAAAGATGTTGAATTTTAGGCTTTGGGTGTCTATTCCAGCCCAAGGCAACCACAACTCTTTAGCAGTAAAGATCTGTACCCCTAAAGATTTCCCCAGTAGCTCCCCATCTTCTTTTCTGCATATTCACTGCACATGCTCTGTGCTGCTGAGCTTAGGGACCGATGCACAATATACTGTATATATAATTTAATATGTCACAATATAATTCAGATTATAGGTACATGGCAGCTCAGGAACCAGCACAATTATCATCAGAAGATTTGTGAGGCCCCCGAAGCTTAGCTTCATAACGGCTGCCCAAAGCACATTGAGCATGAGCATGTCGCAGACACTCCTAACAAAATGCAAGATGAGAAACTCCTGTGACAATTTTGAAAGCCTGGATCGTTACTACTATAGAGATGCTGAATCTTTAGGCTGGTACAATAGGTGCAGTAAATTACATTTGGCATTTCTAGCCATATTCATTTTTATGGTTTAGTTCTCCTTTAACCTGAAAATAAGTGACTGGTATGTGCCACTATTCTGGTTGCACCCTCAACTTTTTTATTTTGTTTTGCTTTTTCAGAGGTGACTTTGTTGGGACCCCAACAGGTGAAACTAATGTAACCTTATGGTTGTTTAGGGAATGCCAATAGCAGTCTGTTTTTTGTTATTGTGTCTGTGGGTAGCCTGGTGAGTTGAAACTGAACCAACATGCAGCTTATTAGAATACTGCAGTATTCACACTGCTAGACCAGCCTGTCTTTCCCTGTTTGCCTATCCAGTGTTTCTCTATGGTTAAATTTTCTTGTACTCCTGGGCGTGTGGGTTCCAGGTAAAAAAACAGACTGCTGATGTTTGGTAAAGCTTTAAAAATGCATTCATAAAAACAAATAAGTAATTTACATAGGAATTACTGTTATAAGAATCAGTTGATATTGTTTATGCACAAGTGGATTAAAGGGGAACTCCGGCTTCCAAACAAAAAATTGATAAAGAGGCCACATAACACAGAAACCCCTAATATACCCATCACAGTTACATGTTTCTTCAAAAAGTATGAATAATTGCCATTTTCTATGCTGAAATCCAGCTGTTTAGCAGTTCTTCTCTTTCTGCATCATTTGAAATCCTGGCAGGGAAGGAGGGACTAAAAACTGATGTTACAAATTTTAACAACTTCTCCACATCTTACAGACAGCATGCAGGAACTACATAACCCACAATGCATTGCACTGTGATGTTCTGTTCCTTAATGAAATCACATGTGCAGGGAATTGTGGGGTTTGGAGGATACAGGCTAAGGACAGACAGTTGTTGATACAAAGTAACAGTAGTCAGCCAGCTCAGCAAAGTAGTCAGACAGATCAGCAGGAGAGCAGGGGGCTAGGCTTAGGGAACTAATCCAAACTATTAAAAATCATGAAAAGTCTGCATATTTTTTAATTAATGTATATTGCAAAGTTGCTTGAAATTATGTTTACTTTTTAAAAAGCTTAAGTTATGTGTGGAGTTTCCCTTTAAGTAAACCTTGAGCCTGGGTGGTTTTCATGACATGAGCTCCACAGAACATGTAAATGTTTTGCTATTCCCATTTTCAATATCATAGCCACCTTAAAATGCATGTTTTTGTTTTATTATTTAAGGTATTACTGTATAATTTTCATGTTTTTCTTTTTGCAAATACAATCTGGAATGCAATGAATACTTCCTTCAGTTACGCAATAATCAGTGTATACTTCCCAGCAGGGATGAGCATAACTGGGAACAAAATTCAACTTAAAGGCGTTAGAGTCAATGGGAAAGCGAAATAACATTGGGTTATGATGTTTTAGCTCTGCAATAGGATATGCATTTCCCTGCATTGCTAGAGAAGCTCCTTTGTACTATCCTACAATTGTTCTTCCTAGAAAAAATAAGGCTCCCATATTGCCAAATTCTTCCAAACACTGCACATGGACAGCTCCTTAGATAAACAGGGGAAGGCTCACATCTGATTAGCTTATGTGGAAGACAAGGGGCACATAATAATGACATTTGTGTTTTTAATGGCTCAAAAAAAGAGTTTTTTTCCCTGCCAAAACAGAATGTATGGTGAAATTGTAGTGATGATTTGCAAAAATTGCAAAGTGCATAGATTACATCACATTCCCAAAGTCTTTTGTCTGTAATGCAACACTCTATAGTATGTAGCTTAAAGTCTCTCCCTATCTCCTCATTCACCTCATTTATATTTTCTGAGTTGAAACTCTATCCTTTCTATTAACTCACAGGAAGAGCTGCTAAGTGATGTCACATGAGTCAGGGGCCCTCATATCCCCCCGATGACTGTGGCCCTGGTTGATGTGAGTGCCCCCCCATATCATTCCTATGATAATCTGCTACAATTTTCATATCAGATATGAAAATTCATTACAAATTGCAGAAACATGTGCCAAGCAAATATTTTATGGTCCATCTAGTCAATCCATTCCATTATTATCTAAAAAAAAACTGATACAAAATACAACTGTGTCTCTTCCTAATTACAGAAAGCCCTGCGCCTTTTGCAGACATCCCTGCGTCTGCATTTATACATTGTCATGAAGACCATGGTACGTTGTGAATTCTGTCTTCAATTTCTGTGGCAAATAGAAAAATAAAGTGGCAATTCAAACCACAATTAATAAACTGAAAAGCCTATAATTTACAGGTTTGTTGTAAAGTTGCACAGTGTGAATAATAATGCAAGCAGCAGCATCACTAATAACTACTGACTACTGAAACTGATAAACAAATGCACAATGTAACATTGCTTCTGCTCTCAACATGTTACGTTTTCAACCCATCCTTCCCTTCTCTCTTTTTCCTTAAATAATTAAACAGTTCTGGAGCCACAAGCCACCTCTTTCCTCCGAGTGGCTTATTACTGGTCTGTAATGCTCCACTGATCTGCCAGCTATACTGAGCCTCCTGTCTCATTAGCATTTGCTTGTGGTTTTATAAATAGAACCTATAACTTCGTGTGATAGACTGGGGCATAGACTTCCAAGTAATAACCATGTGGGGGTGGTCAGCAGGGAAAATGGAGAATTCGCACACACTTTAATTCTTAAAGGGTCCAAATGAACGTAGTGTACTGACTGCATCTCCTGACATCCTCAAATAGTACAATAAACTCTTCTTGTTTTCTCCAGTAAATGCTACTTTAGCTGAATATGCTAACAATCATTTCTACATTGAATTCCCACTCTTTGTGTGCAGTTACTATTAGGATTTATGTTTTTAAAATGTAAGTTGTGATCTTTTGTTGACGGCAAAGCCTAAGTACCATTTTGAAACCAACTTGTTTGGCTAATGGCATCCAGGATTGGGCCATAAGTGAGTGGTAATGAAATAGAAAGAAGAAATCATAAAGTTTGCACCACGTCTAGTAACCTATAGCAACCATCAGCAGGTAGCATTTACTGGTTAGTTTTGTGAGAGCAAATATCCAACTGGTTGTTACTAGAAATAGTCAAAATGTCATGGCTTTTATTATATTATTTGACATCTTACAACTGATTTGTCTCCTTTTAAGACATTATCATGTGTCCGAAATATCCGTGTATCTAACTTTATTGCACATCATTCGAATGCTGGGGGTAACGCAGTGCTGTGTTTAGCAACTGTGGCAAGATTTTCTATTGCCTTGAGAACTCCTCTCATAAAGGTATAGTGACTTATCCAACAATAAAAGTTTTTGTGATAATTAATTATGTGGTTTAAAAGTATGACTTACTTACACAAAGCCATTTTCATCTGAGAGTCTGAATTTCCTTTGGATCTGGAGAGCTCTGGTTCTTCCAAAAGACCTTGCTTTTTTATGTTGCAGTGGATTCAAAAAGTTAGCAGTATTGCTGCATTGTGTGTTGATACCTGCAACAAACCTGAGCGGGCAAGAGTAGGCCTTGCAGTGCTTACTTATAAAACACTTGGGAATGGTTGGCTTTACACAGAGTGCCGGATCACAAATCCACCCCTTGGTGCAGAGAGCAGCTTCAGAAGATGCAGCCAAGTAGTGTCCTTAACGCCTGCCTTTGGGAGTCTAGCAATTAGGCGAGTTCAGGCTCTCGCCTCAGGCGGCAGCACCCCACTAGGTACCACAGGAGGCAAAAATGCTGCTCCTGGTACTTTTAAGAGCCGAATTTACGGTTTTCAAACCTGAAATTCAGCTCTTCTAGCGCAGAGAGCGCAAGTTAGGCTCTCTGTGCTAGCGTACTGGCCCTCTCTGCCGCCCTTGTGGATCCTCCTGGACCACCTCAGGTGCAAAAAGGTAAGCGCATGGGGGAGGGGGGGCAGCAGCAACTGCTGCTGCCTCAGGTGGCAGATGGCAGAGGGGCCAGGATCGCCACTGGAGTCTAGGTGCCTCCCCTCTCCAATTCAGAGATGAGTAGCAGCAGGTCTTTGCGAAACAGAAATCATGGCCCGTGGTCATATACCCAATACAGAATTACCCTTATTGTCTTTGCAGAACTAGGCTCTACAGATACAGTATTTCTGTTTAAACTACAAGTGACCCATGGAGGGGTTCCAGTATATGAACACTTTCCTGTGCAAACTAATATATATATGCTGTCTTTGAGAACGAAATAGAGTTATATATGGTTGACATAAAATTAACATCTACACCTGACCTCAGCAGCTGCACAGCTTCAGATTATACATCATTCACATCACTGCCCTGATGGTGCTGTCTAAGGTCCTTATCACATTAAAAGTGAACTCTTTGCTTGGGGTACTAATTAGCCCAAATGGTGGTTGCGTGGGTTATAAACGTTTGTGCAACAGATGCCTTAACTTCATCCTCAGAAGACTGAATGCCTGCTTACTGCCAATATTAACTCACCTATATGTATTGAGTTAATTGTTGCACATACGTAAAAGGTTTTGATCTTTTATGTGATATATTTATGTTCCCTTTCTGGAAAGAGAGTGATCATATGCCATTTTGTTTGGATCATTGTTTGAACAAATAGTGCCTATTTCTTGTTTTTCCTCTTGTATTCTTGCATGTGTTTCGCCACCTAAACTGTCCCCTTGGGGACAATCATTATGCAATAGGCTTCTGAGAAGAAGTAGCACTATATCAAAGAAATGCGCAGAATACATATGTATGCCCTCCAGCTTCCCAGTAATATATAAGCTAGACTCAATTATTTCTATAGTTATTCTCTGTACAATAATTCTAAGTTATGTGATTTGTAGCTGTATGAGGCTCTTGTTTCTCCTTTTTAATATCACAAATTATTCTTTACTAATGGCTCAAACATGATTCGGCTTTAAAAACCAGGAGCATATTTAATATTTAAAATATTGCAAGCAGGTCCATCTCCCCCGTATCATTCTATCACCCTTGTTTGTAAATTTGTTATATAGTTCCTGTGTATTATAATGCTATTGTATAGCCCAGTTTAACCAGTGCTACTTGAATAAGTGTTAGGAGGCATGTTTTGGCCATAGACAGAGGTATATACATAGATTATAGGGGTCATTTATAAAATGCAGGGCAGGGTGCAAAGTGCAAAAAGGTACATACCTCTTATTATTATCCTTAGACCCTGGAGGGGAAAAAAACTGAGTTTGAACAGACAACTGATGAGGATTGAATGCATTTGTATTAGCATTATTGCCCCTGTTGCTTGGGGTTATAGTAAGTCTAAGAACTACATTTCCTACAAGCCCTTGCTACAGGAAGTGCATAGAAAGGCCAAAAACACCCCAACCCCATAGACCAAAAGGGAAGAGGAAGGGAGGAACCAGCCACAGTGCTGTGCTGGAAGACTTAGGGGCAAATTCACTAAAGGGTGAATTTTCACCATCGACCGATTCACCACACTCCGCGCCACTTCACCAGGCACAAATTCGTTATCACTTTGCTAATTCACTAATAGGCAAAGTTGCGTCTCAGCAGCTGACGAATTTTCACTAGTGTTACTTCGGTTGGGTGAGCATTTCATAGCGAATTTTCACTAGCGTTAATTTCTGCCTAGCGAAACTTTCGATTAGGTTAATTTGAATAGGCAGTGTGCTTAAAGGTATGGACATCTTTAATAGTAATGGTGTAAATGCTTGAAGTGGCCACTCTTTCAAACACATGTCCAATGAGCCATAATAAAGACAGAAGAGATCCTGTAATGCCCTAGACATGAGCCCATCCTTAAACAAATGTGCCATGCCCCTCAATTTAGTTTTAAAAAATTCCTCACACATAAATCTTTAATAGTTAGGACTTTTGATGGCAATCTCGCTTTAAAAAAAGAAGAGTCGCCAGCGTTTTTGACAAATTTAATGCATTTCCGGCATACTGAATATGATGTCGCTGACATAAGATTGAGGAAGATGTTGCTTCATTTATGAGTTCGCCTGGTCTGAGGTGGCAAAGTAAACTCTGGTGAAAGAGGTAGCCAGAATTTGCAGAGTAATGACCGTTTGCCAGAGCGAAAAGTCGCCTGGTGATAGAGTGCGAACAAAAACTAGCAACAGTCTTGTTCACTAGCAACGTGTCCTCTACGCCTGTTAGTGAATTGGCGATGTCCCTGCGGATGAGATTTCTGGCGAATTTCTGGCCACTTTAGTAGAGACTGGGAGTTTTGTGTTGCAGCCGGGTTTAGTGACCAGCCAGATAGAGAGACTGATCTGCAGAGGGAGACACTGCAGGGTGCAGCTTGCTGGGAGTTGTTTCCTGTTCCCTGGAGGGAAAGTGCGCAAGGTCCCAACAGCCAATGCAATCCTGGGTTGCGGCCTAACAGTCTTCTTTATCAGTAGAAAGCTAGAAACAGAGTTCCGTCTGAACGATGAGTTGCTCTTAACTGTTTTGCCAGTTTGGGAGTTCAGCCCTTATTGTATCTGTGAGACTGTGTAGTTTCTATGGACTGGGGAGCACCTGAGTTGCTGGATGTTTCCACGGTGCTCAGATGTGTCTCCCTCTATATTAGAATATGGGCACACAGGCTGTTGACAGTGGCTGTTGTCCATTGATTTGAATCCGGTCAGCTTGTGTGCGGTCACACACAGCGGAGCTGAAGCTGAATTCCTTATTTCGGTTGAGCTCAGCTTTTGTGTAACTGCACACAGGCTGATCGAATCCAAATCAATGGAGCAGGGACACTGAACAAAACTGCTTCTCTCAGTCTGCAAAAATACGCAGACTCACAACAGCCACTGACAACAGCCTGTGTGCCCAGCCATAACCCTACAGTCACCATCTGTTTTGTTCCAATGAACCAGCAGAGCTGCTGAGGGAACATCAGGGATTACATGGTTACACCATCTACCTGCAAGGATTGTAAGTAAGACTGACAGCATTGCTTTTACACATCCACCCCAGAGGAAGAACCCTATATACCTTCAAGGGACTCATCTGCATCTTGTGTTGTCTTCACATCAACAGACAGTATACAATTTACAAGTTTGATTTTAACCTATATTAGAGCCTATATCTGCCCTTTCATTTAGGCTGATGTGTCTTTTGCAGCCTATCCAGTTCTTCATAAGGGGGCTCCCCACTAGTACACACCATACCCAGCTGGCACCCCATGATGCTTGAGGCAACCAGTCCAACCACAACTGATTCTTTACACAAGAAGAGCTGACTTTCATGACAAAACCATCATTTCATCTCCAGGGGGTGTTTTTTTGCTGCCCTTGGTAAAGTGTTGCACACTGCCACGTAAGTCAAGGCCCTAAACTAGTCTTATTACAGTTATGGTCTTGCAACCCACAAGAGAGAGTTCAAAGCCAGCTCATATCTGCCAACCAGCCAGTTAGTACTTTAAAACCTGCTATACGGTGTCTGATTTATTGAAAATATGCCAAACTGGCAACGCTGTATAGTACACCAGTACACACAGTTCATATTCCCTCCATGATGTGGGAGGAGGGTGACATTAAAATATTTCCTTAAACAATGATGAACATATTACAGAGGGGTGGAGAAGTCAGTAACATCTGTGCGGTTGAAGTTTAATCAGAGAAAGACTATATGCAGAACATACAGTATAGTATCTTCAATGCAATCTTTTTTGTTAAATAAGTATAAAATAAACCTAGAGAACAAGGATTGGGGAGCACCAACCATCAATTGTGAATTTACAGAGGATGGTGTAAAGCGTCAAGTGGATTTAAACATGATCATAAAAAGAAAGTAGAAAGAACTGACCAATATCATTGCACCCTCTATTCATCTATTATATCCGAAGACTCATGTATGATGGATAATTAAACCGTAACTTTTAATAAATAATTAAAACAAAATGTAAAGTGTGAAGGGGTTAGCGCTTGAGGTGGTATGAAATAGGTGACTCTCCCAGGTCTATATTCATTACCTAGTCTGCTTAAAGTGATACTGACAGTAGAAATTTTCTTTTCAAAATATTGATCTACATTAAAAGTTACATATAGGTCACATCGATCGTTTTTTGCCGAGAGTTCTGCTTTTGTAAGTAATTATTACTTGAAGTTTCTAAACCTGACTGTTTTGCCAACATGACTGTCCCATCTCAGTCTCAGTCAGAGTTTCTAATGCTAACGGACTCCTGCTGCACAAATATGGCAGCCCCCTCATAGAGGAACATGGGGGTAAGAAAGGTAATGTAAAAGCATCAGGCAAATACTTTTATGGCAAAATTATAAATAGCATTCAAAGATAATGTTATGATGGATATAAAAAAAGGTTATTTTCTGGTGTCAGTTACTCTTTAAAGGGATCCTGTCATCGGAAAACATGTTTTTTTAAAAACGCATCAGTTAATAGTGCTACTCCAGCAGAATTCTGCACTGAAATCCATTTCTCATAAGAGCAAACAGACTTTTTTATATTCAATTTTGAAATCTGACATGGGGCTAGACATATTGTCAATTTCCCAGCTGCCCCTGGTCAAGCGTAATAGACAAGTTCGGTTGTAATTTGAACACAGAATAAGAGCATATCTATATAAACAACTCATTGCCTCTTGTTGATTCGTCTCCCTGCTATTAGCCGGATTTTAATTGATGCACACTGGACATTTTGTTTTAGTTATTTATTAAAAGTTACATTTTAATTATCCATCATACATGAGTCTTCGGATGTAATGGATGGGAGGGTGCAATGATATGGGACAGTTCTTTCTTCTTTCTTTTTCTGATCAAGTGTAAAATAAATGCTGCTTTACATTTTTACTATCCAAACAGCAGATAGTTGGCATTATCTTAATAGGGTCTGTGAATAGAGATTCAGTTAACATGTACAGTATGCACTAAAGGGATTTCCAAAATGTATTGCAAAGCATTTCTATTATCACTTTCAACACATGGTAATGGGAAACCTGTCCTCATGGTACCCTTTAATGTAATTCCGTAAGGACAGCAATCTTTCTGAGATCGAACCCAAGGTCTCCGGTCTCTGAGTTATTAAGCAAATTATCTTGCTGATGAATTCTTGCAATCTATAGTACCTAGCACATCTTATATCTCAGAAGTTTCCATTTTATTA
The DNA here is from genome assembly GCF_017654675.1 of Xenopus laevis. Classification (NCBI taxonomy): domain Eukaryota; kingdom Metazoa; phylum Chordata; class Amphibia; order Anura; family Pipidae; genus Xenopus; species Xenopus laevis. Next base: position 118,451,012 of record NC_054377.1, on the reverse strand, counting down.
ATGATACATTCGTCACTTTAACAAAGGCAGAAACCCCTCAGGGATATATTTCACAATCCTATCAAACTATAGAATTGAACTTTATGCTCATATTAGAATATCTGTTAATTAAAATTGGGTATCCAGGCAAAAGTGAAACACTTCAAGCACAAGTTAAGAATTCCCAGAACATGGTCTGAGAAACTGATTATCTTTTTCTATTTTTCCCAATATTCATAAGCAATTTATTTCTTATTCTCTTCTCTGCAAACCACAAAATAGAAACGAAAGTCCAGCAAACTCATTATTATATTACTTCGGATTACTTTAAAGAGCAAAGTAAAAGTCATGCCCTTTCTATTTATGAAAAGTATTATGGCAAAGTAATTTTAAAAAGAAATATTGTGTTGTAAATAATATACATTTTAACACAGAAAAAGTAGGAAGAAGGCAGCTATTATCTATGGGACCAAATTGCTTATATAAGAAAGCAGATATCTTGGTGAACCTTGAGTATTAAATTAAAAACAATGTACCACCATTCACCATATGCAAAACAGGGTGCAAAGATCAAAAAAACAGACACAAATGTCCATGTTATTTTTGCACCAAAATGGAGCATGGAGGGTGTATTCATGAGAGGTGAATGGGGGTGCATGTGAGCATCCTCTTTCACCCACTACTCATTTCCTAACTTGTGCTTCATTCATCAGACATACCGTTACACAGTTGTAGAGCCCCGGAGAGTGAATCACACTTGCCCTAGAACAAACGATAAGTACAGAGCTGAGTTTCACGTGCCCCCCCTGCCATATTTTTAATCTAGCATGAAATGCAGAGTGCAGATGGATTCCTGGAACAGAACTCACACAGAACTAAAATAAAGAACATAGCTTCTATTTTGCAGAACAGTCTGTACCCTTTCTCTTAAAACCCCCATAAACCAATGCCTGCAACATCTTAAATTCTTGTGGAATCTTCAGACCCCACAAATAGCTCCTACTCCTCCTTACAATTTCAGTCCTGCAATGATCAATCCATTCAGATGTATACATATTTCATACATAGCCTCCTAATAACACAATGAGCTTATTTAATAGATATTAAATTCACAAGCAAACCCGCTGCTAGACCTAGCAAGAATAAATATAGCTTGGGTTATTGGAATTAAATTGCTTTCTCATAATAGATGATTAGCATGTATGTTAGTGTGTTTTTGCAGCTGTACAACCTTGTTTTCATCGGTTTTGTCGCACAACAATGGTATTTTTAAAAAACAGCTATTGTGGCCTAACTTGTTTGTGTGCTCTGTCTCTGAGACAATAATAACATCTTTCATTGATATTGTGATGATGCACTTTTCTTTCAGTTACCTATAACTATTCTAGAGAATAAAAAGAAGACAGAAATACATCAACAGCATATTGAGGAAACCAGAATAACCTTTTTTAATTAAAACATGTAATTGTTTTTTGCTTGATTTGGTTTTACTCTAGACGGAGATTCAACAACGAGTGAATAATGCATCTTCTCCAACCTCAGCCTCACCATCCCCTCTTCATGGACGTGATTCCCTGCAATCCAAGATGCTAGAGCTGGAAGCCCAACTTCTGGCCAAGCTTCAGGAACTAGAGAAGGAACAGACCACAGCCTCTGGAGAAAGAGACAAACAGGATATAGAGAAAGAACTAAGCATTTTACAGAATCGCATTGCAGAACTAGAACATGGTGAGGGTGGTCATTTTATTTATATTATAAGAAAGCAGGGATGCTCCAAATCCAGAATTATGTTCAGGGTCAAACTAAATTCAAAAACAATGGTTGGCAGTGGCAATCAGATAGGATTCAGACCACAATGTTATACAAATTGTTCCAGCAATTGATAAACAAATACATTTTAAACAGAAAAGGGATGGTAGTTTGTTCAACTGTCCAACTTTATTTACTAAACATGGAGCAGCTTCAATTACATTGTTTGCCCTGTTTAGCTCAAGAAATATAACAAATACGGCTTTATGTTTTTTTATTAAAACAACAGTATGTTTAGCACAAGCCCTATTATGTGCACTCATGTTGAACTAGGGGGAATACTGCTACTTTATATATATTCCATTCATATAAATTTTATTCAAATAAAGCAAAAGAAAAACGGTGCCAGAAAGGACAATTGAATTAAAAGTACCAGCCAGGATAGTAGATTGTAATGCAAAATACTGGTAACAATGTAAGTTATTAAATATGAGTTATTAAATACTAAATCAAGGCAGGTATATAAGCACCAACAAAGTGTTGTGTAAACATGTTACAAAATACTGTACAACTGCAATTATACTATGTATCAAGGGGTGATCTGACAGACAGACAGACAGACAGAACTACACATTTAGTTTCCTTTTACTCACCTCCACCCACCATCTTTTACCCACCTCATCATACATACTTCAAAATACAAAGGGCTGATCAGAAAAAACTACACAGTGACATCAAAGAGCTAAGAACATAACATATGAATATTATAATATAATACACAAAAGCCATGAATATCTTTTAAATGATCCTTATAATCCTTATAAACGGTGAGTTCTGATGCCATCAGTTATAAACAATGAGTTCTGATGTCATTTCTGTCACATGACTCACTGAAATTTGTGTATTATAATAAATAAAGTACCCCCAGTTGCAAAATATGACATCATTTACAAGATGGGGTACTTGGTGTTTAGGGAAGCTAGCTGCATGACTTACTGAATCTTGTGCATTGTGAAAAATAATTTATCCCAGTCTTCAGTCTTTTGCCTTTATATGATCATGGAACTCCTCTGTGGTTTATCCTTATATTTTACATTAGGGGATGCGTTCAGTGAGCCCCAATCATAACTGATGACATCACTAAGCACCAGATATACTTTAAAGGATATACTTATACTTGTTGTGTCTTATAATACATATACACACATATAATATTACATTGCCTTAAAATCTACTTTAGAAAATCACAAACCGCTCTTGGATGAAAACCCCAGAACCCTCATTCTCTAAAATATTTATTGTTTTTATTTACCTACTTACATAGGAAACCCAGGGTACAACCCTGAAAATTTCAAGCTCAGCTTTTCAGTCCGTACCAACTACATGTATGGGCGTGTGAAGAAGACTCTTCCAGAGCTTTATGCGTTCACCATCTGTATGTGGTTGAAATCCAAGGCATCTGCAGGGTCCGGAACTCCCTTCTCTTACTCAGTACCGGGTCAGCCTAATGAAATTGTGTTGTTAGAATGGGGGCACAATCCAATGGAGCTTCTTATCAATGACAAGGTAAACATTTCATATATAAAATAAATATGAAGCAATACAGTATAGTCAGAACCAAAGCAATGTTGTAGGTTATAGTGGCCATTAAGCAACAGGAAGTCAGGGTGCAAAAAAACAGGAGCACCTGCACTTTGCACCCTGCCTTCCTACCTTTACAAATTGCAGCTACCCCCATAATATAGTGCTTGCCTTTGGCACTGTATAAATGAGGGGAGGGTGGGTGGAAGCACATAGGCATTCAACTACACCCTATAGTGCCCTTGCACTTCTGTCTGGGTCATAGTAAATGCCCCCTTGTATTTATTTTGGGTTACACAAATGACGGTTTGGCGCGCATCTCCATATGAAAGTTTAGAAAATAATATAAATCTGCTATGTAAATGTTTTTTACAAAAAAACACAAAAAGAGAATTTTAAACAAAAATTTCTACCATCACTAGCAATTGGTTTATGTGTAGTAGTCTTTGTATTAACTGCTATATCGATATCTCAGTCTGACAAATTCTAACTCAAACTGACAGGTCACACAGTTGCCTCTGAGCCTAAAAGATGGGATGTGGCATCATATCTGTGTAGCCTGGACCACGAGGGATGGCATGTGGACAGCTTTCCAGGATGGGAAGAAAAAAGGCTCCAAAGAGAACCTCTCTGCTTGGCATCCCATCAAACCCAATGGAGTTATTATATTAGGACAAGAGCAGGTAAATTCTGTTCTCTTCTTACATTTTGTGATTTACAAATAAATGTGAGGGAAAGCTTTTCGGCTTCCCAATATCATCACAAGGGATTTTATATCATTCAAAAGTCATTATCATTCCTGTTAATATGTTTTGGTGGTTGCAGTGAGAGTTGAAATAGGAAATAGGCACAGTTAAATTACAAATTCAGCCATTTAAAACACACTCTGCATTTTTTTTAGCTCTGATGTGGTTGATAGGTGTTTCCCATTCAGATCAATAAGATGCAGCAACAGGGTGATTTGGGACTCTTTCCACACAGCTGAGAAGTGCCCCGTGTGCCCTCAGTCTTACTGTTATAATCAATATTTGTCTGTGAATACTAATGGGTATGTTTGGTGCTCGACTATTCTCTTTCCCTGTCAGCTTCTCCCCTGTTTAATGTAGCTTCAGGAAAAAGATGTTGCTAGGCAGTGTAGTGTAACCCCCATGTCTGGAAACATAGGCTGTTACCTACTTTTGTTGACAACATAGAATCTATATTGTTGGCCAGGAAAGAGTTACACTTTTTTTGTAGTTTCGTAAGGAGGACGACAAGCTTATAATTTTTTTTTTATTTAATTAAGTTATATACATTACATTAGCATCATCTTTAATGCTATTCCATAAGTCATAAATCAATGTATCCTTCCATTTTCTTCCACTTGTTAATACACTCCTTTTTTTCAGGCCATTCCTTTCAATATCTTGTACTTTGCAGTATCAAAGTGTGAAATTAGAGCTCAGTACAGAAAAACTCACCCGCTTTCTGTTCATTCCTAGGGGATTGTGAAAAGTGTATTTAATAAATGTGAACTCTAACTTTCACCCATGAATAAATATGCTTCTATCCCATTCTGTGTTTGCTGAAATCACCCATACACACACATTGACATTTCTCTAATTTACCTATTCCTATCACTTTGGTTTATTAAATGTATTATTATAATTATCTGTCTATGCAACATGTTGAACCTATTTTTTTTTTTTTACATTTTCCTTTCTGATACAGGACACATTAGGTGGTCGTTTTGATGCAACACAGGCATTCGTGGGTGAAGTGGCACAGTTGAACATGTGGGATCGAGTTCTGACCCAGACAGAAATAGAGGGCATCGCCAACTGTACAGCACCTCTTGTAGGTAACCTCGTTCACTGGGAAGACCGCCAAGTGGATGTTTTCGGAGGAGCCACAAAGGGGATATTTGAAAGCTGCGAGGAGCGCCTTGGCCACTGAATTACCTGAGCATCCAAGCTTTCCTCCTGCACCCTACCTTCCCTTTAGTGTCACCATTGCAGGATTGTGCAGCTATCAACAAGACAGCACAAATTTGAGTTACCAGCAACACTTTCAAAATGAGTAATGTTTGTGGTTAGTAAAAGGGTTTAGGATGAAATCTTTTCCAGATAATCTTAAAGCAGACATCTTAATTATGGCATCTTTTTCCTCTTACCTAACCACAGGCTGTTGACTTCCACTAGCTGATAATAAATGAGTTGCATTATCCTGGGCTCAGAGTCCTGCAGTAACAGCAACACTTCAGTAACCAATAGCACAAGCACAATGTCAGCACAAGAAATTCTTGCTGTTCACCTTACTGCCAGTACATTAGGCAGCTTAATGTTTCATCAGTTTAATATGTTCTGAGAAAACACTTTTAGCATTTTATCTACACAAATCCCTGCTCCTCTTGGCCCATGAGATATTGATGTAGGCTACAGATTGGGAACAGTCTGCCAAAACAATAATGGGAGTAGCAGGATGAAAATCACGCTGAAAATAGGCTGTTTTCTCTTTCATTAAAAGGGAAAGGCTAGAACACTGGACCATTTAACAACATATGATAGAATACATATTTCTCTCATGCCACACATATTTTATAGAGATAATTGCAATTTTCCCACAAAAATTCAAGGTACAGTGCACACAGGGAAAGGTTATATTTTCTATTTACCTTTAAAGTGTGGGCAAAGCCCAACTTCAGATTATTTATATTTTATACATCGTAAAATATTTTAAGAACAATTGCCTTACAAACCTACCAAACAATAAAGTATTTAACCTAGCACATATTCTTTCTTTTCTTTTTAGTTTTTATTTTATTCTTATTTATTACATTTCTATTTTTCACCTTCAAACAATTCAAAGAAAGCTAAGTGAAAAAAATAAAAATACTATATTCTATACTTTTAAACATTTGAGGGTATAAGAATTTCATTTATTTTTGTATTTTTATTCTTAAATTTCCCTGACTGGTGAATTTTAAATGGACAAATTTTAATACAATATAACTACAAGATTGTGGTGAGAGTATTTCAACTACTGTAAATAATCAACTTCTAAGATAGCTGCTTTAAGACATAGCTCTAGGAGAACAAAGAACATTAATATCTGTAACTCAGAGATCCTCCCTTGTCCGTACATAAGCTTCATGGGGCTGCAATCATGTAATCTCTATGGTTCTACTTTGTGATATCACAATATTGACTCACTGTGACATAAGACATCACTGCCATTTTCTCTTTCAGAGTTCTTCCATATTTCTAAACTATTTCACTTCTTATATAAATGTATTGTGTTAACTTTGAAGGTTTCTCTTAAAAGTTCATCAGGACCACAAGAATATATTCTTTCTTGCTTTTTCATATTCTCTCATTTCTTCCTTCCATTGCCCTATCCCACCTTCCTCCCATCCCAATGTCTTTAAATTGTCCTAATTCTCCTTGAATTCTACTTGCTTGATCTTTTGGAACATTTGTGAATTGAATTGTGTCTATTTTGTATATTATCAGTGCTGGAAATAAAGATGGAATTGTGTTTGTTTACATTTGTCAGAGAAAACAAAAACACTATAAGACTGCAGTGTTTTAACTTGTTTATATCTTATTCTTTTAGTATGAAGAGTATATTTAGCAGTATATTTAGTTGCTTTTGATAGAAAAATATACCTTCATGTGTACATCATTATACTTTACAAGTATCTACACAACAGCAAGTGGAATAATCATATATTCATCGGCCATGCAAATGATGCAGAACAATTCTTATTGAAGGTGACCATATCAGGTGAAAATGGAAGCACAATTAGAATATTCAAGTAGAAGGAATACCTTGATTATCAAGTGCATACATTTATGCTGAATGAAATTACTACAGCCTAGAAACATGAATTTATTTGGTGTGGTACTTTTTAAGATCAATCTCATCTGACAATTTCATTAATTTGCAAGTGAAGACTTTCCAATGAATTAACACCAAAGATCTGCTCATTGCTTGTTTCCTGTACAGCAGCCAAAACGATAGTTTCTTGGGGTTAAAGATACGTTAGTACAAATATCAAAATTCGAATTTGTGAAGTTTTTTCAACCATGACTAAACTCACATTTTAAAAATCCCTGCATGTTTATTTATTTATTAAATGAACTGAATATATAAAACTCAAACAAATAAAAATAAGAAAACAAAAAACTCAAAATCCTTGTTTTTTTTGTACGTTTATAAACGAGAAAAACTCAAAAACCTATGAAGTTAAATATTTAAAAACTAACTTCTACAGGACAGCTTTTACATTAGATTTTTTTCATGGTTTTTACGCTTAGGGGCAGATTTATCAAGCGTCGAATTTTGAAGTCGAAAAAACTTCGAAATTTGACCATCGAATAGAATCCTCCGAAATTCGAAGTCAGAGGATTTTATACATCGTACGATCATATCCGATCGTACTTCAAATCGAACGATTCGAACGATTTTATCAAAAAAAAATCTTTCGACTTAGCAAAACACACAGGAGGTCCCCCATAGGCGAAACAGCAATTCGGCAGGTTTAAGTTGGCAAAGTATTGAAGTCTAAGTTTTTTAAAGAGACAATAATTTGATTATCGAATGGTCGAATAGTCGAACGATTTCTATTCAGAATCGAAGTTGAAGTAAATTCGAAGTCGTGGTATCCTATTCGATAGTCGAAGTATCCAAAAAATTACTTTGAATTTCGAATTTTTTTACTTCGAAAATTCACTTTGACCCTTGATAAATCTGCATAGAGATAATTTCATGTTTTAAAGACATTCTTCACAAGCAAGATTTTTTGTGTTATAAAGTTTAAATCATAAAAAAAAGAATGTTAATAAACTGGCCCCTAAGGACCATGAAGAATGCTACACATATGTAAAATTTAGATTCTTTCCACATTTTTATCCATTTTATTTGTTCATGCTTTATACAATATGTATTCTCATCTTTTCTTTTGCTGTTTTTAAAATGTGAATTAAGCCATGGTAAAACTACACAAATTTAAATTTTGATAAATAGGCCTCTAATTGTGACATTCATTTATAAGGCCAGGGCAAACATTAATAATATGAGAGGCATTTAGTGGCTAGTGCTGCATGGATAGATTTGCCAGTTATGCAATAAACTAGGAATGAAGTGAGAAATCTAAAGGTAGAGCTACACAAGTGCAGGGCTGGATTTACATAGTGGGCGCCCCTAGGCCCACTACCATTCGTCGCCCCTGTCCCCTCCAGGGGGACAGGGGCAATGGGGATTGGTGCACAGGAAATCTAAAAAAAATTATTGTATCTCCAGCGCATCCCCAGTGCTTTTGAACCAATGTGGGTGTGATTGGGCAGCATGCCGCCCCCCTAAAATCCTGCTGCCCTAGGCCCGGGCCTAGGTGGCCTTTCCACAAATCCGGGCCTGCACAAGTGATATACTGCACTATGGTTGTATGTTGTGCACCATTGTTAAAAGCATTTTTGGGACATTACCTCTCCCCATTACACCTAAAGCCACTAAATGCAATGATCATGTAGCTTGGCTGTTAACTAGTACTTGGTATATCAGATATAAATAATAGCAATGTTATGTTGAGGCTTTAAGAAGCAGTAAAGGAAGCCATAGACGTAACAATTACAATCTTTCCTAAAAAAAATTGTTTTGTACAATAATATCAGTGCGTGTATGGCCACCTTAATGCATAATGAACTGGATAAATAAGTAGAGGTTCCAGACTACAATTTTTAAGATCAAATGACTGATCCTGGAAGAAACATTATGACTATGACATAGTTGAGATGCTTTGCCCTTGAGCCTAAGTCTGGTAATTCTTCAAAGGGATTTCTTCCTCTGGATTGATGTGCATGAGTGAGCATGTGATATCAATGGGAATGGGCCAATATGATAAGGATTCAGCTTCTGTGAAAACATGGCTTATGGTCTTTTTATACCTTTGTGTAATTGCAAAAACAGATTTGCTGCACATTTCCTATTCTGTATTAGAGGCACACCTATGGTATCTGTACCATAATTCATGGAACCTGAGGTTTTGCAGATATGGGTTTGCTTGTCATTTGGAACATCCTATTAAAACAGATAATTATTTCTGCCTCCAACATTGATCCATGCTGGGTTACTTTGCATCAAGTGCAAGGCCTTGTCTTATTATTAGAGATGAACAGCAAATCAGGAAATAATGATGTTTTGTTAACTCTGTTTTTCAAATTATTTAATCCAGACAGGACATTGAAGTAAAAGAGCATAACCCCATCCCTGATGTCATAGACTCACCCCTGAAATATCATCTGCCCTGCCCCAGCACAAAACAGAATCCTGGATTCAGTACATCCTTAATATTACATATAGGGAGGCCACCTGGTCAGGATTTGACCAGTCTAACCAGTAAATCACCACCAGCTAGGATCGGTATTACAAATTTACCAGCAATGTGCTACTCATTAAATTTATTACAACCTAGAAATCCCTCCCTTCTAGTCAGGCCCAGGTTTGTGGAGAGGCCACCAAGGCCCAGGACAAGGGCTGAATGCTGCCCAACCACACCACATTGGTTCACAAGCACTGGGGATGTGCAGGAGATACAAGGTTTTTTTTTAATTTCCTGTGCGCCAATCCCCATTGCTCCAGTCCCAATGATGGGGTGACGAACAACAGTGGGCCTAGGGGTGCCCACTATGTAAATCCGGCCCTGCTTCTAGTGATGTGCGGGTCGGGTGAAACCCAACCCAAACCCACCCTCCTGAGCCCGACTTCTGGGTTCCTTTTATAGACACGTGCCGCCCCGCCAATGATGTCACAAAAGGGGCAGGGCGAGTAGCTATAAAACCAGACGCCATCGGCAGTGTAAGGTGTGCGGGCAGGGAGAGCAGGAAAATCAGCTCGACCCGGACCCACCCGCCACCCACAAATGGGGGTGCGAGGTCGGCCCGAACCCACGGGTCCTGCGGGTATCGGGCCAGCCCGCACATCACAACTCCCTTCCCTGCAGTGCTGTAATTAGGCCCGGTTCCACCCTAGGCAATGGACCTAATTGTGCCCTCCCCCAGCTTATGGAAGTCACATCACATGCACAACGTCACTTCCACTACACATGTCACTTCTTCTATGAGTGACATAACATCTGTCAGAAACCACCTTCTGAGAGAGAGACTAGGAGAAAAAAGTTGCTACCTTAAAAGCTGAAGAGATGCGAGCAAGAATTGGAATCAAGTGAATATATCATAGATAGATAGATGTGTTTTTATAGATAATGAAAATGAATTGAATTAATTAGAGTACTACACTTAATATACAGTAATCAGTGACGGGAATGTATTACAGAGACATATATTTATATGTGCATCACCCATACCTCCCAACTCTCCCATTTCTAGAGGGACAGTCCCTCTTTTGACAGCTCAACCCACAGTCCTTCATTTGTACTGGAAAGTCCTGTTTTTCTCTGCACTGAACAGCCAGAAAAAGATACAATTGGGGCAAATTCACTAAGATTCGTAGTTGCGCCAGCATCCGCTTCGCCGCACTTCGCAAGGTGTATTATCGCCAGCGCTACGCAAATTCACTAAAATCCAAAGTTGCACTGAGGGGAAGCGTAAGGTTGCGAAGTTGCGCTAGCGTTAATTTGCCAAGCAAAGCGAAGTTACGCTAGCGATGCTTAATTTGCATAAGGTGCCATATTGAAGATACAATAGAGGTATATGTAGCATCACTACACAAGCCTGGGAAACCTTAAAAACAGCAAATAAAATGTTTATTTTGCCCTACACATGTGCCCACTGTATAGTTAAGGTGCCATGAGTTAGGAAATGTAGGGGGGAAGGAGGGTAGCCCCAAAATTTTTTTGAACTTTTTCAGTCTATCACCCATAAAAAAAGAAAAAGCGCCAGCGTTTTTTGGGACTTAGAAAAATGTTTAACTTTTTTTGAAGCAATCCCTATCTACTCTATTGCACTTCGCCTGGTCTGAGGTGGCGAAGGAAGTCTGGCATAAAAGGTAGCATTCAGAAAAATGCACGCATCAGTGAATTTGCTTAGTTACGTCCATTGCGCAAATTCGCCAGGTGTAAAGGTGCGAAGTAACACTAGCGAATTCACGCCAGTGTCCGTTAGTGAATCAGCGAATTAACGAAAAAGCGCTACACTAGCGAATTAACGCTAGCATTAGGCGCTTCGTCCTTTAGTGAATTTGCTCCAGAGTTTCTAACTTAATTGGCCTTTGGCAGAGAGCCCAGGACAGCCACAGCAGCTGATAAGGTACTTTTGTAACAATTTCGAGATAAAGAAATAAGTAATTGTAACAATATAAGATAACAGGTCCCTTGGGAAAAGTTAGACTCACAGCTTAAAAGGCAATTCACATTCATTAGCAAAACTGTAAGCAGTGTCGGACTGGGGTGCCAGGGGCCCACCAGAAAACCTAAGACCGTGGACCTTTCCAAACTATTATTTCTCCTCTACTCACTCAACCTCTTTATTCTCCTAGTCTTTTATATCTACTTACAATAGTCTCCCATTATTAAGCATTTTCCCCATAAAGAAATAGGGAATGACCATGAAATAGGCCCAATGTTTAGACGCAAGAGGCCCACTGACACCTGGGCCTACTGGGAGTTTTCCTGGTATCCCTGTGAGCCAGTCCGACACTGACTGTACGAACGGGAAAAAAACACAGAAATATGTTCAAACTTTCATAACCTGCCAAATTTTGTAGAATGAATATGGTAATTAGGGTGGCCACAAAAATGGCCAGGGTCAAACAAAATTTGCAGCGATACGTGCCGCCAACTTTATTGTCCCTCTTTTTATTTTCAAAATGTTGGAAGGTATGCATCTCTATAATTTGTTCTTACTCATTATCTATAAAACATCTACCTATCCATGTTATATTCACTTCATTCCAATTTGCGTCTCTTCAGTTGAAGCAACTTTTATTTTCGTATTCCCCCACCCCCACATCTAGGAACGCTGGTATTTCCCAAACTCGGAATCCCACCCAACTGTGTCGTTTTGGGTCACTGGTCTCAGACGATTTCTAACACGAAGGGGGTGGTCGTTTTGTAGAATGTATTTTACTGTGAATATACAATCTCGTTACGAATTAGGGAGACCCATGAATGACGTAGGCTCAAAAATCTGTATATAAATTATTTATTTCGATTTAAAAAAAAAAAGGAAGCTCGTCAGGCAGTAACGTAGACAGCTACCGCAGTCTCGTCTCCTGGGCAACCGATATGTAATCAGTAAGTGCGTCAGGGGGATGGTCCGCAAAATTCACCAAACGTTGGCGGGTTTTGAAACGAGTAGGCGGAGCGTGAAGCTCGGTGGCTTAGCTTCCGGGTTTGGTAGCGGTTGCCAGGGGAGGCCTGGCCCGCTGCATAGCAACGGAAAGCGGAGGGACGCTGTTGTGACTCACAGGGAGATGAAACCGGCTGGTGACTTCGGTAACTCAGTGTGGGGTAAGTGTGAGACACGGGCACAGGGTGGAAATCCAAAAGGGACGAAAATATGAGAGGAGAAGAAAGAACAGAGTGAACACAAAGGACAAAAAGTGGAAAGGGTTTGTATAAGAGGCGCTGGAGGGGAGGAAAGAGCAGAGGAGGCAACTAGAAGTGAGTGGACTGGGCAGAGGAAGAGCTGGATTCCAGTGTTGTGATACTATGTGTACAAAGTCATTCCTAATATGAATTTACATACATAAACTTGAGGGAGATGTCACCTATATTCTAGGAGCAATTTACACAGGCTGAATTATCAATGCTGTCTTCTCTTTCATTTTTTTGGGGGCCATACCCCTAATAATGTTGTTAAGTGCGCACTTTGTATATGTGCCTGCTGATTGGCTCTTTTCATATCTAGGGTCACTGGTTATACTTAGTTACGATCATTACTCTAGTCGTACCTCATTCTGTGTATTCTATGTCTGCTAAGCGCTGGTCATAGACTGCTTTATTAGTCTGGCAAGTCCTTATGATATTGCTAGTGTGAGATCAGGTAGATCCCAAGCCACTGTTCCATCACCTATAACGTCATGGGAAAACCAAAAAGGAAAATTTTGCTCACTTCTTATATAAAGCATGCGTACAATGAGATTTTGATTACATTATACATGTAAAGCAATAGAGCCTTCACACCAGGCCCGGACTGGCAATCTGTGGGTTCTGGCAAATGCCAGAGGGGCTGCTATAAGGTGCCATAGAAAGTCACTATTTAGTGGGCTGGTGGGGGTTGTTTGGGCCTCTGGGTGGGCTTATTGGGCCTCTGTGTAACTGAAATGCCAGGGCCTATTTTAATTTTCAGTCCGGACCTGCTTCGCACTTACCTATAAAAGAATGTGATCAATTATCCAGAATGCTTGGGACCTGGGGTATGCTGCATATTTTCTTTATGTGAAGCAGAGTGCTTTAAAGGAGACATTTTGTGTAAAAAAAAAAATATGAATGTACCAGTGCATTATACTCGTTTAGATATAGAAGAATTGTGCTTAAAAAGTAGTGTTTCAGGCTGATTTATTGACTATTTCTGATAAACCCTAATAATACCTCCCTTCTCTTCCACTTCCTGCTCCCTCAATTCCTAGGCTGTGCAGGGGAGCCGACGGCACTCAGGAAAATCCCGACCTGCACATCACTAGCACTCAGCTCACTGCACTGTAGGGCAGGAACCAATCTGCAGCTAGAAGGACCTGATAGGGAACTGAAGCCTGTCTTTGCTTGTGTGACTCCAGGACTGTGATTGGCTGTCCTCCTCCTACTGTGCTTCTGGCAGGGACTGTTAGTACATGCCCACCCTTCATTTGAAACAGGGACCAGAGAACATCTATAGGCAGCTCTAATAAAGGGGCTATTTTTAAAGATAATATTCATTTTTAGCACCATGTAAAAGCAACACCATATATTACTCATAATTGTCTGCAAAATTAGGGTTTTTGTCATTTATCCTGTACGTCTCCTTTTAAGGGAAAATATTCTCTACTTTCTGACATAAGCTTTTTGTAAAAAAAAAAAAAAAGTGCATAAACACTATCTGAAAAATAAATGTATAAATATTAACTCTTTATAACTCCTTATTAGAGCATGGACAGTCATGGACAACACACAAGGTTTTAGGGGCCTCATACTACAGGTGATGGTGATACTGCCCATAGAACACCTGCATAAATATTTTGTGTTTTACTTTTTAGAAAATGTGTAATGTGTGCAGAATGGTGGATAGTGTATGTAGAACTGAATCAAGCATCATAGTATTGACTTTTAGTTTAGAAATGAGAATTCTGTGTTTGAGCATACAAGCATTTATGTGAATACCTAAACATTTGTTGAGTAGGAAAAACTGCTTCTGCTGCATGTTCGAAAATACACCCATTTGGTCCCTATAGGGAACTGTACTGTATTTAATTTCAGTGCTGGAACTAGGGGTAGGCAGAACAGGCATGTGTTTAGGTGCAAAGGTGGGGGCAATGGGCACGTACCTCTTCTGCCTTCCCCTAGTCTGGACCCTTGTCCCCTCACCTCCCACTTGTCATGTAATCTTGGCCTGACACCATGCAGTTTAGCACCTTTAGTTTGTAAATCACCCTTAGCGCGAAGGGTTGGAGCAAAAATCAAGTCGTTTCAGCGACAAAGCTCAATAATATTGAATTTCTTAGACATAAAATGAAATATACCATGCATTTATTGCTTTTAACACTTCGAGTGGATTCCTTCAATACATGTTACTGGGACTAAACATTGCATGCACTAAAAATTAGGAAAGAGAGATAATCTAAATCTGCGCAAGGAGGAGCGTTACCTTATACTGAGCACCATTCTGCTGGAAAAACTTCTGATATAGTGGCTTTAAGCATTAATCCACGCACGTACACTTACAATAAGTACTGTTAAAGAGAAATAAGAAACGTGGCTCTAACAAGGGTTTTAGGGAAGTTTAAACCTGGTAAGGGTGATACAGTGCCCTTCTGTGTTGGTTTCAGTGCTTTGCAGTGAAGCCTTTGTGAGGATCAGGCGATAGATGAAGAAAAAGAGCACAATGATGCTTCTGTTAGAGCAGATGAATCGAGGGTTTTTTTTTTTTATATTTGTTCAAAGTGACATGCCTCACGTTCTAAAGGGTTTCTCTTTCCCTTATTTTCTGCTGTGGTGTATTCTCTTTGAAAACATTTCAGTCTAGTGGTTGCCCTGGTGATACTAAGCAGGAGTGTTGTTCTGTAATGTTTAGACTCCCATTGTTTGGAAGGAAAATACATTAAGCGGCACGGAGGTTCCTACTTCAAGCAGCAAGCATGCCTGCCTACCTACCAATGTTTTTCTTCATTGTATTGTCCATATAATTCCATCCCAGAACATGCATGAATGTTTCAGGCCAAGATCAAAGCACCTATCTTGCTTGACTAATATACAGTTTGAAGCTACTAGAAACTGACATTGAGAAAGGCATAATGAGAAATAGTGTCTAGTAATACACTTGTTTTGTTGTGGTGTTAAGTCATGTTAAACAATCTATATCTCCTCAGGTATGTAATCCGGCCTGCCACCCCTTACCCTGCAGTATTTACCTTCTACATATCGTTTACACTGCTTTGTGCAATATAACAGATATAAGTGTACAGTAACCTCTGTGAGCTGACAAGGAATCACCATGGCAGATCCTGGCGAAAACAAGAAAGATGAGGCAGACTACAAGAGGATGCACAGTTTTCCTTTAATTCGGGTAACCTTTTCTCTTCCCAGTATAGTTCTCCTGTCAAAAAGGTATAGACTGATTTAACACCTTAATTACCATGCCGCTCCATTAAACTTTTGGGGGTTTCAGGGCACAGTCCCACACTATAGCAATGGGATACGCATGGTTTGTTTGATAACTTAGAGGTGGTTGTTTTACCATGGGGTTTGTTAAATATTAACATTTATATTAACCCAAAATAAGTGGAAAGACTGCGTTCACACTTCTTGCTTTCTACACAGTGCTACGCAATATGTTGGCGCTATATAAACACATGTTAATAATAATAATAATAATAATAATCTGTTGCATTATATTAAAAAGCAATGTGAACTAAATGCAGTAGAATATGTAAGCAGTATTAAGGGGTTGATTCCACTAATTGCATCATTAAATGAGTTATGCTGCTAAGGTTGGCAGCTTTTAATGATATATTTACATGATGATTTCAGTAAATATTTGTAGCCTTTTCTTATTGTAGCAATATATTTTTAATTTTCACCTAATTGAAGTGTAGGTGTTATACTCTGAAAACTCAATGCACTTGTTTTAGAATAAAGTTATTCACAGCACCCCAGCAGGGACAGTTGATACAGTTTTGCAAAATTGTATTCTACTTTAATGACCTCGGAAAAGATGCCACGGTGAAAGTTTTAACTTAAAGTTTGCAAAAACATGATACAAATTACATAGTAACCAAGGCTGAAAAATACAAAAACATCAAGTGCAAACTTTTTCCCCCCCAAATAAAGCCTACCTGACAGCTTCTTGAACCAGAGGAAGGTGAAAAACCCATCTGCAGCCTGTCCAAATTTAATTTTTTGGGGAAATCAATCAAGCCAATCTCTGGATCAGCTATGTACCAAGAGTTAATTGCAGTAACCTTGTATTTTTTTGTTTTAGATTCAATCCCTTTCTGATTATAAATTATTTGCTGGTACAACTAATTCGAGAAGATAATTCTGCAGTTTCACACCTCTCACTGTAAATATTCCTTATATTTCCTTAAAAGTAAAATATACACCATTTTGACATGAGCTTATTTAGATGGGCTTATATAGAAAGGTATATAAACAGTATCTGAACTGCCAGATATAAATGCATTTTTTTACACAGACATACATGAATCCACAGATTGAAGGAAACCATGATAACATCAACAAGCTATTTCCCAAAATCCCTTATGACAGTGTAATGCAACCACTCCTTCACTTTATTCCGTTATAAATTGGCCTGGGTGTCTCTCTGCTTACCAAAGTGGGTAATGCACATATTCTCTGCAAAGCAAAGGGACAACAAATACACATGTTTTCAATAAAACTAGGTGAGGGAGGGGGTTATATTACAGCCAGAGTCTGGGGAGGGATGAACAGACAAACACACATACAAAATATAATGGATTCCTTTCAATCTGTGGAATTGGTTTTGTCTGTGTAAAAAATGCAATACATTTATTTCTAGAAGTTAAGATAGTGTTTATGCACCTTTTCTACATAAGCCCAAATGAATAAGCCCACATCAATGGGGGCTATATTTTCCTTTTCAGATGAAAACTCTTTCCTTTAATTTAAAACAATGCATTTGAATCTGCTGGAAATCATTCTCAAGACATCACCAAATCTATAGTTATCCATCAGACTTAACAATTCATCACTCCTAAGACTGTGTATTCACTTCTTTAAAGTGCAGTTGTGAAGACCTTTACACCACAATGACCGCATTTAAGCATGGTTTGGCATTGTGCATGCTAATGTAAGGCTTGTGTACAGCCACTTTCCCCTAAAATACCCATGCTACTCATAAATAGTTCTTGTGGACAGAAATGTCTAAATGTCAAGTACATTTGGGCATACAGGGCCAGATTTAGTTAGATGAGGAAGACGTATCTCCTTATTCAATTCCAGATTCCCCAAAAAATCCCATAAAGCCAGCTGCAATTCAGTAAGAAAAACTCTGTTGTCTGAACTGTAATCTTTATTCTCCATGTGATATTCAATGGCTCCTGAACACTGACAATGCAAAAGCTATATATATATATGCTGCGCTAGTTAAATTTAAAAAATAAAGTATTAAAACAAAGAAAAATCTGGAACTGAATGAGGATGTTTTTTCTCTTTGAGGCGTTTTCACATGATAATCCGTAAAATAATTTTTTCTCAGTGATTTTAGATTATATTTTAGTTTATTTGATATTGTACCTGCAGTCAGACCTATGGATCAATTCCTTCTGTGAGCATTCTTCTGCTTACTGCTTCTTGGATGTCAGCATATACTCCATCACATTCTGCAACTCTTAGGCCATCAGATGTGAGTTAAGCACACAACTTAGAACTAACCTGTCCTGACATCCTATATATACACTTATCTTTCAGCAAACAGATATGCCAGAAGAAATGCGTGTAGAAACGATGGAGCTGTGTGTTACAGCCTGTGAAAAATTTGCAAGTAATAATGAGGTAAAGTATCTATTCCAGATTCATTAGATATGCCTTGCCTGAACATGCTTTTACCTGTTGTTTTAAAGCTATACTGACTCGTTCCTATAAAAATCATAGGAACGTATCGGTATAAAGTAAATGCTGCACAAGGAATCGTTTCCCTCAAAGCCCCGCCCGTAAAGCCAACCCCGCAAAAGAAAAGCATGTTTTAGTAAATGTGTTTTTAGGTGTATACGGTCCTTTCAATAAACAGACAAATATGCTGCTGATAATTATTATTTAAAAGGCTGAAAGGAAATAATAACAACAATCCCAGAGCTGCATATTTTGGAAAGCTTTACCATTTCCTAAATGATCATGGATGTTTTTTTGGTACTGTTATAAGTTACTTCACTCCTTAACGGGCTTCTGTTTGGTTCCGCATAGCTATGTCTGAGATTAACAGGGCACAGGACTTGGAGAGATTGGACTATGAATAGGAGAGACCTGAATAGCAATATTAGTAACAAAAAGTAGCAATAACAATACATTTGTAGCCTTACATAGTATTTGGTTTTTAGATGTGGTCAGTGACCCCTATTTGAAAGCTGGAAAGAGTCAGAAGAAAAAGACAAGTAATAAAAAGAAATATACAAAATAAATAATAAAGAGCTATTGAAAAGTTGCCTAGAATTCGCCATTTCATAACAAGTTGAAGATGAACCACTCCTTTAATTTCAGTTAGCTCCTTCTGTGCATGTAAGCATAATAGTCTCTTGTCATGACAAATGAGGAAACATTTTTTAACCTGTTTTATAATCTGCCTTGGCTATTTTTTCCACTTCGCAGAGTGCAGCAAAGATGATAAAAGAGACAATGGACAAGAAGTTTGGCTCCTCCTGGCATGTGGTTATCGGAGAGGGGTTTGGATTTGAGATAACTCATGAAGTCAAGAACCTCCTTTACATGTTCTTTGGAGGCAGCTTGGCAATCTGTGTGTGGAAATGTTCATGATGGACCCTGATACAGGACAACAATTTCAATTCCTCAGTTTCTCTCCTTCTACTCAGGATGTGCTGCTGGAAGGCCTTGCTCAGGAAAGAGTCATTGGCTGGGCTCTACATGAAAATATCTCAATGTCTTTTTGGGCTTTTGAAAGTGACCACACTAAAATACTTTTTGGGAAAGAGTGTCAGCAACAGGTTGCATGTCGCTCTGGCAATGATTATTTACTGTAAACGTTAAAGCTGTTGGTCCTTAAGTAATATATTAGCCCTTGCAATATATTGTTCGCAAAAGTTTGCAAACAATCAGACATGCCAAACTGGCCAAATCCAGCCTTTAATTCCCTTTTCTTATCCTTGACCCTCAGACACTTTTTTAATACAAAATAAGTTTATGCACAGGGCTTTACCGTCCTATTGGCACTGCAACTCTGGTCTCCCAAATAGCATTTTATTTTATCGCCGCTACTTCACTATCTCTGCTTTACATTTTCCCTATCACTTTCTTCGTACTGAGTTCCTCAGTTCCACTATGATAGTATTGAGGGTAAACCCCTTTTACTTTCATCTGTGCCACTACTTTTCTATATCATATTTTGGTATTTAAGCCGTTTCTTTTGCTTTATTCTGTACTATATTTACTGATTTCCGCCTTCTCTCCCATCCTCTCATCTTGTTCTCATCCTTTTGCTCTCGTGTTCCAACACAGATACAGTTTTCTATTGCTCACCTTTTGCTCACCATTTTGACGTAGTCTTACATCATAGTTTATCCACAAGCCATAAATAATAGATCAGGAGTTTTAGGAAACCACAGAGAAGCCTGCCAACAACCAGCCCTTAAATTTTCTTGTTCACTGGCGGAAATGTGAAGCCATGTTTCTAGGAAGGATTTTATACTCTGTTGGGACATAAAGGAAGCTGTTTTTTTAATTTTAACTCTGGTTATAAAATAGTTTGCTCTAATTGTCATTAATAAAATTCCTTGGATTTTTAAAAAAGTGATATTATACTTAGTTTTGTGGATTGGTCAGAAAATATGTGCTTAAGTGCTTGAAAAGTATTGAAAGCAAGGTAGGGTTCTCTATAATTGATTCCTTTTAAAAGTAAAAGCAATAATACCAGAATTAGAGGTTTTGGAGTTTTTTCAGGAAGCCACTGGAAATGCCATAGGAAACTGTGCTGAATATGAAACAGGAGCCAGTTGTACCAACAAAAGCAAAAACTTCAGAAATGTACCATGATTTTTAGAATATGTTTTCCCCTCAAATACATATTTTTGCAACAAAGGCTTAAATCCTGTATAGTTTTCACTAGAGATCATCACAAAGTAGTTTTGCATCGCTAACAGGAACAGAAATGAATATGAATTAAAAAATGATTTTCTATATAACTAAAAAAGAAGCAAGAAAAATAATGTTGCAGGAGAATTGCTGTGTATGAGGCATTATGCTCAGTAGGACTGTCACAGATGGAAGAGACGTGCCATTACATGAGGATCTTATGGAAGTGAGCTTATCAATAGGCACCTTCAATTTTAGTCATCTTGAGGCTTTAAGATAGACCAGAGCTGTCCTACATTTTTTGCTTTTTAACAAGCAATGATGTTGAATGTTTAAGCCCCAGACAGTAAAGATCTTTGAGGGCTGGAGTTTAACAGTCCTGATAAATTTAGCATAATTGATCATCATCAGTCAGTCATAAATTATGGCAGATTTTTTTTTCAAGCAGGTTTTTCAAATGAAGATAAAACACTTTGAGGCATATTTAAAGGGGTGTTTCACTTTTAAGTTACATTTCAGTATGTATAGTTACATGATGGTTAATTTTAAGCAACTTTTCAATTGTCCTTTATTTTTTATTTTGTATAGTTTTTAATTATTTGCCATTTTTTTTTCTTCAGATGAGGGTCACTGACCCCATCTATACCAGCAACCATTGCAACCAGATTGCTGAAATTGCAAACTGGAGAGCTGCTGAATTAAAAGCTAAATAATCCAATAACCACATATTCTTAAAAATGAAAACCAACTGCAAGTTTTTTCAGTATCACTCTCTACATCAGTGATCCCCAACCTGTAGCTTGCGAGCAACATGTTGCTCTCCAACCACTTGGATGTTGCGCTCAGGGTCCTCAAAGGAGGTGCTTATTTTTGAATTCTGATCTTGAAAGCAAGTTTTAATTGCATAAAAACGAAGTATAGTGCCAAGTAAAGCCTCTTGTAGGCTGCCAGTCCGCATAGGGGCTACCAAATAGCCAATCACAGCCCTTATTTGGCACCCTAAGGGACTTTTTCATGCTTGTGTTGCTCCCCAACTCTTTTTACATTTGAATGTGGCTCACGGGTAAAAAAGGTTGGGGACCCCTGCTCTACATCATACTAAAAGTTAATTCCAAAAGTGAACATCCCCTTTAACAAAATTAGAATTTGTGAGGGTTTAGAGGTTTTTCTCTGCTTCAAATGAACTAAAAATGTTTGTTTATTTATTTAAAAAAAATCAAAATATAGAAAAACTTGTATACCTCAAATTTGTGAGTTTACAATTTCAAAAAACTCAAATTGAATAATTAAAATTTTGCCTGGCAGCAGTCAGCTGCCTTTGACTTCTACATGATCTTGAAAGCTGTCGGATGCCGAAGTTTTGCATACTGTTTTTTGAGGTTTTTTTCTTTATCAATACTTGATTTGAAGTTATAATTTGAGTTTGTGAATTTTCACCCAAATAAACTTTGAATCAGGGTAATTAAAATGTGCGCGTTGATAAATCATCCCCTTTATATAGGTTTCACTGGGGATAAAAGCAATGTGTTTGGTCAGATGTAAAAACTTTCCATTCTATTTGATAGTTTATAGGAGAGGAGCAGAAGAAAGACAGCTGCAAAGCAGATCAAGAGAGCTAGAGGCAGCTCCAAAATATTGCCTTGAATGCCTAAAGTCAGTTGTGTAAATAGCAGGCTTCAGTGGTGTTTAGTAAATGTTCTGTTAATTTGAAGTTTTACCATCAGAGTGAAATGACAATTGCTTGGAGCTTCTGTACTTCCAGCCTCAGTTATACAGGACTCTGACTTGGTCAGAATGACCCAGATCTTCGTTTACCTACTGCCGCTTATCTCGCCTGAAATATCTGGAAACGACACTGGCTCCAGAAATGGTGTCAGCATGACCTGGACACTGAACTGAGCAAAGGAATCTCTTACAGCTGATGCTTTTTAAACTGGAGGTGTAATACACTGAATATCTCGTATAGTTTATCATTTGAAAACGACTGACCACATTTTGCAGCATGCCTTCATTCGTTTTGTAGTTTGCTTGATATAATGGAACGGAACCTTCTAACCCCCTCCCCAAAAATGTATGCTACTTAACTAGGCTTGGCACAGACACAATTATATGTGGCAAAATGATGTGAGCTTCCAAAACTTGATTGGGAATTACTCTATTATAGAAATGCTGATCTGACTCCCACCACAACAGAACGGTTAGTTTATGCTCTCCACAAGTGGAAAATTTGGGCAAGGAGTGTAGTATACCCTTTAAATCCACCAAGATTTTTGTACTGATGGCCCCAAGAAGAGTGTGACCAGTCGACAGTTAGTAATCCTATCCACATACTGCCCTCGCTGTGCTTCAAAACCTAGTGGGTATATTTCAGCCTTTAAGGTATTTCTTGTAAAAATCAGTAGATGCAAAACGGCCCAGGAAGTTTAGAATTAGAAGTCACCTTCCTTGAAGAATAGGCAAAATTTCCTTTCAACAAGACATTTTACAGCATTAGTTTAGCCGCAGCCATCCTACTGACTCAAGAATTGAATGACTCTTAGCTGCATACGAAAGGCTGGTGATTTTCACCAAAGGGGCTGTTAATAAATACTAACTTACTAGGGTGTCCAAACTTGCACATGCCACACTTATTACAGGAATGGGACCTTTTATCCAGAAAGCTCAGAATTATGGAAAAGATGTCTCCCATAGACTCAAAATCAAAATTGTAAAAATTATTTCCTTTTTCTCTCTAATAATACAACAGCCAAACTAAGATATAATTGATCCTTATTGGAAGCAAAAACAGTCTATTGGGTTTTTTTAGGGGGTTATTTATCAAGTTCCAAATTTATCTCAGTATTTCTAGTATAAAAGTTCGAGCAACTCCGAATACCCAATGGACCTTATTTATGAAGGAAAAAGCCTGAAAAAATAGGGTCAGGCAAACCTGGAGCTTTCCCCAAAAACTCTGAATTGTTCCGAGTTTTTTGCGCCAAAACCCGGAAATCGTTGGATATCGGTATGGACATCAGCGCAGACAATGGAACCTTACCCATTGACTTATACAGGACCTCGAGGGTTTCGGATTCAGAGTTTTTAGACCATCGGAAATCGTGAATCTCGAAAAATTCTTCGTTTTTTTTTTTTTTTTTGCTCCAAAAACTACGAATTATTCAAGGTTTGGATATCCAGAGCTTGATAAATAACCCACTTAATGTTTACATGATTTTCTAGTAGACTTAGGGGCACTTTAACCTAGGGTCGAATATTGAGGGTTAATTAACCCTTGATATTTGACCGTCGAATTAAAATCCTTTGACTTCGAATATCGAAGTCGAAGGATTTACCGCTATTCCTACGATCGAAGGAATAATCGAACGATTCGAAGGATTTTAATCCATCAATCGAAGGATATTCCTTCGATCAGAAAATTGTTAGGAAACCTATGGGGACCTTCCCTATAGGCTAACATTGGCCTCGGTAGGTTTTAGTGGCGAACTAGGGGGTCAAATAATTTTTTAAAGAGACAGTACTTCGACTATCGAATAGTCGAACGATTTTTAGTTCGAATTGTTCAATTCGAAGGTCGAAGTAGCCCATTCGATGGTCGAAGTAGCCATAAAAAACATTCGAAATTCGAACTATTTTTCCTCTATTCCTTCACTCAAGCTAAGTAAATGGGCACCTTAAGGTATGAAGATCCAAATTACAGATCCATCATCCAAAAAACTCCCTTTGTACTTCCCCTCTCATTTAAAATTCATGAAATCAAATATAATTGTGCTTTCACATTTGCAAATATGTTGTTTTTAACAGACTGCTGCAGTAGTTTACTACTTTTCACAAAATTGACTAAATGTGTAATTTTGCAAGGGGTGCTCCAACCTTTTCCTTAAAACTGTATATGTATATATAAAAGAAAAGCTATTTGAATACATTTGTAAAATATTAATTGGTTTCTAAATGTTTCTTGTAATATCCATGTTACTCTGAGCTCATGATGTCCTTTTGTCTGTGCCAAATATGACCTGAGAGAAAAACTTGGCTGTAGTTACAATTATTGATTGCCCTGGTGTTACACTCCTTTTTTTTGTTGAGCAATATCTTTTGGAAATCCCAATGAAAAACCTGATAACTTTACCCCTCTTTTCTTTCTCTGAAAGCAGGCAAGGGGATTGCTGATTCTGCACTGGATGGGTTCATAATATAAAACGGGGCCCCTTTCACTTCAATAGATTTGGCACCTCTGGATCCTCCGGGCATTTTGGTACTTGAGATCTGGCCTCCGTGACCACGTTTTGAAATGATCCGTCGCCTGCATTTCACTGTACAAAGGAGATTTAAGTTGATGGTTCTGTCACTTCTCTTTGTTACTTTTCTATTACATTTTGCTTTTGACATAACTTCCTTTTCTGCTACTGTTTCCTGCTCATGTCCATCTCACAATCACCCCAAGGCCAAAGTCCATGTGGTCAGAAAACCTCCAGCTGTCAGGGCCTTGCAAGATTTCAGTGGCAGCAATGGTTCAACCCAGAGTTCCTCAGTTCATAGAAGTCAGGGGAAGAAGGCTCTTCCCGTCAGACCACAATATTCAGATGAAAAAACAAGAGCATACCAGGGTTCAAAGATGGATTCTCTGTTCAAACACCCCCTCTACAATACACCCTTGCCAGTACTTAAGGAGGAGGACAAGCTGTTTAGAGTTAACTCCAAGGAACGATTCACACTGAAAGACAGCAACAGCGGAAGTGAAGAATGGTGAGTTGTTTGGTCATTTGTGTAGTTTGGACAAAAATGGAAAGCCTCTGATTCAATGCATTTCTGTAATGGGAAGCTTATTAACATGAAAATATTGCAGGGATGCATTCATGTTCACCCTGTAAGATGTGTCAACCCTGTAAGATAGTCAATAAAGAAACCCCTATTGTAAAATATAATATTATATTATAAGATATTATAAGTCATGGAACTCTGAGGTTACTTCTAATATCCTCATATTTTACAACATGGGGTACTTTATTATAATACACAAGTTTTAGTGAGTCATGTGACAGAAATGTCATCACTACTCACTGTTTATAACTGATGACATCACTACTCACCATTTATAAGGATATCATTTACAAGATATTCATGGCTTTTGTGTATTATATAGTGAATAAAGTACCCCCTCTTATAAAATATAAGGATATTATAAGTTACAGAGGAGTTTCATGACCATATAAAAACACGAGGCCAAAGGAAGTCCAAGGTAACTTCTAATATCCTCATATTTTGCAACTGGGGGTACTTTATTTATTATAATACACAAATTTCAGTGAATCGTGTGACTGAAATGACATCAGAACTCACCGTTTATAACTGATGACATCAGTAGGGATGTAGCGAACGTCGGAAAAAAAGTTCGCGAACATATTCGCGAACTTGCGCAAAAATGCGAGCGGTTCGCGAACGGTTCGCGAACCCCATAGACTTCAATGGGAAGGCGAACTTTAACATCTAGAAAAGACATTTCTGGCCAGAAAAATGATTTTAAAGTTGTTTAAAGGGTGCAACGACCTGGACAGTGGCATGCCAGAGGGGGATCAAGGGCAAAAATGTATCTGAAAAATCTGCCTGTGTGTGCTTGGAAGAGATAGTGTAGGGGGAGAGCTGTTAGTGATTTCAGGGACAGATGATAGTAAGCTTGCTGGCTAGTAATCTGCTTGATACTGCTCTGTATTGGAGGGACAGAAGTCTGCAGGGATTTGAGGGACATTTTAGCTTAGGTAGCTTTGCTGGCTAGTAATCTACTGTTCTCTTTAAACAACTGCCATACGTTGACCTTGTAGGCATTGTTTGCCCAGTTTTTTTGGACGCAGCCACTGAAGCACAGTTGCCAGAAAAAATATGCCATATAAATGCTGAAAATAGTCATTTTTCGCCATTACGTAAAATATATTATGGCTGCTTGAAAAAAGTGACTCCGGTGTTTTTTCTGGAGACGGTAATATTATGGATATTTAGACAGAATGGGAACAAGGTCACACAGCTCGATGGCGGGTTGAAGAAAACAGTGTGCAAATAATGCCTACAAGGCCAACGTATACACTACTACAGCGGTGGATACGGATTACGTAAAATATATTATGGCTGCTTGAAAAAAGTGACTCCGGTGTTTTTTCTGGAGACGGTAATATTATGGATATTTAGACAGAATGTGAACAAGGTCACACAGCTCGATGGCGGGTTGAAGAAAACAGTGTGCAAATAATGCCTACAGGGCAAATAATGCCTAAAAGGTCAACTTATACACTACTACAGCGGTAGTAAAATAAAAAAAAGTAAAATAAAAAAAAATGAATATTAAAAAAAAAAATTAAAGTTGGTGCTGCTGAACTACTAGGAGCAGCAGATTAGCACACCAGTCCCACTCCCCAACACTGCTAGACTAATAGCACTGGGCTCTTATAGTAGTAGTAGTAGTAGTAGTAGTAAAACAACAAAAAAATAAATAAAAGCAGTCCTTACAAGGACTACTGTTATTGCAGCAGTCAGCAGATGAGATCAGAAGCAGGACAGCTGCCCACTGCAGCTACATACAGAGCACTGCAGTAGAAGGTAGATTACTAGCCAGCAAAGCTACCTAAGCTTAAATGTCCCTCAAACCCCTGCAGACTTCTGTCCCTCCAATAACAGAGCAGTATCAAAACGATTACTAGCCAGCAAACTTTCAACTGTCCCTGAAATCACTAACAGGCAGCAGCTCTCTCCCTACACTATCTCTTCAGCACACACAGGCAGAGTGAAAAAACGCTGCAGGGCTTCGGTTTTTATAGGGAAGGGGAGTGGTCCAGGGGAGAGCTTCCTGATTGGCTGCCATGTACCTGCTGGTCTGGGGTGAGAGGGCAAAAAAAAGCGCCAACAATGGCGAACCCAAAATGGCGAACGTCGCGCGACGTTCGCGAACTTCCGGCGAGCGCGAACACCCGATGTTCGCGCGAACAAGTTCGCCGGCGAACAGTTCGCGACATCTCTAGACATCAGAACTCACCGTTTATAAGGATATAATTTACAAGAGATTCATAGCTTTTGTGTATTATATGTATGTATAGAATATGTATAGTGCTGCTTGACTTTATAAGTGCAGCATGTTGGTTCTTTTATTGTTCTAGCTATAGCAGAACATAGCAATGTAAAGTACAGCATCATCTCATGTGGTCCAGAGCATGGGGAAATCTTACTACAGGTATTGGATCTGTTATCTGGAAACCCGTTATCCAGAAAGCTCTGAATTACGGAATGGTGTCTCCTATAGACTCCATTATAATGAAATAATCCAATTTTTTTTTTTAAATGATTTCCTTTATCTCTGTAATAATAAAACAGTAGCTTGTACTTGATCCAACCTTAGATATAATTAATTCTTATTGAAAGCAAAGTTATCGTTTTGAGTTTATGTAATGTTGACATAATTTTTTACTGTACTTGAGGTATGAAGATCCAAATTACTGAAAGATCCGTTATCCACAAAACCCCAGGTCCCGAGCATTCCAGATAATAGGTCCCATACCTGTACTGTCTTTGGCCCAGTCCAAACTCCTAATCACACCTTAAAGCAAAATTTTACGGAAACATGTTCTATTCACATCCTATTTAATTTCTTTAACTGTAATTTTCACCTTTGGAATGTCCAGTAGAGATGTTAGAAATTGCATTTACTGTGGGAGGGATTTTTTTTAAAGGTAAATTTTACATTTTTTTTTTTTATAAACTGTACAAACTAAAACAAAATAATACATTAAATCCAGGAAGTAATGCAGGTCACATCTTACACCAACAAATGGGCTCAGTTGTGTTATTTGCTTTTATTAGGTGAAGCAACTGCAGGGTGGGTTGTAGTAGTTCTTGAGTCAGTAACGCTTGTCTAATATGCTCCATTGTGTCTTACAGAGGGAAGTAGAAAGGGTAGGTGAGGAGGGAAGGGCTAAGATAAATGACTGGTGGGTTTACCATTAAAGGGGTTGTTCACCTTTGAGTTAACTTTAAGTATGACGTAGAGAGTGATATTCCAATATAATTTGCAATTGGTTTTCATTTTTTATTATCTGTGGTTTTTGACTTATTTTAGCTTTTTATTCAGCAGCTCTGCAATTTCAGCAATCTGTTTGCTAGGGTCCAAATTACCATGCACTGATTTGAATAAGAGAAAAGAAAAGATGAGTAATAAAAAGTAGCAATAACTATAATTTGTAGCCTTACAGAGCATGTTTTTTAGATGGGGGTCAGTGGGCCCCTATTTGAAAGTGTCAAAAGAAAGCAAATAATTAAAAAAAAAACTATAAAAATAAATAATGAAGACCAATTGAAAAGTTGATTAGAATTGGCCATTCTATAACATACTTAAAGGTGAACCACCCCTTTACATTGAAGTCATGCCAGTGGCATGGCGGATGCCTTGGGTTCTTGGCATCTTGAGCACCTGGCCCCATTTTTTGTAGCTTTATGGAGGGTGACGTATAGTTGCTCAAATGCATTTGTCAGTGAGATGTTTTTAATTTTGGTCAAGGGTATCCTAGCCAGCAGCTAATATGTGCCAGTGTGTGGAGAAACCTTTATGGCCCAACAAATCTGGTTTGTGTGTTTTCATTTCTATTAATTGAAGGGAAGTGGCCCTCCTCTTATTACTACCTTGCACCTCCGCTACCCTGACAAATTATACAGGTATAGAAACTGTTATCTGGAAACCCCGTTATCCAGAAAACTCAGAATTACAGGAAGGCCATCTCCCATAGACTCCATTTTAAGCAATTTTTTAAAATAATTACCTTTTTCTCTGTAAAACAGTACCTTGCACTTGATCCCAACTAAGATATAATTAATCCTTAATAGAGGCAAATAATCATATTGGGTTTATTTTTTGTTTAAATGATTATTTTGCAGACTTAAGGTATGAATAACAGGTGCCATACCTGTATGTACAACATAAACTTTCTTTATCTTTCTATGCAAGCTGAAGCTGCTTGTGTAGGACTTCCACTAAACGGTTTTCATTAACCGTGGCTGTCGGAGAATCCTTTCTGAGACTCAAAATAAAACAACAGAATGTCCTTCTATAGACTGTATTAAGCAAAGTAAAAAATATGTGCATTCTGCTTCCTTAGTAGAACCGAATACAGAAAAGCACAGCAAGGTTAACCAGTTACATTGCAGTTCAGAATATTCCAGCCTTAGCAGCATCCTCCTTCATTATGATGATATCATTCGTTATCTTGTTTACCAGATGACCTGTGCAACATTCATTTTTATACACGAAGTGGAAATGTTGGGTAATATCCACCCTTTTTCAATATTTGGTCAATGAATGGGGCTTGTGCTCAACATCCTTTCTGCCTATTGTTTTATAAGGAAATATATGTATTTTGGTCTGCCATGCACTAAACAATGGAAAGACTGAAATTGACAGTAAAGTCACATTTTACTTCCTGTTTTGCAAATCAGCACTCCACTGAGAAAGCCCTTTGTATAAACAAACCCCTCCCGTCCCCAAGCTACAGTTTGTTTTCAGAAAAGAAGCAGCTCATTATACAGACGGCTTCTCAGTGCACTGCTGATTTGTTTTGATTGTGCTCTTAGCAACCAAAAGTAGACTGTGGCAGTTTTAATTTCAGATTTTGTCCTGTTTAGTGCCAGAAATAATAAAAATGATACATGCTTTCTAATTAAAATTAAGGCACAACCTCTATTCATTAAATTAATGTCCACAAGAGGGTATAGTGCCCCTTTAAGACTGAATCAGCTAATCCTAACGGCAAAATAAGTAATCTGGAAAAAAATCATATACACCCAATCCACCAGAGCCTCCACAATTATTAGTTTGTTTGTGCCCCCTGCTGGAAACAATTGGTGTACAATAAAGATAAAACAGTAGGCAATAACATTTACGACCAGCTTTTGAAACAAATAAATGCCCTTAAGGTAAAGTTAAGAACAGATTATTGTCCCTGTAACCATTTGGAGCAGACATGCTAATGACGTGACTCTCTAGGGCTAGGAAGTGGAAGATTAAACTTGCTTAATAAGTAGGACTTTCCCATTCCTTTGTGCTGATGTTCAGCTTAGAAGTGTCTTTGTATAAATGAAGATAGCACTGGGACACTGCCGCCAAATAGTAGATGCACACTCCTATTTTACTCAGTGATGTATATATTTCCTACAGGATCAGCGCTGGTCTGGAGTTTGTCCTGCCAACAGGAGAGACAGCTGCGGACACGTATCCCACCTGGCTAAAGATCCATATAGGCATCAATCGCTATCAGTTATACCCAAGGAATGATCCTCTCATTCCCATCCTACTGAAAGAACTTTCTACACAGCACATCCTTAACTCAGGTACCTCCAACAAGAGCCGGGCCAAGCCAGCCGGGCACCCTAGGCAACCTCACTACCTCCTGCGTGTGCACATGCATTCATGCGGTGATGTCATACAGGGGCTCCCAATAGTTGGGGGAGGAGGGCCTGGACTAAGGGTACGCAGATGGAAGAGGTAAGTGCCCTAGGCATGTTCCTTTTCTGCCTACCCCTAGTTCGGCCCTGCCTCCAAAACTTGGAGTCAGATTTATCAAATTGTGAGATTAGAACTCACCATAGAATAACTCACCGAGCTTCTATTCATTCCTATAGCATTTTTAGTAGTGTATTTTGCAAAAAGTGAACTCAAACATTCACCCATTGATAAATATACTTCTAAAAATCCTTTACTGCAGAGAAACTCACCAGTTTCATTTTTAAACTCTAATCTCACACTTTGACAAGTCTGACCCCTGACTTTCCTACCTGTCCTTAGTATCTTGCAAATAATATAAAGTTATTTGATAACATTGACTTCATTTATACAGTGCAATTTCTATGAACCTAGCCCCAAAATTTGTAAAAAAACTATAAAACTAATCCTCTTACATTTAAATAAACCTCTGTTCTATCACCAATTTATTACAGAGTTTCCATAACAACAAGATATTAACTTATGAAGAAGAAGAATTACTGTAACTTATGCTGTTCATTAGGGTTTTAATGAATAAAGTTAATTGGATTTTTCTAGATCCCAAAGCAGATGGAAACCATTAAAGGGGAACTCCACAAAACATAACTTAAGATTTTTGAAAAGTAAACATAATTTTAACTTTCAACAAAGCAACTTTGCAATATACATCAGTCTAGAAATATGCAGACTTTTCATAATTTTTAATGGTTTCTGACAGATCCCTAAGCCTAGCCCCCTGCTCTTCTGCTGATCTTTCTGACTACTTTGCTGAGCTGACTGACTACTGTTACTTTGTATCAACAGCCATCTGTCCTTAGCCTGCATCCTCCAAACCCCACAATTCCCTGCACACGTGATTTCAATAAGGAAAAGAACGTCACAGTGCAATGCATTGTGGGTTATGTAGTTCCTGGATGCTGTCTGTAAACTGTGGAGAAGTTGTTACAATTTGTAACATCCGTGTTTTAGTCCCTCCTTCCCTGCCAGGATTTCAAATGATACAGAAAGAGAAGAACTGCTAAACAGCTGGATTTCAGCATAGGAAATGCCATTTATTCATACTTTTTGAAGAAACAGATAACTGTGATGGGTATATTAGGGGTTTCTGTGTTATGTGGGCCTCTTTTTCAAATTTTGGTTTGGAAGCCGGAGTTCCTTTAAATGAATTTTAAAAATTGCTCCATTCTAATCACTTTTGTAATCTCCATAGCTTTTTTTAAATTCAAGGTATTAAGTGAAATATATATATATATTTTAATTATTTCCTGCTTTCCTTTCAGTTCAGAAACCTGGGGGCACCCAGCTCAAGCTTCTTATGACTTTCCCCAACTATGGACAGGGTCTTTTCAAACCAATGAAGTAAGGAACAATGACAATGATTTCAATTATGGTCCAAAGTAGGGAAGAAGCACACCAATTTGGTGTGCTTCTTCCCTACTTTGGATTGTTGCAGTGTTGGGCTTGGAAGCGGCCTGGGATATGGATGCACCCGGTAACATGAAGTAAGTGGTGTGCAGCAAATTCAAAAGTATTGCTGATTTGAGTTATGGCCCTGTTACGGTTTTATTAAGGGGTAACAATTTATATGTGGTTGTGTTGCTTGCTTTTGACAGCAGTGTGTATTCTTCAAGTAGCAAAAGAGAACAGGGTAAGATAGCAGAAGATTTATATTCACATGACACCCACCTTGGAAACAGAATTGCAATACAAAACTATACTGTGGTTAGACATCAGAGTTCTGACTAACAAGTATGGGATCCATTAGTCACCCATTATCCAGAAAGCTCTGAAATATAGGAGCTCCATCTCCCTCAGAGTTCATTTCAAGCTTATAATCCTTTTTTTCATTTATTATTACAAAAAAAAAAAATGGAAGTCATTTTTAAAAATATGAATTTATTTAAATTCAGTCTATGGGGGAAATTTACTACAGGGCGAAGTGGCTAACGCTGGTGAAAGTTCGCCAGCGTTACATAATTTCTGCACTTCGCCAATTTACTAATGGTAGCTGGCATAAATTCGCTGGTGTAATGTCGCCAAGGAGATAGACTCTGGCGCAACTTCTCACTCTAACACCGGGCGAATTTACGGTCTGGCGAAAGAGCGTTACTACGCAAATTCACTAAGTTTTTGATTTTACTGACCGTTACCTCTATCGCCAGACTTGCCTTCGCCACCTCAGACCAGGCAAAGTGCAATAGAGTAGATAGGAGTTCCTCAAAAAAAAAATTGCTTTTTCCTATTGAAAGGGTGATAGACTGAAAAAGATTGTACATTTTTTTTTGGGGTATCCTTCTTCCCCCCCTACATTTGCTTACATATCGCACCTAAACTATACTGTGGGCACATGTGTAGGACATTATAACGACTTTATATCATTTTATTAAGGTTCCCTGGCCTTGTGTAGTGTAATGTATTTGCTGCAGCATATACGGCCATTGTACTTTAACTGCACGCCGTATGCTAATAGCCAACGCTAGCGTAACTTCGAACTGCTGAGCGTAATTTCGCTGGCATAATTTCGCCAGAGTTCGGTACCTTGTGCGCAACTTCGTTGCACGAAGCCATCGCTGGCGAATTTTCGCCTGTTAGTGAATTTGCCCCTATGGGAGATAGCCTTCCTGTAATTTGGAGCTTTTTGGATTACTGGTTTCCTGATCTACATTCTTATGATACAGGTATGGGCATATATCTAGATCAGTTTTCTCTTTGTTGTTTTTTTTCCTCACATCTTAGAGGTGACAAAATCCATTCAAACCCATGCCCACCAGCATTTCTTGTATGAAATATTTCTGCCAGGGGACTTAGTACTCTTGCATTGCATTTGTAAATTCATTCAGTAGAAACCTATGGGAAATTCACAAAACGAAAGAACAAAAAGACAAGAAAATTGATGTGAAAAATAATTCATGCACAAAAGCAAAAAGCACACCAGAAACAGTACTTAAGAGGACAAGTGAAAAAGGAAAATTAGATGGTTTCTTAAATTTATTCTCTGATTTTTCTCAGATAAATCTACCTCTTAGTGAAAGTTGTTATTTACCATTTATATCCAGTAGCCAAAACAACTGGAATTCAGTGTTCAGTTAGAATTACAAAATAAACTCGTGGGGACTGGCAGTTTATGAGGCTAGCAAGTAGCTGCTGACATGTATGGAGATCAGGCAGTTTTTTAAAAGGTCTTTTTGCATGTTAATAAAACAATAACATACAACAAAACAAGAAAAAGAACGTAGTAAATAAAATAAATATGGACAGTTGAAAAATATTGGAAAGGGGTATTGAGGAAAGAAGGGGGTCAAGGAGTGGTGGACTACCTAGTGATGCTTCTACTGATTTAAATAATCCCAGATGGGTTTAGGTGGGTCTTGTTCAGAGCTGGTTTCTTGGCAGGAGGTCCATGATTCCCAGATTTTAGTAAACTTATTAGTGCATCCTCTGCCCAGGTACGTCAGCTTGTACATGCGGAGTGTGTCTAGGGTTGCCACCTTTAATGGTAAAAATACTGGTCTTCCTATATATTTATCTTTTTTCCTTATTAATAACATTAACCATCATTTTTACCGGCCAGGTGGCAACCCTAAGTGCCTCATTGACCAATCTTTTCCATAATAGTACTGAAAGGGACTCCTGGAGTTTCCATTTAAGTGCAATAGCTTTTCTTGCATAGAAGAAGTGTAAACGGAAAAGTTGACGGTTATGCTGGCATAGGATTAACTGGTCAATATGATTAAACAGGAATATTTCAGGTGATTTAACACTTGGAACGGCAACATGCGCTTATAGGAACGTGGCAATTCGCTATAAGAGGCAATCACAGTCACAGTGCAGGACCAGAAGGCCTGGGGATGATTGATATAAGTTACTAGGGTTCACTCCCACGTTGTACAGAGGTACAGGATTGTAATATAATCTATGTTTTATCTTATATTGAATATTTGTGTCTGCACTATTAATTACTGTGGACACAAAGGTGTCAGTTATATCGTCCCAGTCATCTGTGTCTAACGTAGGAATGTCCTGTAGCCAGGGCCACCATCAGGGGGGCACAGGGGGTACAGCTGTACCGGGCCCGGGCCTGAAGGGGGCCCGGCTCTGTTGCACTTTATGAATTAGCCGGGCCCCCCTTAACAGCGCCGAAGTTAATGTGCTGCCGGAGACCCGAAGCCATGCCAGCACCCACCTTTCCTACCGCCCGCTCTACATTGCTATATTTTCAGCTCTGCCCACATAACTTTCGTTCGCGCTTACAATTGGCTGAAGACCACGCATCATTGATTAGCTATTGGCCGCAGCAAAATTATTTTCAGAGACTCCATTATAGCAATGGAACATTCTGGGGGGGGGGGGTGACACTCAACAGATTACATGCCAAGACCCACTTTACAGTACTTAATCCTGGTAGTCCAAATAAATGGGTTGGGAAAAAGAGTAGAGGACAAGGAAGGACAAGTATCTCCAATAAAAGGTTAAAACATCAAACAGTTAAACAGTGTAACAAATCAACCCACCTCCCCTGCCTATCCACCCAACTAGGTAGGCTTATTTCCTGAAATACCAATGAGTAGTCGTCGGCATGGAGGCCTAGAAGGCTAACTTTAACACTAACTTATAAGTAGAGCCCATGAGAGTGCATGGTGGTTACGCCACTGGCAACAAGATGGTACGACATGGGGCCCATCAGGAAGAAGGGAACTATAGGATAGGTCAATGCTGGGTGCTGTTGCATGGACTGGCTCGTGGTCTGCCATCTAGCCACTCTGTGGCTTCCTCCTAAGTGTTGAAGAACTGGGCACCCTCCACAATCCTAAGCTTGGCCGGATGCAAGACAGTCTACTTGTAATGAAGATCCATGAGTCTCCGATTGACCGAGATGAAGGTGCCCCTTTTCTTTTGCAGGGCAGTAGAGTAGTCTGGAAACAGCATTATCTTAGTGCCATTGTGCTGTAGCTCCTCTCTGTTCCACGTTGCAGTGAGTATGGCATCCCTGTCCCGGTAGTTTAAGAGACGCAGCAGGAAAGGATGTGGTATGGCGCCGGGTCTTGGGGGGCGCCGAAGGACTCTATGAGCCCACTTAACCAAGTGCTGTGAAAGGATGTTTGCATTAAAGTGCTCACGGAGCCAGGCTTCAATAAACACAACCAGGCCATCTCCTTCAAAGCATTCAGGTAGCCCGACTATTCATATATTATTTCGGCACTGCCTATTTTCATAGTCCTCCAGAAACTCCACTTGTTGCCTAACTTGTTGAGTTAGGTTGCGGAGCTGGTCTGGTATTTGGGTTTGTGTGTCCTTGTGAGTGGAGATGTGGCCCTCCATTTTTCTGATGCACTACTGAATTGTCTGAACATCTGCTCCCAGGAGTGAAAGGTCAACTTTTAACTCCTCTATTTGTGTAGATCGCACCATGCTGGACTCTGTGATTGCAGATAGCAGAATCTGGAATCTGGGGTCTGATTGCAAAGCCTCTGGAGAAGGCAGGCTCGAGTCATCACCTGCCGTGGTAGAGTTGCGTCTAGCATTTCCTGGTGATTTGCTCCAGGGCTTTTTGCTTTGGCCCACATTTTCCCATTCTGGGAGTGTGAGAAGTGCCAGTGGTGACTTTGGCAGTTCTGTTGATTGGGGTTCAGGAGGTTTTCAGGGTGCTATTGCAGCAGAGCTCTGGCTTCCCACATCTTATCCTAACACCATGCGGGACACGTCTCCGGGGATCAGGCAGTTTACTCATACTTGATGTGCAGGAGGTTCATCGGGATCTGCAGCTGCCTGAGAAGCAGACACAAAGCCACCTTCTCTATCCCTGTGCTGCATTTCTGGCAAAAAAGGGGTGAATTTACTGAATTTGCTTCATAACAGAAACAGAAAAGCCAGGCATCACAGCTGGAGAGGTAGTGGTGTATGATGTGGGGAACTGGCAACTGCGGTGCAGACTATGGAAGAAAAATCATATAGAGCAACCAGTAATTGCTAAAGTAAAACTGGCCACATATTTTGAGAACTTCTGGTTTAGTGATGTCCAAAGCAAGCAAATCTCTGCCTGATCTGTCCACCTACATGCTGGGCCAAGTCGAGCTAATTTGGCCTGGGTCAATGATCAGATGTGCCAGCCTACTGAGACCAATCAGAAGAGGATCGCAATAAACTTCCAACAGGATTTTCAAACCTGCACAGATTACATCTTGCCAAAAATCTACTGGCAGATAAACATGAGGCACCTATTTATGGGACAAAGAGCTGGCAACTCGATCTGGATGGGCTGAGTTTCCATCTTATATTGTTCCATGTATGTCCAGTTTAAGAGTTTGTTCTTTGGAATTGTATTAATTTGCAATTATTTGATGTTATTTGAGTTATGTACGTTTTATTAAGCCTTATCATATGTATTCTATAGCAGAGGTTTAGCCCACTACACTATATCCTTAGCAGTTAATCTTTTGAGAAAGAGTGGTGAGAATGACAGGAAGTTTACCTTCTGCACTGTATGTGTTCCTTGTACATGTATGTTCTTTTTGGTTAGACCCAATTGACTGCTCTATGCCTGAACTGTCACTTAACACAATGGTCCTTATTTCTATGGTTTTATTTTATTTAAGTTACTGTGTGTGCATATATCAATATTTTTTCTCCTCTGTTCTCCACAGACAGGCTCGTGAGCAGGAAACCCCTGCAGATTTTTTTTACTTCTCAGATTTTGAAAGACATAATGCAGAGATTGCTGCTTTCCACCTGGACAGGTACAAATAACAAAGTAGTGAACATTGCCACTTAAACATGTATGCTATTAAAAAAAATCAACTCAGACTAAAACCCAGGGAACAAGGATACTGACAATCAAGAGCTGGACAGGCAGTAGAGAACCAATGTCAAGCATAGACAGAATAGACGAATAGACATAGGTAGAACAGAAGAATAAACACTGAAAACCATGCAAAAAAAAAGGTAAATCCAATTATTTATGAGCCCGAAGGCCATTCTCATTTTTATATTTGTATTTAGTAGAACACATAGAGCCTACTGATAAAAAAAAAATATTCTTTGGTGCTGGGAAAAATATGGCCATACATATGTATTTTTAAAAAATACAAAAATTCTAAACAGTCAGCTTGCCTGGTCATTCCCAGACACACTAGTCACACCAGTCTCCTAAAGCTTCTACATGCTCAGTGCCACCCCTAAGGTCTGTTGAATAACTTGGGGTGAACAGTAGTGAGTAAGGTCCCTCTACCTTGGTAGAACCTGTGCAGCTGGTTCAAATCTGCTTTCAAGGGCTTTCGGCACAGGATTATAAAGATGTCCAAGCAGCATGAATGGCAAGCCAAGAGCTCTAGGGTGACCCAGGCCAGAATTGAACTCCTGTTTATATTAGCATATGTTTACAATAATACAAAGACATTATGCAATGAAACCAGATGTGTGACGAGTAAACATAGCACACATATAGAAAACTGCATTATTATATATACAACCACAAGGACACATCCTCACAAAAAACTGACACATGATATGCAAATCCACAAAGAACCAAAATGCACTTACAGCTTATTTTTGTTTCATGGAGAATCCTAGATTTCCGGCGCATCCCACCAGTCGTTGGCCGGCTGATGAATATCACAAAGGAAATCTGGGATATCACAACAGATAGGAAGCTGGCGAAGACTTTCTACATCTCTCCAGGTGAGCAACAGATATAAAAGATGTGCAGAGGACTTAATTAACTTAGGCATATTAAACATTTGCAAAATTAAATTACTTTTTCATTTCAGAACTAGTTGTTTTTACATTGTTTTTCCAAAACTTGTCTGAAATTTACTTGATGCGGTTACTGGTTGCATATTGGAGAATGTTGATACAGATTTCAATTTATTTTCTTTAATATATGGTATATCTTCCCCACCTTTCCTTTTCATTGTTGCACAGAAGTATATGTATCATGACTCACATTGCGTTCCTCTATAACATACAGCTTGCGTCAAGTTTTGTTGACCTATGTTAGGTTTTAATAGTTTATCACACACACACACACTGGCTTTGTACATAGTTTCTGAATGCTTTCATTACAAAAGACCATTGTGTTTCATCCACTTAAGCTCCCTCTTCCTCCTTATCTGAATATTTTCATGCAGATGCAGAAAGGCAGTTTCCATGGAGACATAAAATGTAGAGGTCTTGGGGGGCTTTCACTGAATTGTAGATTGGGAATATCTCCGGGTGCAGGGCAAAATGGGAACATTTCTGTATTTTATGCTCTGTTGAGAATTATTATTCAGTAACTTTCTTTGTTCTTTCAACATTTGCAAAGGCCAGGAAAGGTAGAACTAAACGCGACACCACATGAATCACTGTTCTAAAGAACTTTTAGTAAGAAATTGTTTTTGAAAAAGAAAAGTAGAGCAAGACTGACTAACTCA
This sequence comes from Xenopus laevis, assembly GCF_017654675.1. NCBI lineage: Eukaryota > Metazoa > Chordata > Amphibia > Anura > Pipidae > Xenopus > Xenopus laevis. Next base: position 118,411,381 of record NC_054377.1, on the reverse strand, counting down.
AAACCTCAGATCTGGGGTCAAAATGTACCTAAAAGGGATTAGATATAAAAGTGATAATGTGGGCACGGCAAAGTGAAATGTTGAAGGGCTACTAATGTTTTAATGTGCCAGAGACAGTGACTTAGTAACTTGATGGGGTCGTAGTACAAAGTAAGTCTATAGAAAGCCCAGTGCATTTATGTTTGTAGTAGTAAAAGTGATACTTTTATTGGCTAAATATGGAGTAACCCAAGTAAGATACCATCTGCAAGTTCTACAGAATTTCCTAGTTCTTGCAAACAGGATCTTGTCTGGGCCAACATTCTGCCCTGCTACTGATTTAATAGTCAACGGCTACACTTTGATTCTGGTAATCACACCAATAATTTGCATTGGTGCTTTGTCAATATCAATCATGGCACTTTGGTCAGAATCCTATACTATAAGCCTCAGTCAGCTAAAACTGAGGTGGAGATGAGTTCCTACTAGGGATGCACCAAATCCACTATTTGGGATTCGGCTGAATCCCAGAATTTTTCATGAAAGATTCATCTGAATAAAGAAGCAATTCCGAATCCTAATTTGCATATGCAAATTAGAGACAGGAAGGGAAAAAGTGGAAAAAACACTTTTTACTTCCTTGTTTTGTGACAAAAAGTAACCGGATTTACCTTCCTGATATGCGGATTCGGATTCTGTTTGGCCAGGCACAAGGATTCCCGCGAATCCGAATCCTGCTGAAAAAAGCTGAATATTGGCTGAATCCTGAACCAAATCCTGGATTCAGTCCATCCCTAGTTCCTACTCACTCGGATCTCAAAAGAGCAGAGCTGTACATACACTTATCATGTTGGGTAACTGCATCTTACATGAAAGTAGTGATGCTTTAGTAAACAGGGATAGTTAACTTCAAATTACATGTTATTTTATCTGTGTCAGTAATGTCCAAGCTCCTAGACATTGTTATACTACAACTCTCATTATCTTACTAACAGCAGACGACTATCAGGGGTTCTACAAGTTGTAGTTCAATAGCAACTAGAGGGCGAATAGGCTATTTGGATATCATTGATTGTTTTACATTTTTCTGGCACAATCCATCTCCTTGTGTTCCCATTAACACCCAATTGTGTGAGAAGCATATGCCCATTTGGGAATTGCCCTATTGATAGTAACAAAACATTTACAGTGGGACAAAATTTCAACCAGGGATTGTGCATTCCAGATCCTCCGGTCTCATAAAATACTATATAATTCTGGATTGGGCTCCAGCCCATTTGGATCTTCTCATTTATCCCTCAGCTAATATCTCTTGTTTTCTTATGTTTAGCCAATAACACCTGCTTCTATGGTGAATGTTCCTACTACTGCTCCACGGAACATGCTTTGTGCGGCAAGCCTGATCTTCTTGAGGGCTCTGTAGCTGCTTTCCTTCCCGACACTGCCCTGGCCAAAAGGAAGTCCTGGCGCAGCCCTTGGAGACGTTCTTACCACAAGAGCAAAAAGGCAGAGTAAGTGAATACTTTATTCATAACATTTGTTAATCCAAGGATAGGCCATACTCATGGTTGCATGTGTTTGTGTGCTCATTTAAATGTTTTGCCTGTTTAGTGCCAAAGTGGTGTTCATATCTGTACATCTAATATATTCACCAAGATAAAGTGGTTAAAAAGGTTTTCCTGCTTGAAGACCTCAAATAATGTGCATTGCTATTTATTGCCACTAGATGGCACTGTGGATATATAAGACATTCTGCTCTTTCAGCCATTCTAAAATGCTGGCCAGAAATTATAGGGTACATCAGGTCTGGACTGAGAATTAAAATAGGCCCTGGCATTTCAGGTACACAGAGGCCCAATCAGCCCACAAAATACTTACTTTCTATGGCACCTTATAGCAGCCCCTCTGGCATTTGCCAGAACCCACAGATTGCCAGTCCGGGCCTGGGTTACATTATCTTGATAAGCACCGAATCCACTATTTGGGATTCGGCCTAATCCCCAAATCCTTCATGAAAGATTCCAATAAATACCAAACCGAATCCTAATTTGCATATGCAAATTAGGGTCGGAAAAGGAAACATTGGATAGCATTTTTTTTACTTGCACAGAAATATTGCCCGCTCGCAGCGCTGCGAGAGGGCAAAATTTCTGTGCTTTCAAATTATCGTAGGAAGTAACCAAGATCCCGCGATAGCTGCTACGGACGAGGTGAGGCACTGTGTGTGGGGAGAACTCCGCCATTAACGCTTCTATAATACACTCTAGCATTTTTTTCTTCCTTGGTTTGTGATGAAAAGTCACAAATTTCCCTTCCCGCCCCTAAATTACATATGCGGATTCGGATTTGGTTCTGCCAGGCACAAGGATTCGGCCAAATCCAAATCCTGCTGAAAAAGGCAGAATCCTGACCTAATCTGGATTCGGTGCATCTCTACTTGATAATAAAAAACAGTTTATGCAAATTTAATTTGGCAGTTTCTATCTGTGTTTATTGTAGGATGTTTTGAATAATAAAATATAGAATCAAGCATGTATGTTACATGATGAAATAGAAGCTGGTTTATGAGTTGTGATGCCTCTCTAAATAGTAGGCTGCAACATAATCTGAATGTTATGCTGTAAAGTCACTTTCTAGGAGAAAATAAAACTTCACACAGGGTGGTGAAATTCAACTTTATATTGTTCAGCCGGAAGGGAAATATTGACCAATTATGGAGCAGCTGAAACAGAAAATTTTATTGCACGGCACTGGATAATTATCACGTATGTATGTATGTATGTATGTATGTATGTATGTATGAATAACGTTAAGAACACAATCTGTTCAAAGGCTTATGCGAAATTCTTAAAGGGATCCTGTCATTGGAAAACATGTTTTTTTCAAAACGCATCAGTTAATAGTGCTACTCCATCAGAATTCTGCACTGAAATCCATTTCTCAAAAGAGCAAACAGATTATATTTTATATTCAATTTTGAAATCTGACATGGGGCTAGACATTTTATCAATTTCCCAGCTGCCCCTAGTCATGTGACTTGTGCCTGCACTTTAGGAGAGAAATGCTTTCTGGCAGGCTGCTGTTTTTCCTTCTCAATGTAACTGAATGTGTCTCAGTGGGACATGGGTTTTTACTATTCAGTGCTGTTCTTAGATGTACCAGGCAGCTGTTATCTTGTGTTAGGGAGCTGCTATCTGGTTACCTTCCCATTGTTCTTTTGTTTGGCTGCTGGGGGGGGGGGAAAGGGAGGGGGTGATATCATTCCAACTTGCAGTACAGCAGTAAAGAGTGATTGAAGTTTATGAGAGCACAAGTCACATGACTTGGGGCAGCTGGGAAATTGACAATATGTCTAGCCCCATGTCAGATTGCAAAATTGAATATATAAAAATCTGTTTGCTCTTTTGAGAAATGGATTTCAGCGCAAAATTCTGCTGGAGCAGCACTATTAACTGATTCATTTTGAAAAAAATGTTTTTTCCCATGACAGTATCCCTTTAATTATATGTCCGTCTTCCCAAGAAATATTTACAGTATACTAGAGTGCATCAGAGACCAATGATAGAAGGGTGGCTGTCCTATTACAAGCCTTTAATGATAGTATACTGTAATAATAAGCATAAGGAGAAAACCGATGAAAGAAGATATGATATGAATCCTTGATGAAAGTGTAATGAGCGTGGCAACAGCCTGAAGCATTCCTATTAAATATAGGAAAGTGGAAATGAAAAGAAACACGGCCAAACATATCTTGGAATCCTAATGGTTTAACAAATAAAAGCAACATATAACGTTGTTCAAATACTAAGAGGTTGCAGTTGTTTTTATACACAGTTTAAATGTGCAATAGATTTAGGCAGACTGGCCTTTGTACAGTAGATCAAACTGACAGGTATACACAGACATTGGGAAATTCTGATATTGCTAGGCAATGTTCCTGTGAGGCACAAAGATTGAGGCACTTGAGTATATAAATAGAGGGGCACATAAAAATATTTCTACTGACCTACAATTCACATACAATTCAAACAAGTTGCACATAGTATTAAAGGACTGGAAATACGACGCTGTCATTAGCCCAATTGGAAATTACAAAAAAGCAGGCCCTGTATCAAAAAGCCAACGTCTTTGAGCATGGTGACAAAAATGGGAAACTTTTAGCTCTGCTGGCTAAGGATGACAACATTTCTATAGCCATTCCAGCAGTAATGTTAGCTACGAGAGAAACTGTCTCTACACCACTAGAAATAAATAACAGATTCGCTGACTATTATGCAGAATTATATAAGACTAAGCTAACTGTATCCCGTGGGGACATTTCAGATTATTTGGAAGAAACTAATTTACCCAAACTAGATGAGAGCACATCCAACCTCTTGGCATCAGCCATAACTCAGGGAGAGGTGGAGAAGGCCATAAATGCTGCTCCAGCTGGGAAAACTCCAGGCCTGGATGGCATACCAATGGAGTGGTATAAAAAAATATGTTAAGCAAACTGCTCCACTCTTAGCACAAATGTTTAATGGGGTGCTTGAAGGAAAGCATCTACCGGCTTCGATGAGGGAAACACTAATTGTCCTGATCCCTAAACTGGGCAAGAATCCCCTTGACTGTTCATCATATAAACCAATCTCTCTAATTAACGCTGATGCAAAAATATTGGCAAAAGTATTAGCCTTCAGACTTGCAGAACACCTTTCTAATATAATTTCCCCTGATCTAACAGGTTTTATGCCGGGACGTACCAGAGATACCAACATTAGAAGGCTATTCACAAATCTATCCATTGTACATAATTCAAGTAATAGATTAGTGGCTTCATTGGATAATGAAAAAGCCTTTGATTCAGTGGAGTGGGAATACCTCTGGACCACCATGACACAAATGGGAATTCACTCCAATTATATAAAATGGGTTAAAGAATTGTACCATCTTCCAGTGGCAAAAGTGAGAACTAATACTAAAGTGTCTAACAAATTTCCAATTTCTAGGGGTACGAGGCAGGGATGCCCCCTCTCGCCACTTTTATTTGCAATTGCCATGGAACCTATGGCCTGCGTATTAAGCAATCCCTCACTGCAGAGGGTTTAAAACTCAGTCCTTTAAGTGAAGTAATATCTATGTATGCGGATGATACACTCTTGTACCTAGCTAACTCAGATCGTGCTTTACCCACAGCTCTAAATCTAATAAATAGGCATACCACTTATTCAGGATTAAAGATTAACTGGACCAAATCAGTACTTTTCCCCATTGACCCTCTTCGGACAAACTCTCCCACACATTTACATGGTCTGCAATTGGTGGAAACATAAATATTTAGGTATCTGGATCCATAAGGATCTTACAAAATTTGTGGATCTCAATGTCAACCCAATTCTTAAGTACATAGAACAAAAAACAGTGGTCTGGTCTCGTCTCCCCCTAACCCTTATGGGGCGCATTAACTTGTTTTAAATGGTGATTTTACCAAAACTAACTTGCTTTAGGCAAGCTTCAAACGGAATACCGAAAACTATATTTACTAAATTAAAAAGTCTTATGATATGCATGTTCTGGAATGGGACCCCTCCTAGATTGGCCTTGCGAACGCTGCAGTTGTCAACAAATTTAGGGGGCTTAGCAGACCCGAACCTATTTTTTTACTATCTTGCAACACAGTTGGTAGTGGCTCGTCAATGGGCAACTCCGAATATAACTAACGCAGCAACTCTACCAGAAGCTCAGGTAATGGGTTCTTTGGAAGAGCTTAAGAATTTACTGTATAGGGGTACTAAATACACTAAAAAGTGCTCCCCTCTTATGAGAGCGACAGTCAGAGCCTGGAAAACGGCTCTACAATTCTTCCCAAAAGCGCAACAGGTGGGCCAGATTTTACATTAAGTATATAGCGGATGTAATAGAGGACAGTAAATTACTACCGTTCCAGGTGCTTAAACAACAATTTTCACTACCTAACTACATGTTTTTTCGCTATCTGCAGCTATGACATGCGATGGAAGCTCAATTTAGGAAATTGCCCATAGATACATCGCCACAAATCCCGGAACTGGGAATACATTGTCTCAACTCAAAAAACCATTGTCATTATTCTATGTACAATTATTAAAAGCAGGAAGTACCCCCTTAACCAACTGAGGGTCAAATGGCAAAGGGACATCCCGCAGATTACAGAGAAGAATTGGGGTGATATTCTTGACACAACATTTGATGGGATTATTAGCAGTAGGGATAGGATGACACAGTTAAACTACTTACACAGGGTATATATCACTCCCCAATGACTTCATAAGTTTAAACCTGACCAGGTACCAAAATGTCCTAGACGTAACCACAGTCCTGCAGACTTCCTTCACATGGTGTGGGGCTGTCCAATAGTGCATATCTATTGGGAAAAGGTGGTGCAGATGATTCGCATAAAACCAGAAATCACTATACCAATAGACCCTATGGTGCTAATACTAAACCCGACGGAGGGGCTATCCCTAAAAAGAGCGCACCAGACATTAATATCAATCCTTTGTATGTATGCAAAAAAATGATAGCAATGCACTGGAAGTCCCAAAAAGGGCCTACCTTGCAAATGTGGGAGCAACACATTGAAAAAAACATTCTGTTATATAAACTGACATATATAAAAAGAGGTTGTCCAGAAAAATTTCAAAAAGTCTGGGTTTGAAAATAATTGATTTTATTTTATTTTACTATGTTTATTTATTTACAATGTAATAAATGCAAACTGTGTTACAGATTATGTATAAACAAAGACCAATACAATGTTACTTATTTATTGTGTGCAACTGCTTTTGTTTGTTCAATAAAAGAAACGTTAAAAAAAAGAACTGGAAATACAATTTGTATATAATTAGGGATTATATCATAATGATTTCTTATTCTCTGTTTCTTTACAGATGGGAACTGAATCTAAATTACTGTGATACAATAAAAGTCACCCCACCCTACAGTGAGGGGACACGACTCTTGGACCTCATAGACATGGCTATTCTAGACTTTTTCATGGGTAAGTAAATATGAAACCCTAACATGAACCTCACTCACAAGGTAGGATTACCATACAGGACCAAATTCTACATTTACTTTAATTTTTATGGGCTCAGCATGTTTTGGTAGTCTCATAAATCTAAATAATCCAGCAAGTAACTGTCCATCAGATAGAGAGGTGATTCTTTTGTTTCCTGGCTTACAATAAGTTCAGTAGTTCTGTTATCGTGTGAAGCAGCATTTTAAACCCTTTGGTGGGCTGCTATTCTTGGGGTACTCTTTTTGACTGGCACTTACTGCTGGCAGGGGGACAAACCTGAACTGTTTCTGCAGTATATCTGTTATTCTGTTGGTGTCTTGCCTTGCTTCAAGGCTGGTACCAAGCAGGTGTTCTAAATGCAAAAGGATTCTTTTTCCAGATCTACCCTATTGGTAACACAATGTTCATTTATATACTAATGTTTCTTTCAAAGGAAATCAAGATCGTCATCACTATGAGACATTTGAAAAATTTGGAAACCAAACATTCCTCCTTCATTTGGACAATGGGAGAGGGTGAGGCCTATGTTATGTCTCTTTGTTCACAACAAAAAATTCATCAGCGCTATATACACACAAGTTATTCCACTCCCCACTTCCACCATTCTCCTGCAGTTTGGGGGTTAGGATAAATCAAATAAGCCACCAGCTTGAATGGTACATGTAAGTAAAGATCAGGAGGCATAACCCAGCAGTCCTCAAAGTTAATACTATACTGCATTCATTTAGGGGTCTGTGATCCACAAATCTTTGAGAGATGGCCATGTCATTTACCGCTCTGTTCAATTTTTTTGTTTTTTAAATTAAATTTTTTTTAAATTAATTTTTGACTAATTTTCTCTGTAATAATCGGATAAAGGGAGGAGTTTACAAATGCAACTGCTAGTGTGGTAGAGCTAAATTTGACACAAATTGTGCACTTATTTACACTATTCCTTAAAGGTCTTTGTGTCCAAATGGACTTCTGTATATTTGCCCATTTGCCTCTATCCTGTCTCTTATTATGTATTGCTCACAAGCACACCTATTGACACTGAACTGAATCCTTGAGCTAAATGAGCCAGTAATTCAAGGGGCCCCACAGCAGGCGGCAACCACAGGCGCAGCATATTTGTGGCAAAACGTTAAACACTGACATCACTTTACTACTGAGCGACGCAATCCCACGTGTCTATGATTATGGGCAAAAACCATACCAATTTGCACCAAAAATTGCACTTTGAAACTGTGCAAGTTAATGACTGTTAAATGGAAAATATACCTGTTCATTAAGGTGTAGAAAAGGTGTATAAATACTGTCTGAACTTCCAGATATATATATATATATATATATATATATATATATATATATATATATATATTTGCACAGACATACCTGATTCCACAAATTGAGAGCAAACCATGACCGTTATCCATGACTTATAAACACTGTTTGCAGAGCCCCTTTAGGCTAGTAGTATAATATAATCCTTCCCACACCTTGTTCCACTCTTAAGTGATGAATTCTTGGACTTCACAATGGAACAAGGTGAAGGAGGGATTGCATTAATATGTGAGGGCTGGGCTGGCGGGACACTGGGAAAAAAACGGGTGTGCCCTGGCCTTCATGGGCCCCTCCAACCCAGACCTGCTCCCCTGCCCACACTGTCCCCTCTTTTCTCCTCTGACCAGACGTGATCACAGGAGAAGAGAGAAGTTTGCGGTTTTCTTAGATCAGTGGAATGAGTTATGTCTGTGTAAAAGATTACAATTATATTTACATTTGGAAAATAGTGTTTATGCACCTTTTCTACATAAGCCCAACTGAATGAGCTCAAGTCAAAAAGGGAGGTATTTTAATATCTTGTACTTAGTAGTTAGTGTAGACTAGTGTATGCATGATTAGTTACAGTTCTTCTGGATGCGTTATGGTGTTAATGTTATCACAATATAATACATTTACCAGCTTAGGCAGTCTGCCACCATTCTATGAAATGTAGAAGCTAGAAAAAAGAAGAAGACAGAGCTGGGCTATGTTAAATTTGTTCCCAAAGCTGTACTACTTGGCCCAGCACCCCTTCAGTCTGACCCCGGAAAACTTGCATCCCCTCCATTCTCCTCTGCTTTAACTCTGCTGCATCCTCTCCCCCCTGCAACTGCACCTAAGGCACATGTCTATCCAGTCTGCCCATAATTCTGGCCCTGGAAGAGGAAGCAGTTCAGCAATCCAGTGGCTATATGGAGACTAAGAAAAGTCTGGGAGAATACAAGTAAGAGAGGCTGTGGGCAGATTGACAGAGACAGAACAATGGAAGATTTGTGTTTGCATTGAGAGGGAGTGAGTACTGCATATAGAGCTCAGAAATGAAAGAGAAGCATGGAAAACTTGAGTTCTTGGGCCAAGACAATCCTAAAACACACAGGGCTGTGTTTTCTTTTCAGGTTTGGACGTCACTCGTATGATGACCTCTCCATTCTGGCACCACTGCAGCAGTGTTGCAGGTCAGTGTCTCAGACTATCCCTTTTTCCGGTGTCTTCACCCACTAAACCAGGTTCTAATCACTGACTGTGTAGTTTGTGCAACTTCACTTTATGCAACTGTAATGAACAAATGAAACGTCAGAGCTGTGGAGCCAGCAAGCAAATAACCGGGCAGTAAAAATATGTATCGCACCTTACTTTACATACAAGATATAGCACAAGGCAAAACGTAAGTTATATTGTAGTTCTATGTTTACTGGTGTCGCTAGAGTAAATGGGACCCTAGCAAACATACACCTGCTGAAATTGGAGAGCTCCTGATAAAATATTAATATAATTATAAAGGCATAAAAATAAAAACAAAGACCAGCTGGAAATTATCTTATCATAGTTACATTTTATTTACAGATAGGTACAGTTGCTGACTCCACATCTCCACAATCCCAGTCTGACTTGACATTCTGGTCGCCCTCATAGGTCTTCATCATATATTTTTAGCTTTGTGATTATTGTTGCATTTTAATGATATACTGTTTATATACTACAAGTGCACCTTGATATTTGAAACCTGCCTCTTTCTGCTTCAGGATCAAGAAGTCTACCCTGATGCGCTTGCAGCTTCTCGCTACAGAGCCCTATCGTCTGAGTGATGTCATGCGGGAGTCTCTCTCCATGGATCCTCTCTACCCTATCCTGTCTGAGACCCATCTCACTGCCTTGGACAGGAGGCTGACGCTCATCCTTAAAGTTGTCAGGCAATGTGTACAGAAAGAAAGCCATTCCCAGGTGGTACATGATGATCTGAGAAAGTTTTAGAAGATTCCGAAAATGGGCGGTTTCAGATGATGCTTCCTATTTGTCAAACCATGACACACATTTTAAGAATATTGGTAGAATTCAGTAATATTATCCTTTTCGGGTATAAGTATATGCAATACTACAGTGATGCCTTGCAAGATGTTATTATAGTAAACAAATACCCACCAGCACTAGGATTCTGCAGCATCCAGCCTAGTGTGCAAGGGTGGAAGTTTGGGGTGCCCTTTCCTCTCACAAGCTGAATATTATTTTATTTTGCTTTATTGCAGAGGGTTGGCTATTTGCCATTACTTTGTTCGTATTTGTTTTCTTTGAGTATATACTTATTTGCACAAGGCAAATCATGCCTTTATTTTAGAACAATTTCAGAACAATTTCAGCCTTTTAGCGATTGCTCTTAGGTCTATTTTTGTCTGTGTATATTGTGACAAGCTATCATGGAACAATAAAAAGGCATTTTTGGGTTGAAAACTTCTTGTATTAGTAGTGTCGGGTGGTTTGCACTAAAGACAATGAGAAGTGGCAATGGCAGTTTCAGGAGACCAAGATTGTTAGTGTAATAGGGCAAGGGTAGAGGTGGTGGTGTTGAAAAACAGGTTGAGAATTGATGTTAGGGCTAAGATAAGAAACCAAAAACACACAACCAAATATGGGAAAATGGTCCTTTACGGCACATGGCAATATTACTATGGCTATATATTATAAATTCAAAAATTGTACACGCACTCCTGCGGCCAACCGGTGAGGATAAAAACGAAGCTTTATTCCATTCTGTTAAAAATGTCAGACCTGGGGTTTTTACACCCAGGTCAACTCTCCAATTTGGTGAGCTATAGTTTAATTTTTTGTTAAACACAGTGTTGTGCTTCAGAATAAATTTAAAGGGATCCTGCCATCGGAAAACATGTTTTTTTCAAAACTCATAAGTTAATAGTGCTACTCCAGCAGAATTCTGCACTGAAATCCATTTCTCAAAAGAGCAAACATATTTTTTTATATTCAGTTTTGAAATCTGACATGGGGCTAGACATTTTGTCAATTTCCCAGCTGCCCCCAGTCATGTGACTTGTGCCTGCACTTTAGGAGAGAAATGCTTTCTGGCAGGCTGCTGTTTTTCCTTCTCAATGTAACTGAATGTGTCTCAGTGGGACATGGGTTTTAACTATTGAGTGTTGTTCTTAGATCTACCAGGCAGCTGTTGTCTTGTGTTAGGGAGCTGCTATCTGGTTACCTTCCCATTGTTCTTTTGTTTGGCTGCTGGGGGGGGGGGAAATGGGAGGGGGTGATATCACTCCAACTTGCAGTACAGCAGTAAAGAGTGATTGAAGTTTATCAGAGCACAAGTCACATGACCTGGGGCAGCTGGGAAATTGACAATATGTCTAGCCCCATGTCAGATTTCAAAATTGAATATAAAAAAATCTGTTTGCTCTTTTGAGAAATGGATTTCAGTGCAGAATTCTGCTGGAGCAGCACTATTAACTGATTCATTTTGAAAAAAATTTTTTTTCCCATGACAGTATCCATTTAACGGAAGTTAGAGGGATTAGAGCTGGCAAAATTTATTTTTGAAGTATATATTATAACCCTATAATATTCAATATCATCATGATATAGAAGGTTAGCTCCCAACTGTTCCTAGTTATACAGAACATTCTCCATCATTGACCTGTAAAGGGACGGGGTTAAGGTGACCATAGACGTAACAATTACAATCTTTCTTGGAAAAGATCTTTCCAAGAAAGATTGTTTGTTTCAATACACACGTGTAGAGCTGAATTGTCAGATATACAGGTAGAAACAATAGAATTCTACCTGTATCTGACGATTCAGCACTAACAATGGCCGATGTTCAGGTGCATTCATAGGCACCTGATCAAAATTTTCCGTCCAGCCCGATCAACGAGCCAACCGATATCCAAGTCTTCTGCCGATATCGGTCGGCTCTTTTTCCACCATACACGCACCGAATATCGTACGATATTATCTGTCTATGGCCACCTTAAAGCGTGGCTACTAGTGATGCATTATTACAGATTTTTTATTGCAAGGCATGGAAGCGAGCATGTTAACTGAAGGAGTTGTATTGTTCATGGCTTGCTGCACAATGAATAAGATGAAAAACAAGTTGTTCTGCATTTCCTCGCTTTTAGTTATCAGCCACCCATATTTTGTATAGAGGGTTTATTATAAAATATGAACAAATTTATGTTATGTAGTGTCTGTAAAAAAATACAGGGTACATATTGCTGTGGTGATATCTGCATTGCCTTGAGCCATTTTATTGAATGGCTTCAGTTTATACAATCATGTTAACTCCTCATATTGGAGAATATTGAAGATTTAGGGAGGTACACAATTGAAAAGAAAGAAAGATTTAGGGAGGCATACCTCCAGGGGTGTAACTACAGAGGAAGCAGACCCTGCGGCTGCAGGGGGGCCCAGGAGGTATAGGTGGCCCACAAGACCCTAATTACTGAGCAATTTCAACATATATTGGTAAAAATGTCAACCTCTGTGTATATTGGGGGGCCCTAAATTGAATTTGTTGTGGGGCCCAGTTACATGTAGTTACGCCACTGAATACATCCATATGCAATAAAAGGCACTAAGTTTGCCCAAGAGCAGTAACCCATAGCAACCTATAAGAGGTTTGCTTTTAAACAGGTGACCAGTAAATTCTACCTGCTGATTAGTCGCTATGGGTTACTACTTTGCACCTTTTATTACATTACCCCCTTAGTCTCCCCAAAAAGTGGCACTCCCATTCTCCAATGTAAAGTCCACTGTGGTCTCCCCAAACAGAAATTTCACCCTTCTTTCCTGGATCCCCTCATTTTCCAGTTCTTTCTTTAACCGGCTTTGTACTAGCAGCTTGCTACATTCTGTTTACAATTTAGAAACATTAGAACACTTTTTTTTTTTTAAGCTGTCGTGTTGTTCAAAAACAGGTGCAATTTTGTCTCTGTGACAATGCCATATACTGTAGTTGCTTTTGAGCCCCGCAGCCATGTGTGGATTCTTTTGGCAAACTTAACAGGTTCTCAAGGCAGATGTTAAAGGAGAACTAAAGCCTAACTAAAGAAGTAGCTAGAAATGTTGTACATTGTGTTTTGGGCTTCTGTACCAGCCCAAGGCAACGACAGCCCTTTAGCAGTAAAGATGACTCCAAAGATGCCCCAGTAGCTCCCCATCTTCTTTTCTGCTGATTCACTGCACATGCTCTGTGCTAATGTCACTTACTCAGCTTAGGGACCTACTCACAGTATACAGTACATATAGTATATAAATGTCACAATGTAAGGCTGATTAGTAATTAATACAGATAATTACTACATGGCAGGACAGAAACCAGTGCAACTAGCATCAGAATTTAATAATCGGCCCTGTAGCATCAGCTTATATTGCAGACCAACCTCATTTTCTGCTTAATAATTTGTGACGACCGCTTAGCTTCTCAACAGCTGCTCAGAGCCCACTGAGCATGTGAGTGTCACATCCAAGATGGTGACCCCCTGTGACAAGTTTGAAGTCCTGGATCATTGTTGCTATTGACAAGCTTAAACTTTAGGCTGGTGTTATAAGTTCAGAATATGGCATTTTTAGCCATATTACTTTTTAGAGTTTAGTTCTATTTTAAGGGATCTCTTGCACCCAATATCGCACAGTGCCAGGCCAAATCCATGCAGCAAATAAGGCAAGCCCCCGGCCAGTGAAGGCTCCTGTGTAGGGGTAAAGGCGAGCAGGAGTTGCTGTAGCGTAATGGTGACCAGTTATTACAGCTGGAATTAGGGTTAGGCAGAAGAGGCATGAACCTAGGGAGCAACAGTGGGGGGTTAGTAAGGGAGCAGGCCAAATTCATATTCTGTCTGCATTCCCCTAGATCTTGTCTTTGATTAAGTGTACCTGCAGGGACCCTGACATAAAGCCGTAGGTGAATGCAGGCAAAAAAGGGAAAGGTGCCCAGCGTCCACCCATCCTCCGTTGCACCAATAGGTACATTCCTCTTCTGCCTACCCCTAGTTCCAGTCCTGTTATTGCAATCTGCACTTGCTACAGGTGAGGGGTAAGTGCTTTATGTATGGGCTCTCTCCATGTCTGAGGAATATTGTTGGTTTGAGAGCCCCTCTCAATAGACTTTGATATTGATTAGAAAGACTTCTAAGTGGTGGTAACAACACCTATCTGGAAAGATGTTAGGCTTGGTAGAGGGGAGTGACACTGTTAAACACAGCAGAGGTAGTAGTGTTTATGGTACTGGCGGCACACAGATTAGTCACCCTCCATAAATCTCCTCTAGTCGACTAATTTTAAGGTGTGCTATAGCCCTAATACACCATGGCAACTGCAAGATACAAACAAAACATATAAATAAATAAATAAATATATATATATATATATATATATATATATATATATATATATATATATATATATATATATATATATATATATATATATATATATATATATAAAATATGTGTGTATATATATATATATATAATATGTATATGTGTGTGTATATATATATATATATATATATAGTCAAATACAAGAGGTCCTCTGCACTCAACCCATTATCAATATAGCTGGGAAGGGTGGGAGTTTTACTTTGAAAGCAGCTAGTAAGTTGCAGGTAAAACTTAGTCCCTTTGTAAAATGTATAATTAAGCAATTGAATTCTTAATGAATCAGATGAAAATTAAGCGTAGGACTGGCCAGATATGGGATGACTTTGACGTAGTTGGCCAGCTTAAATATATTGCAATATATGGACAAACAATCCCTGTTTTGTTTAAAGGGTAAGGCATTTTTCAGTAGCAGTATGCACAAAATGTCTCAATGTCTTAAATATATTGATAATGGGTTGAGTGCAGAGGACTCTTGTATTTGTCTATATGTATTTTGTGGTCACAGCCTCATTGCACCCCCGCCTAATGGTTTTAAAAATTAGTGGTGAGCACAACTTTCCCTTGTTTGTTATATATATATATATGATAATTCATTATTTTACTGCACACAAATCAGCATCTAATTGCCACATACAGAGCATCACGTGTTTTATTGGAGCCTTTCTGGCATCTTATATACATTTTGCCAGCTGGCAGAATAAGAACGACTGGAGCGAAGAGATGAAAGCAAGACATGAAGAATAACACATGGGAGAAGAATAACGCATCGGGAGAACAATGAGCAAGTTGCAGGCGCTAGATTTAGATGTTCTTTGTGGGAATGATATGGGTACAACAGGATCATGAGCAGGCAGAACACATTGTGCCAGTAGTGTAGAAGTAACAGAGAGACAAGAGGTGGCAGAATATACGAATGGCTTGGCAGACTGAGGGAGGGAGGGGGACTAACCAGGCAGAAAAATACCCAAACAAAGAAGGGAGGAGGGCGGGGGCAGCAGCAGCGTGAGGGATGAAACAAGCTACACTATTAAAACCCAGAGTAAATTGGAAACATTGGCAACAACAATATTAAAGTGATAGTGGAACAGCAGCAACTTTAGCTCCTGTAACAGCCCAGGCAGGCTATGCACTCTGGCACTGCAAGGGTTAATGCAACATTCAGCCAAGCACAGCCTTTTCCTGTAGAGACAGGGCCTAAAGTCTGCATGTCTCGCTTCTATTCAAACCCCCCAATCAGCTGCCTTCCTCTACCCTGACTGGCAGCTGGACAGGCCAATCACTAGAGGGCTTTGAATCTCATGCTGACAGCTGCATCCTAAGTTGACAGGCCAGTGTGTGTTTGTGTCACTGTCATCTGCAGCCGCACCAGGAGAGCACAGAGAACACGCTGCCAACATCACTCACCGCGCTTTTTCTCTTCCTCTTCTCACCGTGGGTTTCACGCTGTGTTTACTTTTTAATGTGAGTCCCAAAGCCTGCCAGCCTTCTGCATTGTTCCTATAACCCTTGCCTTGCTACTTAACATTGCTTCTTCATCTGCTTTGTCTTTACCACTGAAACCCACGGTCCTGAAGCCGCTCATTGCTCCCCCATTTTCACTTTCTACACCCAATTTTCACCTTTTATTTATTTATTTTTGTCACAATAGAGGTGAGTCTCATCCTCCCCTCACTATTTATTTTTAAGTTCTGGGGGAAAAAAATTCCTTCTAAATTGTGTTTTCTTTTTTCTTTATAGAACCTGCAAAAATTGTCCATGCACCCTCATCCTGTGCCTCCTCCCATTTGTCACGGCGGTTTATTTGCATACTAGCAATTTGTCTTCCTTTCAAACAATTTGATCTATTTCCTTTCTTCAGCCGGGGAGAAACTCTGAAGACTTTAATACATTAGGGATCGACGAACATTTGGTTAAGAAAACTGACACAGCAAGTCTGAGAAGGGAGACTCCTTCTATATATTATAATATTCAGAACCAGGTAAATATAACTGAATGGAGGGTGGGGTATTGCTGGTACCATAAGATGTTCATACTGTACAAATAAAATCCATATATACAACAAAAGCTCGGAGGAGTGTGGCTTGCAATCCTTTGTGGGTGCTTCAGATGAAGGCTTGTCTAAATGCAATGTAATGTTCCCTCCATTGTAACATGTATGTTTGTAAAATAGATATATAACCATGACAAAGAAGCAGTGTCTCAAAAACTGTAGAGGGAATGTTTCTTGACCCTGCCATTCTCTGCCTGGTGTGCCCCTAACAATAGGGATCTAGAGAGGGGTGTAGCGCTGTCTCCAAAGGCAAGCAATAGGCCCAAATAAGTAAAGGCTGATTTCTATATACATAAATCTTGTGCAGACTCAGGTCCCTGGACATAAAAACTTGCACGGCTTCTGGGACTCTCTGTATCTGTAAATGCAATTCCCCCACGTGCTGCCTATTACACGGGCAGATAAGACTTTTGGTGTTCCTGGTTTCTGTAAAACTTGCTGATAAAATAGCATGCAGTCTATGAGCACTTGAGCTTAGCTGGGTCCATACAAATCCTTAGGGGATTACAGTGAAATAAAGAGGGAACTGTGAATAAGTTAGAGTGAATATGGGTGCCTGGGACAAGAGTTACTTATATTTATTGGCTGCTGCTTGTTTCACTTAGCCCTTATTATGTACCTGTCATAATGCTGATATTCATATAAACAGTGGCTTTCTTAAATAATGTTCTGCCCATTGACAAAGGAATTTGTAATTAAATGCTGCATTCATTGCAATACCCTGTATGTAGTTTATTTGACTAGATGTGATACATGCAGAATACAGTATGTAGGCTTCATCTGCTTTTTGTTTTTCAAGATCACTGTTCAATTGTTATGGTAGGCACTAAGTATGGTGGTAAAGTGTAAACAGGTATGGGACCTGTTATCCAGAATGCTCGGGATCTGTGGATTTCAGGATAAGGGATCTTCCTGTAATTTGGATCTTCATTCCCTAAGTCTAGTAGAAAATCATGTAAACGTTAAATAAACCCAATAGGATGGTTTTGCCTCCAATATGGATTAATTATATCTTAGTTTGGCTCAAGTGCTGTTTAATTATTAGAGAGAAAAAGGAAATTGTTTTTAAATATAAGTCTATGAGAGGCGGTGGTTTCCATAATTCTGAGCTTTCTGGATAATGGGTTTCCGGATAACGGATGCCATTTCTGTATCATTAAATAGAATTAGTGAATGTTCCATGTAGCTGAGTACATTGACTATGCTGTGTTAGATTTTAAAGTCTTGCAACATGGTGGTTTCCATAATTCTGAGCTTTCTGTATAATGGGTTTCCGGATAACGGATGCCATTTCTGTATCATTAAATAGAATTAGTGAATGTTCCATGTAGCTGGGTACATTGACTATACTGTGTTAGATTTAAAAGTCTTGCAACATGGTGGTTTGCCACCAGTGGATTTAGACACTATAGGAATGCACATTATCGTTTTATTTTTGCCCTTGTGTGCTGTACTCTTTGTTCACTTGTTTTTGGTTATTGAATTTGTCTGTTTGAATGGGGAGGTTTTCAAGTCACCATTTCTGTTGAATTGTTTAACCTATGACTTGTCCCTTGTGGATGAAAAGCATTAGGCGTCTCTGATTTTAAAAGGATTGTTCACCTTTGAGTTAACTTTTAGTATGATGTAGAGAGGGATATTCTGAGACAATTTGCAATTGGTTTTCATTTTTTATTATTTGTTTTTTTTTTTGAGTTATTTAGCTTTTTATTCAGCAGTTCCCCAGGGAGAGCTGGACAATGAATAGGACAGGGCTTGAATAGAAAAATGATTAATAAAAAGTAGCAATAACAATAGGGGGCAGATTTACATATGGTCGAATATCAAGGGTTAATTAACCCTCGATATTCGACTGCCGAATGTAAATCCTTTGAATATTGAAGTCGAAGGATTTACCGCAATTAGATCGAACGAAAAATCGTTTGCTTGAACGATTAAATCCTTCCAATCGTTCGTTTCGAAGGATTTTAATCCATCGATCGAACGATTTTTCTTCGACCAAAAAATACTTAGAAAGCCTGGGGACCTTCCCATAGGCTAACATTGCACCTACGTAGGTTTTACGTGGCGAAGTAGGGGGTCAAAGTTTTTTTAAAGAGACAGTACTTCGACTATCGAATGGTTGAATATTCGAACGATTTTTAGTTTGAATCGTTTGATTCGAAGTCAAAGTCGTAGTCGATGGTCGAAGTAGCCAAAAAAAACATTCGAAATTCGAAGTTTTTTTTATTCTATTCCTTCACTCGAACTAAGTGAATGTGCCCCTAGATGTGTAGCCTTACAGAGCATTTGCTTTTTAGATGGGGTCAGCGACCCCCCCCCCCATTTGAAAGCTGGAAAGAGTCAGAAGAAAAAGGCAAATAATTCACAAACTATAAAAAAAAATGTAATCATGATGAACAATTGAAAATCAAAAGTTGCTTAGAATTAGCCATTCTATCACATACTAAAGGTTAACTTAAATGTGAACCACCCCTTTAATGATTTTAAGAAAAAACATGTGATTTTATCCTCTTCCCGTGTTTGAGTATTGAGCTGGCGAGTGTATGGATTCTGGCTCATTCAGTAGATTGCTGGGGTATCACTTTATAAAGTCCTGTATGAATTCTTTATTCCAGGATGCTGACTTGGGTAGCAACTAAAAGTTCATAAGTAGTGGGGAGTGCCCCCAGGCCCTAGAGCAAAATCTGGTGTAATTTTCCCTTTTCTTATTACTCCCAAACATCTGTTACTCCAGTGGGTACCAGTATATTAATCCTACTTCCTCTATTCAACCAGTGGAGAGTTTCCATGGACTGCAATATAATGAGTAGTATGCTATGAACTGTTGTGCTGAACACAGCTCCTTGTGATCACCTAATTCTATAGGCAGAAGAACATGTCTCGGCGGAGTAAACGACTTGGGACACTGGAACAAGAGGATGATCGGATCAGCACCAGCAGTATGGAGAGTCACTCCTTATACAAAGAAGGCCCTACAAGGTAAGGCTTTATTGGGAATCTCCACCCAAAATAGTTTTTACCTAATTATTAGTAACATGTATTTTTAGAGCACCAACATATTCCACAGCGCTGTACAATAAATTGGTTTATACAGGGAACATAGAGAATTACATACATATTGACCAGTAACCGATACAAAAGGCAAAGAGGACTCTGCCCAAAAGAACTTACAATTATAATTCTGATCAACATTCTGATATACATTCATAGAAATATATATATGGTTATTGTAAATGTATTTGCGTAGTAGCGTTTTCTGGTTGTGAATGTAGCATAAGCCAGTTCTTATTCGGGTCTGTTAATCAGCTGGTTTCTGCTTCATTGTCAATACCGGAAGTGCAGAGAATAGAAACAAACAAACGTTTGTTAGTTATATAGAGTGATTTGATTGATTCCACCATCTTTATGTAATATCTAATCACAGTTGTATATTGATGTGGAAATATATAATTAGATGAGGTACCCAGTGTTGCATGGGAAAATGATGTTAAATCTTTGTAATACAATCATTTTTTGTGATTTTGGGGTAGACAGATAGCAGACTGAGGCTCAGCACCATTGAAACCCCCTAGGTTCTTGCAGTGGTGTAACTAAACTGAACCACCCACAAAAAAATTCTGAGGGGGGCACAGTGCACACCTTCAGCCCCCTCTTTCACACCTACATTTTTGTGCCCCAATGCACCTTGCAACCTCATTATTTGTGCACCCTACAGCATTTGACACATAGATAGGTGGATGCAGGGCTGGATTTTCCCTGAGGGTGCTCAGAGGCCAGCATCCTCAGGTGCCCCACCCTCCTATAGGATTGCACGCATGCACATCCTTTCCATATAGGATCACTTAGTGCTCCAGAAACTACCTATGCAGCTGTGTGGCATGACGCCCCTTAATTTATACCGCCATTGGCCCGGGCCTTTGTGGCCTCCATGCAAATCTGGGCCTGGGTGGATGACGAGGAAGCACGTGCAATGAGTAACCATCATGTGGGTGGTCCATATGCATCTGTATTCATGCCCCATGCTGTGGGTACAAGCTGCATCAGACTTTATGCTTTCTGCCTGTGCAAGGTGGGTATTTTTACTTTCCTTGTGCAGGAGAGTGTTGTGCTCTGTGCCTCATGCCCTTGTTAAAGGTGCCACTGGCACAGTACAAGCTGCTCTGCGCATGGACCTCTTGCAAGTGCTGTGTGAATTGTACATGAATTATACAAATGCAAAATGGCATTAATACTTCTATAATACACAAAAGCCATGAATATCTTGTAAATGATATCCTTATAAACGGTGAGTTCTGATGTCACCAGTTATAAACGGTGAGTTCTGATGTCATTTCTGTCACATGATTCACTGAAACTTGTGTATTATAATAAATAAAGTACCCCCAGTTTCTAAAAATGAGGATATTAGAAGTTAACTCGGAGTTCCTTGGGCCTCGTGTTTTTATATGGTCATGAAACTCCTCAGTAACTTATAATATCCTTATATTTTACAAGAGGGGGTACTTTATTCACTATATACCTGGAGTGGTGTCTAATCTGCTGTCTGTGAGATACAAGCGTTGTGCTGCTCGCTTACTAATATCCTGTGGTGTGTGGAGAGGAAACTGCATTCACACAGGAAGTTGTGTTGTCTCTACTGACTAGCATGCTCCCCTGCACATACACGTTCCTCCCACATCAAAGCACCAGCAACTTATCTTACCAATTTAACAACAACCTTTGCCAGACCCTAAACTGGAGTTTCCACCAATAAATGCTTTTACCCCCAAATCTGAGAATCCTATCTAAACTGATGTGCGCTGTAATGTACATTGCAGAACTACTTCCTGACATTGCTCTCCCAAATAATCAGCATACAAATATTGAGATAAAGGACATTTTTTTTATCCAGAGCTGTCATAATCTCTCCTTGGAACACAAGCACTAATGATAATGATACACAGTCAATAATGTGTGTATATAGCATGAGTCACATGATACCATCCTGGTTTATGTTTCTAACTTCTTGGTAGAGTACCTAAACACAGATAATCTCTCTGCATAATGTCTACTACATATCTGTAAGACAAAACAGTAACAACAACGATAGGGGGTTGTTTATACAGAGCTCAGTATCACTAGTTAAACTAAGTCGGCTGATTAGAAGGAAGTTGGCAAGTGTGAAAGCAAAACAATTCTCTATTACTAAAATAACTTTCTTCTTAACAGCAAATCAGCCCTATTGGAACTCAGGGGTTTGTTGAGTGTGGCCATGGCACACAAATCCCCTTCACTTTTGGTGTTGCCTCCTTTAAAATGCAGGGCTTTGTGGTATTTTTTATTTCACCTCATTCTAAAATGTTACTGGTTCCTCCATTCATTCATTATACTCAGAATGTGCATTTATACACAAACTCTTCTAGTGTCCCGTCACTGTTTGCTAATGAAGCAGATGCCGCTTGTAGATGGATGTCTCCAATAAACACTGATGTGACATAGTCCAGATTTCAGATGTTTGGCTATGTGCTGTTCATGTATAGATTTCTGCTGGAAACCATAAGAACCACTGGGGTCGGCTGACAGTCCCTGGCCCCTGAACCCCTCCTCTCTTATAACTGTAGAGGAATGTTAGAGCTGGAAACTTTGCTGCCCTTCAGCATGTTTTAAATTAGTATGTTATTTAGGTTTCGCCAGAAAGGGAATTATCTTTAGCACCTACCAGCACAGAAAAAAAAGTGTTGATTAATACACAAGATATTAGGGGTTATTTTCAAGCAGAAGGCAGTGTGCAAAGTCCAAAAAAGGCTACAATAGGCCCCTGAATACAATACTGACCCTAACTCCCCTAACTTAGATTTTAATAAAATGACTCATATTATATTATAACAGTTGCTAGATACTTTAGGATAAACATTAGTTCTGTCCAACCTATGGCCTTCCAGCTGTTGTTGAATCAAAAAAATGTTTTCACATGTGGCCCCAACTTTTTTTGGAATGCCTGAAGACAAGGCCCCACAACTCGGACCCTGATATGCATTTTGACACCCACAATGATGTTCCCATTCACACAATCTTTCCTTCACCAGAACACACTCTCTTGAACATTAACACGACTCGCTTTTCATCAGTACTTTTAATGATTCACCATTACACATCCTCCTAACTCCAAATGTGACACACCCATGATGAGCAACACTACTCCCTTCCTATCCCTATACACTGCACTTCTGATCCACCAGTGCTTTCTAGCCCCTAGTCATCTACATGATTTAGAAAAGCAGGACAAAAGCTGTACTCTCATCATTATAGAATCCTCCTTCCTGTAAAGACGATGCAGTGGTAAGTAACATGCCTACCGGGACTGCCATCTTAACTCTGTACAGGCATCTTTTTCCACTTGCCAGCCTACCGACATACTTTCCTAACTCTTAAGAAGAATAGAACCACATTATCAGTTTATAGTTAACTCTAAATATGATATATAGATATAAGTAGTAGACTGTGGCCAGAGGTGCCCCGCATGACCCAGCATGACCCTATGTGATGTAGCTACTATCCGCTAGCAGCTAGTTCTATAAATGCAAGGTGCCAGTCTACCAGCAATCTCCATAGGCCAGTGCAATACATCAAGTCATAATATTTACCATGAAAATAGCAAGTATCAATAGGGAAACGCTTCCCTTGCAAATGCCCAAATGCCTCTCTTATCTGGCTTCTGCATAGCTGTGCCATTTGGGCACTTTAAAGACTTAGAAACAGTGCTTAAGCATGACATGAAATGTTCTAACCTGTCCCAGCCTTTTCATGCCTAATTTATATACCCCAGTATTTTCAGAGACTCAGACTCTTATTGATGCATGTGGATCTTGGCCTAGTGGAGCTTATAGTGCAAGTTATATGCCATAAGTACAGCCACACACAAGGCCAATGTCATCAGTAGCCATTTAAACTAGCAGCATCTTTTGTAGGAAATCAGAGTAGCCAAAGGAAACCCATATAAATGGGGCAGAACATGGGAAGTCAAGAGGAGAACATGCTAATAGTGAAAGCCTCCAGCACTACCATAATGACAAGAAAGCCTCCTAATGATTCTTAACATACATTACTGATCAGAAATTTTAAGACAGCTATTTATGTAGCTTTGTGTTTGGGGGGGGGGGTAGTATTTCATTTTTACAGCTAAACTTTGCTTTTCTTGCAGGAGACACACTCTTTGGAAATGGCTGTAAGAGCTTGTATAACCATAAAAATCATCTAACTGTGTGTGTCTGTTGCAGGAGCCTGAGGAGAAAAGTGACCACCCTAAAAAATGCACCGACCCCTCGCCAACCCACTCATCACGCGCACTACAGCGAGACAAGCACCTACATTACCAGAGACAAACTGGGACAGTCTTCAGAGCTACCAGAGACAGACTATGATGCCTCCTACTGGGGTGAGACAGGGAATTGAAGTCATTTTTCCATGTTAAAGGGGATGTTCACCTTTGAGTTATTTGGGGTTAATCTCGATTTTATCTCGATATTTTCTGCTACAAACTGATCAAATCTGCTTGGGCTTTTCGCCCGAAAACTCTGAAAACTTCAGGGTATTGCATGAAACCCAGCGCACATCAAAAACTTCTCCCATTGACTTATATGCAACCTCAACAGGTCTGAGATGCCGGATTTTCTGATTCTGACTTTTCCATCCTTCGTGATTTTTGCATTTGGCGTTTAGTAAATAACCCCTTTAGTATAACGCAGAGAGTGATTTTGTGCTATTTGAAATTGTTTTTCATTATTTGTGGTTCTCCAGTTTTCAGTTTCAGCAATCTGGTTACTGGGGTCCAAATTATCCT
This sequence comes from Xenopus laevis, assembly GCF_017654675.1. Classification (NCBI taxonomy): domain Eukaryota; kingdom Metazoa; phylum Chordata; class Amphibia; order Anura; family Pipidae; genus Xenopus; species Xenopus laevis. Next base: position 118,386,797 of record NC_054377.1, on the reverse strand, counting down.
AGCAACCATGCATTGATTTGAATAAGAGACTGAAATATGAATAGGAGAGGCCTGAATAGAAATATGAGTAATAAAAAGTAGCAATAACAATACATTTGTAGCCTTACAGAGCGTTTGTTTTTATGTGGGGTCAATGACCCTCATTTGAAAGCTGGAAACGGCAAATAATTCAAAAACTATACAAAATAAATAATAAGGACCAGTTGAAGGCCATTCTATAACATACTAAAAGTTAACTTAAAGGTGAACCACCCCTTCAAGGTCTGCATTTACATTGTTGTTGTTGTTATTACTGTTTTCAACATTTGATACTCAATTTCGATTCCCTCACTCGTACCCTTTTATAGGAGATCCATATTCCCTGTGTTGTCTGGAGGTTATCAAGCAGCCGGTGACAGCTAGGAAGTGATATGTTGCACCTGGTTGCAAATGAGTGACAAGGCAGGTTCTTAGTGATCTTCCAGCTTGTAGGCAGGGCTGTCATCCTTTCTGCATTACAAGATTGTACAGACTGTATTCCCTGATCTTGCATGAATTGCATATAAAATATAAGTGCTCTTGGCTGGACTACCCAATGAGAGAGGTTCCTGTGCCAGAGTTACTATAATTTCTTTCTAACTGAAAGAAAAGGTGGCCATACACTGGCCGATAAAAGCTGCTGACAGACCGAATCGGCAGCTTATTGGCCCATGTATGGGGCCCCCCGACGGGCTTCCCCTATCGAGATCTGGCCAGATCTCGATCGGATGGGACTAAAAATCCTGTCGGATTGCGGGCGCATCTGTTTGTTGATGCGATCCGACCGCCCGTTACCATTTGTTAGGATCCGATCGTTGGGCCCTAGGGTCCACGAATGGATCAGCCCGATATTGCCCACCTCAAGGCATCGACATCGCCAAACGAGCGGATCTCTCCGTGTATGGCCACCTTAAGGTAATTAATTGAAAAGAAATACAAATGAAGACATACAGTATATATTAGAACTGGTATGCCTTTGATGTGGCTCTGTGCCACTTCCCTTAAGGACATCATACACAGAATACAATGGACATCCTAGAGTCTGTTTTAATAATGAAACAATCTCAATTTGTGGAATGAAATCTTTACTTTAGCACTTCAGAACAGAGAAATCATTCATCTCAGCAGAATGGAAAACATGTGAACCGGCAAATTATTGACTTGGGTTAATCTTTCACCATTTTTTAAAAAATCTGGCCTTTTTGAATGACTGCTAATGTGTATGTGAATTGAAATGGGTTTTGATATCATCACCAGGAGACAACTTAGTGAGCTCACGTGTTGGCTTGGAGAGGTCATACCAGAGCAAAAACAGTGTCAAGGAAACACAACCCTCTTACGACAAGTCTACGTCATCTTCTGGCTATTCCTCTGAGGAAGATAATACAGGTTTGGCGTTCCTCCTCCTAAGAGTTTTTATATGTGGCTGATACTGTATATACATTTTGCTTTGACGTCCTGTCCATATATTTTACAAATAGGACAATATACAAATATATAGAGGCTGCAATAAAATTACCTTGCACTGATGCACATGTTGCAACTATATATATATATATATATATATATATATATATATATATATATATATATATATATATATATATATATATATATATATATGAGGCAGCGGTGGAAGACGCAGATGGGCAGATGTACTTTACAGGCTCCAAATGCAGGGCTCCACCTGCACATTGCTCCATTGTGCAGTGGAATTTTGAACCTGAAAAGCTTGGCTCAAATATATATGACCACATCCCTCCTGCAACATGCCTTTTTGACTAGGGGTGATATAGTATGCAATGCTCCCAGTGCGTAATTCTGTGCCTGAATTATAAGATGCTAACTTTGCCGCAGGTTTCACAGGGTGTAATTAGACTAGAATTCCTGAGGGATTTTAGAGAATGGGGAACTTTGAGCATTTATTTGTGAGATCTCTGTTACTCAGTGGTAGTAATGTGTGTGTGGTCTATGTATAATTTATATATAATATAGGCATTGGAAAAGGGATGTAACTGCAGATCTGCACCATGTGAAGGAAAGCAACGGATGTGCCATTGCAGTGGTCTTTTGTTTTACGTAGATATATGTACTCTCTCTTACTTTCACTCCCACATTAAACTGTTGTGTTGTTTGCAGGCCGGCCTGGGTCCTGTGAAGATGGTACACGTGTTTCCCGCTGGAAAAGCATGGCCAAGAGTGTTGCAAAGCTGCCTGTGCTCCTGTTCTACTTCCCAGGTACGCCATATAAGAAGAGGCAATCTAATACTCTCCCCAGGAAACAGAATTTATCCCTAAATATTTAATATGAGCATACAAGTTTATTTATAATGGTTTGGTTTTATTCTGGGTGTAATGGCTGTAGTTTAGCAACAGTTGACGATATACCTTATTTATGTCAATTGCTGTTTAACCTTGGGAGCTAAGCGTCGCCCTGAGATTATGAAAACATATCAAAACAACAGTTGTTGCAGTCCGTTGGTATTATTACACACCAAACAGTATTATAAAAAAAAAGGCAGTGGAGTGCAAACCACATGATTCATTTGTAGTATTTTCAAAATAATTACCTGTATTCTTGTGCTTATACTGGGCTTTCTGCATAGCAGCTCTCCCTCAAAACTGCTGTACTGCTCCAGGGGTTAATTGAATATCCAGACATATATATCTATCTGCATACTGCTATCTCTGCCCCTTTGGCTGTGACAGTGGCTGCTTCCCTCCAGCTCAGTACAGCTAGTAATGGGGTTGTTCACTTTTAAGTCAACTTTTAATATATAATAGAATTGCTAATTCTAAGCAACTTTTCATTATTTATTTTTTATATAGTTTTTTAATTTTTTTGCCCTTTTCTTCTGACTCTTTCCATCTTTCAAATGGAGGTCACTGACCCCATGTAGAAACAAATGCACTGTAAGGCTACAAATGTATAGTTATTGCTAATTTTTATTACCTATCTTTCTATTCAGGCCCTCTCTTATTCATATTCCAGTCTTTTATTCAAATCAGTGCATGGTTGCTTTGGGTTAGGTGGACCCTAGCAACCGGATTGCTGAAATTGCAAACTGGAGAACTGCTGAATAAAAAGCAAAATAACTAAAAAACAAACAAAAATAATTGTCTCACAACTTCACTCTCTATATCATACTAAAAGTTTATTTAAAGGTGAACAACCCCTTTAAAAGGCTCCCGTGAGTATCATGTGTTCAGCATTGATCCAGTGTTTGGTCCGATTGTTGTTTTGAAGTCAGGAAGGGACTTTTCAAAGTGTTTTGTTCACCTTACTCTGGATACAGTATTTACTAGCATTACATCTAAATCAACTGGACTTTCTGAGTTTGGATCAACCAGAAGCTTAATAGGAATTATATGTGTAAATGTTTGTACTTAAGGAACATTTTTTTTAGTTTATGTCCTTCATGAATATCCTCACATTTGTCTATGTTCCTCATAATTTATCTGTTTTCTGCCACTTTGTTGTCATCTTTCATTCACTCATTCTCTTTCTCTTCTTCATGGCACAGGGCACGTGTTTAGTCTCCTGTACTGGTGGCTTGGTACCACGTGGTACCGTCTTACCACCTCCGCTTCACTCCTTGATGTCTTTATCTTAACCAGGTCAGTGATCATGGCATAAATGTATAAATGCTTAACAGTAAAATGAACATATATATATATATATGTATATATATATATATATATATATATATATATATATATATATATATATATATGGAAAAATTCCTCTGCACTCAACCCATTATCAATATATTTAAGACAGAGACATTTTGTGCATACTGCTACTGAAAAATGCCTTACCCTTTAAACAAAACAGGGATTGTTTGTCCATATATTGCAATATATTTAAGCTGGCCAACTACGTCAAAGTCATCCCATATCTGGCCAGTCCTACGCTTAATTTTCATCTGATTCATTAAGAATTCTATTGCTTCATTATACATTTTACAAACTTACTTGCTGCTTTCAAAGTAAAACACCCAAACTTGGCTGCCCTTTTATTAGACACCAGTGGGATCACCTGACTATAGCTGGGAAGGGTGGGAGCTACTTCCCAGCTATAGTCAGGTGATCCCACTGGCCTTTTATGGCCTTAGATTTGTAATCTCTACTGGTGCAGGAATGAATGATGTATAATCTGATTATAATACACAAAAGACATGAATATCCTGTAAATTATATCCTTATAAATGGTGAGTTCTGATGTCATCAGTTATAAACGGTGAGTTCTGATGTCATTTCTGTCACATGACTCACTGAAATGTGTGTATTATAATAAATAAAGTACCCCCTGTTGCAAAATATGAGGATATTAGAAGTTACCTCGGAGTTCCATGACCTGTATAAAAACACTCGGCCTTCGGCCTCGTGTTTTTATATGGTCATAAAACTCCTCGGTAACTTATAATATCCTTATATTTTAGAAGAGGGTGTACTTTATTCACTATATCATCCTTATTCTGCTGAAGATATTTACACAGAAAGATAGTGTAGTATAAATAATTGATCTTGCAGCAATAAAGAATATGGAAAGGAAAAAATAGAAGAAGGGAAGAAGGGAAAATTTAGGGGAAATATGTGGGCTTTTATTCAGTTTGAATAATTTCTCTGGGGAGGGGCGAATTTTTGTTGGTTCTATATGGGGTGGGAATCATGTTCATAGGGGCACATTAAACATTCAGTGTTTTTCTCCTAGGAAGGGAGAGGCAAATGTCATTTGTTTTTGGAAGCCTAGATAAGCAGAATTTTTCCAGTGCTCTCTACTGTGTCTCAAACTAATTGTTACACATTGATACGGAGTGAAAGTTGTCACAAGAGTATGACAGGCTCGATCAAGTATCTGTTATAATTGTAAGAAGTTGGAGGGACAGGGAAGGAATATGAACAAAGTGTATCCTCAGTATCCTGATTCCTCCTGTATGTCCCTAATCAGGATTTACCTCTATTCTTAATTGGGTTAATAAATAATTTTTTCTCTTTTTAACCAAGTTTATTCAAAGTTAAGTTTCAACTTGGTTGAGCTCTTAAACTTACCACAAGAGGCTTTTTTTCCACCCCTGGTTACTTGTACGGCACTCTCCATTTATTTCTATGGGATTTTAAAAGACATATTTACCAAAGGATAAATACTCTTTTAAAAATCCCATTGAAATGAATGGAGAGTGGCAGAATTTCAATCTAGAGGACTGTGGCGAATTCTAACTTCACTCTATGATAAATATACCCCTATAGACTGAACAATCAAAGAGATTGTGTATTCCTCAAGAAATATGAAATTATGGCCAACCAGTATTCTGTACAATTACACAACCATCCAATTCTTGATGTACACAAAGAGTTCTTTCCATTGGCGTCTGTTGTACAAGCCTTCCACATTGGGTTTAGTAGGAGTGTGTTGCTGGGTATGTGTTCATGTGACAGATATCATATTTGATATCAAAAGAATCACAAAGTTATGAGGAATCACAATATTACATGTACTGTATATCACAACACCGGACACGGATAAGTAGCTATCACTATTATTATAAATCAGGACAGAGGTCAGTTTAGCTGACAAGTCGTAATTTTATGTCTTTTGATATTATTCCACAGTTTGGTTACCTGTAACATATATATGCGCTGCACACTTTTTTGAGATATTAAATATAAAATTTGTCTGAAGGTTTGCCTTGGGACTCTTACACACGGGTGGTTTTTCCTGAGCAGGAGTAGACGCACTCAATTATTGTGAAGGGGGCCGTACTCACACAGACGCATGTATGCACCAAACGCAGGTAAAATGCAACATGCTGTGTCCCACCTGCGTTTGTCGCTACATGCATCTGTGTGAGTACAGCCCCCTTCACAATAATTCAGAGCGTCTACTCCTGCGCTCCCCTGCGACTGAACGTAAGAAAGCCCAACGCAGGGGAGCACAGGAAAAAACGCCCATGTGTAAGAGCCCTTAAGCTGTTAGGTCATTGTGTATGTGTGTAACTACAGCTAACCTGTTTGTGAGTTTGTGCATAGCAACTAGTATTTGAATGCTAATTAACCACCATCTGTTAGCAGAAAGTATGTGTGCTTACAGTAGTTAACCTGTGTGTGCTAGTAGTTAACTGACTGGTGTAGAGCAGGGGTGCAGTGAGAGTGTACATGACACAGAAACACAGAAAATCCCTGCATAGACTTGCAGCGATACACAATGAATTATGTTGCAGAACTTAATATTTGTACTGAATATCTACAATATTCCACTACATTCATTGCTTGTGTTTTTCTTCCAAAGCATTGCCATTTCTATGCTGCTGCCACTGATGTATATTTTATTTTGATTTGATTTTTCAGTGAAGGAACTGTGAAAAAGATTGGCAGTTTCTGACAATTTTCTTTTGTTTTGCAATTTTAACTTTGCTGTGATTATGTCCTGGCCTGAATAGTAATGAGCCCTGCAGCATGTGGGTTTTACATGGTGTCTGTGGGAGTGAGGTTACAAATCCTGCTTTAAAATGAGCATACTGCTTGTATTCTGCTTGTATTCTGCTTGTATTCTGCTTCACTGAATGCAGGAGACAGTCCATGCAACATAAACCTGACCTGAATAGTAATGGGCCCTGCAGCATGTGGGTTTTATTATTGTGTTCCACAGGGATGAAGTTACAAATCCTGCTTTGAGACAAGCATACACTGCTTTCATTCTGTTGCATCGATACGCAGGTGGTCACATGGTAAAACCACACTACAGTGTTGCTAAATGCTCCACATTGCTTCACTTCCTGTGTTATTGTCAGTATTTCCTGTTATGTAAATAAAGAGGTATCTGTGTGGTTCTGTATAGAGTCAGTGTATAGAAAATCATTATTTTAAAAAGGCAGAATGAAAAAAAACTATTTCAGAGTCACGAGTGGACTTTCTTATACACAAAGGTCAGCTCTGTATAACCAAGGGCTGCTCTTGTACAGCATTATATAACTGCGATTTACTCTATATGTGAATCTAAAGGACACGCCAGTTCAGTGAAAATGAGTTTAGCAAAAGCATTAGCTCGTAAAGGGGTTTTTCACCTTTGAATTAACTTTTAGTATGATGCAGAGAGTGATATTCATTTTTTATTATTTGTGGTTTTTGAGTTATTTGGCTTTTTATTCAACAGTTCTGCAGTTTTCAAATTCAACAATCTGGTTGCTAGGGTGCAAATTAACTTAGCAACCATGCATTGATTTGAAAAAGAGACTATGAATAGAAGAGGCCTGACTAGAAAGATGAGTAATAAAAAGTAGCAATAACTATAACCTTAAGAAACATTTGTTTTTAGATGGGGTCAGTGACCCTCATTTAAAGCTGGAAACAGTCCAAAGGAGAATGCAAACAATTCAGAAACTATAAAAAAAATAAAAAATAAAGGACAGTTTAAAATGTGCTTAGGATTAGCTATTCTATGACATACTAAAAGCCAAAGGGGAACTCCAGCTTCCAAACCAAAATTTGATAGAGGCCCACATAACACAGAAACCCCTAATATACCCATCACAGTTACCTGTTTCTTCAAAAATTATGAATAAATGCCATTTTCTATGCTGAAATCCAGCTGTTTAACAGTTCTTCTCTTTCTGCATCATTTGAAATCCTGGCAGGGAAAGAGGGACTAAGTACTGATGTTACAAATTGTAACAACTTCTCCACAGTTTACAGACAACATGCAGGAACTACATAATCCACAATGCATTGCTCTGTGATGTTCCTTTCCTTATTGAAATCACGTGTGCAGGGAATTGTGGGATTTGGAGGATGCAGGCTGAGGACAGATGGCTGTTGATACAAAGTAACAGTAGTCAGCCAGCTCAGCAAAGTAGTCAGACGGGTCAGCAGGAGAGCAGGGGGCTAGGCTTAGGGAACTGTCAGAAACCATTAAAAATCATGAAAAGTCTGCATATTTTTTATTTGATGTATATTGCAAAGTTGCTTGAAATTATAATTACTTTTCTAAAAACTTAAGTTATGTTTTTGTGGAGTTCCCCTTTAACTTAAAGGTGATGCACCCCTTTAATTATGCCAGCAACAGCTAACACAGATCACAAGAGTGAGAGAAGAATTTGAAACTCTAGTCTTTGAATACCGGTTATGTTGCTGTTCAGGGGCTGATTCACTAAAATAGGTGCTAAATTGCACCAGTGATTGTACTAAATCAGCAATTCGTTTAATCAGACTGATAAATGTTATAAAATGAAAGCAGAATCCTTACTGCTCTTAGTAAATCAGCCCCTTGAAATGTGACATTCTTCCTTCCCTCCCCAATTTAATGCACCCTATTCACTATTCCTGGACATACATTGGTTACCATGGCTAGGGAACAGCTTTTGTTAAAAGCCACTTTCAGCATTTTGCATCAGAGACTACTGGGAACTGTTCAGTAAATGCCCAACACTACAAATGTCACTAGATAAGAAGCTTGTTATGATCTCATATACAGTGGAAAATACATTTTACACTCCCTGATTTGAAGTTTTCCTGCACTTTACACTGGTTTTATGTGGTCCCACCAATAGTTCCCTGATTTTACATTTTCCCAGATTTTACACCATTTTTCTAGCCCCCTGAAAAAATGTAAAATGGTGGTTCTACTGTATATAATGGTTTCTCAAATATGTGACACAGACTGTGGGTAGTAATGCTACTATGTTTATACAAATAAAAACAAAACAATCTTACATGAGACCAGTGGAGTTTTTTGGTTGCTCCACAAGTGGCACCCGCTGGGGATTAATTTACATTATCTGTGTATCTACAGGCATTATAGTGTCCTCAAGAAAGCCATGGCTATCCTGCTCCTTCTGCTCTTATTAGCTCTGGTTTGCACAGGTAAGTGCCATAGACAAATGGTCTACATCTGCACCTGTTCTACATGTATTTTTGTCATTGATACTATTAGGCAGATCACTGGGAGAAATTAAAAAAAGGTAGAAATTTTACTATGAGGTACATACAGAGAGTATTTACCAGGAGGGTGATAGACACTGGCCTGTTTGTTTTTCCTTGAACTCTGGTGCATTGGCACATTCTATGAGCCTCAGGCTTAAATAAATACACCAACATATAAAAGGGAGGGCATAATAAAAATAGCCAGGATCTTTAGTTGTGTGCTTACAAGCTGCTGTAATATCCAGCTTCTGTCATTTCCAAAATACCTTGGTTGTAGGGGCTCTTGGGAGCTGTAGTTTTACAACTCTTGGGTGCAGATTTACATATGGTCGAATATCGAGGGTTAATTAACCCTCGATATTCGACTGCTGAATGTAAATCCTTCGACTTCGAATATCAAAGTCGAAGGATTTACCGCAAATAGTTTGATCGAACGAAACGATTAATCCATCGATCGAACGATTTTTCTTCAACCTAAAAATTGTTAGAAAGCCTATGGCGACCTTCCCCATAGGCTAACATTGCACCTCGGTAGGTTTTAGGTGGCGAAGTAGGGGTCAAAGTTTTTTTTAAAGAGACAGTACTTTGATTATGGAATGGTCGAATATTCGAATAACGATTTTTAGTTCAAATCGTTCCATTGGAAGTTGTAGTCAAAGGTTGAAGTAGCCAATTCGATGGTTGAAGTAGCCAAAAAAAACATTCGAAATTCAAAGTTTTTTTTTATTCTATTCCTTCACTCGAACTAAGTAAATGGGCCCCTTGGAGTGTATTTATTTAAAGGTACCTGAGATGTATAAATCCCATCAGGCGTGGGAATTCTGCTGATTTAAACATACACGTGATTACATTGACTGGCTATAGCTGCACTGACTTATAACGGACTATGCCTGCACTTATAGTGGTTGTTCACCTTTAAATTAACTTTTAGTATGATGTAGAGAGTGATAGTCTGAGACAATTTGCAGTTGGTTTTCATTAGTTGTGGTTTTTGAGTTATTTAGCTCTCCAGTGTACAGTTTTAGTAATCTGTTTGCTAGGGTCCAAATTACCCTAGCAATTATGCATTGATTTGAACAAGAGACTGGAATAGGAGAGGGCCTGAATAGAAAGGTGTGTAATTAAGAGTAGCAATAACAATAAATGTGTAGCCTTACAGAGCATTTGTTTTTAGATGGGGTCAGTGACCCCCATTTGAAAGCTGGAAAGAGTCGGAAGAAGAAGGAAAATAATTTAAAAAAAAACTATAAAGAAGAAAAACATAAAGGCCAATTGGAAGGTTGCTTAGAATTAGCCATTGTATAACATACTAAAAGTTAACTTAAAGGTGAACCACTCCATTAATTATGATTGGCTGTGTCTGAGCTGATTAAAAACTGGCGATGCCAGCACTGAATTATCATACTGTAGATCAGTGATCCCCAACCAGTAGCTCGTGAGCAACATGTTGCTCTCCAACCTCTTGGATGTTGCTCCCAGTAGCCTCAAAGTAGGTGATTATTTTTGAATTCCAGGCTTGGAAGCAAGGTTTGGTTGTGTAAAAACCAGGTGTACTGCCAAACAGAGCCTCAATGTAGGTTGACAATCCACATAGGGGCTACTATATGGCCAATCACAGCCTTTATTTGGCACCCCAAGAACATTTTTCATGCTTGTGTTGCTCCCCAACTCCTTTTACTTCTGAATGTTGCTCACGGATTCAAAAGGTTGGGGATCCCTGCTGTAGATTGTAACTTCACAAGCACAGTATTTTGTATTTGCATTTTCATGTATAGATCACTGGTATATATAGTTTATGAGAGTGTGTGGAGGGGTGGGTGTGAGGATATATATGGGCACTGGGTTTCATTTGGAGGGGTTGAACTTGATGGACTTAGCTCTTTTTTCAACGCAACTTGACTATGTAACTATGCAAGTTTGTGGTCTTGCAGTACCAGGACAAGCAAACAAAAGACCCAGAATGGAAAGGGTCAAAAATGTAGCTCCCTGTTTTTCAGTTTAAATGGGTGGATGAGGAGGGCTTTCCTATGACTAACACCTGCTATTTATTGTCTGACTCTGTACTGTTTTACAGTATATGTGAGTAAGAGCTAGTAAGCTTATGTGAGTAGTATCAGCAGCACAGAAGAAATTTATAATGGGGAAGTCAGCTTGAATATAGGAATTCCTCCACATTTTCTCAGCAGAATATGTCACCCACTGTTTTGTCCATAATACTCATTTTAACCACTATCTTAATTTCTGTATTGTGTGTCCGTATTCTTTTTATGTTATCTCCCAGGATTATGGCATTACTATCCCTATGGGCTCAGCGGTTTGACTATCATCCCTACATCATTATTTTCTGCAAAGCACACACCCACAGAAGAGAGCTTCCCACTGAAACCAGAGCAAACAAGATCACAAGCACAATCTTTTTTTTCTGAGGTTTGTTAACAGCAAATGATCCTTTTATTGCACCTCTAACTAAAGCAGATAACACAACAGTCATATATTAAATACAGGACACATTTTTCACACTGGGTAACTTTGTACCTGGGCGGTAACCCATGACATAAAAGAGAGAGTGGTTTGATCAGTGCACATTCCCTGGTCCTGTTCCACTAGTAATTTAGTATCTGTGTAAGTGCCTATTCAAAACAGTGGGGTTAAGTTACACAGTTATGATCATAAAATTGACTAAAGCAACCATGCAACGTCAACCAAAGATAACCAATCAAATTTTTGTTTTCATTGTTCTAACAACATTTGGCTAAAAATAGCAGGTCACAGATTGACTGGTTGCTACGGGTATCTGTCTAGGTATTGCCCAGTGTTGATAATAGGGATGCTCCGAATTCACTATTTTGGATTAGGCCGAACCCCTGAATCCTTTGCAAAAGATTAGGCCTAATACCGAACCAAATCCTAATTTGCATATGCAAATAAGGAGTGGGAAGGGGCAAACATTTTTTACTTCCTTGTTTCGTGACAAAAAGTCACACGATCTTCCTCCTGCCACTAATTTGCATATGCAAATTCGGATTCGGTTCGGCTGGGCAGAGGGATTCGGCCGAATCCTGCTGAAAAAGGCCGAATCCTGAACCGAATCCTGGATTCAGTGTACCCTAGTTAATAAATGACCCCCTTTCTATCTCACGGTCACTCATGCAATATAGAGAATGTTTATAAGATGTTTCTTTCAGATGGTCAGATTTATATTAACTGGATGAGTCCTGGCCTGGTGTGCTGTTTCCATGCGCTGGCAGACTTCATTGTTGAAAAAAGCTTCTCAAGGATGAGCAAGTGTATTAAGCAATAATTCTGCCTTTGTTCTGAATCTACTTGTAAAATGTTTTGCACTCATGGGATGGTTGACTTTTTTGCATTCCCTTACCGACAGGGGTATCAGATACACCTATGCATCATTAGTCCCAATGCTGGTTATTCATGATTGCCTTTAATTATGTGAGATTTCTTTCTACCATAGAAAATAGTACTTGAGAGTACCTGGTCATTAAACTATGATAAAGTATATATACAGTGGGCTGCTCCAATGAAGAGAGTGTAGAAACTCGCATCAGGTAGTAGCACCCCACTAGTTATGCCTGGTAAATTTCAGTTGATTTTGAACCGGAAATTCAGCTCTTCTAGCACAGAGAACACAGTTGCACTCTCTGTGCTGGTGTCCTGGACCCCTCCACCAACATTGTGGATCTTCCCCCTCAACCCCCTCCGGTGCTAAAAGGTGAGCGCATGGGGGGGGGCAGCAGCAGAAAGTTGCCTCATTCAGCTAAGGGGCCAGGATTGCCCCAATATAAATTATTTCCTGCAGCCCTTACCTTAAAGCCGATGATGCCATGTGTCTGTGATTTTTGGCTTACATGGTAAATATATATATGTACAGTATAAAGGTTCTCCTAGCATATATATCCTCCTAACATATCCTGGAATTTCTATACGGAGAGGTTCCCACTTTCCACCAAAGTTCCAATAGAAGAAAGCCCTTTTACAACAAAGACAAAAACAAGGGGTACTTGGTACCACTAGATACATACACTGTTCTCTTCAATCTATCATAGATTATAGCAATCAAATAGGAGACCTGTCAGGCCTCTGAAGCTAATGTGGACAACATCGCAATTATCCTTAGGCTGGTATGTGCCTTTATTGTATGTATTTTTTATTGTTTTGCAAAGCAGGCAGAGTTTATCTCTCGTATGGAGACACTGGAGAGAAAGTTCCACAGTCTGGAGAAAGGACTGACCTTGCTCCAACAACAGAACATAGCAAAACCCAGGGAAGCAGAGGTTCCAACAGACGCTGGTATTAGTCGGGAAGAAGTTGTGCAGATTTTTGCAGACCTGTCCAGTGATAGGGAAGCTGCATTGGTGGAGGGTATCTTGCAGCAAGGGGCCAAAAAGGCCAAGGTATGGAAAGATTAAAATACCCAGATTTTATTATGGCAATAGAAGATTTTTGTTAATGGAATCCAATTTTCTCCCAAATAATAGAATGACTTAAGGAACCTTAAAGAAGAGCAACAAGGAAACATTCAGGAGGTTGTACAGAAAATGCATAATATGTTCAAGGTAAGATGGGGCTTTGAATAGGAAAGTACTTGGTCGACTCACATGGATAGATGTTATGGAAATGGACACAAATGGATAAATAAATGCTGCTTTCAATTGCAATTACACTTATAAAACCACTGAAAAATAATTGTAAATGTATATTGGACTGTGCATTAGGGTTGTCATTAGTTTTTGTCATTGTGTGAAAATTGTTTTTAGTTGGAGTTTCTCTTTAAAGCTTGTGTATAAAAACACTACAGATGTTAAAAACAGAATTGATTTCACTTATAGTCAAATGCTGTTTTGAGAAGGCAGGTAAAGAGAAGCTACATACATCTGTGGGACAGATGAGCTCTAAGTGCTATTTCTTTGTTCTTGTAGGATGTGGAAGCAGATATTTTACAGCTCAAGACAGATATGAAAAGGTAAAGTCCTTCCTGTTTAATGTTTTAAAAGCTGAGGATCATTGAAATGAAAAGGAATAGATTCTGTCCATATGCAGGGAGCATAGATAATGGGAGTCCATGCATAGATCCAAGAGTCACTGGTACAGTAGCAGAGCACATGTCACACTGAGGCTCCATCTTTTATTCTTCATTACAGTTCAGCCACAGATGACTTGAACAAGAACCTCATGGAGGTAGAGGGAAAACTAAGTGGTGACCTTCTGGAAATAGAAGAACAACTGAAAGCCGTAAAAAAAACTCAAGGGGATTTGTCACAGAAAGTGGAAGCTTTCCCAAAGCAAATACAGGGTGTAAAAGATGGAGTAAGTTAATTAAAGTTCTTGTGCTGTACTATTGTTTCTGGCTTCTGATTTCCTCCATACTCACTTTTATTAACCACCTTTTGTTATTGGTTCCCTTCGACCCCAAGCTTTCTTCTTAGCTTGACCTACACCCAATCTATACTGAGCTCTTTCTTCTAGTCCTTGTTTGGCATACTTGTCTATGTTTGATCTGCTTTGTTTTCTAACCTTTGAGATTTCTGCCGAGATAGTGTCTTACTGAAGTGCCAGGAGCCCACCAAAAGAACTGAAAGCCCACTCTCCAAACGATTTTACTATTTCTATTCAGTTTCACTTTTTTGTTTCTTTATAATTGCTTCTCATTACACACTATTATCCATCCTTTAGTCTATTTCTCCTCCAGGCAAATGGTTGGGTGAGTAGGAGGGCCCACTGACACCTGGGCCAATCGGAGTTTTCCTGATATTCCAATGGACCAGTCTGGTACTGTGCCGAGACTCGTGTCATGAGCAAAATAGGTCACTCCTTTCCCAGAAAGCTCAATCTTTAGGCAAACTCTACCTTACTGGGTATATGATAGTACTTCAATAGTCTTGTATATTGAAACCCTAAAGTTGAATGTTTTTCTGATTAACAAAAATACTTAGCATCATTCTATGTGTGCTTACTTGATGATATCCAGTATTGGTTATGATTATGATTTCCCTTATCCTCTTTCCTTTTTGCAGGTAGAATTACTCTTTCCAAAATGGTTCCAAACTCAAATGGAAGCAGAGGATAAGAGAACTGGGCCTCTTTCTGATCTCTTTCTGCATCGGGATGAGCTCCAAAGACACTTGGTAGAGCTAGAGAGGAAGATTTTGGCTGGAATAGCAACAGAAAGGAATGCATGGGCAGCTCATGCTCACACCTCTGTAGACAGGGAGTTGCAGGCAGGAGGACTATCTGGGATAACCAGAGAGGTACAGTATTTTACCATAGTATTTTTTTTCCAGCTTAGTATATATACCTCATTTATACTACAGGTATGGGATCCATTATTTGAAAACCCATACCCATAGATGAAGTCCCGAAGCCCCCTCCGCTGATTTCCTTTTTATATTAATATAATAACAAAGTAATAGATGGCTACACGCCCAGAACGGTGACCATGAGAATGACCACGACAATGAAAATAACCATGTGCATGAGATACAAGAAGGAATTATTATATTGAAATAATAACAAAATAATAGATGGCTACACGCCCAGAACTGTGACCATGAGAATGGCCATGTTTATATGTTTAAGAGTTAATTAACTCAACTCCTGCTGTTCCCTTGTCTCCAACTAATGCTAATACATCCATATAACAACTAAGGAGCCATATTGGATACACTTGATCACACTCACATTCATACATGGCCTGCCATGTCACGTTTGTATCACAGATCCAAATTACAGAAAGATCTGTTATCTGGAAAACCCCAGGTCCCAAACATTCTGGATAATCCGTCCCATACCTGTTCTATTTTTTCTCTCTGCTTTTAAAAGTCAGTATACCTTTACCCTTGTTATCACTTGCCTTCTAATGTTTAGGAGGTCCATGACATTGTTAATCGTGCAATCCAAAGATACAGTGAGGACCGGATTGGGTTGGTGGATTATGCTCTGGAATCTTCAGGTTAGTTGTGTTTAAACCTGTCTATCAGTGTAGCCTAATGAAGTACCATCTGAAATTCACATTATTTTTGGATCTGCCGCAGGAGCCAGTGTCATAAACACAAGGTGTTCTGAAACATTTGAGACTAAGACAGCTCTTCTCAGTCTGTTTGGTGTCCCCCTCTGGTATCAGTCCCAGTCTCCACGAGTCATTCTTCAGGTAAAGGGCTGGTTTCCAATAAAGTTTGAAATTTTCCATATACATCCCCTTATCGCACATGTTGCTGGATTTCCCCATTAAAAAACATATAATGGGGGTTCTACCATATTAGGATAATCATGATTTTCTTTTCCAGCCTGATTTGAACCCAGGGAATTGCTGGGCTTTCCGAGGGTCTCAAGGTTACGCAGTTATTCGCCTGTCCAGCCGTATCCGCCCAACAGCAGTGACTATTGACCACATCCCTCGCTCCTTGTCACCTAAGGCGACCATTTCTAGTGCACCCAAGGACTTCTCTGTCTATGTGAGTTGTACATTATAGTTACTTGAAAACTTGTGTAATGCTAATATTAACAAGAGTGGTTTGACTAATATAACAAAACCACTCAATGATAACATTACATTGAATGCCTCTATCTCATAGAGCTGTTGTCAGACTGTATACTTTCAGCAGCTACTGTATATTAACCAAGTGTCCTCTTCCCCAATGAACCTGGTGAGAGCAGGCACCCAGTGTGCATATAAGAGCATACAGAAATGTTACATTAAAGGAACAGTAACACCAAAATATGAAATGGATTTAAAGTAATGAAAATATCATGCAGTGTTGCCCTGCACTGGTAAAACTGATGCGTTTGCTTCAGAAACACTACTATAGTTCATAATCAAGCTGCTATGTAGGGAAATTGATACAGAGTAGTGATGTGTGGGTCAGGCTTTTCCCAGAGCGGCACCCGCCCTCCCACCACCCGCACCCGCCCGAGCCCGACTTCCGGGTTTCCTTTAATAGACCAGCGCCGACCCATCCTGCCAATGACATAAAAACATAAAAGGGGCGGGCAAGAGACGCGTATCTATAAAAACTCAACCCGGAAGTCGAAAGCCGGCATTTGGAAGGTCACGGGCGGGGAGAGCAGTAAAGGAGCGTGCGAGGTCAGCCCAAACCTACCCGACCCGCGGGTATTGGGTCGGCCCGCACAGGGCTGATCCTATCAAATGTGGGGCCCAATTGGGACCATGTTGGCGGGGCCCCTAGACAAAGTGTTGCTGGCTACTTACACACCAAGTATTTAGGAAAATAAGGGCATACAGGCACAAAATAGAAAGGAAAGGGGCAGACAAGGTAAGAGAGTGAGAGGGATGAAATAGGGGCACATAATAGGGGCACACAGGGTAAGAGAGAGAGGGAGGAAATAGGAGAGTGGACTGGGCCAATTAGTTTGGGGCAGGCTGGGCCGATTCAGCTTGGGAGCAGGCTTGGTTGGATTGGGGGCAGGCAGGGCCTATCAAGGTTGGAGGAAAGCTGGGCCTATGAGAGTTGGGGGCAGGCTAGACCTATGGAGTTGGGGGATAGGCTGGCTTATCAGAGTTGGGGGTGGGGTGGGCTGGACCTATGGATTTGGGGATGGGCTGGACTCTCAAAGTTGGGGGCAGGCCAGGCAGCATCATGTGCTGAGGGATATATTATCTGTGGTGCGGGGCCCCCAGAGGTGCGGGGCCCTATTGGGCCCAATTGGTCCAATAGGCCTAAGGCCGGCCCTGGGCCCGCACATTACTAGTACAGAGTGTACAGAAATCAGTGTATTTTTCTGTCTGATCCCGTAATGCTGTTGTGTTGTTGCAAGAGTACACCAACTTAAAGTGGTGGTTTGTTTCATTTTTTCTTTTATAGTTTATGAATTATTATTAATGCCTTCTTCTTCTTACTCCTTCCAACTTTCAAATTGGGGTCACTGACCCCATCTAAAAACAAATGCTCTGTAAGGCTTCAAATGTATTGTTATTGCTACTTTTTATTACTCATCTTTCTATTCAGGCTTCTCCTATTCATATTCCAGTCTCTCATTCAAATCAATGCATGGTTGCTAGGGGAATTTGGACCCTAGTAACCAGATTGCTGAATTTGCAAACTGGAGAGCTGTTTAATAAAAAGCTAAATAACTCAAAAAACACAAATAATAAAAAAAAATGAAACCAGTTGCAAATTGTCTCTGAATATCACTCTCCTATTCATAATAATGAGTTAAATTAAAACAACACCTTTAATAGATTAAGAATATTAATGTTGTATCCGGCTGTTGCCATTTTAACCCTAGTCAGCTTCTAACACAGAAACCCTTATTTCCTAACAGTTGTGATGTAAATATACTTCATTCAGTATTCCAGTTCTCAATCTTTGGGGGATTTGGGTTTTTTATAGGTTGGAATATTAACTGTTAAGTGGTTGCTAGATGCCTACTTACCTTAGTACCCGGGGTTGGTTGAATGCCAGAAATAAACAGTAGAGGGTCTTAACAGAAATATAAGTGATATTCAAAACCGCTGTCCTCCAAGGGTTTATCTTAGACAGGAGGCATTTAAATGGCAATCCAGCAGAGGCGCAGGGAGGAACTCATGGGTGTGTGGGATTTAGATTCCAGCAGGACCCGCTATATTACTGCTTGAAAAAGTCTCCTGACATTCTAGTTGATTGCTATGTTTAGATCGATATAGCAGCAGCAGCAGCCAGCTGTCATAGTTATACAGTCTGAATCAGCAGCAGCTATCTAAAGTAACACTCTCTAGCTATGGCTCTATGATCATAGCAACCAAACTGACTCTGAGAGACAGATATGGAAATCAGACAGAAAGAACATATGATATGTATACAAAGGAAGGAATGAACCATTGGTTAATTGAATGAGAACATAGGCCTCATATCAAAGGTAGTATTCCTGGAGAGCCCCCCTGACCAAACCATGGCAATTTGTACCCCCCCTCCCATCTAACTTATTTCCTTAACCAGTTGATAAAACGCTGTGTAGTGTAGTTGAAAGGCGCCATGTTGTGCTGCTGAATCTTCCCTCAAGCAATTGCAGACACAGAACATGCAGAGTTATAGCCAAGTTCAAATCAGTATCACCTTTCACTTACAAGAGAATATTGAGCAGGGTGAGATGTTGTCCTTCAACCCAGCTGTGCTACTGCTTTTTATTAGTTGGTAAGGAAAGATTTAGGGACAAATTAGTGTGAAACAGGGGTGGGAGAGGTCTCTTCATGAATTCTACCTTTTATGTGATGCTTACTGTAAAGGTGTGTGATTGGTAACACTAAGAAGGTAACACTCTAGATAGTCTAGATCTTAAGGTAAACATGATGATGTGCTCTCCTTTTGCAGGCTTTAGAGGAAGAGTCACAGAAAGAAGGACTTCTGTTGGGAAATTTCACCTATAACCAGTATGGAGAACCAATACAGACCTTTTCCATACAGGTATCCATTTAATTTCTCCTACACATTCAAAGAAGGGTACATACAGAAAAGGATGCATGTTAGTCATGCCTAACCCACCGTCTCCCAACCCAAAAGCAACCTTCTCCCAACCATCCTCAATCCAAAACCAACCCTCCTTAATCCAAAACCAACCCTCTCCCAACCCTCCTCAATCCGAAACCAACCCTCTCCCAACCATCCTCAATCCAAAACCAACCCTCTCCCATCCCAAAGCCAAACTTCACCCAACCCAAAACCAACCCATCGCACATGCTGCCATTACTTATTGAGCCCATGGAAGGCAGATGACGTTGCAGTTGGAGTGGGGCTGTAGAAAAGGTAAACCCAGGGGTTTCGGGCCAGGCACACAGCATACTTACCGAACTGAAATAGTGTATTGGATTACATTAAGAATTTATAGCCAGGTAACCAGGGCCGCCATCAGAAACCGTAGGGCCCCATACGAAAAAATTTCCTAGGCCCCCTGGGCTGCGCCCTCCACACCCCACAGGTTCACCCCCCACCACACACTAAAAAAACATTGGTGGCTAAGGTTCCCACATGTTAATAAAAAAATATTGGTGGTCAGGGCCCCCCCATTGAAAAAAACATTTGTGGTCAGGGCCCCCCATTAAAAAAACATTTGTGGCTAGGACCCCACATGGGGAAAAACAATTGGTGGCCAGCCCCCCCCACACACACGTTATAAGAAAATTGGTGGCCAGGGCCCCCCTTAAACATCCATGTAAAAAACTTGCCCCCCCCCAGAAGTTTAAAAAAAAATTGGTGCCCAGGGCCCCACCACACAACAGGGACCACAAAGGGTTACCTTTAGGGGGGCCCTGCCATGTTACACTTACTTCATTAGTGTGGCCCACCTGCTGTCAGTGAGCTGCCAACTACAGAAGGGAGGAGGGGAGCACAGGTGGCTGCATCTTCTTCCAGTGACAACATTTTCTTCCCTTATTGGTCACAGAATTTCAAGTCCTGGTAAAGCTGCATGGTGATTGGATGAGCTGGAGGAGAAGTTCAAACCTCAACTATCCAATCCCTGAGCAGCTCAACCAGGACTTAAACTCAGTGACCAATAAGGGGAAGAAATGGACAGAAGATACCTCCCCTTGTCCTCCCTCCCTGCCTTCCCGAAGTCGGCAGCTCTCAGAAAGCAGGGGGGCCCGGACAATCAAGAAAGTGCGGTGTGGCCGGGCCCCCCTTACCCTCGGGGCCCCCTACAACTCTCCCCCCTGTCCCCCCCTGATGGCTGCCCTGCAGGTAACACTTTCATACTCCATACTAGGAAAGACCTCTTCTGGCCACTGTCCCAGCAGTGTTTTAGGTCTATAAATATAACCATTATTTTTTTCTTTCCAAGAGAGGAGACATATCCACGTATCAGCTGGTGGAACTGAGGATTCAGAGCAACTGGGGCCATCCGGAATACACCTGTATTTACCGTTTCCGTGTTCATGGGGAGACAGAGGAGTAGAGGATTGTTCAGTGCCAGCCTTCAACAGGACAACTGCAGCAACATGCAGGAGTTACACTCTGTGTATCACAGAGCCCCCACTCCCTGCCCATTATTACAGGCTTCTCCTATGTGGATCTAGTCTGAGTCCAGCCATATTCTCCAATATAGATTCCTGGGACCTATTGCCATGCTTCACCAGCTAAAAATCAGAAGGCTTTGTGCTTTAGCCTCTAATAAGCTTTGAATGCATCTTGAAATCTTACAAAACAAAGTTATTTTGCTACATAAAGCAAGTTAAGTAATAAGCAAAGTATTTCTAAGTAATTCCAAGGAATTGGATTGGAGACAAGCGTGTAACTATGTAGGAAACTTTTCTACTAGCCAGAGAGGAAGGTGTCCCATACAAACATGTCCATAGGAAAATGTTATGCCACTGAGAATAATTATTTAATAATATAACAATGTAATGTGCAGGGACAGTGTTTGTAATGGAATGTTTCTCCTAATCACTTCCACCCTATGTTATCAGTGCTGCCCGCTATGCATAGAATGGACAGGCCTGAATGAACATTTAATGCTTGTAATTGCAGCCAATGGCTATTGATGTCTCGTTGCTTTCATTCTCCAGTTTACCAGATACAGTTGGCGGCAGAACTGGTTTTAGAGTAGTAAAAAGAGACCAGGTGCTGTGGCCCCCAGCATAAAAGGAATTATATTTGGAACAATTCTTAGATATTTTTAGTATATATGTCAGGTACAGGCAAAGTGCAGTCCTCCAGCTGTTCTTGTACTTCAGTTAAACAGAAGTCCAGCTGGAGGGTTGCAGGCTGCATATACCTGATGTATATCCTCCTCCCAGATATGGGCCCCAGGCTTCTCTCGCTCTAGTCTGGTAGAAGTATAAAAGAATCTCCGTTAATAAGAAATAACAAGTCACATGACTAAATTAGTTTTAGGAAGATGTGTTTCAAACGCTGTGGTCTGGTTGTACTGGTATATATATATATATTTGTTGTTGTTTCTTAATTTGCACTTAACTGCCTGAGTTTATGCACTGATAATTTAATGCAATGGACTGACCTCCCCCCAGGCAGTATTACATGTTGTCACAGTATTAAATACCCAGCCAAGCTGAAGTTCCGTACATGAAGTTCTAATTGGGTGTTCCACACTGGCATCATAAAAATAGAAAATAGGCAATAGCACTGGATAGTGATCACTGCAGCTACATCCAGACTAATGAATCCAACTCATGCTCAACTTCCATCCACAGCACTTTTCAGCAGCTGGAGGGCCGTAGGGTGGATGCCCATGGAATTCTGTTTTTAGAAGCAAATAGGTGTGTTCTTTTGTGTTTTCAACAAGGATGTAATTGTAATGCCTGTGTATGTCATTAGGAAATTATATTCAGTTTCACATCTGCAGCAATTTCAAGGGCCAGGTGAAGGACAGTCTAGAGAGGGCATTTTCCCTGGACCCCCAGCACCACAAGGACAGCAATCATGTTTTAGGCTAATGCCAAAATGATATATATACTGTATATATGTGTGTGTATGTGCAGTATTCGTGCTTTGTATTTAAATACCACACAAGAGTATTCGTTACCAGCTTGTACAGATTATTACTAGAGCCTCTTTCTGGTGTATGGGTTAGTGCCACGCAGTGGACTTCTACCATCAGATCTTGATATTTAGGTGCAGCTTATTCTGGCGAGGAGTAATCTACTCCATGATATTTGATAAGAAATAGTAGTTAGTGTTTGCTGACGGGACTGTTAGTTATGTGTGCAAGTGTCCTTCCATACACAGGATATTTCAGCTGGAAAAAAGGACTTCAGCCTACAGAATTGATTATAGGATATCTACAATCCCACCCGCACTTTCTGTTGTAAATGAAACAGGGGCCCAAGGCTGCACAAATGGCAATGGCAACCCGCTATGTCTTTTTGGCTTTTTAGCAGGCAAGGCTGGGAACTATAACCCAGAGCCAACAACAGAATGACTGCTAAGAATTGGTTATAACTGGCAAATAAAATAGGGAGAGCTGAATTGTTCTAATGCTCCCATATAGAGATCATCCTACTGTATTTACCAATGTGTGGCACTGCAGTGGTTATAGGGCCTTTCTACAGGGACACCCATAATTGTGGCAAGGCCGGCTTCTCTTCCTTCTTGCAGGGCTTGAGTTCTAGAAATGTATTGTAAATGATAAATAAAATGTTTCAATTCTCAGATGCATTCTGTTCCCTTGTAATTTTATTGGAATGACTGTGTGTGAAATGGTCTTTATTGAATTATTGTGTGTAATTAACACTGAAATGGATTTACTGTGCCCATGTCATTTTGATTTGTAAAAAAAGCTTTTGAAAGCTTTATTTTAGGGAAAACATAACCTCCTTTCCTGGCATGATCCATTCAGTTGGGATTGTATAGAAAAGGTGCATGAACATTATATGAACTTCCAGATATAAATATATATTACAGACATATCCGATTCCACAGATTGAATGGAAACCATGATTGTAGGTCTCTGCTTGCTGGAACCAATTTGGCACACCCCTTAGGCTCACAGAGTAACGGAACCACAGCCTCCCCTTGTTCCACTATGAAGTGATGGATTCTTACACTTTAGTTATAACTATATTTTATACAAAACAGTCCATAATCAAAGCAATGCCTCTGAGCAGCAACATCTTATTAGAGCGTTAGCCATGGGAAGAGTTAAAGGGGAAGTAAAGTCGAAAATAGAAAAAGGCTAGAAATGCTGTATTTTGTATACTAAACATGAACTTACTGCACCACAAGCCTTGTCAAACAAATGATTTATGCTTTCACAGTTGGCCACAGGGGGTCTCTATCTTGTACGTTTGTTAAATATATTTGCAAGACCAAGACTGTGCACATGCTCAGTGTGGTCTGGGCTGCTTAGGATTCGTCATAAATTATCAAAACAGCACAAGTCAAATAATATCTGCCAGATGCCGATACAGCAAGACTGATTAATAATCAGAATAGGCAGACTGCACTGGGTCCTGTGTTGTCATGTAATCTAATGTGGATTTTATAGTTTTTGTATTGTTAAATACAAAGTTTCTCCAACTCTGCAGAACCAGTGGCTGCAGCAAAATAATCCTCCAAATAGAATCCCAGTTTATCTGTTTAAATCTGGCTCCATGATCTTTGTCCCTGCAGCTGGAAACATTAAAGGGGATGTAAAGGCAAAAATAAAATCCAATCCAACAGTCGCCGACTGCTCTACAGCCAAACAAACAAAGCTGCTGGAGTTCCGCATGGCTGGGAAGTAAGGTGGGGGCTCCCCCTGCTGTTCATAAGTATGATTGTTTCCTGTTACTTACACATGGCAGTGGGCACTGTAGGGTTAATCCCTCCTGTCGCAGACGGAACAGGAACTTCCTAATGAATAAGTTAACCTCCCTTCCCCCGCGCCACCATCTTTTTTCTTCCTGCACTCCCCCAACAAGTGCCAGCGTGGTAAACATCTCCTGCGCTGAAGCTCCAGGACCGAGCCTTTGTGCTTGTGTGCGTTTCTGGGGGGACTGGCGAGTCCTTGGCCATCCGTTGCCGATCAGTGTAGTAAGTCGCAATGCCGGTTATCGGCGCATGCGCAATAAACCGCTGAATGACCGCAACCTGCAGAAAGGTAATGCGCAGGCGCGAAAAATTCAAAAGCAAACGCGCCAAAAGGATTAGACGCTGCTGTATGTGTAATAGAAATACTGCGTCTCTATCTCCCCCTACCAGGACATTGTGAAGCTGCCAAGCAGTCGGATTGTGCCACAAGTGATATTAGGTGTACTAACTGTAAGTAGACACCCTTATACTTACGCATTAGCCTCATGACGGACAGGATAAGGTTAAGCACCAGTACAATTATTGTTTCAACAGGGGACTGGTGTGATGAGTTCTAGACGCTCATATTCAGGCTCAAGGGGGTGAGTGTATTTGGTTTGTTAAAAAAATCACAAATACTAAAGAGATGTGCTAGATTCTTAATAAAACTATCCTTTCTACAGAAGTTCTCCAATCAGGGAAGATCAAAGGAGGAAATCCAGTAGAAATGAATGCTCCTCATGTGGACATGCAGCATTGCCAGACAAAAGATTATGCAAAAAGTGCCTGGAAGAGGCTGCGGGGGTCAACTCCAAACAGTTCTCAGACCTAATGGAGTGGATGAAAGATTCATTTAACAATTCCATGTCCAATATGGTTTCACAAGTCACGGACAAAGTCTTAAGTAACCTTAATGCAGAACAACATAGCATAAATGAAAGCATCAGACCTAGAGAAACAATCTCCCCAGTATCTGAAGGTGAAATTTCGGAGTCAGACTCAGAAGAGGAATCAGACATATCACCAGAGATGGTGGAGCCCCTAATCAAAGCAATTAGAAAGACACTAGACCTAAGAGATGAATCTATAACTAATAAAGGTGACAAAATGTTTAAATCATCAGCGAAGAAAAACCATTTATTTCCTCTGCACGAGGTTATTAAGAAAACAATGGAAACGGAGTGGGAAACACCTAAGAAAATTACCTTTTCCAAAAAATTTAAGAAAATGTTTCCTTTCTCGGAGGAAGACGCGAAAACATGGGATAACATACCCAAAGTAGACGCATCCATTACCAGAGTGGCCAGAAGAACCACATTACCTGTAGATGAGGGAGTATCCCTCAAAGACACAATGGAACGAAGGCAAGACGCCACCTTAAAGAAATTATACCTCTTGACGGGGGCTATTTGCAAGGCTGAGGTAGCTAATACTACAACAACCAGAGCCAATAAAATCTGGATAAATGAGCTGGAAATGCCATCAAGACAGGGACAGAAAGATCCAAACTTCTGGAAATGCTCCATGATATCAAAATAGGCAATGATTATTCTGCGGAAGCCTCACTCAGTAATGTCAAATTGGCAGCCAGATCAATGGGTCTCGCGGTGGCAGCAAGAAGATCCCTCTGGCTGAGGCATTGGAACGCAGATTCCCAATCAAAGCACAACTTGTGCTCTTTACCGTTCAAGGGAGACTTATTGTTTGGAACCAGTTTGGATCAAATCATCTCTAAAGCCTCAGCTGGAAAATCTGCATTCCTACCTCAAGAAAGAAGAGATAAAAGGTTCAACTACAAAAATCAGCGATGCAAGGCAATATAGACCAGGAAAGTACAACCCTAAGCAATGGAAATCCAGAAGCCAAAATTTCCAATCACAGGGTTACAAAAGAGAGCCCAAAACAGACAAAAAAGCATGAAGGTGCGAGAGTCCAGCTGTTTTATCTAGGAGGAAGATTGAACAGTTTCAAGACAGTTTGGGCTCAAAACATAAGAGACAAATGGGCGGTGGAGGTCATATCAAAAGGATATCAAATGGAATTTGTAAGAAAAACAACGAGATTGCAGACAAATTAAGCAGATCTCCCCCAATGGAAGGAGAATGGGAACTAAACAACCAAGTTTTCAGAACAATTTGGAAGAAATGGGGTCCTTTCAAGATGGACTTGATGGCGTCCAGGTTCAACAAGAAAATGCAAACATTTTGCTCTTGGAAACAAGATCCAGAGGCCACCTTGACGGATGCTCTCTCAATAACCTGGAACTGGGGACCGTTGTACATATTCCCTCCAATAGTACTGATCCCGAAAGTTATCAGGAAAATACTGGAAGATCAAGCCAATGTAATCCTGATTGCTCCCTGGTGGCCAAGACGAGTGTGGTTCCCTCAACTTCTCAGACTGGCCAAAGGGAATTTCTGGAAACTGCCAGGAAGAAAGGATCTCCTCACTCAGCAGACACGGGTTCATCCCTATCCAGAAAAACTCGCTCTAACGGCTTGGCGTTTGAAAGTGAGAAACTGAGATCCCTAGGCCTTTCAGAAGGCTCAATCACCGCCTTGCTAGCGGCCAAAAAACACTCTACAACTGAAAAATATTACAAGACCTGGGAAAAATTCTCAGAATGGTGTTCCACCAGGAATACACTCCCCACACAGAACTCCGAATTACAAATAGTGGAATTCTTACAAAGTGGAGTGGAATTAAAATTGAGCAATTCGACCTTCAAAGGCCAGATTATGGCCATTTCGCATTTCTCAGGCATAAACTGGAGTTCCAGACCACTAATCAAAAGGTTTGTTCAAGCCCTAAAAAGAACGAGACCCTTATCTAAAACCAAAGTTCCCCCATGGGATTTAAGTCTGGTCCTGAAAGCTCTAACAGAGACTCCTTTCGAACCTCTGGACAAGGTACCTCTTAAAATGGTTAACATTAAGCTGGCGTTTCTTCTTGCCATAACATCTGCCAGAAGAGTGAGTGAAATTCACGCTATATCAGCAGAACCAGACAAAATCACTTTTTATAATGATAAAGTGATATTAAGAACTTTGGATGAATTTACACCAAAAGTGGTGTCAAAGTTTCACATGTCTCAAGACATTATACTACCTACCTTTTTTGAGAACCCTAGTTCCTTGGAAGAGGAGAAGTGGCATTCTCTAGATATTGTCAGATGCCTCAAAATCTACCTTGGAAGAACCAAGGAAATCAGGAAAACTAACTCGTTGCTAATCATTACTCAAGGTACAAGACTAGGTAATCAACCTACCAAAAAAACAATGTCTAACTGGATAAAGGAATGCATCAGAATGGCATATTCACACCAGTCCCACACAGTACCCTCTCAGCTTAAGGCACACTCAACCAGAGGTACAGCTGCATCCTGGGCACTCCGGGCCCAGGTAACTTCAGAAGACATCTGCAAAGCAGCAGTATGGAGTTCGTGGGACGCCTTTATCAAACACTACAAATTTGATATTTACTCAAAGAGTCTTTCTAATTTTGGCTCTGCAGTTCTTAACTGTGCTCTAAATAATTAAATTTTCTTTGGCATAACCCACCCATGTATTGTCTGCTTCTGTATGTCCCTACAGTGCCACTGCCATGTGTAAGTAACAGGAAAACAGAAAATCAATACATACTTACCGAGATTTTCGTTTCCTGTACTGGAACATGGCAGTGGGCAAAGCTTCCCAACCCTCGTTTTGGGGGAGTCAAGAAATCAAAAGATGACGGCGCGGGGGAAGGGAGGTTAATTTATTCATTAGGAAGTTCCTGTTCCGTCTGCGACAGGAGGGATTAACCCTACAGTGCCCACTGCCATGTTCCAGTACAGGAAACGAAAATCTCAGTAAGTATGTATTGATTTTCTGTTTTCTCTGCCCAGCAGTTAGCTAATAAAGTAAAAATGGGATTTTATTGTTTTGCCTTTACATGCCCTTTAAACAAGTCAAGATGCAGGGCTACTTTATGGTACCCGTGCACCATGGGAAAAGATCTTATTGATGGGTCTAACATCACCAATGTATAGCAGTACTACCATCAAGCAGGTGCACTTCAATATAAACAAGAGATCCTCTGCACCCACTATCAATATATAAATGACATTTTGTTCATGAAGCTCCCAAACATTTCCTCCCCTTTAAACAAAACAGGGATTGTTTGTCCTTATATATCAATATATTCATACTGGCCAACTTGAACATAAGACTGGCAAAACAAAACAGGCCAGTCTAATGTAGAGGACTGCAGAAGTTCTAGCAGATGAAAGGTCTGATGGAGGGCCCCGCCAATTGTCCTTATTGAACATTTATTAACTTTGCCCGGTAACAGAAGGTGTCCGTTAAAGGAAAACTATACCCCCAAAATGAACACTTAAGCAACAGATAGTTTATATCATATTAAGTGGCATATTAAAGAATCTTACCAAACTGGAATATATATTTAAGTAAATATTGCCCTTTTACATCTCTTGCCTTGAGCCACCATTTCCTGATGGTCTCTGTGCTGCCTCAGAGATCACCTGACCAGAAATACTTCAACTCTAACTGTAACAGGAAGAAGTGTGGAAGCAAAAGACACAACTCTGTCTGTTAATTGGCTCATATGACCATGTATGGTTTGTTGGTATATTTGTGAGTAGTGAATCCTACGATCCCAGGGGGCGGCCCTTATTTTTTAAAATGGCAATTTTCTATTTATGATTACCCAATGGCACATACTACTAGAAAAGTATATTATTATGAAAATGGTTTATTTACATGAAGCAGGGTTTTACATATGAGCTGTTTTATGCAATATCTTTTTATAGAGACCTACATTGTTTGGGGGGTATAGTTTTCCTTTAAGCCTTTTATATCAGATTTAACATAATGTGACACATAAGGATCAGTGAATGTCTTCGCTTAGCACAATATAGGCAATGTTTAAGAGGCGTGCTCAAGTTGCAGGAACCAAAAAGAAGAAACAAAAATTTAAACAGGGCTTAGTGTAAATAAAAGACGCTGACTGTAACAAATCCTTAGCCCAGGAGTGTAAAACCCCAGCTAGACACACTGAAGAGCAATTAAACTTCATGACTCGATAACTACAGTATGCTGATCTGGGTGTAAAAAGCTCATCTTGGGCCAACCAACGTAAGAGCACAAACTGCAAAATCTCACCCTCGCGGTTTTGTCTGATTGGCCCAGATCTGTAGCTAGGGGTAATACATAATGAAAACGGAACACACTCCTCACAGCTTGGGAACATAGACCGAGGGGGGGAGGGGCTGAGTAGGCAATGTAATACACTTGGGGGATGGTTGACTAACATATTGGCACCCCCAGTGTATTAGTTTTACGTTCCAAAACCCATTTTGGTGCAAAAACAAAACCAACTCATTTATATGTTTATGCTCCCCTTTATACTTCAATATCAGCTACTGGAATTTTAATTGATTTCCACATTGGTGACTAAGTCCAAACTGCTTTTTGGGATTCAGAGAAAGTATGTTTTCAGTATAGGGTTTGGTTTCTGGCTTTAATCAGTTGGCCATGCTTGTCTCAAACTTTTTTGGCTCCTCAAATTACCCAGCTTGCAGTGTGATTGGGTCCTCAGTTGGTAGGATGATAAAACACTCAGACCCGGTATTTGCTAGACCAGGTGGTCAAGAAGTCTAATAAAAATCAGACAATACAACCAACCAAAATCATGAAACCGTGCCTCTTGGTAGACATGTCTAATCAACAACCCCCAAAAGCACTTTTCTTGGGTCAGAGGTTGTGATATTTTTCATGGAGCCACTATTCAATACTTTTCAGTTTCTGAATTCTGCTTCACTACTCTTCAACAATTCAGATGTCTTTAACTGCCATATTTAACTGATCCTTTTTTTTTATTCTCAGACTTTCAACCGGTTTCCCACGTATCTAGGCAACCTGAGAGCCACACTTTTCCTACTCAGAATCTCTACAGTCTTCTGGATTGTGAAGCCGGCTGAAACTGGAGTATGGTACTTTAAGGGATTCTGTCATGATTTTTATGGTGTAGTTTTTATTTGTAAATTACACTGTTTACACTGCACTGATAATTCACTCTACCATATAAAATGTCATCCCTGAACCAAATGTATTTTTTAGTTGTAATATTGGTGTATAGGCAGCCATCTCAGTCATTTTGCCTGGTCATGTGCTTTCAGAATGAGCCAGGAATTACTTTCTGGCAGGCTGTTTCTCCTACTCAATGTAACTGAATGTGTCTCAGTGGGACCTGGATTTTACTATTGAGTGTTGTTCTTAAATCTACCCGGAAACAGTTTTCTTGTGTTATGGAGCTGCTATCTCGTTACCTTCCTATTGTTCTGTTAGGCTGCTGGGGGGGGGGGTGATATCTCTGCAACTTGCAGTAAAGCAGTAAAGAGTGACTGAAGTTTATCAGAGCACATGACTGGGGGCAGCTGGGAAACGGACAATATGTCTAGCTTTGCTCTTTTGAGAAAAGGATTTCAGTGCAGAATGCTGCTGGAGCAGCACTATTAACTGATGTGTTCTGAAAACAACCATTTCCATTAAAGTATCCCTTTATCTTGTCAGATATGACTGCTAATATCATTTAAGCATTTTCTAAAACTAGAACATTCGGTGAATAGGGTTTTTAGTAGATATCTAGGTGCTAGGGAAAGGAGGCTGGAAAATCCAGTTACATATACAGAGTTGCACACTTCCAGGCAGACCAACTGCTTAAAGGAACAATCACAAAAATTAAAGCTTAATATAAGCTTCATGTTGTGATGCCCATTATTCATAAACGAGTCCCAGTGTTTATTGGTTTAAACTGCTCTGTGCTCACTTTGAATAAACAATGTATTAGAGCTATAATATATTTGATTGCATTCAAAACACGAAAGATTGCAGAGAGGGATACAGAAGAGTAACTTTATTATATCTGAAATGTTTCTTAATTGTTATTTGATTAAATTTAGAAAGTTCCTTAATTCCACAGGATCAAGTGCATATAAAATTTAAATTTATGTGACAGTTCCCTTTAAACGATTTTAACGTAAAGTGAAACTAATACTATATGAACTTTAAGTATCTATTTTATCTCTGTGTCCTTTCTCTCTAAAACGGTTTCAGCAGAGAGGATTGAATATAAAAAAAACAAAAGCTCCTAGCATCATTGACTATATTTCAGTGACTATCATTTTGTTTTGAGAACATGACCACGGGAAAAAGTACTAACATTTGTCATTACACGTTTGGCAGTTTCCATCTTTTCGTAGGACACTTTCAGAAAGTTTGACATTGGTAAGAATAGAGTTGCCAGAGTATTAGGGTCAAGCCTTAAATATTATAGCAAGATAAAAGAAATGCTTTAATAATTACACAATGGTAAACACTGAAGTTTTTTTATTTTCCTAAAAAAATGTATTATCTACAAAACGGTGTCAGATGATACTCATGACAATTTAGAGAAATTGATTTTAAAGATGTTATAAACAATCCGCAAACTACTACGGTAACATTATTTTAAGGTCTGTCATTGGCAAACAAACAGTACACCTAAGAAAAATGTAAATATAACTCAAAACACAGAAGGCATAAGAACAATGAGATGAAGCGGCACAAACAACCTGCCGTGAAGCATAAATCTCACTAATGTGAACAAATGTATCAATGCTTGTTAAAAGAACCTACCTTTTTTTTGTCACAAAAGGACAACACAAATAAGTGTCTATTAGTAAGGGGCACAATGTGTTTGGGTGTGACTTTACACTATGCATGCCCCTCAGAAGAAAGGATGATTAATCACCCATCAGGGGGATTCTACATACAGGAAAAAGATTTTGTTGATGGGGAAATAAGGGAGGAATGATGCTAGACAATCTGGAATTTTACCTACCTGGAATAAGCAAAAGAAAAAAAAAAAAAAAAAAAAAGCAGTCACAGTAGGTTTTCAAACTTTCTGGCAAAACAAAACAGAAAATAAAAAAAAAAGAAATAACATCCTGCAAATACATCAAGTCATCTTAAGGTCACTGCCAGAACAAAGCACATAGAATCCTGAGCTCACTGGCTTTAAAGAACACAGCAGAGACTGGAGAATTCTAATTCCCAAATGCTGCCGTGAACAGGATAAATGGAAAACCAAATGCAACAAAACAAAGCTTATGGAGGGAAATGTATCTTACATATTCCATCAACTGGTAACACAGGCTAAAATTTAATTACTCATTTACGTGTGGGTGGAGGAGGTGGTGGTGGGGGAGGCGGATACTGATAACTGGCTGCCTGGTTCATATAGTTCAATAGGCCAGAAGAACTGGGGGGGGCAAACTGCTGGGACATCAGAGGCTGTGGTGCTTGACCATATGCTGATGTGCCATAACTATTAGCTACCCCTCCTGTGAAGGAACCCTGTCCATAGTTGTATTGGTTGGGTTGGAAATTGGAACCCTGGCCACCGTAGCTGTAATTTGGCCGGTTCTGATCTCGCCCGGTTGGATTGTTAGAAATACCACCATCGCGGTTATTGTTCCTCCCATCACGCCTGCCTCCATCTTTACCGCCCATTCTTCTGTTGCATTCTTCCTGGTACATCATATTCGGATTGTTATTTGTGCCAATGGTACGATATCTGGATCGGCCACCTAGAGATTAAGAACAGTTGATTACATATATGATTTAATGACAAGCATTTCTCTAGTACAACATGGAGAGTGGCTACATAGAGAAACAGGTTAAGAAGCACCCATACAGAGCACAGGTTCTGAGAGGGGTGGACATAGATGTGTCTTCTTTATTGAAAATTCCAACAAATGAATGGGTGACTAAAGGTGATCATACACAAATTGGCTGAGCATCCATAGTATGCAAGTCATTCTGATACCATACAAGCCACCTTTCAATGCTCTGTTGAAATCAAAGAGGCCAAACCACTGGAACTGCAAGTAGTGAAAACGGGCTATGGCTAGTTTACTTTATCTGCCAACATGGTTAAACAGAAAATTAAATCTTCAGAGTTGCTCACCTGCCAGCCAATAGGATCACAGGATTGTTAAACTCACGCCTGAACGGACGTACATTCACAAATAGTCCAACATTAAAGTCAAAATAGGCCAAACTGCTTTAAGCAGGCAATACATGCCCATAATTGTTGGACAGTCTCTGTTGCTTAATATAATTCCCTCAGCATGCAATATACTCTGTCCTTAGACAGGCTGGAGCTCTTTACTATAGGAATCCGAGCAGAATTTAAACTTTTGATTATTACCTGCCTCTGACCTTAGACAAGCCAGAGCTCTGTACTATCCTACTAACCAGCCATCCTTGTCTTTCTCTGCTACTCAAAGTGAAGGGTACCTTTTAATTAACTTTAGTAAGCAAAACATTTTTACATGTATCCAATGGTACAGATTCACATCCAACCATGACAATATACTGTACACAAACCTCAGGACAGTGACTTACCTCCACCACCACCACGGCCATGGTCCACCAGCTGCATTAGTTTAGGGTTGATGGTTTGATTTGCTTCTTCTAGAACTTTAACCAGTTCTCTGGCTTGTTTGAGGTTACCGGGTGTGAAGAATGTGTAAGCTGTGCCTTTGTTAGTACTACGGGCGGTACGGCCAATGCGATGTACGTAGTCCTCAGAGCTGTTTGGGTAGTCATAATTAATGACGAACTTGATATCCTCCACGTCTAAAAATCGAGTGGGAAATAGACGTGTAGGAAATACACACGTCAGGAAAAGTGACAAAGATTAAAATTAGTAAATGTATACAAATCTTGCCTCAAACTATTTCTGATTTCTACTACACTTCAGTTACTAAACATTTAAATGTCTAGGCAAACACCTTACCCTGCGATTGATGTGCTAAAATCCTAAACTTCCCTAATCTTGATTCTTATTTTACGTCTTCATTTAGAAATCAGAATACTGATAATTTCAGCTGGATCATGGCTTTATATGTGCGTAGGTGCATAATACTATTTACACGTCACAATTATTTTAGAAAACATTGGTGATGAAAAGATGACTGACAGTTGTTTTGTAAATTGTAACAGATGCCCTAACTGCACACATCAGATGTAGGAGTCAGTGATCGACACTGAACCAGATGAAATCTTAAAACTATAAACGAAAACCATTAAAGCATTATATACCAATTACCAGCCCTAAAAAACATAAATAAAATTAAACTTAGTGGGATTCTTCCTCAGGAGAGCTGGTGTCCGGACCGATGCACACTCCCTCTGTGAGGTAGGGAAACAGCAGTCGCCAATCCCGTCTTTATGGCTCATGGCGGTGTCACCGCCCTTCATCCTTGGATAAGGGGCCACCGGAGCAGGGAGCATGCATCAACGGTCCAGGCGCAGCAAGAGGTCCCAACACGTGCACTGGCTGAGCGAGATACTTCTGTGGGGGAGCCCTTCTCCCAAGTCCAAGTTTGTGAACCTGTCAGTGGGTGAAGAGAGACCCCCATCCTCCAACACTCACCATCTGCCATCAATACAGTTATTGCAATTTTTGAAAGGGGACTGGGCAAAGCTGATAATCAGGTTTTAACAAAAGGGAAGTGTGAACAAACGTCTGTTTCTTATTACAGAAAGGTCACTCACAAGAACTGCAGGTTTGGTTAATTTACAGTACAATATTAATTTAAAAAGTGAAAAAAAAGGGGGGGGGGAGAACAAAGCTGTATCCACCAGTATAGTCTCCCTATTTAGGAGGGAAGAGTAACTTTTAAACAAATCGGATGAACAAATTAGGTTTTTGCGCTCTCCGTTAGTTTAGCATGTTAAAGGGAATGGCCGGAAAAATGGTGCTCACTTGCTTAAGATCTCCATGACAGAATGGGAAGTCCCGCACACTGCCACATCCTGCATGCGCAGGGAGAAAGGAGGAACTAAAGTTTTAAAGAGTTTAGGAAGTAGCCACAAAAGGTCTGATGAAGGGCAGAAGGGCTATTCTTCTGCTTTGACAGCCAAAAGACTTCCCCACAGTTGCCCAGCAAATGGCATAGTGGGAAGTATCTGCGTGATCTCCCTTCTAGAAAGGTGGTCCGTCTATTCAATAAAGCTGGGCAAGAACATGACACTGAATCATCAGGCAAATGGGACGTAGAAGTAGCCAAATATCAGTGCTCAGGGTGGAATTACTGCATTGTGCACCACCAATTGGAGTGAGTAACTTAGGGGGCTCGGAGTTGCAGACCCAAAAATTGCCTCTTCAGTACAAGACCTTTGCGAGGGAGGAGTGTAAGAAGCCAGTGCCCTTTAGGGGGGCAGCTTCCAGCGTTCATCCCCCTGTTTTTTCGATGGGCCCCTGGCCCTGTACTGAGAGAGATCTGCAGCTTCTGTCAAAAACAAAACAAAAAAAATAAGTTTTAATATCAAATTTTTAATTAAAAATATGAAATTAAGTTGCCTACAGTGAAGACTCATGCTTAACTGGAACTTACCTGGCCGCTACCTAACAGCTAAAGAACAGGTAGCCATGCAATTCTTAAGAGCAACAAATAGCCAAAAGACATTTTAAGAGCACTAAAATTATTATCTACATTCAGAAGATAGTGTGCCTAAAAAAAATAAATAAAAAAAAAAAAGACCATTTCCTACAAGTGAACCACCTTTCCATTGGGGAGAAGGAGACCAATAAATTTGTGGCAAGTTTAAATAGGAGAATTGTGCATGATTATAGTGTGAACCCTCCAATTCACAGGCATAATGGCAAACTAAAGCCAAACAGTTTCACATCCTCCCACCACACAAACACAGATGAAGGAGGAACGGAGTAACAAGAAACAGACTGTGGTACTCTGCCTGCCTTGAGAAATGCATGGTATGCATAAGTGGATTTTGGGCATAAAGTAAAGGATATAGATCAGCACAAATATTTAGTTTTAAG
This sequence comes from Xenopus laevis, assembly GCF_017654675.1. Lineage (NCBI taxonomy): Eukaryota > Metazoa > Chordata > Amphibia > Anura > Pipidae > Xenopus > Xenopus laevis. The sequence continues at coordinate 118,350,738 of NC_054377.1, read as the reverse complement.
TATAAACAAGAAAAGATAAAAGCACCATACTAGGAAAAAAAGAAAATACAACCAATAAAATGAGTGATGTGTTACATACCAAAATGCACAAATAACTTAAATCCATTAATATCGAAACTCACCAGGATAGGGGTGGGAGGCCTGAACCATCAATATGGGGAGCAGAACATTCATGTATACTTTTAGTAGGAGGCACAAACCAGACAGGACAGATTTGTGCTTTGAAAAATCTGGTTAGTGCTTCCTATAAAAGGTACACAATATACTGTGTAGTTTTTATATATTTAACTTAGCATCAATTTACATGCAGTGTATATAATGAGGATATTCCAATAAACAGCAAACTGGAAAATACTGCTTAAATATATTAATGCTTAAATTATAAAGATGTGTGTGTGGGGGGGAATGAAGGGTAAAAATAAAAAACCCTGAAAATACAAACCTAGACCCCGCGAAGCAACATCTGTTGCAATAAGAATAGGTGCCTTCCCAGTACGAAACTCTGCAAAGAAAAAAATGAAATAATCAGTGACAGAAAACAAAATACAAGAACAAATATAACCGGTTTCCTTTCCTTTAAGAGAGCACATTTTCACATATCACTATTAAAAGTTAATATAATAATATAAGATTTATATATTTATAGCCAGCTAAGACAGAACAGTCCCATTTAATCTTGGTCCACTAATAAATCTGCAATCAATGCAAGTAAAAACCAATTACAATAGAACCCCCATTTTACATTTTCAAGGGACCAGAATAAAATCATGTAAAATCAGGGAAATGTATTATGCATAATACAGGTATATAGGTGGGACCACAAAAAACAAACAATGTAAAGTGAGGGGAAAATTTAAATCAGGGGATGTAAAATTGAGGCTTCACTGTAATAATTTGCAAATAAAAATTCTAAAAATCTGTACCATGATATCAATAATCAGATTTTGCCTAAAAGGAGCAGTAGACACCCATTTGCATCACTTTTCAACATAACTGCATCAACGGAGTTAGTTTAAAGGGTAGTTCTCGGTCGTCTTAGGGGGACACATGGACTCTGTGTTAAGCTCCACCCTCTAGGAGGCAGGACACTTAGAACTAAATTAGAGGGGGCATGTCCGGGCCTCCTGGTTAACCCCACACTGCCATAATCACTCAGTTTTTAAGTGTCCTGCTTACTAGGAGGAGGGACAACCCTTGTCCCCCTGAGACAAGAAGAAACCTAGACAGAAGATGGGATATCTGTACCCTTCAGAGTGATCCTCCCTCGGGGGATCTGCCACCAGGGTCACTTCCCTAGCCATTTCAGGCTATACTGACCGACTGGACATTCCTGCATCACACTAATCGTGCCACAGAAAGTCTCACTGGTGGGCAACAATCTTGAGTATAACACAGGTGGACGGTTTATTCTCACGCATGCCCAGGTTGCTCTCCCCACCTCAAGAGCCAAGGCCCCTTACTGGACTGTGCCTCGACCCTGCCCCCCCCCCAATATGCAATTCCTCCCTCTATAAGGGCTGGAGCCGAAACAGTTTGGCACAGGAGGAGATGCATTTGTTGCCTCTGGATAGCAGACGGGGCCCTTCACAACCGTTCCAAAGTCTTCACACACGAATGGAACGCATCGATGAGATGCGCTCCAGGCGCCATTTTGCTTTTCGTCGCAAAGCCAGGAGGCGATGCCTGAGTTCCGGGTGCCATTTCCACTACTCCCTGCCACAAAGGGAACACAGGTACTCCTCAGGCAGACCCCCCATTACCCCATCAATCTCATACGCCTTCTAGTCTCCTAGTTTCACAGCGTGCATTACTCACACTCCCTGCTAGTTTCCTAGGTGAACCCAACCGAGGAAAGAAATTCAACAGGCACCCCCATTAAGCCATCAATCCTCCAGCAGGTGGCACCTTAGCCACTGCAGCACATGGCAGAAGGTAAGTCAAGTGGACTTTTGCCCAGGGCAGGGGGGAGAGCACCCACAACAGCAGCGCAGGTGACTTATTTCATATGCAAAAACTGCAATTCAAAAATTCCAGGGGGCCAGGGCGACCCAATCTGCAGATCTTGCTCCAAGGCACAAGGTCCTGCACCTAATCCAAACCCCCCACAACACTTCTGTCTGGGAATCCTTCTCAGGAGAGCACATCTCAAGATGGCGTGGTGGGCACCTTGACTGATCCACCAGCCCCCCTTTGGACAATCCAGCTGTAGCAATCCCTGGCTTCACTGCAGAGCCTCCCGGCCATTGCGGACAATTTGGGCAGAGCCCTGGCCAAACTGGGACAAAGGTCTACTGGAAAACGCAAGAGACCACTCAGCCCCAGGAGTGACATGGCGGTCATACGCCTTCTGATGCATCATCAGTGGGAGGAGAAAATTCCCACTCCGATTTTTCCTCAGGAGCAGAAGACGAAAATGAGGAGGAGGACAAGGGTAGAGATGTTTAACATGACATTGACAATATTATCAATGGAGTGACAAAGGTCCTAAAGATCACGCAAACGTCAGAACAACAGTCCTCAACCGCAAGCTTTAAAATGCACGGAAGTTTAAGAGAACACACAAATCTACGATATGCTTCCCATCTAATGAACAAAGTCCTTAACTTTGTTACCTTTCAAAGGTGAGGAACTGGAAAACAATCTCGCAGGCTACGGGGGGGGGGGGGGAAGAGTACGTTCCTTCCTCAAAACAAAGCAGATCCACGTCCTCTGCGAGACAAGGAAAGTTTTTTGCCCAAGGCGAAAAGGAAATTCATGTACTTACCGTTAAATTCTTTTCTCTCCAGTCGTAAGGGGGACAACAGGGACCGTGGGGTAAAGGGTCCCGTCCATCAGCAGGAGGACACTGATGAACATCAGAGGTGACAGCCCTCCCACTCTCCCTTTATCCCCTGTCATGCCCAGAGGGCGTCATTTTGTAACAAGAACCAAAAAACAGGAACGTAACTGCAGAACAAACTCTCACACATAGAGAAAACATAAGAACAAGAGTTCGGGGGGGAAAGCCCTGGGTCCCCCTTACGACTGGAGAGAAAAGAATTTAAACGCAAGTACATAAATTTACTTTTCTCTCACGTCTAGGGGGGCACAGGGACCGTGGGGACGTACCAAAGCACCCGCACAGTATGGAGGGTGAACTCTGACAGTTTAGGAAACTACTGCCTGGAGAACCTTCCTTCCCCGAAGGCTGCCTCTGCAGACATGTAGGTATTGAATTGAAAAAAATGTTGTGAATGTATATAGGGAGGACCATGTTGCTGCCCTACAAACTTGCTCAGCCGAAGCAGAATTTCTGTAAGCCCAAGAGTTTCCGAGGGCTCTGGTGGAGTGAGCTCTAAGTTTAATGGGAGGTGTCCTCTTCCGCGCCAGGTAGGATCGTCTCACTGTCTCTTTAAACCAACGTTCAATGGTGGTTTTGGAGGCCGGAAGGCCTTTTCGAGCCCCTGAAGGTACAATGAAGAGAGAGTCTGTCTTCCGGATGGCCCTTGTGCGGGAGACGTAGGACTTGAGAGCTCTGACCACATCCAAGCGATGCAGGTTTGCTTCCTTGTCATTGGCTGGTTTGTTACAGAATGAAGGCAGAATGATCTCTGAGTTGATGTGGAAGGCAGATACCACCTTGGGACAGTGCGAAGCACTGCCTTTTCTTCGTGGAAAATCAGGAACGGTTCTGCACAGGATAGTGCCCCCAGCTCCGACACTTGTCTGGCTGACGAGATCGCCACTAGGAATGCTGTCTTCCATGTGAATATTTCCAACCCCACATCGCTGAGTGGTTCGAATGGAGGATCTAGAAGAGCAGTCAATACTAAACCCAGGTCCCATGGTGGTATTGGGTGTCTGAACGGAGGCGAGACGCGAGCTACGCCCTAAAGGAATGTCCTAACATCATCTTCTAGAGCTATCCTCTGCTGGAAAACAATGGATAGAGCCGAAACTTGAGCTTTTAGGGAGCCGAGGCCTTTATCTAGCCCTGCTTAAAGGAACTTTAAAATGCACGGAAGTCTGAATTCCCCAAATGTAACCTCCTCTGAGCTACACCAGGAGCGGTACGTTTCCCACACTCTGGTAAACCTTGGAAATGACCGGTTTTCGCACTTTGATCATAGTTTGTATGACGTCTTCTGAAAACCCTTTCTGTCCCAGTACTGCCGCCTCAAGAGCCATCCCATTTCAGGCAAAGAGCTGAGGGTTGTGGAGAAACACTGGTCCTTGACATAATAGCTGAGGAGACGAAGGAAGTGTTATTGGAGGTTCCAAAGACAGATCGGAGTACCATGACCTCCTGGGCCACGAGAATCGCTGTGACTGGCTGAAATTGCAGACTGGAGAGCTGCTGAATAAAAAGCTAAATAACTCAACAGCCACAAATAATAAAATGAAACCAATTGCAAATTGTCTTAAAATATCACTCTCTACGTCATACTAAAAGTTAATTTAAAGGTGAACAAACCCTTTAAGAATTGCAAATCAAGGATTAACTCAGAACCACAGACTCTTCAGCATTGTCACAATGCAGGGTTTTTTTTAATCTGTGTGCCAAACTGCCAACTACATTCTTGGTCTACAATTACTTGCAAGAAACGGAAAGCAGCATCAGCATATTTTTGCCCTGTTTTACTTATGAAACAAAACCACAGTTTTTTCTGAATTATAACAATAGGCAAAAAGTATGTTTTATGAAAGCTGTATTCATTGGACTCATGTTAAGTAAGGGGAATGTTGTCCCTTATATATGGGTATCGAAAAAAAAAAATCTTACCACATAGAACCCAGTCACGCTCTTGTTGGCTTTTGTCACCATGGATACACATCGCAGGCCAGCTGTGGAAAAAAGGAGATTTTGTGTACTCACCGTTAAATCCTTTTCTCTTCAGTCACTTGGGGGACACAGGGACAATGGGGTATAGCTAGTACCATTAGGAGGCAGGACACAACTACAAAAAAGACAACTGGCTCCTCCCCCACTGGCTATACCCCCAGCAGGCTGGAGAAGAGCTCAGTTTGTACCAAAGTCAACAGGATATTACATAACTAAGTAAAAACTTTTCAAAAAAGCCAATAACAGTTAACAAGAAAAGGGAACTTGTCTGACGGAAGTGAAAGCCTCAATCCAGGGAGGGAAGCCCTGTGTCCCCCAAGTGACTGAAGAGAAAAGGATTTAACGGTGAGTACACAAAATCTCCTTTTCTCAACGTCAGCTTGGGGGACACAGGGACAATGGGGACGTACCAAAGCTGTCCCCTAACAACCGGGTGGGAAAAAGAGGCTTATGTGGTGTCAGCCACCGCGGCCTGAAGCACTTTTCTGCCAAAGCGAGTGTCAGATGCCGCAAAGGTGTCAAAATGATAAAATTTTGCAAACGAGTGGACAGATGTCCAAGTTGCCGCTTTGCACAGCTGTTCAGCTGATGCCTGGTTTCTGAAGGCCCAGGACGTACTCACACCCCTGGTCGAATGGGCAGTGACCCTGGACGGAGGTGTTTGACCCCGGGCTTTGTATGCACCTTGTATAGCTTGTTTGATCCAGCGAGAGATGGATTGTTTGGTAGCCGATGCGCCCCGACGTGAGCCTGAGGGAAGTACCAGCAGGGAATCGGATTTGCGGAAGTCCTGAACTCTGAAGAGATAAAACTTCAAGGCCCGCACAGGATCCAGAGTGTGCAGTGCCCTTTCCTTCTGGTTTGCTGGAGATGGGCAGAAGGAAGGAACCACGATCTCTTGGTTTATATGAAATTCTGAGACCACCTTAGGTAGGAAGGATGGTATGGTACAAAGGACCGCTCTGTCATGGTGGAAGACAAGGTAAGGCGACTTGTAGGAAAGAGCGCTGATCTCAGAAACCCGTCTTGCTGTAGCAATAGCCAGGAGAAAAACAGTTTTCCAGGTCAGGAACTGAATGGCCACCGACCCCAGGGGTTCAAAGGGAGGAAGTTGAAGAGCCCGGAGCACTAACGTCAGGTCCCAGGTAGGTGTGGGAGCCCTGACAGGCGGAGTCACATGAGCCACTCCTTGCATGAAGGTTTTGACGTCAGGAAGCAGAGCAAGTCTTTTCTGGAAAAGTACGGATAGAGCCGATATTTGAGATTTGAGGGAACCCAAAGACAGTCCAAGTGAAAGGCCCTCCTGCAGGAACTCCAGTAGAGATGGTAGAGAAAAAAGCCGGAAGTTAACCTTGCGAGTGAAACACCATTGACGGTAGGTGGACCAGACCCTGTGATAGGCCCTGGCTGAAACTGGCTTCCGTGCCGCACACATAGTGCGTGCCACGGCCCTTGAAAATCCCTTCTGAATTAGAATCTTGGTCTCAAGAGCCACGCCGTCAAGTTGAGGTAGGTCGGATTTGGGTGTAGGATTGGACCCTGAGTGAGAAGGTCTGGAAGAAGAGGCAGAGGCCACGGTTCTGCGACGGAGAGGTTGAGAAGGTCTGTGAACCATGCTCGTCGAGGCCACCTCGGTGCTATGAGGATGAGGGTGGACCTTTCCCTTTGAAGCTTTCTGATCGTTCTGGGAATGAGAGGAGTGGGAGGAAAGGCATACGCCAGGCGAAAGGGCCAGTTGGCCGTCAGAGCGTCCACGTTTAGGGCCAGTGGGTCTCTGTAACGAGCTAGGAAGGTTGGTACCTTTCTGTTGTGCCTGGTCGCCATGAGGTCCACCTCTGGATCGCCCCATCTGGAAGTTATTTCCTGGAATACTTCGTCCTTTAGTGACCACTCGCCTGGGTCCAGGGATTGCCTGCTTAGGAAGTCGGCTTCCCAGTTCAGCAGTCCCGGTATGAAGATGGCGGACAGCTGTACGCTGTGATTCTCGGCCCACTGGAATATGATCTTTATCTCGCTTAGAGCCGCCCTGCTCCTTGTGCCGCCCTGGTGGTTGATGTAGGCCACCGCCGTGGAGTTGTCCGACTGTATCTTCACCGCCTGCCCCGTCAGGTCCTGCTGCCAGTGGATGAGGCCCAGGCGAATTGCACGGATCTCGAGGAGATTGATCTGCAACGTCGTTTCTGTGAGGTTCCACTGCCCTTGGGCCGACCTGCCTTCGAGCACTGCGCCCCAACCGAAGAGACTTGCGTCTGTTGTGAGAATGCGCCAACTGGGGTCCCCGAGGTGTTTTCCCCTTGAGAGGTGAGTGGTGTTGAGCCACCACAGAAGGGACGTCCGAGTTTGAGGAGAGAGGAGTATCTCTTGTAGTAGGGATTTCCGTCTCCAGGTGCTGAGAATGTTCCACTGGAGCTCCCGGAGATGAAATTGGGCGAAGGGGACTGCTTCTATGGTGGAAACCATGACACCCAGTACTTTCATGCAGAACCTCACGGGATGTTTGGGCTTCTGCAGCAGTGACCGAACCAGGGCCTGGAGATGAACAATCTTCTCCTGAGGGAGGGAGATCCTCTGGGTCAGAGTATTGAAGTTCATGCCTAGAAAGTTCATGGATTGACTGGGGATTAGAGAGGATTTTTGTAGGTTGAGCACCCAACCTAGTTCCCGTAGCTTCGTCATGGAGACCTGAAGGGACCGCTGAGCCTCCTGGGGCGAAGGCGCCTTGATCAAAAGGTCGTCGAGATACGGGGTGATGGAGATCCCCTCGTTGCGGATCAGAGCAGTGGCAGCCGCCATGATCTTCGTGAAGACCCGGGGAGCCGAAGTGAGGCCGAATGGTAGACTTGTGAATTGGTAGTGGAAACTTTGGAAGGCAAAGCGCAAGTATCTCTGATGAGGAGGGAAAATGGGAACATGAAGATAAGCGTCTTTTATGTCGAGAGACATTAGGAATTGCCCTGGGGACATCGCCGCAATGACAGATCGGAGGGATTCCATCTTGAACCTTCTCGGACGAATGAGCTTGTTCAGTTCCTTTAAGTCTAGGATCGGCCGGACAGAGCCGTCCTTTTTGGGGACTATGAACAGGTTTGAGTAGTAGCCCGTGAAGTGTTCGTCTGGGGGGACAGGAGTAATCACGCCTGCCAGGAGGAGGTTGGAAATGGCCCTCTGAAAAGCTGTACGTTTGCCCGATTCTTGAGGGAGTCTTGACATGAAGAATCGGTGAGGTGGAAGAGACGAGAACTCTAGATGGTAGCCTTGAGAAACCACCTCGTGAATCCAGGTGTCCTGAACAAGAGATACCCACGTGTCTGCATAGTGGGACAATCTTCCCCCTATACAATTCGGCCCGGGAAGGACGGCGTCATGCGGAGGCAGTCTTGTCGGTGGGCTTTGAAGAGTGTTTTCGGTTCTGCCAGGGAGTTCGATGCTTGTTGCCGAAACGGCCCTTGTTCGAAAAGGAGTGCCTCGGGGGAGAAGATCTCGCGCTCTTGGTCTGAGAGCCACGAAAAAACTTGTTCTTCCGAAAGGAGGGACGTGCTTTAGGTTGGGGAAGAAGGGTGCTTTTACCCCCGGTAGCTTGACTAATGATTTTATCAAGGTCAGGACCGAAAAGGAGCTTCCCCTTGAACGGAATGGAAGTCAGGGACTTCTTAGAGGAAAGGTCAGCTGACCATAGTTTCATCCATAAGGATCTGCGGGCTGCCACCGAGAGAGCGGAGGCTCTGCTGATAGCTTGAGTGGCGTCAAGTGAGGCCTCACACATGTAGTCATTGGCTTCCTTGATTTGAGATGCCAACTGAGCGAGTTCGTGACGTGGTGCTCCGTCCGCAATAGCGGTGAGGAGAGTGTCAGCCCAGGATTGTATGGCTCGGCTTACCCATGCTGTAGCCAGGACTGGTCTCAACGAGGACCCGGAAGCTGCGAATGAAGAGCGTAGCAAACTCTCTAACTTCTTGTCCATAGAGTCCTTGAAGGAGGACGCGTCAGGGACTGGTAAGGCCGTGTTCTTAGAGAGGCGGGACACTGGGGCGTCCACGGATGGAGGAGAAGCCCATTTTTCAGTAAGCTCAGGTGGAAAAGGATACAGCCTTAGGAAACGACGGTTTGTTTGAAAACGCCTCTCGGGTTTGTCCCATTCTTGTTGGATAATTTGATCAAGCTGGTTGTGGGACGGAAACATAGGTGAAGTCTTATTGCGTCGCTTGAAGAGAGATTTTGAAGACTCCGCACGGACCTCCGGTTCCTGAAGGTGGAGGGTTTCTAGCACCGAGGAAATAAGAGAGTCCACAGTGTCAGAGGAAATTCTAGAATCATCTTGGTCTGAATCTGAAAGAAGCTCCCCATCAGAATGATCTTGTTCGTCCCCGGAATCAGGAGGTGAAAAGATCCTAGGAGGAGAGTCGCTGTCATCTTCGGATGGGGAGGGGGCCCTGCGTTTGGAGGGTCTAGGTTTATGAGTGTCCAGGCGAGAGAGCAGTTTGTCTAGTGACTGCGCTAGTTTAGGAATGCCTGTGGCCAATTGGGCTGCCCACTCAGGTGCTGCTTGTACTCTGTGTGGAGAAGCTTCAGGGCTAGATACTGAGGGATCCCCCTGTGCCGCCTGATTCACCAGAGGTGGAGAAGGTGGTGAGGGTTCAGAAACCTGCAGTGTAGTGCACTGGTTGCATAGAGGAGATTTGTGCCCTGAGGGCAAATGTTTGCGGCATTTGGCACACGACAGAAAAGTGACCAGGGCTGAGGTTGCCCCCCTAGAAAAAAGGCTAGCACTGGGTCCCTCAGACATAGTGAAAAATTTTTGCAAGTGGGAATGCCTGGGGGAATAACCCAGTAATGCCTGACACTTAGCTGTAGTAGTAGGAGGATCAGTTGTCAATCCTGCAGTGGTGCCCTGTGTCTCCGCTCCAGAGTATAGCAGTCTGGGAGCAGCGTGGATATTCCCCTGTGTGTGATCCAAAATGGCGGCCGCTAGGTAGAGGAGCGCGCTTAGGATCGCGCGAGATCACAAAACCGCGGGCATTTACTTCCGCAACAGGGAGAAAGAAAGGCGCCTATCCTAAGAAAATGGCGCCCGTCTGTACTGTGCGCATGCGGAGCGCATCTAACCGCATCAGAGCGCATATGGAAGATCACTGCGGCTGCTTGGCGAGCCGCGTATGTGGTAGGAGACCCGTGCGCTCCACTAGTAGAATCCTGTAGGGGAACCCCCTCCCTGCTCGAGAGGCTTAAGGGGAAGCGCAGAGCCAGGAAAACCCCCCTCTCACCTCTCCAATGAGGCTGCTAGGGGCTGAGGAAAAAATCCATTCTGCCCTCCATGGATAGGGGAGGGAGAAGGAAAAGGGGGAGAGAGAGCCCATTGGGACTTACCTGTCCTGGAGACCGCTCTCCCAGTACTGTCTGCCGGCCAGCCTGGTCTCCATCTGTAAGGGAAGGAGAGGAATTGGCTGGGTGGTCTGTGTGAAACACCTGTGACCCCAGAGACAGGTCCCACGTTGGAAGGTGCCAATGAGGTACTTTACGCAGTGTAAAGGTTCCAGCAACCCCCTGGTGTCAGCAAAAACTGACTAAATAATAAAATAAAAAATTCTTCTGTCCTAACCTCCTGAGGACACAACTAAAACTGAGCTCTTCTCCAGCCTGCTGGGGGTATAGCCAGTGGGGGAGGAGCCAGTTGTCTTTTTTGTAGTTGTGTCCTGCCTCCTAATGGTACTAGCTATACCCCATTGTCCCTGTGTCCCCCAAGCTGACGTTGAGAAATATAATTTTAGTGTAAAGATACATTATGCTAAAAAAAAAATAAAAAAAAAAAAATAAAAAAGGTCTTCTAGCATTGAAATGCTTTCCTTACCCATCACGCCTCATTCTACGGGTTAGTTCATCACAACGACGCTTTGTTTCCACAAAGATAATGGTTTTATTCTCTTTCTCTGCCATTATTTCTTCCATCAACTGGATAAGCCTATATCCCAAAAAAATAACGAAGAAATAAGCACTAAATGAAAAATGTCCATTTATCATTACTTTCATATGAAAAGAAGTGTTTTAAATTACCGAATACAGGCATATGATCTGGATAAGGGAGCTATTGCTATTTGCTTGAAATGGTCTCTATGGGAGATGGCCTTCCTATAAGCTGGAGCTTTTTTTGGATAACAGGTTTCTGAATAAGGGATCCCATACCTGCATTATGCGTATATTGTTATTTATCACCAAGAGTTTATGCAGTGCTTTCAAACATAAAATCTAAGTACTCTACTAAATTCACACAAAACATGCAAGGGTTAACTTCATAGAAGTCCAATGCGCCAAAGTACCATGACAGAACATTCAATAAAAAACCACTGCACTTACTTGTGATCTTTCTCACTTTCCTGGCACACATCTACAATCTGGAGAATGTTGTGGTTGGCGGAAAGTTCCAAATTTCCAATATTTATCTGTGAATAGTCCCTCAAGAAGTCCTCAGCTAGCTGGCGCACCTCTTTTGGCCAAGTAGCACTCCACATGAGTGTTTGTCTATCAGGCTGTGAACAGATGATAAGCAAAGTGTTTTATATGTGGTTAAAATAACAAAGACCCCCCCCCCTCCCCCCTGCAGGACTTAGGACAGGAACATGCTACAATAAAATATATATATATTTTCTGTCAAGACAACTCAGATAAAAGTCAATTGTATTGGAATGGTTACACCGCACACCTGGAACTTTACTCACTTTTTCTGCTTTAGTGGTGCTGGTTATCCTCCGGCCTGACGAGGCCCTCCAATAGTAGCAATTTCAATTATGGATCCGCACACACCAATTTTCTGCAGTTTTCTTTAATTTCTATTCACCACCAATATCAACGTTTCGGGGGGTACAACCTCCCTTCGTCAGGATATCCTGACGAAGGGAGGTTGTACCCCCCGAAACGTTGATATTGGTGGTGAATAGAAATTAAAGAAAACTGCAGAAAATTGGTGTGTGCGGATCCATAATTGAAAAGACAACTCAGATGCCAATTCTTACCCTGATTTGGTCAACTATTTTGCGGATCTGTGGCTCAAAACCCATGTCAAGCATTCTGTCAGCTTCATCTAACACAAGGTACGTGCAACGTCTAAGGTTGGTTTTTCCTGCCTCAAGGAAGTCAATCAGCCTGCCTGGAGTGGCAATGCAAATTTCCACCCCTTTAAAAGAAAATACAAAAAAGCAAGAATTTAAGTTTTTTGCTTTTTGAGGACACATTCTCTCAAACTATGAACACAGAATTTTTTTTACCTCTCTCCAGATCTCGTATTTGTGGTCCTTTAGGAGCCCCACCATAGATACAGGTACTTTTTAAGCGAGATGTCTTTCCATAGTCATCAGCCACTTGTTGTACTTGCTGAGCAAGCTCTCTGGTTGGAGCCAAAACAAGGCACTGGAAATGAAAAATTTAAGAATTATTGCTACTGATGCCTACAGTTAATGTGATGGGAAATCTACAGTGTACTTGTCAACTGCATTGTACAAAACTTGAAGCAAATTAACAAAAAACACTGCCTATTAATCTGTGTAAGAGCAGCTACAATCACTGAAATCAATTCTAATATGTCCTATCATAAAGGAAAATATATTAAAATTTGCAGAACAAGAGTTTTCAGGAGTGCTGGGCTAGGGGCAGTAGTTCTATAGGCTGAAGGACAGACACACAGCACTCCAGGCCTATAAGATGATCTGACTGCCAACAGCACAACGTGATATTTGACTGCTACTCTGCACAGTTCAGTATTGAATCATCAGGTTAAACAAAACACCTATAACTAGTGGTTGTTTGATAAGGCAATCACTGCAGATTCTACAGGAGAAACACCGGTTTTAAAAGGGCAGTACTGTTCAAAGAACAGGGATTGTGCTGAACAAATTATCTACAGGTTTTATCACAAGAAAATATGATTTGTCATTTCTTGAGCTAAACACCTGAAAGAGGGACACTGCTTCTCTAGTCCATTACGCAGGGGATGATCAGTACGAATTGTAAACCTCGCAAATAGCAAAAAAAGTCATGGCTTCATAATAAAACAATAATAAACAAGTCATATTCACTGAACTTGAGTTTGGCAAGGGAGTAAACAGCCAGCTTATTGAAAAGAAATGCTGTGAAACAAGATTGCCCACAAAATCGTTGACTGCCTCACAAAATAAACCAACTGTTGGACTGAGGGCAAGGTCACAAGGTTGATCAGTGCAAGAACCTGTTAGGTCTGCAATTAGCAGAAGGGAAGGGCACTGCGTAACTGACTTTACTCGCCTCTTAAAAAATACCAGTAATCATTTTTAATCCTTCCAAAAATAATGTCACAACCTTTCTGTTTGGTTTGCAATCACAAATTACATTGGGGTTTCAGCACACTTACAATTGGCCCGTCTCCTCGCTCTAGGTACGGCTGGTGGTTAATATGAACCATGGCAGGCAGCAGATACTTTAAATAAAAGAAACAAAATATTAAATTGTAGTCTTTGGGCTAGAGCACACACAAAGCAGCAAAAGTAAGCTTATGCAGGTGTACATCAGTTAGCATGCAGATTTAACATCTGTATGTTACATGGCACATTTTGTATGTATAGTTCTTCTCACAGTCATGGCTCTGTGCCTCTTAAATGGCCAGTAAGAAGAGATGAAAATTCCACAGATGTCTTTACACTTCAAAGTTTGCATTTTTTCTTCTAAAAATGTCCCGAACAAGTTTTAGCGAAGTTGCTATTGTCCGTTTGGATGTTTGGCTACAAGCCCCCTTAAAATCTCCATCAACTTGCATTAAAACCACATTACAAGAAAGTCTGTACAAAAAGATACCCCACATCTATGCCACTATATGTATCCCGCTGTAATAAGCAAAATTCTGCACACAATAGGTCAACAGAACACAAAATAAACAGATATTTTTTGTATAGAACTACAGGTTCTATTGAACCACTAATGTGAAGAATTTGCAAGAAATAAAGTAGAGGTTAATATTACAGGGCAGGGGTTTCCAGGCTTTTTTTGTTTAAAGGAAAACTATACTGAACAATCTATAAAAAGATATTGCATAATACAGCGCATATGTAAACCATTTACATAATCATATACTTTTTTAGTAGTATGTGCCATTGGATAATCATAAATAGAAAATTGCCATTTTAAAAAATAAGGCCCCCCTGGATTGTAGGTTTCACTGTACACACAAACAAACCATACATGTTATGTCACAAGAGCAAATTTACAGTTTTGTCTTTTGCTTCAACACTTCTTCCTGTTATTAGAGTTGTAGTATTTCTGGTCAGGTGATCTCTGAGGCAGCACAGAGACACAATCACAAAATGGTGGTTTAAGGCAAGAGATGTAAAAGGGCAATATTTACTTACATATGTATTCAAGTTTTGTAAAATTCTTTAATATGTCACTTAAAGGGATACTGTCATTCTCAAAAGAGAAAACAGATTTTTTTTATATTCAATTTTGAAATCTGACATGGGGCTAGACATACTATCAATTTCCCCAGCTGCCTCAAGTCATGTGACTTGTGTTCTAATAAACTTCAATCACTCTTTACTGCAAGTTGGAGTGATATCACCCCCCTCCCTTTTCCCCCCAGCAGCCAAACAAATGAACAATGGGAAGGTAACCAGATAGCAGCTCCCTAACACAAGATAACAGCTCCCTGGCAGATCTAAGAACAACACTCAATAGTAAAAACCCATGTCCCACTGAGACACATTCAGTTACATTGAGAAGGAAAAACTGCAGCCTGCCAGAAAGCATTTCTCTCCTATCTGTTTGCTCTTTTGAGAAATGGATTTAGTGCAGAATTCTGCTGGAGCAGCACTATTAACTGATGCATTTTGAAAAAAACATGTTTTCCGATGACAGGATCCCTTTAATATGATATAAACTATCCATTGCTTAAGCAAAGTAGCATTTACTGTCACCTATTTAATAAAAACATCTTAACAATTACTATGATTAATGCACATAGACCAGCTTTGACCCTTTTGTCCCATGGTGATAGGATAATAGACTTAGCAAATAAAACTTTTAAGTACCGCAAGTGTCTTGCCAGATCCAGTTTGAGCAATGCCCACCATATCACGGCCGCTCAAAGCAAGGGGAAATCCTTGGCACTGGATTGGTGTGGGCTCCTTAAATCGCTGGTCCAGAAGAACGTCAAGCACATACTCTATAGTTTAGAATATTTACAGAATTAATGTTTCCGGAAAAAAAAAGTACATTTTTGCAAATATTATAGAAAATAATATTAAAAGGGCAAGTCAACCCCAAAATACAAATTTGCCTAATAAAAGAAATTATTCTAAGCAACTTTGCAGTATACATTCATTACACATTTTCTATGGTTTTGAATTTATTTGTATATGTATTGCTGTTAAAAGCAGTGTCTCCCTTTCTATTCTCTGTCATAATGGCTGACTGTTGATACAGTGTAGGCAGCTGATTAACAGACCTGTCTTTGCTGGGGAACTAAGAAATTTGCAACATTGTTTAAAAAGTAACAAACCAGGAATTAAGTAAATGCTGCTTTTAATAGCAAACTTTTTTACAAATAACTTTAAAAGCACTGACACATTTTTTAAGAAATATATATTGGAAAGTTGCTTAGAATCAGGTTTTCTTTTATTAAGCAAATTTTTATTTTGGGGTTGACTTGCCGTTTAAAAAACACTGGTAACTTACGTGGGAAATTTGCTTGATGGAAGGCATATAAAGGTTTAGGGCAGTTCACACCACGGATGGTAATTTCTTTCTTCCTACGGAGCTCCTCCACATCATGCTAGAGAACAATTGCAGGAAAATTATTTTTTAGTTTGCATTACGAAGAGAAAACAGGTATCGGATAGAAGGAGCACTTTTCCTATTAAAGTGATACTGACACTCAAAAAATATTTTTTAAAATATGAATGTATATTAAAAGTTACCTATAGGTCATGTTGATCGTTTTTTGCCGAGAGGTTTGTTTTTGTAAGTAATTGTTAGTTGAAGTTTCTGAACCAGGCTGTTTTGCCAACCTGACTGTCCCATCTCAGCCTGTCAGTTAAAGTTTCTAATGCTAACAGACTCCTGCTGCACAAATATGGCAGCCCCCTCATACAGGAACATGGGGCATCAGACAGGTAATGTAAAAGCACCAGGCAAATACTTTATGGCAAAGTTATAAGTTGCTTTCAAAGCAATATTATGATAGATGTAAAAAGAGAGCTTAATTTCTGGTGTCAGTAAAGTAAATATGAACAAGCTGACTGTGGAGACACTATGGTATAAAAGACTTAAGGTTCTCAAGCATGTCTATAGTCATACAGTTATGCCTTATCTAAACTCACCTGTGTCATGCGTGCCACTTCAGGGTGTTCTGTATAGAAATTCTTTTCAAACTTTGGCAGCTCGTTTAGATCCCAGCGCTTCTTTCGGAGCCGCTCTCCAGGGTTTCCAAATTTTGGAAAGCGAGACATACCAGCACCACTAGTCATCCAAAAAAAACAAAAAAAAAAAGTCATAAAAGTATATTCATTAAAGGAAAACTATACCCCCAAAATGAATACTTAAGCAACAGATAGTTCATATCATATTAAGTGGCATATTAAAGAATCTTACCAAACTGGAATATATATTTAAGTAAATATTGCCCTTTTACATCTCTTGCCTTGAGCCACCATTTCGTGATGGTCTGTGTGCTGCCTCAGAGATCACCTGACCAGATTTACTTCAACTCTAACTAACAGGAAGAAGTGTGGAAGCAAAAGACACAACTCTGTCTGTTAATTGGCTCATGTGAACTAACATGTATGGTTTGTTGGTATGTTTGTGAGTACAGTGAATCCTACAATCCCAGGGGGCGGCCCTTATTTTTTAAAATGGCAATTTTCTATTTATGATTACCCAATGGCACATACTACTAGAAAAGTATATTATTATGAAAATGGTTTATTTACATGAAGCAGGGTTTTACATATGAGCTGTTTTATGCAATATCTTTTTATAGAGACCTACATTATTTGGGGGGTATAGTTTTCCTTTAACGTGAATATTAATAATGTATATACAAAACAAGTGCTAAAAATAATCATTCATTACTTCACAGAGACAGAAAGTTAACAGCTGCAGTGGGAAACAAAATAGTGTTTCAGAGAGGACACCTGGTCTGACACTGGTCTACAAAGGATTGAAATACAGATAAGAAAAAATGCTCTTGCGCATCTTCCATATCTATTTGCAATTGAGCAACTACCATAGAGCAGACTCCAGCCACAGTTCCAAGTGTGATATTTAAGCAGTTGAGGGGCTGGTTGTGCAGGTTACTGGTAGGAAGAACTTTTTGTGAGGGGGGCCCTAATTATGTCCTATTACAGTACTGATAAAGGTGTGGTTCACCTTTAAGTTAACTTCTAGTATTTAGTATCTAGTATTTTTTTTTTAAAGATTTGCCTTTTTCGGACTCTCCAGTTTTGAGGATCACTGAACCCGTCTAAAAAGCAAATGCTCTGTAATACTACAATTTTATTGTTATTGCAACTTTTTACTACATATTTCTATTCAGGCTTCTCTTATTCAAATCAGTCCATGGTTGCCAGGGAAATTTGGACCCTAGCAACCAGATTGCTGAAATTGCAAACTGGAGAGCTGCTAAATAACTCAAAAACCACAAATAAAAAATGAAAACCATTTGCAAATTGTGTCAGAATATCAAACTCTACATCATACTAAAAGTTAACTGAAAGGTGAACAACCCCTTTAAAGAGCTCTGTGGAAGAGTTGGGGGATTACTTTCCCACAGTATTTTACAGAGATTATAAAATAATATTCACCTCAGAAGGGTCAGTTTTATCATGTATTTACATGTGGGGAGAACCAGGAGGAATGCAAGTCTATGTATAGAACTCTATAAATAAGCCGCTATTTCCACGTAATGGCGGACTCAGTGCTGCAGGAAATGGATGTCCAAAAAGTTTAAAGGACCAGTAACATCAAAGAATGAAATTGTTTTATAGTAATAAAAATATAATGCAGTGTTGTTCTGCACTAGTAGAACTGATGTGTTTGCTTCAGAAAGACTACTATTGTTTATATAAATAAGCTGCTGTGTAGCAATGGGGGCAGGCATTCAAAGGAGAAAAGGCTCAGGCTACACAACAGATAAACTCTGTAGAACAATGTTATCCACTATTTAACCTGTGCCATATAGCCTTTTTCAATTACCGCCATTGCAAAACAGCAGCTTGTTTATATGAACTATAGTAGTGTTTCTGGAGCAAACACATCAGTTTTACCAGTGCAGGGCAACAGTACTTGATATTTTCATTACTTTAAAACACTACTTTTTGGTGTTGCGGTTCCTTTAAAGGAGCGGTTCACCTTTAGGTTCGCTTTTAGTATGTTATAGAATGGCTAATTCTGAACAACTTTTCAACTGGCCTTTACTTTTTTTCTTTTAATATGATTTGCTGACTCTTTCCAGCTTTCAGATGGGGACCCCCCTCTGTAAGACTACACATTTATTGTTATTGCTACTTTTTATTACTCATATTTCTGTCCATGTCCTCTCCTATTCCAGCCTCTTATTTAAATCAATGCATGGTTGCTAGGGTAATGTGGATCCTAGCAACCAGATTGCTGAAATTACAAACAGGAGAGCTGCTGAATAAAAAGCCAAATAACTCAACACCCACAAATAAAAAATGAAAACCAATTGCAAATGTTGTCAATTACCAATATTTAATGTAAAGGTGACCAAGCCCTTTAACCTCTCCCTACTTAACCCCCAGTGGTTATACGAGACAGCTGTTGCAGCAGACACAAGTTAGTAGCAGCGTTTGTGTCGCTCTACCCCCGGTCACGTCACAAATGGAGAAAACAATAAGTCACCGTATAAACAAACCCGAGTCTATTTGAGAGACGTGCGCCATTCCGCTTGTTGCCGAACTGCTGACCAGCCCCTATAGGTTTTATACTACACCGAAGAGCAGGTTTCGTGCCTAAACGTAAAAAACAATGCTCGCATCGAAATAACGCCCTCACCCGCCTCGGTCGCGATCCATGAAACTCCCCCTCATTTTGTAATTCTTTGTATAACGACAAATACACTGGGCGACCGCTCAGCCTTAAAAATCTTGGGCGATGCAACTCTGTTTGACCAATATCCAAAGCCGACTGCTGCTCTGCTCAGAAACCGACCACCGCGCAAAATGGCGTCTGGGTTCTTTTCCGCTCTGCTAAGTAATCTTGAAATGGAGACTTTACGCAGTACAAGCGTAAGAGCGGGTCCTTAGAATTGAATTTATGTCTCTCACTTGCGTACAGATTTTAAAGAATAGCGACCAGCCCCCATGTGACGTGACCTACCCTGGTGTTTTGGAAAATGGTGCGATGGCAAGGCGTGACATCTCAACTGTCCAATCACAGGCATCGAAGGCGTGGCTGACAGACTTGTTGAGGCCATGTTTATTATTGGTATTTCGTGTGAACAGACGCCCATTTTGTAGATAAACAAGTGAACGATACTGGACGCCTGAACACGTACTGTAGCTGTGGGCAATTTGAATGCATATAAGGGTCTTCCGTTTGTTCTTTTTCTTGAATAAACATTAGGAAAGTGTTTTGTGTCTGTGTGTGCTTCGCC
Organism: Xenopus laevis; assembly: GCF_017654675.1. Taxonomy (NCBI): domain Eukaryota; kingdom Metazoa; phylum Chordata; class Amphibia; order Anura; family Pipidae; genus Xenopus; species Xenopus laevis. The sequence goes on along the minus strand of NC_054377.1, from coordinate 118,331,290 downwards.
TGTCGAGTTATAACTTTGGTACTTGGGTAGGGTAATTGTATTATTATTGCCCCTTCTCATAAACAGCAATTCAGTCCTGTTTTAGGGCTATTCCACACGGGGAGATAGCCACGCGTTTGCGGTCGCGGCGCAGGCGACAGTTTTGTATGGGCGCCTATGTAAAAACGCCTGTGCTAACCACACAAGGCGATGCGCTTTTCAACAGTCGCCTGAAAATGCCTCGCCAGGCTTTTTCAGGCGACTGTTGAAAAGCGCATCGCCTCGTGTGGTTAGCACAGGCGTTTTTACATAGGCGCCCATACAAAACTGTCGCCTGCGTCGGTCGCGGCGACTGGCGGCGCTTTGTCGCCGCGACCGCAAATGCGTGGCTATCTCCCCGTGTGGACTAGCCCTTATGGCTGAGATACTATTGCAAATTGGAATAGTATAACTGTGTATTCTGGCTGTGAGTTGCCCTAGAGTGACAGTCGTTATTTTGAGTCTGCATACAAGGGCCTATTTTGAATATCAGTCAAGTAGTGACCGTACGGTTGCCACCTGACCGCTATTTTACTGGCCTGGCCTGTAAAAATTATGGTTTATCCCAATATTATTAATAGGGAAAAAAGATAATTATATAGGAAGGACGGTATTGGCAACCCTCAGGTCTGGACTGAGAATTAAAATAGGACCTGGCATTTCAGGTAGATAGAAGCCCAATCTGCCCACACAGAGGCCCAAACAGCCCCTGTCAGCCCACTAAATAGTGACTTTCTATGGCACCTTATAGCAGCCCCTCTGACATCTGCCAGAACCTACAGATTGCCAGCCGGTAAAATATCTGCCGGGGCCGGTATTACAAATTTACCGGCAATGTAGCTGCCGGTAAATTTGTAATACGATTAAAAAGAGCCCTGCCCCCAATCCCCTTGAACTTAGCTTTTCTTTTGGTTCTTTTAGCGTCCGTGGCGCAGCCCCGTCCCCTTTGACCATTTTGACGTCACGGCCCGCCCCTTTGTGTCCTTGCCCCCCACCAGCCGGTAAATAATTTTTAAAAAGGTGGCAACCCTACTGGCAACCCTAGTAGTGAGTGGGAGAGACTGGCTTATCTGCTTGATAAATAGCCAGTGCCTCCACCTAATGGAGTTCAAGTGATTCACAAGGGAGGAAAAACACCTTCATTTTGCCCTCCCTTCTGCACTGTGTATAATAAGCCTCTATCATCCCCTAATTTCTACATGTGTTTCAGGGTTATAGATTAGGAGCAGTTTACCAGGGATGAAAGATGTGACTACATAGTTTCTCCTCCTCCCACAATTGCTCTGAAGAGCCAGGTCGGTGGGCTTCAATGTAAACTGAAAGTAGTTTCAATTCCACCATTGTGTTTTGTTAGTGCAACACAAAACAAAAACATTCATTTTTATTTTTATTAAAAGCAACATTTAGAATACATCTGCAACTGAAACCCCGTGGGGTCATGTTAATACTGGAAAGTAATCAAGTTGCACTCGCACACCCTGGCCTTCTCAAACAGTGATACCTGGTGCACAGCAATGGAGGAATCGGCTACCCCACTTTCAACAGATCCAAGAAAATTCACTGGCACACAGGTGATACTAGAAGGAAAAACCTTGCTAATTTATTAAGTGTATTGCAGCATGCAACGTTTCGGGGTGACCCCCTTTATCAAGCATAGCATGCTTGATAAAGGGGGTCATGCTCATACAGGCATGCGTTATCCATTTAAAATGAACCATGTTTCTAACAAGCTTTAACATACAACAGGAAAACAAAAAAGCAGAACATTATGAAATATCTATATTATATTGCAAAGTTTTATCTTGCAGGTTGTAGAACAGAATATTTGACAATATGACAAGAAGTCTCTGTGTTGCTTCAGTGGTGATAGCAATGATTATTCCTTGGCATCATTAATACCCCCAGACGTAATGGCAAACGTAGCTTCATTTTCTGGCATTTCGGGACTAAAAAGGAAATATTTACTTTAGCTTAATTATTTATATAGAGCTAATACATTTATAGACAATATATATCATTCATATCAGATCTTGCGGCAGTGGAACTCACAGTACCTATCACTTGCACACACAGTGGCCAGTTTTATTATGAAAGAAATTAACCCTCCTGTTGTTTTTGGAGTATGGGTAAAAGCTGGAGCAAACCAAAGCAAGCATATACAAACTTTTTGCAGAAAGTAATGCAAAAAAATGTAGTGACCAAACACAAAGGGCAAAAATCATATACTATAGAAGCCAATTCTTAATACACCTCCTATTGGGTGTGAATTCAAATAGAACCAAAAGCAATTAACATGGGGAGGCTATATCTGCAGAGCTGCCAACATCCCAACAGATTTGCCATACCATTAAAGGAGAACTAAACCCCCCTATGAACAACAGCCCCACTTAAAGGGGTGGATCAGCTTTAAGGTAACTGTTAGAATATTATAGAATAGCCAATTCTAAGCAACTTTTCAATTGGTTTTCATTATTTATTTTGTAATAGTTTTATAGTTATTTGCCTTTTTCTTCTGACTCTTTGCAGCTTTCAAATGGGCATCGCTGACCCCTTCTTTAAAGCAAATGCTCAAAGGCTAAAAATGGATTGCTATCGCTAATTTTTATTACTCATATTTCTATTTTGTCCCACTCCTATTCATATTTCAGTCTCTTATTCAAATCAATGCATGGTTGCTAGGGTAATTTGGATCCTAGCTACCAGATTGCTTAAATTGCAAGCTGGAGAGCTACTGAATAAAAATCTTAATAACTCAAAAACTAAAAATATGTAATCTGCATTACATCAGCCCCCTCACCTCTCCCTCCCCACACAATTTATTACTCAGAAAGGCGCCCAATTTGAAAACCTGAGCCTAAAATGCAGAGCAACTGAGTTCTTCAGTGCCATCTGCTGCCTATTTGCATCTTTTTAGGGTCTCTTCTCCAACATGCAGCATTCTTTACTGGGAACATTTGTGGCTGTGGGTAAATAACAGCAGAGGGAGATCCTATAATTCATCTTCAACTGCTCTCTAACAATACTTATTTGGCATATTAATATAATGCAATTACCTGTCATAGATTTTAGCTATACGCAACTCGCCTCTTCCTTTCCTTAAACTTATTCTTGTGGTAGAAGCATGGGCCAGAATATGACCCCCTATTGGTTTTTTAGGGTCAGCCTGGAATCTAACAAGAAAAATGTTAATTACATTACAGAGATCTATATAAAGATATTTACACTGAAATTTGAACTGAGGTTTGTCAGGCCTTTGTGAAGCCTTTGACTGATGATACAGTGACAACAGTAAATTCTAATTACTGGGTATTATTTAATGGGACCTGTTCTCCAGAATGCTCAGGACCTGTGGTATCAAATGTTTGATTTCATACAAATGAACAGTTAATTGTACCTGCAAATGGTTGCTGTGGTTCTGTGCATTAGTTCCTCTTAGGCTGAGGACACATCAGCGGATCCGCTTCTCTCAGACTTCAAAAAAAAACCCAGGCTGAGAGCAGTGGAGCCAATTTTTCACTTTTCCTGGTCCTTACTGCACTATACTGCAAGGTCACGTAAAATAGAAAAACATATAATTCCTCTTTACGTGCTCAGTTCATGATTTTAAACCCGTAGATTGCCTTTAGTAGAGTGTTTGTGAGTTCAAGCAAGTCTTATTCACATACATGACAATAAAAGTATTTATACATTAGTCAGACAGGGGGATCTTCAAATAGTGCAATTTCTTGGAAGAGGGGGAAGGCACAAAATGTAAAAAAACATGGTACTGTTTATTTTCTTTTTTTGAACTTACAGGCTCACACAGTTAATACGTCTTATGCTCCTAAACATGTGTTAAGTAGAAGGGCTCCCTTGTGACACGTTACACCTTGCACCATAAGTGTGTACAATGTACAAATACTTCAAATAATGCAGTTTTACAGATTTACTGTACATATCAACTTGCTTCAACTATATAGTAAGGGGATACATATGATTTTTCACTTGTCATGATATTGAAAGCATGACATTTTTTCTTGTTTTTGTTGTTTGGAACTGTGATAAATGATTTGTTGATGGTGCTTACGTCATGGTTGCTCCAGGGTCAGCAGTCATTTGATTTGTGACAAATACAGCTACATTATATTCTGTAATTTAAAAAAAGCAAACAAAACTGTTAGGACCTAGAAAAAATACATAGGGACAATGGCAAAACAACACTGGGCACCCCCCCGGGCACCCCCCCCCCCAAGATTCTCACCTTGCCTCATGGAAGAAAGTCCCTGGGCCCTAAGGATCACTAGTAATGACTAATGGCACAAGTGCTTTCAGCTGATTCTGAATGTGGCACTGTGTGTTTTTAACTGATAATGGTCAGAAAGATCTAGCTCCTCTGCAAATATCAAGACAGAAAAGTGCACCGAAAACATTTGTGTAGTCCTACCCTAACAAGCACTGGGCTCACAAACGTATTAATCATTTTAAAAGCAGCAGGGCAAGGAGATCAACATTAAAATCAAGAATAAAAGTCTTGAGCACAACTGTACATATTCAGTACATATTAAGAATACAGAATACAAGTTATACCCGTTGAGGATAACCTTACATTTCAAGAACTGAGCTAGCTTATGCTAGAACTACAGCTGGATAACGATGATCCCGGCCTTACTTATCTTGACACTGCATATGTTGTCAACCTAGTGTATGCAATGCTGCAATATTTCATACGTGATAATTAAGATAAGTGGCCAAATTTGAGTTTAAAGGCCAAGACAACCCCCACAAAATTTGCCTCATAAAAGAAAACACAATCCCAAGCAACTTTGCAATATACATTCATTGCACATTTTCTATAGTTTTTTTTTTTTTTTTTCAACTTTCTGTTTATTGAAGTTAACACAAGATCGACAAAATGCAATTAACTTTTCCTGTTTACATACACAGCAATAAAAAATTTTCTAAGACGCAATCTTTGTCTATCGCATTATTACACACTCATAAACCTATGTATGTGTTAACAAATTTACAACAAATCCTTATAAAAAAAAAAAGGAAAAGGAGAGGGGGGAAAAGGGTGGGGAGGGAGGGGTTGAGGGAGTCCTTCTGGTGGTTGAGGTATTATATTTGTCTGAGCAATAACCCTTCTCTATATAGCCAAATATTCCATACATCCTCAAATTTACTGAGCCTATTATTCATTAAAGCTGTAAGTTTCTCCATTTCGATAGACCACCATAACTTGTTTCGGATTTCCTGCATAGTAGGAGGTGGGCCCTTCCATCTTTTAGCTATTAAGCCTCTCGTGATTAGACAGAGTTGAACACAGAATTTATGTTCATTGTGTGTTATCTGTTCAGGTTTACGCAACAAAAGAGCTAGCCAAGGATCAGGTGGCATCACCGTCGCCAAGGTGTCATTTATCGTTTTAAAGACTTCCTCCCACAGTCTGTATATCGTTGGACAAGTCCACCACATGTGCATTTCATCTGCCACTTCCCCACAACCCCTTGGGCATAGATCAGAAGAGTTGAACCATTTATGCAACTTCTTAGGAGTATAATACCAGTCATGATAAATTTTATACGCATTCTCTTTAATATATGTATTTATAGAAGCTTTTGCCATTACCTTGTGAATACTCTCCCACTCCACCATTTCTATGGTCTCCCCTAATCTCTGTTCCCATTTCAGCATTGTAGTAGTTTTCCCCTGAGTATATGCGGCTTCCACAAGACAAGAATATAAAACACTGATTTTATGTTTGCGTAAGGGATGGTTACATAGGGATTCGAAGGAGGAAACATCGGGATATGTCCGTCCCAATAACCCAGAAGCGTAATGAAGGAGCTGTTGAAATATAAAATGTTCCCTCAGTGGTATATGATATTTGGACCGCAGAATATCCCATGAAATGGGTTTAGAGTTGATAAACATATCCTGAACCCTGGAGAACCCATTATTGATCCACCATGTAAATGTAGCGGAGTCCATCCCTGGAGGGAAAGCAGGGTTGTGAAACAGTGGAGTAAGAGGGGAGGGGAGCGTCCGTGAAGACAGGGTCAATTTAACTTTATCCCATTCAGTCACTGAGTACTTAATAAACACATTCCTCATACTTTGTCTAGGTCTATATTTATGCTCTAGCCATAGTAAATCCGCAGCTGTGTTGGGAGTGGTCAGTTGGTTTTCAAGTTCTACCCATCTGCATTCATTAGGATCTGAGTGCCACTTAGATATTTGAGCTAATACAGCTGCTTTCCTATAATTCTCCAAATTAGGAAAGGCCAGTCCCCCCGTGTGGTGGATTGATAGCAAATTTTTTTATTTATTCTGTGTCGTCTATTCTGCCAAGTGAAATCGAACAGCTGAAGTTGCAGCTTCTCCAGATCTTTCTTGGGAGGAGGCACGGGCAGTGCCCTGAACAAATACAAAAGTTTAGGAAGTAGATTCATTTTAACAGAGCAGATCCTACCCATCCATGATATTGGCATTCTATGCCATCTTTGGAGATCATGGCGTAAGGAGGTTACCAGTGGGGTGTAATTAATGTCTGCAATTTGACTGGTCATGGGAGGGATCTTCACCCCCAGATATTTTAGACCCTTTTTGACCCATTGAAATTCAAAGTTCAGTTCCAGGAGTTTCTGAGTCGGTTTATCAAGCGTGAGATTAAGTGCCTCAGATTTGGTGTTGTTAATTTTGAACCCAGATACCTTGGCAAAGTCATGCAGCTCTTTATATAAATTGGGCAATGTAGTCAGAGGTTTGGTTATAGAAAAGATTGTGTCGTCAGCAAATAGCGCCACTTTATACGTATAAGAACCTATGGTAATCCCTGATATATCCGGATTAAGGCGAATTCTATGAGCAAGGGGTTCTATACACATTGCGAATAGCAGTGGCGACAGTGGGCACCCATTTTCTATAGTTTTTAAGTTCTTTCTACGTGTATTGCTACTGAAAGCAGTGTTTGTCTGCCCCTTTCTATGCTTTGCACTGGTGGCTCAGACTGTTGATAAAATGTAAGACAAGGCAGCTGATTAACAGACCTGTCTTTGCTGGGGAAGACTTTTGCAGCATTGTTTAAAAAGCAACAACCAGGAGTTAAGCAAATGCTGCTTTCAATAGCAATTGTTTTTACAAATAACCGAAAATGTTATAAATACATATTGGAAAGTTGCTTAGAATTGTGTTTTCTTTTTATTTTGGGGTTTCCTTGCCCTTTAAAGTACAAAGAGGAGAATTATGCCAGACAGCAAGTTAGCTGAATAAATCCACAATCCACCAAGTGAGACAGCTAGAAAGGGAGTTGAACATGAACAAAGGTGGCAGACCACGAGGAATCTTCTGTTTATACATGGTTATATTACAGTTCATTTTTGAATATTCACTTTATTTTAAACTTACCTTCAGAGATTTTCTGAAGCCTGGACAGCATCTGAGCCAGTTTCTGCTGTCGTTCAGCCAACTCTCCTCGACCACTGAAATCTACTCTGAATAGAGCCATGATGGAATCAATGATCTAAGGAGAAGTTTAGATCATTAGACCGTATGGTCATGGGAAAACATTTTTGATTTTTGAAATCTGACATGGGGCTAGACATATTGTCAGTTTCCCAGCTGCCCCCAGTCATGTGACTTGTGCTCTGATAAACTTCAGTCACTCTTTACTGCTGTACTGCAAGTTGGAGTGATATCATCCCCCTCTCCCTTTCCCCCCAGCAGCCAAACAACAGAACAATGGGAAGGTAACCTAATAGCAGCTCCCCGACACAATTTAACAGCTCCTTGGTAGATATAAGAACAGCACTCAATAGTAAAATCCAGGTCCAACTGAGACACATTCAATGAGAAGGAAAGAATTTGTACACTTGGAGGTACCAAATGTTAGGCACGCCCAAGTGATTGTATATACTTACCTGAAACCCCCGGGCCAGTGCTCTTATCAGCAGAAAACTGCACCAGCCCGGGGTTATACCAGTGAGCACCACGGAGTGATCCTCTTCCGTCTTCCTCTTTGCTTCGTGCGGCTGCGCATGTACAGTAGAACGAAAAGCCAAAAACGTGACTATTTCGTTAAACTGCGCATGCGTTTGCCCCGGGAAATTTGAAGAAAGAAGATGCCGGAAGAGGATCGCTCCATAGTGCTTCTAATATATGTGTCCAGTGAATGACAGTTTACACAATGAGTGTTAACAGGGAATACTTCTTGCCCTATATTTACTCATATTCTTTGCACATATACTCAGATGTTTCAGAGTAATATTTACCAAAAGCTTAAAAATGCCAGGCTCTTCATGAAATTTAGCTGCTACGTAATCTAAGAGTTCCATCTGGTGCTCACCTGTAATTATATACAAGTTAATTGTAATTCAAACAATAGTAAAAAATACACATATCCACTAATACGAATATACTGTAAAATGCTAAAGTGTGCATTTTCCCACCGATATCTGTGCAGTGTAGCTACACTCAGGCCTATACCTTAGCTGTCAGTGGAGCTGACACACAAAAGCGACTGGAAGCAGATCTACTTCTCTCGGCCTGTGTTCAAAAGAAGGAGAAGAGAAGCAGACCGTATGCCCATTGTGCCCTTTACCTAACGGGACAGTGGTCAGGGCAGGAGGCAGACAAACAATAAGTTTGTGTAACTGGCCAGAGGTCAGGGTCATGGGACATTTTGACAGAGGCAGTAAAATCCCCTTGACTCTCACTGTAGAGAGCTTTGCCAAATACAATCTAAAAGCTTTGTTTGTGACTGTGAAACACATGTTTTATGTTAACATGATTAGACGTTAAAGAGTAAGGGTACTCCAGTTTCCTCCCACACTCCAAAAACATACAGGCATGCCCGACTGCTTGTGAACGTGATAGACCTTAGTAGCAGGGACTTATGTGAATGACATATAGAGGGTTATTTACTAAACCTCAAATTTATCTGGTTGGGCTTTTTTCATGAGAAAAAAACCCTCAGATTTTTTGAGATTTATTATACCCATCTGAAAATCCACCATCTCATACCTGTTGAGGTCATGTATAAGTCCATGGGAGATGTCCCTATTCCAATTTGTAAATATTGTGGTCTGCGCTGGGTTTAGCCTGATAATCCAATAAATTAGTAGTTTTTGGGAAAAAACACGAAAAAAAATAAATTTAGACAAAAGTCTAAAAATCGTACAATTCAGTTTTTTGCTTGATTCTATCAAGATTTTTACTGATCCGATTCATTTGAGTTATTTTATTAATAAATAAAGCAAATCAGGGATGGGAGTTGGTCAAGCTTTTTTTTTTTAAAACAATAGGATAAAATCATATTTTAGTAACTTAAGTGTTTTTTCCTATTCATTTACATCTTGGTATGCTGGTAATATGTTGTGCTTTAGAGAGCTTTTCATGAATTTAGGCTTGCTTACCTGACTATACAGCACTATATACAGTATAATAAATAAAGTATGCCCTATTGTAAAATATAAGGATATTATAAGTCACAAGGAGTTCCATCACCATATAAAAGAACAAGGCCGAAGGCCGAGTGCTTTTATACAGGTCATTACTTCTAATATTCTCATATTTTGCCATGTGACAAAAATGACATCACTACTCATCGTTTATAACTGATTAATCATAGTCACCGTTTATAAGGATATCATTTACAGGATAATTATGGTTCTTGTGTATTATATCTTGATATATTATTTTTTTTACAGAAAATTATTTTTGTGCTGCTTTTGGTAGGTCCCAAAAAAATTAATTTTAACAGATTTATACTTACTAGTGTATGCCCGGGCATATAAGACATTGTCCAAAACTGCATCATGGTCTACACTAAATCGATCAGCTATGTCACGCAGGCGATCCGGGCGGCTTCATATAAGGTTAAGAAAGCAATAGCACTTCATTAATGGAATTATTTTCCATTCATTCGGCCAAACAACGTTTTCAGTCAGATTTTACTTTACAGGTCAAATCATATACAAGACATTTACAGTGCATTGTATATACAGAATGCTTGAGACCTGGGGGTTTATCAGATATACGGGGATCTATTAGGCATGGTTCCTTAAAGGAACAGTTCAGTGTAAAAATAAAAACTGGATAAATAGATAGGCTGTGCAAAATAAAAAATGTTTCTAATATAGTTAGTTTGGCAAAAATGTAATGTATAAAGCCTGGAGTAATTGGATGTCTAACATAATAGCCAGAACACTACTTCCTGCTTTTCAGCTCTCTATCTCTGTGTTAGTCTGTAACTGTTCAGTGAGTTTGCAATTGATCCTTACCATGCAGGTCAGATCCTCAAGTCACTGATTGGTTACAGCTTGGTCACCAGGGTAACCAGTCAGTATTCATTCCTTTGGGATTTTTAGAAGCGTATTTATCAATTGGTGAATGATAGCATTCACAATTGCTAAAAGGTTTTAATAACTTTCTCAAAAATGGAGAGTAGCAGCAAGTTGGGGGGATTTAATTGTGCAAGCCAGTTGATACATATACAAGCCAATTGATAAAAAGACCTAGTTGATAGCAGTGAAGCTAGCCATTGGCTTGCTGGCTAGGACACTCTTTGAGACACAAAGGTTCATTTATAACTGCAGCCCCAAATAAAGGCTCACATATGCTGTGCATATTGTCACAATTAATATGTTAAGCCTAAATTCGCTCCTTGCACTAGTTCATAATTGCAGCATGGTGGCAGTAATTACCTCCGTGGGCTGCTTTAAAATTTGCAGCATATTTGTGCCTAAAGAATAACGTGCTATCACTGAAAAGACATACAATTATTTTCAGTATATCCATATAAAATTGCAGCACAATTGCACATGGCGCATTTGATGTAATTGCACAGATCACAAATTCAAACTTATACGCACTAGACTTGTTACAAAAACTGCATTACAATGTCTTGTCACACCAAATCATTTGGTGCATTTATATTAAATAGTTCTTCAAGTGGACCCTACATATCAAGTTCTCTGGTGAGTTCTAGTAGGCCCAGCCCATCACTTTTTCCTGCTTGCTTGAACCCATTAAAAGTGCCGTGCAAACATGACATATAGTTTTTATATAATACTAGAAGGATGCAATGTATGTTCTGTATCAATGAAGATCACTTTCCCTCCTGTATACCCATTTGGTCCAGGAAGTTGAGATGTAACTGTGAATAAGAAGACACACATAAGATTCAAGTATTTGTTAAAATGTTTGTTAATGCATATGTAACATATTAAATAATGAAATAACCTAATATCACATATACATATGTGAATATTTCAGTGATATTCCAAAGGATAGAATAGAAAAATGAATTAAATACATTGTACACATTTTAAGTGAAGTTAGAGATCCTAAGTGAGTAGTGGATGACTTATAGACTTAAAAACTGTACAGGTCACACATGGCCATAAATTCAGTAAATGGCAGCAGGCAGGCAGATTATTTTCAATAGAACTGTGCAGTTTATATGCAAGCATTTGGTAGCTCACATAGAAAAAAATCAATCCAAAAAAATCATACTCTTTGGATACAAAACATTACAGTGGAAAGTACACACCTTAGTGCTCATTTCCAGCTCCTTGTCCTTCCATATCCCTTTTATTATAAATCATATAATTGAATTACTATATGGTATTGGCTGATTACGGATCTACAGATAGTGTTTGCCAGACATAAGCAAATTTAAATAAATAATAACCAATAATTATACTTAAACTGTGTATATGTGTAAAGGAAACTATCAGCTAAAAATACTAACAAAATTTTTACAAATTAGTAGCATCTGTATTTTACACTGTTCTTGACAAATGGTATGTGAAATGTTTATGTATCATTTACAACTGGTAACAACACTACACATTTGAAGAAAATACATTTTTAAATCATATGTCTATACATACCACACAATGTATGTGAAATCTGTGTTTTTCCAGTTCTAAATTCTGAGAAGGGGAGAAAACACCATGACACAAGTATTAGCCAATTTTTAAAACTTAAAAAAGCAAATAACATTAACATTTTTGTTAAAATTGATATTTAAAAAAATAGCAATTACCTCCAAATGTTTCTGTTATTGCCATGCTTTCTATGCCTCCTCCTAGTAATTTGCTGGAGAAGCAAAAAGGATTTTTTAGGTTGAATGTTACTCAATAAAATCAGCAAGTTCAAGAAAATATTAAGGAGAAACCATCTTTGTAGTAATAAAACTGACCATACTGTCCAAAAGGAACGGATGTTACTAAGTATGGCTAACTCAACATTAATCTATAAAAGAGACTTACTCAAATTCATGGCTTCCAGTTGATATGTGGAACACCATCTTTCTTTTTGCACTGTATTCAAAAGCAGTGAGAAAACCTGGTTCCTAAAGAAAGGAGGCATATCATATGATTTTACGATTTTAATGTGCATAAAAACTTTATTTGTAGACAGAATCTATAAACATATTTCAAATCTGTTTTAATACTAGTAATGCATGACACAAATATTACGTTTTCAGTAGTGTAAATCAAAGAAGTTAATAAATGTGACTTGATTTCATGCTGAGGCAACTTTATTTTTCCTGAATAATCACTGACAACTTGACCACCATTTGAATTTACTCTTGACTTACTGTATAAATAACTGAGCTATTTAACAGAATGATAAATTGGGTAATTTCATTAGTATGATCAAGTAGTGTGAGCACTGGCATTAACAACTGGTCTTCATGAATTCAATTCAGACAGATTTCCATTTTTGGTTTCTGGGGCTTAAGCTTGAATGTGTTTCCTTCTTGTGTGTAATCAATAAAGCTTCTTGCAGGAAGGTATATTAGGAGGAAGACAATGTTTGATGGCCATTATGGCATTGTATGTGGAGCGGCAGGCACGTTTCAGGGGCTGCTGCCGCCTGAGGCAGCAGCCCCAATGCCGCCCCTCCTCCTGCTCCGCATCGCTAGTGCAGTGAGCGCTATTGCGCTCGCTGCACTAGAAGAGCCGAATTTCCGTTTTAAAAAACGGAAATTCGGCTCTTAAATTTACCAGAGGCGGCTTTTTGCCGCCCCTGGTAACTGGCCGCTCCGTGCCGCCTGAGGCAAGATTCTCACCTTGCCTCATGGCCCGAGCGGCCCTGTGGAGCGGCACAGTAGTTGCATCTTAGGGAGAGTGTAGATAAATAGTTAACAGAGAAATATGTCTTCCATATTTTATCGAACATATACCAAAGTATATGGCCAGTCCGTACTGAAACTCATAGTAACCAATTACACATTCTGGTTTATTATTCTAACTGCACTCTCATGCTGTTATGGAGTGGCTAGAAAACAAATGGGAGGTGGTATGGTCTGACCTGAAATTGTTCAATCAATCATAAAGGAAACCCTGCACGAGTTTACTAATCTGACAATTTTTTAGGTTTTTGCTTTTAGGTGCAGAAAATTTTCTTTGTTACAAAAGCCTGTTTTGTCCCTTAATTTATTTTTTGGAACCTGGTGTATGAACGATGTTATCATAGCATCATCTTTATTGCTCTTATATTGTCACATTATTTATCACCATTGAAGTTTAAGTTCAATGTTCCTGTTAGTTATGTGTGGGCTGGCCCAATACCTGCGGGTTTACACACAAATCGGGTGGGTTCGCGCTGACCTGGCACCTCTGGGTGTGGGTGGCAGGCGGGTCTGGGTTGAGCTCTTCTCCCTGCCCGCTACCTTGGACTGCGGGTCTGCCGGCTTCCGACTTCCGGCTTCCTGTTTTTTATAGACTCGTGCCTTATAGCCCCGACGCTTTTTGTGATGTCAACATGGGGCAGGTCGGCATGGGTCTATAAAAGGAACCCGGAAGTCAGTGGCGTAACTAGATATTACTGGGCCCCACAGCAAATTATTTTTCAGGCCCCCAAAATGTTTAGAGGTTGACTTGTTTCTCCAATATTTATTGAAATTGTATATGAATTAGGGCCTCGTGGGGCCCCTATACCTCCTGGCCCCCCCTGCAACCGCAGGGTCTGCTTCCTCTATAGTTACGCCCCTGCCGGAAGTCACAGGCGGGCGGCGCGGGTGGAGGGAGGGCAGGTTTTAGGGACAGGTGTGGGTCGGGGAAAACCCGACCCGCACATCACTAGTTTCATCATTCTGACAGTTCAGTAATCCAGGTGCAGATGCTGTTACAATCTGTTACAGTAATTGATACATTTCTCAGCAGCATCTGTGAAATATTAGCAACAATTGCATTAGCTGCCTTCAATGAAACTCAGGGATTATGCTCCTTAGGGCCAAAGATAAGAAATTTATCAACTATTGTATCAATGTAGAACAGTTTACAGAGTTGGTGACACACACCCAGAGCTGAAGCAGCTGCTTCAGAAATACACACAAAGGTGAAAATGAAACATTAAACTTCAATATTAGAAAAATAGTCAAAAATAGAAATTTAAAAAAGTCTTTATTTTAGGTGAACTATCTGATAACAACTTTAAAATGTGAATAGATAGATTGCACCTGTACCTCTTTTACATTGCTCCAAAAGGCTAGACAAATTTTACCCTCTCCAAGTATTTAGCAACAAATTGTATACCCTTCTATTGTGCATTCATTAAGAAATTTGAAATCAACACTAGCAAAAGGCTCTATTTATAGTTCATGCTTATGCATATTTTTTTGTCAGTTACTTGTCCTAATAAATGAGCTATGTAACTTAAAATAACTTATATAGTTTTATCTAGGGATGCACCGAATCCAGGATTCGGTTCGGGATTTGGCCTTTTTCAGCAGGATTCGGATTCGGCCGAATCCTTCTTCCTGGCCGAACCGAATCCTTATTTACATATGCAAATTAGGGACGGGGAGGGAAATAGTGTGACAAGGAAGTACATTTTTTCTCCTTCCCACCCCTAATTTGCATATGCAAATTAAGATTCGGATTCAGTTCGGTATTCGGCCGAATCTTTTGTGAAGGATTCGGGGGTTCGGCTGAATCCAAAATAGTGGATTCGGTGCATCCCTGGTTTTATCATTGTTAGAATAATTGACAGACTGTATGTGCATGCCAGCGAATGACATTATAAAATTTTGGAAGAAATTAGCTAGATATTAGTAGAGTATTTAGGTCTGGTGTTGCCCTAGGCATCGGACCTGTGAGCGCCCATCTGCACATGTGTGTGACGTTAGCAGCAGGGGAAGTGGGGTTCTTTAATGAAAATGTTTTTTTACCATACAGTCACCCAATGACCACCCCCTTTAAAGATGCTGCCCTAGGTATAGGCCCTTGAGTGCCTTTATGGTAAATATCCCTCTGCTGGCCTTAAATAAACAACTGACATCTTATTATAATTGTAAATTTGGATGTAAATTGGTACAAATAATGTGTGCTGTTTAATGCTAGATGAGCAGGAAACTTTCCATATAATTTTCTTTTTAGAAGGCAAAAATTTATCACGTCCATTCATAGAATAATGTCAAACAGGCTGATGTGTGATTCTTTGAAACTTACAATTACTTTATTTGCTGCCTCTTTTATTTTTTCCACTTTTGCTTCAGAAAGTCCCTTAATGTTGCACAAGGCCTTTCTGGTGGTCATTTGTATTCCTTTGATTGTGCAGATTCCTACAGACTTCAGCTTCTTTATGTCTGCCACATTCTGTTGAATAAAAAAGCGCATTTAATAGTTGATGTCTAGCAACTCCCCAGTAAAAGCAGTTTCATCAGTGTCGGACTGAGATGCCAGGGGCCCACCAGTAAACCTTAGACCACGGCTGGCCTGCGACCCCCCTTGTGTGGCCCCCACATGAAAGTCTGCCTGCTGTGTCTGTTACCATGTGTAAGATATAATGGGTATCACTACAGAGATTAAATGGCCCCTGCATTGTTTAAACCTCAAATTCAGACTGTAATCCCCTGTATTGTTAACACATGTAATCCCCCCTGCATTGTTCACACTTGTGACACCTCTATTTTTCACACCCTAAAGCCCTGTATTTTTCACACCTGTGACCCAGACTGTAACTGTCCATACAACTCATACAAACTGCTGGAGGAACACCAGCACTGTGTCACTGTATGTAGTACATCTTAGAGTGGTCCTGACAGGTTTTCCTGTCTCCTGCTCTGTTCTGCCTGCCCAATGGTTCTTGGGTGTGCTATACTCTGCCTGTGTGAGCCATACACTGCTTGCCCTATGCTCCCTGTGTGTGTCATACTCTGCCTGCCCTATGCTCCCCGTGTGTGCCATACTCTGCCTGTGTGTGCCCTGTTCTGCCTGTGGAACATAAGTCTGGTATTTGTGGCTAATACTGGCTTCCATTATAGACCCTCCACCATGTAGGCCAGAAGAATTCTGGCCCTCGTTATCACAGAAGTTGGACAGCACTGCCTTAGACCATGGGCCCACTTTCCAAACTATTATTCCACCTTTCTTCACTCAACCTCTTTATTCTCCTAGTCTTTTATCTCTACAATACTATATTATATTCTTTCATTTCTAAGTCCCTTAAAGAAATAGGGAATGGCCATGAAATAGACCAAATGTTTAAGACCAAGAGGGCCAACTGACACCTGGGCCCACCGGGAGTTTTCCTGGTTTCCCAGTGGGCCAGTCATGCAGGAATTGGGAGTCTAATTTTTAATGACCGCTAAATCCAATATTTCTTTTAGGTAGGCTCCTTTTGCCTAGAAGACGTATTAGAGCTCACTATTAAAATCGCCAGAAATCATGTCTCTCTACATGCAGAATTTGTGCGAAAATCGGATATTTTGTTAGTTATTTGAGTGAGCTCTAATACATCTGCTAAAAAAATTATTTTCCGATAAGATATCTTGTGCTCTGGAAACATCAATTGCTTTCAATTAGCTTCAACTTTTCAACAGACATTCAACATTAACCCCTTTTGAAACTAAAAATAAAATACACAGCATATACATACAATTCCTTGCTTCTGTAACATTTCAATATCATGGAAAAATGACTCCTGAAACAGAAATAAAGACAAATTAATTAGAAGCTGAAGTACCATACTTTGACCACAAAATTTTCTGTTCTTTATCTTTATTTTATCGATTACCTATTATCATTAGGAAAGATTTGTTAAATACAAATTATAATTTTTTTTCTGTAAAGCAGAATGACTAACAATATTTTCAGTTTCTGAACCAGTTGTAAACCTATACACTAGTGATGCGCGGGACCCGTGGGTTTACCTGCGGGTTGGGCGGGTTCGGGCCGACCCCTGGATAAAATGCGCAACCAAGTGCTGCCGGCTTCCGGCGCCGGAATTTATAGACTTGAGCCTGACTCACCCCTTTTGTGACGTTACTGCGGGCGCGGGTCTATAAATAAAGGGTCAGGGGTGCGTGTAGGGAGGGTGCGTGGACGGGTTAGGGTCGGGTGCGGGTCGAGAAATTCTCGACCCACACATCACTACTATACAGCTAACCTATGTCACCTAAAGTTTAACATGGGAAAAGTAAGTCTCTGGGTTAATTCTGGCAATAATAATGTTACATGATAAATTGTTAGGGTATCCACATAATTACTCTTCTGTTGTTTTGACACTGGCAGAGAAAATGCCAATGTGTTTTATTATTCTACAAGCACTGAAGCTGCACTCTCTTGGCAGTTTTATATGTCAATCAGTACAGCTCCCTTGTATTAAAAGTGGTTCCCCCTCCGAGATATATGCTTTTTTCCTTTTCTACAATGCATAGCTGGGTAGTTCTCGATCAGGCTTGGACTGTCAGTCTGAAGCTAGAATGGCTGGTATAAGATGGCATAAACCTGTGCTTTATATTGAACCTGTGTGTACTTAAAATGGCATAACCTATTATGAAAGGAATAATAAATCTGAACTTTTACTTGGCAGTGCCATTAACTATCATATTGCAATGGCAGAACAATGGAAATGTTGCTTATAAAATGCCCTTCTATAATATGGCAAGAGTTCATTTAAAGGACAAGACCACTCTTCCCCCCAGTGAATTGGGACAGTGAAGAGGATTTCTAAAACATTGGGAAAGGGGGAAGCATGGCATAAATATTACTATTATTACTCTTCAACAGACAGAAGCTCCAGCCTGCTGTCTGTGGTTTGTGATAAGATTTAACTACCTGACATGTGGGTGTGGGGATTTTTCCTAAGTGGAATCAGCTGCCATGAGTTTGAAGGGGTGGCCTTTAAAGATAAAACTCACCTTTAAAGCTATTCTGCAATTAGGGTCATATATTCTATTTAAGCACCCAAGGACCTGTGCTTAGAGGGGCAGCTTCAAGGGCAATAATCAGGTGCATATAGCAAAAGAAAGCTGTTTTTTTCTTTAATGCCTAACCTGCTACCAGACAGTTGTGACTAAATCTAGTAGCTGATGGGGGGGGAAGATACCTCTGATGGGGGGGGGGGGGGAAGATACCTCTCATACTTAATATCTGCATGCATGTGCCAAGAATTGGCAATCTCAAATTAGGTAAGAGAGGGGTCATATTATATTAATTTCATGTATTTATTTTTATATATTTTTCAGTGTCCAAAATCACCCCCGATGCCTCCCATCAAGTTTAACAGGACAAGGTTGAAAGTGTCAGCAATGGTGCTTTACTGTGTTTGACATAAAAATCTTTCTGTGTATTTCCACCTTAATTTAGCTTAGTCATTTTATTCACTGTACCTCATCATGAAATCCTACTTCTTCTTCAACAACCTGATCCTCCATTGCTTTCATGAAAAGCAAAGACTGTTTTTGCCACCTAAAGAAAAAAACATGTTCCAAGCATTGCACAGTATATTATAAGTAGACATTTTTGTACAGGTATGGGATTCATTATCTGTTATTCAGAAAGCTGGAATTACCGAAAGGCTGGCTTCCATAGACTCCATTTAATCCAAATAATCCATTTTTTTTAAAAAAAAAAAGTATTCCCTTTTTCTCTCTAATAATAAAACAGTATCTTCTACTTGATTTAAACTAAGATATAATTTATCCTTATTGGAAGCAAAACAAGCCGAATCTTCCAGTAGACTTAAGGTATGAAGATTCAAAGTATGGAAAGATCTGTTATCTGGATAACCCCATCTCACAAGCATTCTGGATAACAGGTCCCATACCTTTACTATGAATAGACAAGACTACTATAAATGCATTAGAAATGTAGTCTGCATCATGTTCTATATGCACTTGTGTGCTGAGTGGATGTAGTGCTGTTCTCCTGGCATTTGCAGAATGTATGACTATAGAAATGTGTACAACTCTACATATTTGCGTATGCATCGGTAGTAATCATTGATGTCCCAGAGTTTGCAAAAATGCAACATTATGTACCGATCAGATGACAAGATGTAAACTGATTCAGAATGGACAGAGGTTAAAGAGGTGGTTCACCTTTAAATTAACTTTTATTATGTTATAGAATGGCTAATTCTAAGCAACCTTTCAATTGGACTTCATTTTTTCTTTTTTATAGTTTTAAAATGTTTGCCTTCTTCTGGCTCTTCCCAGCTTTTAAATGGGGATCACTGACCCCATCTAAAAAACAAATGCTCTATAAGACTACACATTTATTGTTATTGCTACTTTTTATTACTCATTTTTCTATTCAGGCCCTCTCCTCAGGGCCGCCATTAGAAATCACGGGGCCCCGTACAACAAAATTTTTGGGGCCCCCTGGGCCCCGCCCACACTGACGACCAAGCTCCACCCCATATTCCGCCCACTCCACATCGCAGTTAAAAGACCACACAGACATCAGCGCTAAAAAAGTAACCCCCCCCCACACAAGTTGTAAAAAGCTATTGATGGTCAGGGCCCCCTTATAAAAAATTGGGGCCCCAAAAAAAAAAAAAATTAAAAAAAAATAAAAAATAAACAAACATTGGTGGCAGGGGCCCCCATATAAGTTAAAAACAAATTGGGGCCCCAAAAAAAATTTTTTTAAAAAAACTAAAAAATAAACAAACATTGGTGGCAGGGGCCCCCTTATAAGTTAAAAACAAATTGGGGCCCCAAAAAAAAATTTGAAAAAAAATTAATTTTTTTTTGAAAAAAAAAAAACATTGGTGGCAGGGGCCCCATATAAGTTAAAAACAAATTGGGGCCCCAAAAAAAAATTTTTTTAAAAAAACTAAAAAATAAACAAACATTGGTGGCAGGGGCCCCCTTATAAGTTAAAAACAAATTGGGGCCCCAAAAAAAAATTTGAAAAAAAAATTAATTTTTTTTTGAAAAAAAAAAAACATTGGTGGCAGGGGCCCCCTTACAAGTTAAAAACAAATTGGGGCCCCAAAAAAAAATTTGAAAAAAAAAACATTGGCGGCAGGGGCCCCCTTATAAGTTAAAAACAAATTGGGGCCCCAAAAAAAAATTTGAAAAAAAAACTGGTGGCAGGGGCCCCCTTACAAGTTAAAAAATTTGGGGCCACCAAAAAGAAAATTAATTTTTTTTAAAAAAAAACAAAAAAATACAATGGTGGCAAGGGGCCCCTTACGAGTTAAAAAAAAAATTGGGGCCCCAAAAAAAAAGTTTTAAAAAAAAGATTGGTGGCAGGGGCCTATAGAATATTAAAATAATACATTGGTGGCCAGGGGATTAAAAAAAAAAAACCACAAACTGGTGTTCAGTAGGATTGAACTCATGGCTTCAGTACTTCAACTTCGCCTCCTTTCGTGACTTCGGGTCTTTTCACCGCTTCAGGACTTCAATTTCGGCTGTTTTCGTGACTTCGGGTCTTTGCGCTGCTTCAGGACTTCGGCTTCGGCTGTTTTCGTGACTTCGGTTCTTTTCGGCGCTTCGTGACTTCGGCTTTTTCCGTGACTTCGGGTCTTTTCGGCGCATCGGCTTCGACTTTTCGGCACTTCCGCATTCTGCACGCAAGAGGCAAGACGTACGGCTCGGGCGCTCGTAAGGGGGGCCCGGATCTTCAAGAAATGCAGCGCTGCCGGGCCCCCCTTCATGCTCGGGCCCGGTACGCTTGTCCCCCCTGTCCCCCCCTGATGGCGGCCCTGCCTCTCCTATTCATATTCCAGTCTCTAATTTAAATCAATGCATGGTTGCTAGGGAACTTTGGACCCTAGCAACCAGATTGTTGAAATTGCAAAACTGGAGAGCTGCTGAATTTGAAGCTACATAACTCAAAAACCCACAAAAAAATTAAAAAATAAAAACCAATTGTAAATATCACTCTCTACAGCACAATACTAAAAAGTTATTTTAAAGGCGAACAACCCCTTGTACCTCTCTCCATTCTGAATCAATTTACATCTTCTAGACAGGTACACTGTGTGCAACACATTAATGAGGCATTTAGCTGCCTTTTACAAGGCACATGGGGTTCCACTTTTATTGAGTTTAAGGTCAGAGATTTCAATTATATTCAACTTTAGCAACCAATCAGTGATTAGCTTTTTCAGGAAGAATTATAAAAGCAAACATGCTGTGGTTTACTGCCCAGAAGCAAATTTGCCCAGTGTTTATTAATGAAATAATTTTCTTTTCACAACAGAACTTTTTATAACATTTTTTATAAAAACTACAGTTATAGACTTTATTTTCCAGAAAGCTTGGGACCTTGGATTTTTTGTATCTTTGCGTAATTTGGAAGACTATTGGAACTTACTAAAAAAAAAAAAATGTAAACAATAAATAGAACTGTTTTGACATCAGCGGTCAGAAACAGGACCAAGGGTTTCCCTGGTGGTCTTTATTAAATTATAATAACTCAGCCCATCCAAACTTTACCAGCTGGAGATTCTGAGGCACCAAACAAAGGATCACAGGAACCCACTCAATGCTTTCTGAGGGCAATAACACACAGTGTAAATGTTGATGATTTATCAGGTTGCTCCAGCAATTACATAGTTAATGAATATCCAATATCATGTGTGACTTTGTCTTAAAATCAATCATCGATCAGGAAAAAATCTGCATAAAAATCTCCAGTGGAAAATTGATTCACAGTCACTAATGTACTGCTGTCAAATTACACATCACAATGGCAATTTCTACAATGAAAACATGGAACAGTTTTGTCATAAAACAACAAAGTACACAACAGCTGACCTTTCATTAACCTCTGTAATTGCAACTGCTTACACCCAGTAACGATGGATATATGATAGGGCTGCCACTCTCCTGTTCCACACAGATCCAGTCCTGACTAAGGAGCTTACAAATATGTTTCCCGCCAAAAAAGGAGAGGCGGGACTTCAGCAAATGAACTATGTCATGTGAGCAGACTTCTAGTCCCTGTAGCCAGAGATCAGTGTACTACAAAATCAATATTTTGACTGGGTAGTTTAAGATGATATTAACTTCAATACATTTGAGGATTGGCTCACCACTTTTTCTTATTTATAAGCTGCTGTGAAATTGAATCTCACCTCAGGAAAACATGCAAAAACTATCAATAGGGGGAACATACCTGGGGCACATAACACACTAGTAATGAATAAACGTGGGAGCACTTACCGGTCAGAGTTATGCTTCAGCGTGCTGCACAAACACTGCAATCCCACGGAGCCAAGTTCCATATAGAGCACAAGAAACATGGAGCACCAAAGGAGCCGATTATTTGTCCGTTAAAAAATAGAAATTTATTGAAGAATCATTAAAAATGGTGAAGGCATGCCCAGAACATATTGTAGGCTGCCTGCTTTACACGTTTCGTGGCTACCGGCCACTTCCTCAGAAGCATATAACACACTTCAAGGATTTTTGGGTGTTGTTAACAATAGTAAAATGTAATCATTATTTCCAGGAACAATTAACCCCGGGTTTGCCAAAGGATATTGTTATTTACTAGCTGATGATTCCTAAAATATTCCACTATTCAGCAGTAACATGACTTCTGTTAAACATAACCACCTTCATTTATTACAGGCAAAGTGCAAGGAACGGGTACAAAGCATCCAGTTCTGGAATTCCCCCATGTCATGGATCATTAAACCATACATGGTAGGGAGCCCTGCACTTACCGCTTTAAAAGGTTAAAAGTGCAGATTTCACCACTAATCCCACAAATGAACGTGCTCAAAGGGGTTCAATTTTGTGCTTCTTAAAAGAACAGTTAAGTACCACATGGGATCTCTAGTACACATTTAGGGGCCTACTTACTATGTAAAACAATTCACGCCAGAAAAATGGTGTAAAAAGCTGTGTAAAATAAATGGCAAATTTTTCAAGTTGTGTATTTTATTTATGCTGCCCAAACACTGGATTTGATGTATTTTACACCACTTCAGACCTCGCAAAAGTCAATGGAAAAAATTCAACCAGAAAAAAAACCACGATTGATAAACCCCATATTTTTCCATAGCATTTTCAAATGGCTGCTTCCTTTTGCATTGGAATTTTCTGTACAAAGCGAAGTCAATACACAACTTGATAAATATGCTGTTTTTTTTTTTTTACACAATGATGCCTGATGATGTGTAGTGTGTTTTGTCACCATTTTTTTCAAAGCATGACAAATATGCCTTCCTTAGTGTACTAATAAGAATATGTAACCCTTTGATAAAAATAATGAAAAAATAAACAAAAAATATTATTTTTTTAATATACTGGTTCATTTAACCTTATCTCCATGTGGGGGCATGTACTGTTCAGTGAAAGTGGACCTAATGGAGGAAAGGTGGGAGCTTGTTTAGGCTAAATCCACACTTTGGTGTGACAATATGGAAGCATTAGTACATATATCAATGATGTTGCTCCATCCTTATATGTTAAAGGGCTCTGTTATATTAGTAAACTTTTCCTTCAGAGAGGGTAAAGTTACTGCAAGCTGCATAGTTTTGTATTCTTTGCACTTCTCTCACACAGCATATATGCCTATACGTTTAGACTGGCTGCAATGTAAATGTAATATTTTAATACCGGGAAAGTGACAAGGGGAAAAGTACACACCGTAATACAGAATAAAAGGATGTAGTTCAACTATATTTCTATTATTATATAAACAGAACAATAAGCAACACTCACTTGTTTCATCTGTCATGAACTAAAGCTACTTGTGCTTGAAAAGCTTGTGCATGGTTACAGTGCAGCAGTAAGCAAATTGCAGTATAAATAAAAAGGATTTATTAAAAAGACATGTAAAAAATTCATATTATAAGAATGAACCAATCCATATTAAATTAACCCCCTCCCCCACAAACTGTCCATATTAGCACTTTTTGATCTCGAGCATTTTGATAAGTAACACCAATTTTATTAAAGTAAATAAAATAAAATGCACTGTTGCTCTGCACTGGTAAAAGTTGTGTGTTTGTGTGCGCAATTGTTTATTTTAGTTACTTTTATACACTTTCATGTTTCATGGTATAACTGTTCCTTTAAATGGACAACAGCATACCTTCTTGTTCAACATGAGTTTAATAGACTTTTGCTGAACATACAGTTTGCTTATTACTGTAATGAATGAATGAATGAATAGTGGTGAAGTAAATATCTAAGAAAGTGATGTAAAAATACATGTAATACATGTATAAATAAGAATAGAAATTTAAGCTTCTCCTAATAGAAAAATTTGAAAAACATGTTTAATTTGTGTAATGTATAGATAAAATAATCAGGGGCCACCAGTTGACAGACTGTCAATAATGGACAGGCCAGGCAATATGCAGACCAGTCAGACAAGTGAACCCCACTTGTTGATTGCTGTATAATAATCAGGCCAAAAAAATCCAACATATTGAGATTTAGGATCTGGGAATTGTGTTCGGTTTTCATTTACTACACATGAAGGTATGGGCATCCTTATTCCAAATCCTAAATAACCATGGACCCATGCAGTAAATGATTGATAGACTGTCTGGCACATTTTTCTATAATACAAATTCATATTTATAAGAAACCTTTATATCATTTCATAAAATATTTTAATGTAGTAATAACTTACAGTATATAAGTATATCATAGATGGGCATGTTGTCATTTAACCTTTATTATATATTTTTAGTTTGAAGCAATAGCATTTTTTCTTACATTTTGAAAGGCATTTTATTAAAATAGTAGTTGTAGCATTTATGTCTAATTGGGTTAAGTCCACCACAATCAGCTGATACAGTGGTTCAGTGCTTGAGCTGACAGTCTTAACTAGTGTGTAAAAATTATTGCCGTTTTCCTGCCGGCATCACTGTACTTCCATGCTCATGCACAAAGCCATTATGACATCTGCCAAACACCTGCACTGCATACATCCTAATGCTGCACTGGATGTGTTCTGATGCTGTATCTGTTTTGACACTTCATCAGGGCATAACCAAAGAGGAAGCAGACCCTGTGGCTGCAGGGGGCCCAGGAGGTATAGGGTATATAAGTTCAATAAATATTGGTAAAACTGGTAAACTGCTACACATTTTGGGGTCCTGAAAAACAATTTGCTGTGGGGCCCATAAATAACTAGTTACGCCTCTGTACTTTCATTTTTACATTTCCTGTGGGACTATTTGCTTATCAAGTTCCAAACATTAATCTTGGTGTACTTTGTGACTTTCCCTTGTTTTGACCCTTACTCCTTGCCTGTATCAGATCCCTCTTGTACTCTGTCGGCCCCAATTTACTCCCAAATGCTGAATGATTTTTTGCACCTAGACATTTGCGTGCATGCATGACATCAATGCCAAAGTAATTTTTTTTGGGAGGAGGGGTCTGGATTTTAATGACATGCTGTTTTATACTTCCACCTTCCCTGTATACAAAATGATTTTGATTAAGATCTTGCCATAATTGTCGATTGGTGATTATTTTTATTACCTGTTTATATGCAGGATTGTTTATTTTAATCAATGTATGTGTTTCTGTTTCCTCTTTCATCGTAAGAGGATGGTCACATGCAAAAGATTTCATTTTCATTTTTTTACAATATTCATTTTCAATCCAGGAGTCTTTTTTTTTTTTTGCAATGTGATGTAAAAATCTGGATTGCAATTTTTTTGCCGACTACCAAAAATAATTAGAAATTGGGTGAATGCAGATTACTATATTGATTCCTGGAATTTCTTTGCTATTGGTATAATGGCAAATATCATATTGATGGCCATCACAGCCCTATATACACAACTATATACACAATATTTTGCTGGATGCCCAGGGCTATCAAATTGTCCATCTCCTGATAAACATAATGGCTGATCTTTGCTATTTTGAAAACACTATTTGTTTCTCTTCTTCTCAGTATTTGTCAATCACTGGAAATAAAAAATGGTGTATTCCTCTTTTTGCAATTTTGTAATGCTAGGATGTCTGTCAGCTGTGATTATGCCTACATTTAATCCTTCCTTTATTATTCCATCCAAGCATTCTTTTTTAGAACAGCAGAATTTATTTTAGCAGTTTAAATTATTTTAAAATGTAATCATTTTGTCAGTTAAAATATCCATGAAACTATATACGCAATATTTTGCTGAATGCCCAGGGCCATTAAATTGTCCATTCCCTCATAAATATAATGGCTGATCTTTGCTATTTTTAAAACACTATTTGTTTTTCTTCTTACCAATATTTGTCAATCACTGGAAATAAAAAACATGTTTTGATAGCAACTATATGTTTTCTTTGCAATTGTTGGTATACTGCAAACATCCATTAATTCAGCCAATGAACAAAATAGAGGCTGTAAGATTGAAAGCTGCTATTTTGTTTACTTTTGGCTGACTTTCCCAAATCAAAATATTGTGACCATTCAAACATGTTTCATTAACCTAAAGCCTTTTAATTTTTTTCTAATAATTGGAGAACAACAATCTACAATAGAACACACTGAACGTTTACCTAATAGTTTGTCTATATAGGTTTCATAAACCATTTTCGTTCATTTAAATATTAGGACTTGAAACAGATTCCTCACTCAGCAGTGCACACCATACATCTTCATCTGCTTGGGAAGAATTGTTTTTAAAAGTGGACCCTGGCCAGTTTGGATAAGCCATTTTTTCATAATATCTAGGTATTTATAATATGTTTAGCACTAGAACATAAACGGGTTTTATATACAAATAGTGTTGGACTAAGGAGTCTGGGGCCCACAGGGACTGCCACTTTAGGAACACTCCCATGACTTACATTGAAATTATTTGCTTGGTAAACTGAAGCAAGCATCCTACCATTTTTGACTATAATTTTTCCATCCGAAGTCACTTGGGCCACCAACACTAATCATGGGGTTTTTGTAGCCTCTATATGAAATGTGATCTTCTGATGAAAATCAGTTTTATTGGTACGTTTCATATGAATGAACACTATTACTTATTTGGCCAGTCTTGTATCCCAAAGCTTTACTGAACATTTATAAGATAAAATTAAAATATAATCTGTGTTACATGCAGCATGAAATTATGGCTTTATCTTCTCTTCATGGCCATCTGAAGACTGAAAGAAAAAAAGTTCTTATTAAAGACAATTGTACAGTATTGAAAAGAATTTGCAACAGATTTGCAAATTCGACTTGTCACAATGATAAATATTTAGGTTACATAAATATATGACTAATATATTATACAACTTTTGAATGTACAGTATATTGGCACCTTTACTGTATGTGTACAATTCACCTGCCCTGTAGATTTTATTTTAATGACTTGCATAATGTTCAGAAAGCAATTACATCCCTAAGAATTAAAGGACAAGAAAATCCAAATTCAATTGGGAGGTGCCAATAAGTTAGGTACACCAGTGGATTCAAACAAGTTCTGTTTAAAAAAAAAATTCACCAGCCCAGAGAACTTTCCATCACAGCACCATAAATCATCTTTCCTTTATTTCCCAAGCAATCATTTTTAGACTTCTGCATGTACAATATGATAAAATCTTCCCATTCTAACAAATACACATAAAAAAATGAGGGCTGTGTCATGTACTGAATTCCATCTTTCAAGTCACATGCCTTTAATTGTTTGTTCTTGTTTCAGCTGAACTCCTGCAAGAAGTGCTAGGATTCAGCTGAATTCTGAACCAAATCCTGGATGTAATGCAACCCTACAAAAATTACACCACTGCTAGGACATCACAGAGGCTCAGCAGATAGCAGATTCGGTGCCGGGGTCATGGATTCAA
The DNA here is from genome assembly GCF_017654675.1 of Xenopus laevis. NCBI lineage: Eukaryota > Metazoa > Chordata > Amphibia > Anura > Pipidae > Xenopus > Xenopus laevis. Next base: position 118,303,290 of record NC_054377.1, on the reverse strand, counting down.
ATCCAGCCTGGGTACTATCTGCAGTGAGTTTGTAAATTCTCCCTGTGTTTCTTTCCACTATCCAAAAACATACAGAAATCTTAATTGAATCCTGATAAAATTCATTAGGGACCTTTGATTGTAAACTCCACGAGGACAGGGATTACGTGAATAATGTACAATCTTGCTACAAAAAAGTGTCAGCATTATATAAATACTGGGAAATAAATAAATATATAAATGAATTCCTTAATCTAGGACATTTTAAGGTTCCTTTCCATGTGTAGTGCAATGTGGTCACACCTGTTATTTATTTAAAGGGATACTGTCATGGGAAAAAACATTTTTTTCAAAATGAATCAGTTAATAGTGCTGCTCCAGCAGAATTCTTCACTGAAATCCATTTCTCAAAAGAGCAAACAGAATTTTTTATATTCAATTTTGAAATCTGACATGGGGCTAGACATTTTGTCATTTTCCCAGCTGCCCCTGGTATCCCTTTAAGGTACAGATTACTTTTCCATATAGTTGCGCTAAGCACTATTGTATCTTTTCTGCCTCTTCTGAATTATGCTCGAATGCACCTACTGATGCTGGGGAACCAGCTACCATTACCCTGAATGTGGTGCTAATTCCAGGGTTCCCAGAGCAAAGTCAATAGTCTCAGCCAATATGACTATGAATATTTTCATTCATCCAGGTCATGGTATATCTAGTATAGGTAAATTTTAAAAAAACTGGACTTGCTGAGTAATCAATGAAGACGTTTCACTACTCATCCGAGCAGCTTCTTCAGTTCAACTGACTGGTGTGGGAAGTTCTCGGCATTTAAACTCTTCCACTAATCCATTTACAATGGCACATTGTAACTCTTCAAAGAGGTGACATCTGAAGAAATTCACAGAGGTGTTGATTCTGTGTAGTTACTGTGATAGGTTTATCCAATGTGATTATCTGTTTAATTCCCACCATCCGCTGGAACACAAACTGGGTGTCATTAGAACTCTGCACCACAGGGCGGAATGTGTGGCAACTGATACAGAGTCCAAAGACAAAGAGCAAAAACATCTTAGAGGAGCTTTGAAAGCGTGTGTGTCAGGATTACCAGTATTATCCAGTCGTAGAAGGAGCTGGAGCTGTAGATATTGAACCCACAAGCGCCTCACACAACCGCTACCCACCTGGAGTGGAACAGGGAGCAGGGTTGTGGAGAATAGCCAATGAGACGATCAAGCGAAGTACAAAAGGATTAGGCAAAGTCGTGGTCAGGAGGTCCGAGGTCAGAAGGCAGGCAGCGAGATTCGTAAACGATGAGACAGGCCGAAGGGTCGAGACAGGCAGCAGAAATCGTAGTCCAGGTACAGGCGAGGGTCGACAACAAGAATTCAAGAGTATAAGACGCTAGGGTTTCAGTAAAATAACCTAATAACCAGGCAATGCATCTCAGTCTGGATTTGGTTTAAGTATTGCTAATTTGGCGCCAAACTGGCGTCATTGCGCTGGCGTCGCGGAACTGACACCAGCACGTCCATCTCAGGCGTTTTCGCCTGCGTCCTTGTGTCAGCGACCGTCGCCGGCGCCTTCGCGCCCGCGACCGTCGCCGGCGCGCATTAGCGCGCCTGCGCCGGACAGGACGCATGCGTAATTCCTCACAGTGTGGCTACCCAGACTGGGCCTTTGTCAAAACAGCAGCAACCAAGCCCAACAGGAACACCAATAGAAATGAGAAAAGTAGGCGAAACATAGTCATCCCATATGTAGCTGTAGTGTCTGAGAAACTCAGGAGGATTTTTAACAAACACCACGTCCCTGTGTTTTTCAAACCTAGCAACACACTGAGACAAAAACTGGTACACCCAAAGGATCCAACCCCTAAAGAAAAACAAAGCAATGTGGTATACGGAGTCCAGTGTAGCGAGTGGTGCACAGATCTATACATTGGGGAGACAAAACAACTGCTCACCAAGCGAATGGCTCAGCATAGGAGGGCAAACTCTACAGGGCAAGACTCAGCTGTCTTTCTACACCTAAAAGACAAGGGACGCTCCTTTGAAGATAGCAAGGTCCAAATATTGGATAAAGAAGACCGCTGGTTTGAAGGAGGCGTGAAAGAGGCGATTCATGTCAATGTGGAGAAACCATCCCTGTCTGCTACATACAATGCTGTTCTAACATCTGTACCCTGGCTGTTTCAGAACACTTCACACATCCATTCATGCAACTCTCACAAGTAACACCTCCTTCTAGGAATTGCATGACACATTGGATAATCCTATCACAGTAACTACACAGAATCATCACCTCTTTGAAGAGTTACAATGTGCCATTGTGAGTGGATTAGTGGAAGAGTTTATATGACGCGAACTTCCCACACCAGTCAGTTGAACTGAAGCAGCTGCTCGGATGAGTAGTGAAACGTCTTCATTGACTACTCAGCAAGTCCAGTTGTTTTAAAATTTACCTATACTAGATAGTCTCAGCCAATTTGCACCAAAAGAATAACATGCTAATGCTATTTTAACACTGCTCACCAAAGGTGACATAATCCCTACTAAAATGTTAGCTGCGACTTGCACCCTATATATATATTTTGGATAGGGTAGCACTGCACTTCTTAGTGTTCCCTGGGTGCATGGTAAGATAGTTCCAGATATAGTAAAAAAAAGACCAGCAACACCGGGATTTCTTGCAATCAAAGCAAATGTATTAGAAAGTGCGTGTAAAGCCGACGTGACGTTACGATCCCATCAGGGACCTTTCTCAAGGCAACCATGCCTGTGTTCCAATCACATACATATACTCTGAGTGAACCAGTGAAAGGTGACATAATCAACATATAATTATCATGTATAACATCTTTAACCATGGCATGTCTCAATAAGCACTAGTCACTTTATAGCACGTCACTTTAACATGGTTAAAGATGTTATAAATGATAATTATACATGTTGATGATGTCACTTTTCACTGATTGGTTCAGTTAGAGGTTGAAAAAGGTCCCTGATGGGATAGAAACGTCACGTCAGCTTTACATGCACTTTCTAATACATTTGCTTTGATTGCAAGAAATAGTTGTGTCAGGCTGCAATTATTCTGGGATTGTAGGAAAAACTCTGCATTGTGGGGTAAAAAAAACATAGTAATTTGTGCCTGAAAATTGTGCACTGTGTTTGTAAATGACCCTTCTTATATTTATATATAATTTCTCTTCCAGCAATGGGCAAACAAACAACAAATTGCTAGCACAGTAGAGGATCTAATGGGATAACAAGTTACTTACTTTGGTGTCAGAAAATATTTGCTGGCTAATCCTCTTCATTTCAGCTTTATGAGACAAAATCTGCTTCTCTTCCCTATAGGGAGACATGTTATTAAATCACTTTGAAGATTGTGGGAGTATGGCCTCACAAAAATGCTCAAGGAATAGATTTAACAGCAAGCATGCAAGGCAAATTGATGTCAACCTGTACTGTACTCGTATTTCAAGGAGATAAATACTGTTATTTTTTCCCTGGTAATCAGGCGAGGATTTCTAATTTGGCCAACTCTAGGCCAGAGGGTCCTAGCGCCGACCCAACTATCCTTGTAAACACACTAACTGGAGCACTGGGGTTAGTGTTTCAGACAAAGTTAGAATGCGCCTGGGCAACATGCCACCCCTAAATTCTTGCTGTTCTAGGCCCAGGACTTTGTGGTCTTCCCTCTATTACCTGTAGCCCACGTAGAATGAGCTGCCTTAAGAAAGCATGTACAAATTAGGACAAGAAAGGCTTAAAAAGAACAGAGTGCACAGCATGTGGGAAAAAAAACATAATTTTCTTGTTTGTGTGACAAGACATCACATGATTTTAAGGATTTGGATTCCGTTTGGCCAGGCCCTTTGTATTTGGAATCCTGCTGAATGAGGCCAAATCCTGGATTCAGTGCATCATTCATAACTGCAGATTGGTAGAAACAGTTGTCTACAATATATTATCCCATACAATCACTATATTGGCAGAATTCACTGTGTGTGTAAGAAACCATGTTTATCTACTGGTCTCACACATGATTTCAAGACTGTGATATCTACTGACACAAAAAATGTTATTGAGATAAAAATTGTAAAATATTCAGGAAATCTTTATTTTCCTCACTGCAGGTATCACTTACTTGAGATATTCTCTCTTGGCATTTTGTAAGCTCCTATCAAATTCGAGGCTCTCCTTCCACCTCTTCCGGAATTTGTTGTTCACTTCAATTTCCTGCTTATGGAGGCGCTGAAATCCCTGTTTGATGAGCTCCGCATAGGTCATGGAAGATCTTGATTGTAACAGAGGTTAAGGAATTCATTGTATAGTCCATCTTTAGTAAGGCAAATATGTTTTTTTTTTTCACTTACTACTTGCGTGTGATGTATCAATATGCAGGGGCGCTCCACCAATGAGGCGAGTTGAGGCACTCGCCTCAGACGGCAGTGCCCCCCTGTTTGCCACCGGGCAGCAAAAATTGCTCACCTGGTAACTAAGAGCCAAATTTCCGCTTTTCAACCTAGAAATTCGGCTCTTCTAGTGCAGAGAGCACAATCGCGTTCTCTGCACTAGCAACGTAGACCACCCCGGACCCCTCCGGTGCAACGTGGACCGCCCCCGACCCCCTCGGGCACTGAAGAGGTGAGTGCCGTGGAGAGGCGTGGGGGCAGCAAAAGGAAGGTCGTCTCAGGCGGCAAAATTACCAGGATCGCCCCTGTCAATATGGGTGCAAATTAGCACCTATTTTGGTAATTGAAATTGTACTTTGTTCATGGCACTTGCAGACGTACATGTGCCATTTTGTATAATGTACACAATGATAACAATTTGCAATTGGTCTTTATTTTTTTATGATTGTGGAGTTATTTAAATTTTGTTCAGAAGCTCTCCATTTTGGAATTTTAGCCACTAGATCTAAATTACTCTAGCCGCCATAGAAGGTCTGAATAAAAAGATAAGTAATACAAAGTAACAATAACATTGTAGCCTGACAGGGAAATAGTCTTTTAGCTACTGGTCATCAGAATCCTGGAAAAAGGCAGAATAGGAAGGCAAAAAAATTGAAAATTGCTATAAAAATTGAGACCAAGGTTCTTAAGTCTAAATTGAACTTTCTATGACATACGGAAAGTTAACTTAAATGTGAGTTACTCCTTTAAAATTGTCCCTTTATTCCCAAAGTAGGAAAAATGGTTTTCATTCAAATCATTGGGGGTTCAGGGCCCACCAGGGCTGCTATCATAGGGCCCCAACAGACCTGAGGTCCCCACTCCATTTGAGTCCTCCATGCTCCAAAACCGCAACCGCCCCTGCCACCTCCCCCCCCCCACGTAACTTCACTTTTACCCGACGGGCCCACCAGCAGATTATTTTCTGGTATCCCGTCTGCCCAGTCCTACCCTGCTTGCATCTTCATTTCTTGTTATTTAAAAAGATACAGAACTTGATTTTTTATCTCAGTTCGATGTACTAGTATGTTTAGTCCAGCTCGGGGCTTTTTGTGATGTTCCTGCAAGTAATACTGAACCAGGGGGCTGTGCCCACTCAGATTGAAGAGTTTGTGTGTGAAAGCTGGCCCGCAGCAGGCAGGATGAGACTGAGTTTACAGATAACAAAGAGACAGGAAGGACTAATAAAACAATACAAATATATCCAGTTTTTGGGTATTACTATTATTACCTTTATTCATATATAACAACACTAATTATGCCTAGCTTTAAACAAAATTGTTCGAAAAACATCCCTCATCCATGTAGTTTTCAATCTTAGTTTTGGCATCTGAGTGCCAGAGAGTGTCTCTTTCTGATGTAGAAAAGCTTGGAATAAACATATATTGTAATTCCCCCAGTTTTTTGTAATTGGAATTGTTGAAATTTAGATTTTTCTCATCATAATACATAATTTTATACTAATGCAACTGTTTACATCCGGTTTACGCTTCTTCTGATGCAGGGGTGTCTAAAAGGTAGATCGGGATCTACCAGTAGACCTTTAGCTGGTGATCAGTAGATCTCAAGACACTGTCACAAGACACAGCTTGTTTAAATCACCCTCATGTTTCATTCCTTTTATTCAGATATTTGTAAGGTTACATAAGAAATAGTTGTTTGTTAAATACAGAAATATCCATTTTCCCATAAATTAATATTGAAGTAATATTTCCAGGGAACAGAATTCTAACAATGCTTTCATGGATGTAGATCATAATGGGACATAATCTTTAAAAGTAGACCTTGCATTAGTAAAGTAATGGTGCTCCTGTTCCAATGACTTCCTTGTACTGCCATCTTGTGGACATATCTAAAATCTAAATGGCTTAGATGGCACAGTACATGCAGGTAGTTTTATTGTTTGCATTTATTGTCTGTACCCTCATTCTACTCTTAAATACTCACCCCTTAAATGTTGGTTGTGAATACACTACATTACATGTGTATTACTATCATGCCCCACATGTTCTAACTTACTTCTTTGGTTGCTGGCTGTCTCCTTGATGGGGTAATCTTTATAAATCTTTCCTGAGCTTCCCCTTCTCCATTCCTAATACCTGAAAGTACAGCAGGATTCATTTAGAAGCAGTGTCAGTGTGAAATCTCCAAAACTTGCCTATTCTTGATTGCTTACCCACTCCTCCTGTAAAGCCAATATTTTCACTGAACACCTGCAGACAGACCTACATGTAGATTTTTCTTTCTTCTGTGGTGATCAAATGTTCTTTGAGCCCATGCAGCCACAGGGCTTGAATGTGGTTACCACCACCAAAAACCCCGATTACACACCAGACCACAGCCAGACATGGTCTGATCCACTTAAACTCTACCTGCATTCCAATCAAACACACTAATGTTCAAGTCTGCTAATCAGGAGTGGCGCAGTACCAATATACTGTATATCATTGTAATTTAGGCTTAAGCTGTGCAAGTTCATCTCTAGATATCTAGTAGTGCACTCCTTTATATCATGTTCATTATGTGCCAATAAATCATTTGCCTGAGAAGCTATTAATCTTGGTTAATAGCTTTAATAACTTTCAGAGTTATTAAAGAGTACTGGGTTTCTCTAAACGTAAAACTACTGAGTCACTGTATATTACAATTTCCATTATAAAACTACTGCCCTCCAGATGTGGTGAAAATACAGTTCCCAGTGCAATGCAATTACAGTGCAAAAATATCCTTTTGCATCAGTATTCAAGGGAAACCCTGGACAAGCTGAGTGCTGTTGTACCATGGATGCTCTATGTAAATAAATAAAGAAGAGTTGTCATCAAATTAGGGCCCTAACATAGGACTTTACATACCTGCAGTTACTTTTTTGTGCATCCATCGTTAACTGACTTCTCTATGGAGATCATACTGACATAAGCACACTGAAATGCTACAATTATAGGGCTAAAACTATCAGTGACTGGATGTTGTAGTTCAATAAAAGCTTGAGATGTGGATGTTAGGCTATAAATAAATGTGCCACACAGAAGCTATTTTGCCTTGGTTTCAACCAACACAGACTTGTGTTACTGTAGGCTTGGTCTTTGCCATTTCCAGCCACTTTGCCAGGTCACACCCATGGCTGTTTTTTTTATAAGGGGATTATCATTTTGACAGAAGGAAAAATAATAAAGTCAATGTAGAATTTACAATACAATTATAATACAATTATACACGTTACCTAATATTTTCAGTAGCTAAACACAAATAGAAAAGTAAAAATGTATGGTATTGGCCCTCTAACAATAGTTAAAACTTTTGACACTACCTCTCCCTAACCACAGCACTTATTAGGGTGCGTAGTAAAAATAAATGTGGGTAAAAATGGCATTTTATATACTGAACTTATTGCACCAGCCTAAAGTTTCAGCTTCTCAATAGCAGCAATAATCCAGGACTTCAAACTTGTCACAGGGGGTCACCATCTTGGAAAATGTCTGTGACACTGCCATGTAGTAATCATATGTATTAATTACTAATCACAGAAATGAAAGTATTGCCAATACCTGTGTTTGCTTTCAACGGGGTGCTCCCACTTTTATTCAAGGTGCTTCCAGACACTTTACAATGGATCAAACATTTCGGGACCGCATGGCCCTTATTCAGTGATGACTGAGGGTTCACTGAGGAAGGGCCATGCGGTCCCGAAACGTTTGATCCATTGTAAAGTGTCTGGAAGCACCTTGAATAAAAGTGGGAGCACCCCGTTGAAAGCAAACACAGGTATTGGCAATACTTTCATTTCTGGGATTCACTACTGGCGTGTGTCTAGGCCAGGGCCATATATACCTGCATCCCCTGTTACGAGTGTTGTCTTTAATTACTAATCAGCCATATATTGTGACATTTCTATTCTATGTGTACTGTATATTGTGAGTGGGTCCCTAAGCTCAGTAAGTGACAGCAGCACATAGCATGTGCAGTGAATCAGCAGAAAAGAATATGGGGAGCTACTGGGGCATCTTTGGACACAGATTTTTACTGCTAAAGGGCTGTGGTTTCCTTGGGCTGGTACAGAAGCACAAAACATAATGTACAACATTTCTACCTACTTCTTTAGTTAGGCTTTAGTTCTCCTTTAAAGGGGCAAAATACACTTTTTAGCATTGTTGAATGAAGAGGGCTTGTAAAGAAAACATACGTTTCTATTTTGATGTATGATTTATAGTATTTCTTGCAGAAACCAGCGCAAAATTTGACATTGAAAGTAAAGTCACATTTTACTTTCCAATTAATATATGCAAAATCAAAACAAATTAGCAGTTTATGAAAAGCCCTCTGTATAAACAAAGCCTCCTGTTGGTTTTTGTATAATGTAATAAAAGGTGAAAAGTGGACTAGATGTCTCATTACTTATAGTCAGGTAGCATTTAGCTGTTTAAAAACAAACCTCTGGGTTGCTGCACCCAAGCAAACTTTGTGCCTTTCTCACATTTGGGGTAACAAAAGGTGGAGCTTACAAGGGTGGTTTATCACAGAGAAATTGTAGATGCAAAGCCCTAGTAAAAGCTCCCTTGCTCTGACTATACACATGTATATATAAATATTCTTATTTATAATGTGCTACTTGTGCATGCATCACTATACAGCAGAAAAGGAGAATTTCACAATCATCTGTTAAATTGTCTGCAGAAGAGTGTTCGCATATGTTTGTACTGGTTTGCTTTGTCTCCTGTGGGAAATTGCCTCTACCATGGCTAACAATGAGACTGAAAATACCTTCCTATCTGGAGCAATTGGAATTTCTACATGTTTATTTTTATATGTGGTAATTTCAGTTGATCAGGATGGGAATTTCATTTCAGATGCATGTACCACACTAGCAGATTCAAGAAATGTATTGTTAATTCTATTCATTTTGTAACTTACCTTGCTTCTGCTTTTCCTTCCCATGAACCATGTCATTCTTTGGCTCCAGAATATGAAAGTCCCATGTTTTGTAGCATCCTGGACTGGGACATATGCCTGAAAGAAAAAACAATAGTTAACAAGCAGTCCACATCAATTCAAATCTTGTCAACGAACTCATTTTCATGGTTTTTATATTTTCTGAAAGAACAATAAAGAAAAGAAATTGGCAACCAGAAGTAGAGGCAAAACACAGAAAGGAAAAAGGTTGAAAATGGGAGATCAAACACTGCCTATTGTTAAATTTTAAAATAACACAGTGTATATCCAAACTAGATCATTTAAAGGGGTAAATTAGCTTTCAGTATGACATAGACAGAAAATTATATATATATAGAGATATGCATTTTGTATTTTTGTATTGTTTTTATTATTTACTTTTTTTGTTTTGTACTTGTCAGGCTTAGAATTCTAGCAGCTCACCAGTTGCCGAGGCTTAATTGCCCTAGCAGCCATGCAGCAGTTAGGAAGTAAAAATGGAAGATGAATAGTAGAGAGCCTAAACAGAAATATAATCATTAACGATAACGATACAATTGAAATTTAACATTAGATGTGACCCGACTACCAGGGTTCCACAATTTCATGTTGCAGGTCAGAAAAGGAAAGAAATGAAGATGGGTTAGATTTAGAAGGTTGCTTACAATATATCCATTTATAACATACTTAAAGTTACTTCATGTGTATAAGTGATACTGCTGGGCAGCTGATGGTAGCACTGACCTCCAATCCACTGCCACAGAAGGTTACATAGCTGTGTTCTAAAGTCATCTGACTGGAACCGGTACAAGGACTGAGGAAAGGAGAAGCAGAAGCTGCTGTATATTGCCTGACTCAACACTGATGGGAAGACCTGTAATGAAATATAATATGCCATCATGCCAGAAATTGCAGCTTTAACCCCAGAATACAAATTCTTTTGCATGTCCTCTCCAAGAAAGGCTGTGTATTCTAAAATACCTACAAGCTGCAGTATGTGCATGGAAATTAAAGCTTAAGCTAAAATGCCCTGTCTATATTTAAATCACTGTGGCTGAGTATGCGGGAAACTATACTTCACATGTATATAGTAGAAATTACATTGTAGAAGTATTGAAAACATGGAGGTTTACTTCTAAATTCTTCTAAATGCATTAGAGGAGACATACAGTATTTTCATTAGTGATGTGCAGGCCAATCTGAAACACACAAAATAGGCATGCTTTAAAGGAAGGAAGGAAAGTCGTTTACAACTTGGAGGTGCCAACTGTTCGGCACAACCAAGTCAATGTAGTTACTTACCTGAAACCCCGGGCCAGTACTCCTTTCAGCAGAAAACTGCACCGGGCCGGGGTTATTCCAGTGAGCACCACAGAGCGCTTCTGGCTTCTTCAAATTTCCCTGGGCAGACGCATGCGCAGCAGAATGAAAAAGCCAACTTTTTAGTTAAAGTTCAGCTTTTCACTCTAATGCGCATGCGCAGCCACGAGAAGAAAGAAGAAGGAGCGCTCCGTGGTGCTCAGTGGCAGTGTCGGACGAGCCCAGATCTGCTTCTCAGTGGCGCGCGACCCCTCTTTGTCTGAGGTCGCAGCAAAATCAAAATTTTACGCGTACGCACTATCGTTGCACATGCGCACTAACGTATCGCTGCACACTAACGTAGCGCTGCATGCGTACGCACTGACACACATACAGACATACCCAATTCAATTTTTTGAGATTTATTACACCCCAAAGCTGAAAATAGCTCAAATCTGAAAATACTCCAGAAATCAATGATTTGAAGAGGTCCCTTGAACCATTTGAAGATGCTAATAGCATTCATGATTTTCCATAGATTATTTTCTGTGGGTTTCATTCAAAAACTCGATTAATTTGAGTGTTCGGGTTTTTCATCACAAATTCAATGATTCTAGTTTTTTACATTCGAGTTTTTTCATAAATTAGAAAACATTTGAGTTGTGAGTTTATTCAAGGTATAAAAAACCTTCCAAAGCTCACAAACTCGACCTTTGATAAATAACCCCCATAATGTACTATTGCCCTGCACTGGTAAAACTGATCTGTTTAATTCAGAAACACTACTATAATTAATCTAAAAGGCTGCTGTGTTGTCATGGGGAAAGTTGAAATAGGACTAAATGGCACATGTTAATTAGCAGATAACAGAAAAGCACTTTAGAACACCATTACAGTATACAGAGCTTATCTACTGTATAACCTGAGCCTTTTCTCCTTTTAATGGCTACCCCCAATGCTACACAGCAGCTAAGTTATATAAACTATAGTAGTTTTTCTAACACACCAGTTTTAGGCTCGTGCCACACTGGGGCTGAAATTGGCCTGCTGTAATACACATGCCTAAAATCAGCCAGTATGAGTGCATCAGCCTCCTCTACTGCCTGCACTCTGAACTGTTGTCTGAACTATTGGCTCAGGTACAGGCACACATGGCTGTTTTCGGTGCGAGAATTCAAACTCTCACATTTCTTTGCCAAAATCATCCGCATGTGCTTACACCTGAGCCGGCACAAGGGTTCCGGGTGCAGGCAGCAAAGGAGGCTAATACCCACATAGGAGCTGATTTTTGCCCTATTTCTGCCGCCATGTGGCATAACCTTTCCAGTGTAGGACAACCATACATTATATTATATTTTAATTACTTTAAAATATGTCCAATACTATTCCAATACTAATGACCAAAGGACTAACCTTAAGGAAGGCCTCCCCATGATGCTGGTCAAAGGTAATTCCAAGAAGTTTGATATAATTCTCAGCAACACGGTCAAACAACTGTTTCTGATTCTCAGTGTCTGGCTACAAGATATAGACCATGATTATTCTTCATGTTCATTTGTTATGGTTTATTAAAAAAAGGAGCCATTTGTTTTTGTGTAAAAAAAGTTATGACACCAGCTGAAACAATTGTTGAGTTCACAGAACCCCCACCACTAGACTGTGTAATACTTTAACTTGCATGTGCAGTCTACAAAAATTAGAGGGAACACTGATGAGTGTTGACTACTTCCGGATATGTATTACTTTCTCATATAGGCATCAAATAAACCCTGCGGTAAAGTGGGTTTTAGACATTTTAGTTTCAAGCACCTAATTTTCATGCAACATTTTATAGGGTTATACAGGTATAGGAACTGTTATACAGAATTCTCAGATAAGGGATTGTTCTGTAATTTGGATCTTCATACCTTAAGTCTACTAGAAATTCAAGTAAACATTAAATAAACCCAATAGGTTGGTTTTGCCTCCAATAGGGATTAAGTATATCTTAATTTGGATCAAGTACAAGGTACTATTTTATTATTACAGAGAAAAAGGAAATTATTTTTATAAATTTGGATTATCTGGATAAAATGAAGTCTATGGGAGATGGGCTTTCTGTAATTTGGAGCTTTCTGGATAACGGGTTTATGGATAACGGATCCCATACCTGTATATAAAAATACAAAATATGTCATCATGCTATAGTTAAAATAATACATAGAACAGCAAAATCATGCTTATGCCAGGTCTCACATTAATCAGAATATCAAGTCATATCAGCTCACTGGGGGTCATTTATCAACACTGGGCAAATTTGCCCATGGGCAGTAACCCATGGCAACCAATCAAATTGCTGCATTCATTGTTCTACTTGCAGCTGGCTTTAAAAAGCTATTCACTGATTGGTTGCTATGGGTAACTGCCCATGGGCAAATTTGCCCAGTGTTGATAAATGAGCCCTACTGAGGGAGGGTCTCTGGGGTGTTGAATATATATGTAGGTGGTTTGGAGGAGGAGGGCCACAGCAGAGGATCACAGAGGTAAGTTTTCATGCTCTGACTTAAATGGCAGATGACTTTCACCTACCAAAGGATCTGCAGTGCCAACACTGTCACTTCTATAATACTAGGTAACACTTGGATCTGAGCTCTGCTGCATTTCTACTGGCAACACGCGGCAAGATGAAGATGGTACAGACAGTGTTATTTACTGACTCTCTTAAATATAACCAATATAGGGCTGCATAGGTTTCAACACAAACATGCAAGTTGCACTTTTCTTTGTTTCAGTACTTAGAGTCATAAAGAGAAAGATTTCAGATTATTAGAGTATACCTTATACTTGTGTAGGTAAATCCACCAAAAGCAACCCAATATAATCTCCTTGGCTATAAGTGAACTAAGATTCCGGCACACTTCTTTTGGTGAGCAGATCTAAAAATGTGCACAGAGGTGATTAAACTTAAACATTTTTAGCCCAAATATGACGTGTTTTTACCATTTTACTATAAAGCAAAAAAAGGTGTTACTATGCATTTTTTATGGTATTATATATCATAAAGGAAAAAACACATATTCCTTATTACAGGTGTATGCATTATATATGCTATTATGTTAACTAATATGCTGCCTTCATGCTGCTGTTTGGTATTTGAGAACCAAAAAAAAATGCATGCTGGTTAAAAGTTTTCTCACTATGAAGAACCCCGGACCAGTGCAGTTTTCCGCTAACAGGAGCACAGGCCTGGGGTATCAGGTAAGTAAATAGAATCACTGGGGGGTGCCTAACTTTTAGCACCCCAAGTGGTTGTGACTTTCCTTTAATATGATATTGTACTCTTTGGGGTATATTTATTTAGAAAATACTGGTACAATGGACATTGAAATAACACAACTCAGATGTAATTGCCATGTTATGTGCCATATCAGTAAGAAGTAGATTTCGCTGAGAAAGATGTAGGGTAGAAGAATGTCGAAACAACCAACAACTGGAGGCAGATTTAGCAAAAGATTTGCTATTATGGTTGTTCTACAAGTTCAGAGTGTAGAATAATATTAATGCATATTATTATTCTCAGCTGCCATACCTTGCCACCTGTGCTCTCATGGGCTGAAACCACCCTGTCAATAATGGTATCCAGAACAATTCCATAAGGAAGTGGGGTGGGACCTGCATCTGAAAGTCCAGAAAACTGATACAGCTCTATCAGTCTGGGTTTTGACTTCAGCTTCTAGAGGCAGGAGAGTCACAGGAAAGTTAGACATTTGTTACACTGTCAGACATTTATAGTGTAGCACACCTGCAATTAATGTTAATAATTAAAATAATTAAAAATGTGCTCTGTCTAAATTCTATAAAGGAAAACCATAGTTAGATAACGCTTAGTACAAAGTAGTGATGTGCGGGTCGAGAATTTCTCGAGCCACACCCGACCCTAACCCGCCCCCTCCAGAACCACACCCGGCCTGGGCCCGCTCCTGCCCTCTTTTTATAGACCCACACCTGCCCCGATGTCACAAAAGAAGTCTATGAATTCTATACATCACTAGTACAAAGCTAATCCAGGGACTGGTCTAATTGCCCTCTTGGTGTCCTCAGAGGCAAATTGGAAATGGGGTTTTTGCTTTCTTTTGGATCAGCTAGTGTTAGGCAAGTTTCAATTTGTACAAAAAGTTTAACCTTCAATAAAAATCTAAAATGGAAATAAGTTAGTGTTGATGGACGTGTTCCTTCCTTTTCAACCTGAACTTCTAGTTGTTTCTTCCACACAATATTTTGTATACCTCCAGATCATAAAGTGGGCATTTCAGGTGGATCAGGGGAAGTCTTTTTATAACTAAACATGGCTGAAGAAGTTCAGGGGTTGTATTAGTTGTTTGTAGAGCAGTCACTCAAAGAGCAGTCCTCTAAGCAGATAAGTTAAAATTCACATACAGTAGATACCCCATTTTACATTTTTCAGGGGACCAGAAAAAAATTGTAAAATCAGGGAAATGAATTATGGCTAATATATAGGTGGGACCACAAAACAACAATGTAAAATGAGGGGGAAACTTAAAATCAGGGGATGTAAAATTGATGTTTCACTGTATTTATTGAAGTACAAACATAAGTTACAGCCTTACGCGTTTTGTGTTCTCACAACACTTATCATAGGATAATCATAGGGTTCAAAAAGTATACACTTGAAAAAGAGCTATTAGCTCGAAACATGTCTTGTGATGGTGAATAAAGGCACCTGTGCAGCAATAGATTGTGCCTAATGGTATTCTTTCCCTATACTTTTTGAATTGCTGGATTATGCTTTGGAAGGAAGCAGGGGTAAAAGATACCTAAAGAACTTTTCAAAGGGTAATTATACCAGTGTGACTTCACTTGCATAATCATAGGGTTGTATTAGTTATTTTGCATAGTGTGTGTACTAAAATATCGAACACTATTCTTACTTTATTCCCAATATCTTGCATTTCTTGGTGCTGGTCCGACTGTGTATTAGTCAATGGGTGCTCATATCTGTGAGTGAATTTGTCTAACACTTTCTGTTTACTTTCTGAAAATCAGGAGAGAAAGCCAAGTGAAAGGTAATCAGTTGTATATAAACACTTAAATAAATAGCAGACATATAAACAACACTCCGCTGATGTCATCAGCTAAGCAAGATGCTGTAGTGCAGTACCTACATTTACCACTCAGTCCACTATAATTTCTGTAAGCCAGGGAAGTAAAGCTACTGCACCACCAACAAGGCCCTGGACTGCAACTAATGATGGCTATATGAAAAATTGTTGTAATTCAGGGACAGTAGGTGTCAAATATTTCAGATTTATCTTTTTTCATCTTCTAACATAAAACATTATGATTTGCGTGGAAAAAATAGTCTAAATATATTCAATATACTCATCAAAAAGACATACAGTGGAATACTTACTTATTACGCTTTGCTTTTGCTGAATCTGCTCTGCTTTCAATGTCCTTCCTTGTGTATCTTGGACTAGTGAGGATAAGCCTCTGTTCTCCTGCCGAAATGTAATCACTTATATGACATAATCAAACATATATACCTGCAGGTTGCCACGTTGATAATTACTGTATGCTACACTTGAACTTGACAAAGGGCCTTGGTGCCCGAAACATGTCGTGTGGACAATAATAAAAATGTAACTTGCAGTTATTCTGCCTATAGTGTGTGATTCCCAAACCCTGGATATACATTGTTAATACAAAGAGGAGGTCAGGGACAGCGCCTCAAGGGAACCACTACAACTGACTACTAAAAATTCCGGCTGATTGTGTGTAAAACTAATATTGGTATAATTACTGTATGCTAGTCATTTACCAAAAACTGGTTGCTTTACTTACAGCCATAATATTGCACATATACTTTTTTTCTAGTTTGCTTGCTACCTTTAACAGTTTACAGGCAGGCTACTTGCAAATTATTTTAAAATTTAAGATGAACTCTCTCTCTAGCGCCTGTAATGTCACTGAAGTACACTACGAAACGTGCTAGTTTTATTTGTATACTGTACCAGGATAATCATGTATATAACACCAATAACAAACTTACATCTAAATCAGAATCCTCATGGTTACGTTTATTCGTCTCCATATCCAGATGAGCAATCTTTTGGTTTACACTTTCTATAGAGCCAATCAGAAAACCTTGGGCAGCCAAGTTAAGGTAGAATATGACAAATACATAGAAAACTGTGGGAATATGAATACTATAATATGCTTATAATGCTTAATTAATAGGCTGCTCCTAAAAATTAGGAGCTGCTCCTTTTAGGAAAAGAATGCATTGGTTCAGGGAAAAAGTAGCACAGTGCCTCAACGCAAACTTACGTATCTTACTAGGCACCTGCTGAGGGACGAAAAGGTAAGAAACATGATGGCACGGCACTGTGATAATTTTTTTCCTGCTTCTGTGTATTTTGTTCCTAAGGGCAGGATTCGATGATGCGTTTTGATGCGACTAAACGCATGCAATGTGTCGGATGGTTTACTGAAAACGGAAGCGAGAAATCGCATGTTACAACTACATTGATCCGACGTAGTTGTAATGCTTGTTTCATATAAAATTTGTATTTCATCTGAACTCAAGGATACAGGCTGAGGACTCTATTTCCTTCCGTGCACTCTCTTTATTTTGATCTAGATTCAAATATTCCTTTGGAAGATCTTCCTCATATGGTGCCATGGAATAACTAAGACGATTTATCCAGTCCATCTTCTCACCAAATGATAGAAAACTAAAACATTCAGAGCAAAAAAAACCATCAGAACAAGCAAAATGCCTTATTTAAGGGTATAGGTATGGTATATTTGTTAACAGGAAACCCGTTATCCAGAAAGCTCTAAAATATGGGAAGACCATCTCCCACAGACTCCATTTTAATAAAATAAGTCACATTTTTCAAAAATAATTTACTTTTTCTCTGTAATAATAAAACAGTAGCTTGTACTTGAGCCCATCTAAAATATGTGTTAATCCTGGTGTGCAATCAGAGTTGCCAGGTTGGCGGGTTTCCAGCCAAATTGTGCTACTAATTTAAAGCCCAGGCTGGTTTTGAAAGTACAAACTAGCCAAGGTACAGATTTGGGCTACTTATAGGGCCTTTTGCTGGTTTGTCCTTTGGAAACCAGCCAAAGTTTTTTCTTGCCCTAATGTACCCAGCCTGCGTCATCCAATGCATGTTGGGTAATGTAGTTTTTGTTTAACAATTTGCCGCCTGGCAAGTTCAATGTAAGACTGCAATACCCAGCATGCGATGGGACTGACTTGTGTAGAAGTTGGGAGTTACCAGATTTTGGGCTCTGTATCCCAGTCTCCCGCAACTCGAACATGTTTGCATTTTCCAGTGACTTTCCTCAATTTCAGGCAATTTTGGGGCACAAATCTGCTGGCCACCAAAATGTCTAGAGGTTGAGCTGTTTTACCAATATTTATTGAAATTGTATATGTATTAGGGACTTATCGGCCCCCTAGACCCCCCTAGTGAAGGGAGAATCTATCCCATTTTGCTTCATGGAAAAATTTGCAAATCTATTTGAAAAATGCGTATTTTCATATTCATCTATTTTTTTTTAGACTTTTTTTTCACTGCACATATTGTGCTATTTTTTGGTCTAGTCTTGAAGTGCCTCTTGGCTAGGGTTGCCACCTCTTCTGGAAAAAACTACCAGCCTTCCTATATATTTATCTTTTTTTCCTATTAATAACATTGGGATAAACCATCATTTTTTACTGGAAAGGCTGGTAAAATACCAGCCAGTTGGCAACCCTACTTTCTTGGCTAGTTTTATAGCTGACTTTGGCTGGTTTTGAAAAATAGACCTGACAACCCTGGGTGCAATGTTAGGGGGCACTAGGTATGTACCTCTTCTGTCTGCCTACCAATAGTTCTTCTGGGCCCTTGATTCATTGAGCCCTAGGGTACCCAGCTAGCATGACCCTTGTTAATAGTAAGAGTGTATAATGCTGCTTATCCATGTAACACGGTTGTATAAAACGTGATTTACTCTGTCGTAAATGATTACCTTTGCTCCGTGGGATTATCTGAATTCGGATTCTGGCCCTTTAAGAACCTACAACAGCGTCTCTGTCTCCATAGCAACAAATACGGGCCAGACCATCTGTACAAATTGCTCACAGTGAACAAAACTCTTCAAAAACGAATTGCAATGTCTCCAGTATTTTTCTCACTATGCAGCGCTGTAAGCAAAAAAGGAATACAAATGCTAAAGTTTGAAAAAGGCGAAAAAACTAAAGTTGCTCCCCCTTTCATACGCCTTTCCGCCGCGTCTACCCATAATCCCACGCAGCGGTGGGTTGAACAGCAAGCTGTTGCTAGGGTGACGCGCGCATGCCCGTTAAACCGTTGCACGGGAGTAGGCATAGGAGAAGAGCGTCCTCACAGCAGATTGCAGGTAAAAGTGGGTTTATTTTTCTAACTTTGCAGCAGTTATTATTATTATTTATTCAAAAGATTTTGTGGGAGGAAGCCACCGGTGGTACAGACCAAGCGAATAGGTAAACAATTGTGCTTGAATTTGAGTAAAGCAGGAATGTACCACCAGATTACACTGCAGGGGTGTCCAACGCTTGAAAAAACGTGTGTAGTTCATTTAAATAATTCACATTATTTTTTTCCTACTGTTTAACGTTTAGTTGTCTATAGTTGGGCAACTAGACCCTTATGTGCTAACTTAACAAGGAGTTGCAGCTGTAATATGTGCTCCTTGCCCATCATCATGGGAGTTGAAGTTCATCAGAGTGGTGCAAGTTTGCTTATACTGCACATTTCTTATTTCCTGTAATATGTGGTGCCAGTCATTAAATGAGACCTATAGGATACATGAAAAAAACCCTAATTTTGTAGGCAATTACAAGTAATATATGGTGTTGCTTTTACATGGTGCTAAACATTAATATTATCTTTAAAAATAGCCCCTTTATTGGAGCTCCCTATAGATGTTCTCTGGTCCGTGTCTGCGTTTCAAATGAGGAGTAGGCGTGTCCTGACGGTCCCTGCCAGAAGCACAGTAGGAGGGAACAGCCAATCGCAGCCCTGCAGTCACCCAAGCACAGACAGGCTTCAGTTCCCTATCAGGTCCTGCTAGCTGCTGATTGGTTCCTGTCCTACAGTGCAGTGAGCTGCCGTTGGCTGTCCTGCACAGCATGGGAATTCAGGGAGCAGGAACAGAAGGGAGGGACTAGTAGGGTTTTTGCAGACATATTCAATAAATCAGCCTGAAACACTACTTTTTTAAGCACAATTCCTCTATATCTAAATGAGTATAATGCACTGGTACAGTCTTTTTTTTTTTTTTTTACACAATATGTCTCCTTTAAGATTCAAATTGTATCTTTAATCCTCCTTATAGCAGAAATGATTCTGTTACTAGTTGCTTCTTTCCTGTACAGCTGATAGGACTGACTGAATGTTCTCTGGTTTGCTATTCTCTACTTTCTTGAACTTGTTTTTATTTGCTATCCAATGGATATCTTCCAAACTAATGTGGCACTCTGGTTGAAGCTACACAGTGGATAAGCACCTCGAGGGCAGTTGTTCATATAGAGCTTCACTAACATCTTCTATTTAGTAGTAGCAAAATATGGCATCATCACTGGCCACTTTGCACTGAAGTAGAAACTCCACAACTGCTGTTTGTACCAGTAAACAACATGGGCTTTTAGCAATATTCCCTATTGTCATCAGCCGGAAGGGACGAGCAGTGATCCTCTGCATTAATGTCACTGAAACTGTATCATTCGATTTTGTGGAAGTAATTCCTCTGGTTGTTTGCCTCTACAGGTGTTATATTAGACTAAACCCCCAAAGGGAGGCATTTTATGCAACAGCAGCAGGAACAGATGGTAGAATAATGTTGATGGTGCTGATCCTCTGTAGCTGGGCAATCAACTACAATCCAATAGTGTTTTTGTTAATCTCCTTATGCTCCTGTGAGTAGGTTTAAGGGCCACACATAAATTATACATAGTAGAGTTTTTTTCTTGTTTGCTTATAGAGCATGACAGAAGCAAGATTAACTATTGTTGTATGAAAATACTGATGCAAGTTGATGCTGTGCACAATATTTATTACACTGATGCTTCACTGCTATTGCCAAGGAAAATATGAAGGTCATTTACTTTGTCTCTGGACAGAAAAGCAAAATGGCAAGAACACAGAGAATGTGCCCCTTAATGCTCATGCTGATAGTATTTCAAGAAACCTATGGCAACTTATGGCAAGGTTCAAATTGCATAAAAACAGTGGATTGTATGTTATGTTTGCATTTTGCCCTTACCCTATATTTACATAGTATCTGTAGAGGTTAAACAAAGACTCAGAGAACCTTTGTAATGTCTGTTTGGTACAGGGATAGGTGAGAAATGCCTCAAGTCCCTGGATCGTCATTATTTTATTAATTTTAATACCAGTTCCCTTCTATTTTCTCACTTGCTAAAAAAGCACTTTGATATACCTAATATATCTGCCAATACAAAAGAATTGGGGTGATGATTCTGTTGTGTCCTTCTAGTGGAATGATCCACTGGTCGATGAGGTAGCAGAGACATTATTATATTGTCTCAATATTTTTTCAATGGAAACTATACTGTTGTTTTTGATATGAGCACATTCTATCTATACAAGCTAAACTTATATACTGCATGTAAAATTTATGAAAGGGGCCACTGATTCTGTGCAGCTCAGCATTTTCTAAAAGGAGATAATGTGATGAAAAAGACTATTATTTTTGAGTAACTTGTTGACTTTTCTTTTTTCCGTAGGGAATTAATCCTGGACTCAACTTTTTTTTCAGGCAAGATGCCCCTCTTCGGGAGCACATTCAGCCCAAAGAAAGTACCACCAAGGAAATCAGCCTCCCTGTCTAACTTGCATGCGGTATGTCCTACACTAATTGTGGTAGCTTCTGCAGTAAATGCACAGTAGAAATTAGGTTACACTGGTAGCCACTTCTTTTATAGTTTCAAATGCACATCTTTACACATGTAGATGCACATAGAAGTCATTTTTAAAAATAAAAAGTTACATTTGTAAATCTGCATCTCTGTAGTTCTCATAAATAACACTGTATTTTTATGTACCCTCACACTTTTCAGGCACAATATTTGGACCTTGTATGCAGCATCCAAAGATGCAGAATATTCTGAAAAACCCTCTGCCTTCTTATAAATCTGGCAAAGCTGGTTAAACCCTTCCTTCCATTTTTAACTTGGATCTGAATGAATGAGTAGAGATGGAAGGAGATTTAACTCTAAAATTCTCAGCCCTCCTGCACAATCAGCCAAGGATATGCTAAATTAGGTTCTAGAGTAGCATGCTGGGCTTTGGGCTTTTTTCTGCCTGTGCAAAAATGTCACCTTTATCATTAGCCAAAGAGAGTAGTTTGCAGCTAAAGATGGTCTTCATGATTCACATTAATACAATGCACATTCCAACAAGAATAAAACCATATAATTAATATGTAGACAATAATACTTTGAAGTATCTAAGTAATTTGTGTTTTTTTTTCCTAGCTGGACCGGACAACTAAAGAGGTAGAACTGGGTTTAGATTATGGTTCCCCAAGTATCAACATTGCAGGTCAAAGCTTGAAATTTGAAAATGGGCAGTGGATGACTGGTAATTATCACTTTTGCTTTTATTGTTAAATTCAAGGGGCTTCCAGTTTGCATATGAGTTGGATTTGGATTTGCCATTTGGATTTTAGGTGCACTAAATATGCTGGGACACCAGTAGATTATATGATACTGTATGTCCAGGGTCACAAGGAGTTGCCACAGGGAATCAAACCAGGGTCTATCATAAGTGTCCACATCAAAAGGCTGATCACTTATCCTCTAGGTGAATTTCTCCTTCTCCTCTTAGCAGCTTAATCCAGTCCTAGTTGACTCCTGTATGTGTCTGGGCTGACAATGGGTACTATGTAGGAACTAAGGGCACCATCTGGGAAATTTTACAAACTGTGCACAGAAAATGTCTAAATTTTCGTAGCACAACACAATCTTTCTTAGGCACTCTGTAACATTTACCATGCACTAGTGCTCACAACATTTTGTGACTTAAGTGCAACAAATAAGCATTGCCTACATGCAGGTCAGTATTTACAATATAAGTACCTGCAGGCCTAAACCCGGGGTGGCAGCTTTAGTAGGTACGTTTAAAAAAGCTATTTTAAATAAAAATCCCTCTAGCCCAAGGCTGAATACTTGGTGGTAAACCAGCAATTTTTTTTTTTGGGGAGAAAACTATGGACGAAATGAGGTCCAGCACAATACCTAAATACACCCCAGTCTACACAGTGAGGTCTGTCCAATTTAAGTAAAAGTACTGTTACAGCCAATTAATATTTTAGTTGGTGTTAGTGAGTTTACAGCTGACTGTTTAGTTTTAATTTCTTGTAAATTTCCACTCTATGTACAAGAGGCCATACCCAATCCCGTTCCTTTTATATCAGTAAAGGTGAAGGTCATTGTTACCATAGTATTAGCTCTTCCCTCCATTATTGCAGAGTCAGGGGGGACTGGATCACAGAGAGAGGTCCAAAGGCTGCGCAAGAGAAACCAGCAGCTTGAAGAAGAAAACAACTTGCTGCGTGTTAAAGTTGATCTCTTACTGGATATGGTAAAAATTAGATTATACCCTGTTTTTTTTTCTTTCTTTCTAACGATTCTGAAGTTTTCCCCTTTAACTCTCCAAAAACAACATTAGGGGGCAGATTAGAGACTATCACAGTGGATTACACTGATACATTAAGGGAGAGATTAGAGATAATAATAGTGAATTACACTGATACATAATATTTATAATCCTATTAAAGGGGATGTATAGTCAAAAATTAAAATTCCCCCTTTGCCCTTGGGGAACCGATATACCGGTAAGACTTTTTCTAATTGCAATCAATTATTTTTTATCAGCGGTTTTCATTTGCGCTTCAGTTTAAAGTTGAGCACAATCCGTTCCCCCACATACCTGCTCTTTCAGCTGCGAGCAAAACCTTCACGGCCCGTCTCTGCTGTTCGACCCGCCCATCTTTTCTGCTGTTCCCGCCCGCCTACCAATGAAGAACGAGTAGCCAGTCTTGTTTGCAGAACGTCACTCCCACCGTTGCTTGACTGGCTACTTGTTTTTCATTGGTAGGCTGGCGGGAACAGCAGGAGAGATGGGCCGTGAAGGTTTTGATCG
The DNA here is from genome assembly GCF_017654675.1 of Xenopus laevis. Lineage (NCBI taxonomy): Eukaryota > Metazoa > Chordata > Amphibia > Anura > Pipidae > Xenopus > Xenopus laevis. The sequence continues at coordinate 118,279,428 of NC_054377.1, read as the reverse complement.
GAGCTGAAAGAACAGGTATGTGGGGGAATGGTTGTACTCAACTTTAAGGGTAAGGACACACTGGACGATTTGTCGGCAACGTTTTTAAAAAGCAAATCGCGGCGACATATCGCTCGTTTTGTCTCTGAACAAAACCAAATGAAAGACGCCAGCTCCTGTGCCCACAGCGCGTTTGTGAATCGCCTGTAGCTCCAAAACGCACCGAGACCCTTTTCCGAGCGATTTATCAGAAATAGCATGTACTTAGAAAAGCACTGAAATCTCCTAGACACGCACACACATACAGATAAGTAGCAGCAATTGTATTCAAATTACAATGCGAACGCAATGACGCAAGAACGCAAGCACGTAAAGACGCCAGGTTACAGTGGGAAGCACAAACCGTTTCCGGTTTGGGTGGAGCACGTACCGCACAGAGTAATGGGATACAAATCGCTCTGTGCCAATAGTCGCTGTGAATCGTCTGTTCAAAAAAGACGATCGTCTTGTCGCCGCGATTTACTTTTTAAAAACGTTGGCGACAAATCGTCCAGTGTGTCCCTACCCTAAACTGAATCGCAAATGAAAACCGCTGATAAAAAATAATTGATTGCAATTTTTGACAGTACATCCCCTTTAATATTTTCAAGCAGTCTGATCTGTGATGCAGATGTCCTTCAGTGCCTGAAATGTTCTGCTTAATAGAGGGAGCAGAGCCATATGAAAAATATTCCCATTATGAACATACAGTATGTGTTGCAGTAGGATTCAGTGAGGAATGAACTGCTTCACAAAGGATTGGACAGGTTTGGCAGCCTGAGAAAAACATGGCAACTCTTCCCTTATAGGCTGTAGGCAAGCAGACCACGGAATTAAGTCCCTTTCACTGGAAAATGTATTTAGTGAGCCCCTGTCTGAAAGCTGGAAAGAGTCAGAAGAAGAAGCAATAATTTATAAACAATTAAAAATAAAGGCCAATTGAAAAGTTGCTTATAATTAGCCATTCTATAACACACTCAAAGTTAATGTGAACCACCCCTTTTAAGTCTATTATACTCAGTGTGAGACACTGATGTGATATTTGCATGATTATTATAACTGGGGCTCTTATGTTAATGAATGTACAGTAATAATTTTGAACCTGAAGTCTTGACAGCCATTACTTATTCTGACATAGCTCTCAGAAGCGGCAGCAGACACCCACTTGAAGGAAAAAGAATTGGAGGAAATGAAAAATCTGAGTGGCAGGAGGAAATGAGTTTATTGTTAGAGATGGACTATCTTCCATATTGAGCAAGCAAGTGGCAACGATTCACCATCTGATCTGATTGATCACACTGACCAAAAAAACTCACGTGACTTCCTTAATCAGCGAAGCTTCATTTTTTATAAAGATTGTCCCGGAAAATAGATAAGCTTTTTATTACCAGAAGACTGTCAAGTTGAAGATAAAAGTTGCAGCCCACTTAAGCAGAAAAGTCTTCCAATGGATCTTGTGTCACTGAAAAGGAATTCAAATGGACATATGATGTAGTAATTGAGCAATCCAGCATTAAATGGAAAGACTTTCTTTTTTTACCACTGAAGCCTTTTATCATTTTTATAATCCCTTTATTTATAGAACAAGGACATATTCCACATGGTATTACAGGAATAATACATCATTCACACCAGTTCTTGTTCATATTACATACATACTGTGACTAGCTTTATATGAAGCCACTTAATGTGCAGTATATAAAGCTCACAGGTGGAAGATCATGGGAAATCAAAACAGAAATGACAGTTTACACACTGCACAATTTTAAACACCATAAAGTTACTGCCCTATAGAAATACCCAGAGTCTACATATAGTGTATGTTTCTGCGCATACAACAGCATTGCACAGACAATAGCCAATATTCTGTGAATTCCACTTTTTACTACACCAGGGCTGAACTATTGTTTTGTGTCATGGTGTTTTTCATAAAAAAATTACAGTTGTATACATGATGATGCTCACGCAAGTGTATTGTACAAGTGCACGTAGTAACCCATTTGGTTCCCAGGTTGCTGCACAACACGCACAGGAGCAAAATGTCACCCAAATACGAAGACAAAGGGGCGTGTCCCCGAAACGTTGCATCTCCGCACAATAAACTAGCAGGGTGCTCCCTGCAACGCTAATGCCTCGTGTGCTGATATCCTTTTTTCCAACCCAAGTGCGAAGAGCCAGCATTATGTGACATACTATTTGGGCCAAAGTGCCAGTTTACAGCCAGAGCGGCAGTGCCTGGCACTTAGCCCACAAGAAATTGATTGGGGAGACCTTGTATTTACATTTCAGAAAGATAGAAGAAAATTACTTTATATAGAAAATGTATTAGACAATAGTAATTATTACAATTAGTTATAATAAAGTTTGCAGTCTATGTTCCTTATCTCATGTACAAGTATGGGACCTGTTATCCAGAATGCTTGGGACCTGGCGTTTTCCGGATAATGGATCTTTCCATAATTTGGATCTTCATACCTTAAAGGAGAATTCAACCCGTAATAGAAAATAAACCCTCCCTTCTCCCCCCCCGCCTACCAACCCCCCCCCCCGAAATGCAAATGCTCGGGAGGTGGGTCTACCCAGGGTAGGGGGGGTGGGTTTTTTTATTATGGGTTGAATTCTCCTTTAAGTCTACTAGAGAATCATGTAAACCGTAAATAAACCCAATAGGCTGGTTTTGCTTCCAATAAGGATTAATTATATCTTCGTTTGGATCAAGTACAAGATACTGTTTTATTATTACAGAGAAAAGAAATTATTTTTAAAACTTTGGATTATTTGTATAAAATGGAGTGTATGGAAGACATCCTTCCCGTAATTCGGAGCTTTCTGTATAACGGGTTTCCGGATAACAGATCCCATACCTGTACACAAATATAAACACACAAGGGTCACTTTAATCAGAGGCCAATTAACCCATTGGTAAGTTTATGGACTGTAGTAGAAACTGCTTAATTTCTTCCAGAGCCTTAGTTGCCCTTGAGTATCCATTAATTCTTATTACAAACTAATGATATCTGTCTTCCTGGGCCATTTAAATGTTGAATTGCTTGCTTTTCATTATATTCCAGAGCTGTTGTGTCTGGTTTAACCTTTATGCAGTCTTAATGTTTTTATTTATTTTAGAATATTTTGTGCAAGTTTGGATAAAATATGATCTTTAGGGTACTATGGTCTCACCCAAATACTTTGCATCTCCTATTTGAGGGCCATGGTTGTAAGTCGCTCTCATAGTGACCCCCAACCTACTACACAACATGAGCTAGGGAAGCAAAACTGCTGTGTACAATTGTGTGATGGGATGCTTTCAGATCAGTTTTCCCCATTTAACAGTGGTGTGAACAGCTAAATTATTACTAGTGCTTGTGTTGTGTAAATATATTGAGTTATTCCACAATGTTTCATATTAAACAATACTTAACACTTGATAAGATACTGTAAGTGTCATTTTGTTTTTTGTTAATTACACTGTCCATTATTCACAAAATGTCATTTTAATAATACTATTGTCTGGTTGTCTATTTCTTTGTGTAGATTTCTGATCTCATTAACTAAAATGACTATCCAGTAGTTTAATGGCTGTGGCATCCAGTTGACTGCAATGGGAAGCAACTGTAAACCCAGAGTTACTGCTTCCCCTAACCATAGCTGTCAGGGTAGGCAACATGGAACTTTCCTCAGCTACTACCCAGGGGCTGCAGGGTCAAACAGGGCTGACGTTGCATCCGCAATAAACGAGCAAGGTTAAACCTGCTAGAATTACCCATGTTGTGCCGGTGTGTTCTGTGTCTACGCTGTTTTTGAGGTTGCCCAATTCCTCTGTCATCGAGCACCTGGGATTCGTTTGATTTTGGACGGCCAGGGTGTGCGAGTGTAAGTTTTTCTTTTTTTCAAACAGGGCTGAACCAGACCCGCCTAAAACTCGGAGATGCACCCTGATCTCCCCCCCTCTGAACCCAATTATGACTGCAAGAATAGAAAATAAGATATGTGCAGGTGATTGCGGTTGGGGCAGAGGAGTACAAAGATACAAAGTTTCTAAAATATAATTAAATAAGAGGCTCTTGGCAGAAAGGCCAGAATACTTGACAGCTGCACTTAGATACATTTGTAACAATTTAAGATAAGATACAATTGTAACTATTTAATGGAGAACTAAACCCAGTCATTAACTAAAGCCCCCCCATAACTGTCTGCCATGCCCCCCCACACTGTGCATTAGTCAAAAAGGAGCATCTGAAAAAAACCTGACCCTAAAATGCAGATTAGCGGAGTTCCCTGGCACCATCTTCTGCCAGCTTACATTCTTTTGGGTCTCTTTGTCAATACGAAGCCTGCGGGAGCATGCGCATACTTAGGAACTGGCTTCAACTTTGCATGCTCCCGCAGGCTTAGCATCGGCAGTGAAACCCAAAAGAAAGCAAGTGGGCAGAAGATGGTGCCGAGGAATGCCGCTGCGCTATTTTTCAGGGGCTCCTTTTTGACTAATGCACAGTGCAGGGTTGAAGGATTGGAATATAAAGCAGGGAAAATGCTTGGAATGATATACAGGAATGGAATATAAAGCAGGGAAAACGCTTGGAATTATATACAGGATTGGAATATGAAGCAGGGAAAACACTTGGAATGGTATACAGGATTGGAATATAAAGCAGGGAAAACGCTTGGAATTATATACAGGATTGCAATATAAAGCAGGGAAAACGCTTGGAATGATATACAGGAATGGAATATAAAGCAGGGAAAACGCTTGGCATTATATACAGGATTGCAATATAAAGCAGGGAAAACGCTTGGAATGATATACAGGAATGGAATATAAAGCAGGGAAAACGCTTGGAATTATATACAGGATTGCAATATAAAGCAGGGAAAACGCTTGGAATGATATACAGGAATGGAATATAAAGCCAGGGAAATGCTTGCAATGATATACAGGAATGGAATATAAAGCAGGGAAAACGCTTGGAATTATATACAGGATTGGAATATAAGCAGGGGAAAACGCTTGGAATGATATACAGGATTGGAATATAAAGTAGGGAAAAACACTTGGAGTGATAAACAGAATTGAAATATAAAGCAGGGAAAACTCTTGGAATGATATAGAGGATTGGAATAGAAAGCAGGGAAAACATTTGGAATTATATACAGGATTGGAATATAAAGCAGGGAAAACTTTTGAAATTATATACAGGAATGGAATATCAAGCAGGGAAAATGCTTGGAATTATATACAGGATTGGAATATAAAGCAGGGAAAATGCTTGGAATGATATACAGGATTGGAATATAAAGTAGGGAAAACGCTTGAATGATATAGAGGATTGGGAATATAAAGCAGGGAAAAACGCATTGGAATGATATAGAGGATTGGAATATAAAGCAGGGGAAAACGCTTGGGAATGATATAGAGGATTGGAATATAAAGCAGGGAAAACGCTTGGAATGATATAGAGGATTGGAATATAAAGCAGGGAAAACGCTTGGAATGATATAGAGGATTGGAATATAAAGCAGGAAAACGCTTGGAATGATATACAGGATTGGAATATAAAGCAGGGGAAAACGCTTGGGAATGATATAGAGGATTGGAATATAAAGCAGGGAAAACGCTTGGAATGATATACAGGATTGGAATATAAAGCAGGGAAAACGCTTGGAATGATATACAGGATTGGAATATAAAGCAGGGAAAACGCTTGGAATGATATACAGGATTGGAATATAAAGCAGGGAAAACGCTTGGAATGATATACAGGATTGGAATATAAAGCAGGGAAAATGCTTGGAATGATATAAAGGAATGGAATATAAAGCAGGGAAAACGCTTGGAATGATATACAGGATTGGAATATAAAGCAGGGAAAACTCTTGGAATGATATACAGGATTGGAATATAAAGCAGGGAAAACTTGGAATGATATACAGGATTGGAATATACAGCAGGGAAAACGTTTGGAATGATATAGAGGATTGGAATATAAAGCAGGGAAAACGCTTGGAATGATATAGAGGATTGGAATATAAAGCAGGGAAAACGCTTGGAATGATATACAGGATTGGAATATAAAGTAGGGAAAACACTTGGAGTGATAAACAGAATGAAATATAAAGCAGGGAAAACTCTTGGAATGATATAGAGGATTGGAATAGAAAGCAGGGAAAACATTTGGAATTATATACAGGATTGGAATATAAAGCAGGGAAAACATTTGAAATTATATACAGGAATGGAATATCAAGCAGGGAAAATGCTTGGAATTATCAACAGTATCAGCACAATCCATATCTCATATTAATACTCTCTCCTGTCCCAATACGGCAGCTTCTCTCTACAATGATGCCCTTTCAACAGCACTTGACTCCCTTGCACCTTCTACCACCCGTCACAGCCGGCCAGCTAAACCCCAACCCTGGCACACTAGTGTAACACGGTACCTCAGAAGATGTAGTAGATCAGCTGAGCGACGGTGGAGAAAGTCACGAACTGATCCTGATTTCATCCACTTCAAATTCATGCTCTCCTGCTATAACCGAGCTCTATCATTAGCCAAAGAACAATACTTCTCTTATCTAATATCTACTATGTCCTCCAAACCACAGCAGCTGTTTGCCACATTTAACTCACTCCTATGCCCCCCTCCACCTCCTCCACCTATTAATGTTACTGCCCAAGACCTTGCTCATTTCTTTAATGAAAAAATCGATCTCATTAGGCTGAGCATTCTGTCTGACAACAATCTCAGACCAACGTGCAGTCCACTCACATCTACTTTGCACTCCTTCACCCCTGCAACTCTAGATGAAGCCAGCTCAAAACCCACCACCTGCTCCCTTGACCCCATACCCTCTCGCCTTCTCCACCCAATCTCTGATACACTCTCTCCTGCACTTACCCACCTATTCAATCTTTCACTCTCTACTGGTACCTTTCCATCATTATACAAACAAGCACTAATCACTCCTATCCTCAAAAAACCTTCCCTTGATCCCAGCTCTCCCACTAACTATCGACCGGTCTCCCTTCTTCCATTCGCCTCCAAATTACTAGAAAGGCTTGTTTATAAACGCCTGATCCAGCATCTCACTCACAACTCCCTCCTCGACCCCTTGCAATCTGGCTTCCGCCCATCACACTCGACTGAAACTGCCCTCACCAAAGTAACCAATGATCTTCTATTGGCAAAGTCTAAAGGTCATTATTCCATTCTAATCCTTCTAGATCTCTCTGCAGCCTTTGACACAGTTGACCACACACTCCTCCTTGAAATTCTACACTCATCTGGCATTCGGGATACTGCTCTTTCATGGTTTACATCTTATCTGTCTGACCGTTCCTTTAAAGTTTCCTTCTCTAACTCTACTTCTACTACTTTCCCACTCTCTGTTGGAGTTCCTCAAGGCTCTGTTCTTGGCCCCCTGCTGTTCTCGCTCTATACAACTTCACTAGGAAAACTCATTCAGTCATTTGGACTTCAGTATCACCTTTATGCTGATGACACCCAACTCTACTTGTCTACTCCTGATCTTTCTAATTCTGTCCTTTCCCAAGTCACAGACTGTCTTTCTGCTGTCTCCTCCTGGATGGCACAGCGCCACCTGAAACTGAACCTTTCTAAAACAGAACTCATTATATTTCCTCCAAGATCTTCCCCTGTCCCTCAGATATCACTCACCGTAAACAACACCACCTTTCATTCCACCACACAGGCACGCTGCCTAGGAGTTATATTAGACTCTCATCTGTCTTTTTCACCACACATTCAAACACTTGCAAAATCTTGCCGTATTCAACTGCGCAACATTGCTCGAATACGACCCTATCTCAGTTCAGAATCAACTAAAACACTGATTCAGTCTTTCATCATCTCCCGCCTTGATTACTGCAACTTACTCCTCACAGGTATTCCAACAAGTCACCTTTCACAACTCCAATCTGTTCTAAACGCGGCCGCTAGACTCATTCATCTAGCTCGCCGCTCAACATCAGCTGCTCCCATATGTATGTCCCTTCACTGGCTCCCAATCTCTTCTAGAATCAAATTCAAATTACTTACACTCACATTCAAGGCCCTTAATAATGAAACCCCTCCCTATATTTCATCTCTAATCTCCAAATACACTCCTTCACGAAACTACGCTCTGCTTCTGATCTTCGCCTCACTTCTCCTCTGGTCACTTCTGCCCATTCTCGTCTACAAGACTTCTCTCGGGCGTCTGCTTTTCTCTGGAACTCTCTGCCACAAGCTGTCAGACTTTCTCCTTCTTTCCAAACTTTCAAGCGCTCCTTAAAGACCCATCTGTTTAAAGAGGCCTATTCGATGTACCTTAATTAATCATTGCTGCATCAAAAATGACAAAGTGTTTATATAATCCTAATGTCTCAATTGCACCCTAACCTTTTAGTTTGTAAACCCTATTGTACTCTGTAATCCTTGTCTTTTATCCACCATGTATTCCCTGTTTGCTATAACTGCAGTAAAGCACTGCGTATCTTGACAGCGCTATATAAATAAATGATGATGATGATATACAGGATTGGAATATAAAGCAGGGAAAATGCTTGGAATGATATACAGGATTGGAATATAAAACAGGGAAAACGCTTGGAATGATATAGAGGATTGGAATATAAAGCAGGGAAAACGCTTGGAATGATATAGAGGATTGGAATATAAAGCAGGGAAAACAAAACGCTTGGAATGATATAGAGGATTGGAATATAAAGCAGGGAAAACGCTTGGAATGATATAGAGGATTGGAATATAAAGCAGGGAAAACGCTTGGAATGATATAGAGGATTGGAATATAAAGCAGGGAAAACGCTTGGAATGATATACAGGATTGGAATATAAAGCAGGGAAAACGCTTGGAATGATATACAGGATTGGAATATAAAGCAGGGAAAACGCTTGGAATGATATACAGGATTGGAATATAAAGCAGGGAAAATGCTTGGAATGATATAAAGGAATGGAATATAAAGCAGGGAAAACGCTTGGAATGATATACAGGATTGGAATATAAAGCAGGGAAAACTCTTGGAATGATATACAGGATTGGAATATAAAGCAGGGAAAACTTGGAATGATATACAGGATTGGAATATACAGCAGGGAAAACGTTTGGAATGATATAGAGGATTGGAATATAAAGCAGGGAAAACGCTTGGAATGATATAGAGGATTGGAATATATACAGGAATGGAATATAAAGCAGGGAAAACGCTTGGAATGATATAGAGGATTGGAATATAAAGCAGGGAAATCGCTTGGAATGATATACAGGATTGGAATATAAAGCAGGGAAAACGCTTGGAATGATATAGAGGATTGGAATATAAAGCAGGGAAAACGCTTGGAATGATATACAGGATTGGAATATAAAGCAGGGAAAACACTTGGAATGATATACAGGATTGGAATATAAAGCAGGGAAAACGCTTGGAATTATATACAGGAATGGAATATACAGCAGGGAAAACGCTTGGAATTATATACAGGAATGGAATATACAGCAGGGAAAATGCTTGGAATTATATACAGGAATGGAATATACAGCAGGGAAAATGCTTGGAATTATATACAGGAATGGAATATACAGCAGGGAAAATGCTTGGAATTATATACAGGAATGGAATATACAGCAGGGGAAGCAACTGGAACGTTTTTGTGGCCACTCGCCCTTATCACCATGTCTATTTAACAAACTTTGGCAGGTTATGAAAGTCTGAAGACATTTCTATGGTTTTTATCAGTTATTACAGTTTTGCTGATGAAGGTGAAATTGCCCTTTAAGGTGCAAGTTCGTTTACCCAGGAGACCTGCTTATCTTAATTTGTTACAATGACTTATTTGCTCACCTTAAATTGTTACAAAGTATGGAAGTGCACCTGGCGGTTGTTCTGGGCTCTCTGCCAAAACCCAATTAAGTCACAAACTTTATATCTTTATTCTGGCTATTCAGTGCAAGGGGATCAAAGAGAAAGTCGGGACTTTTCAGCAAATAACCGGGACTTCGGGTTGAGCTGTCAAAATCAGGACTGTTTTTGGCGGAACAGTTGGGAGATAATCGATATGATGGAAGTATAAAAACAGGGGAGTGAGAAATGATGTCGAGGAGACTGGTGGAATGACACACCGCGGGTATAAATATATAGGTCGCAGACATTTCCAAGACACCTGGAATATAACTTTATACAAATACAAAATGTTTACGCTCTAATCTCGGCCTCCAACTCTATGGTAGTTCGCCGGCTGCTTCTGGTGACGTACTTCCGGCAGCCTGACCCCTGTGTGTTCTCGCACGCTGAACTACAGTCATGTCCTCTCCTTCTGATCTGCCGCTAGAGACTTTGCAGGGAGCAGCGAGAAGCCCCAGCATTGAGGAGGAAGATGAGTTTGACGAAGAGGTGATTCTCTGCTCTAGCGCTCCTATTATTTGTGCTCAAACTGGTGCATCCTGTCACTGTATAGCCCCTGTATAGCCCCTGTATAGCCCCTGTATAGCCCCTGTATAGCCCCTGTATAGACCCTCCTGTATAGCCCCTGTATAGCCCCTGTATAATCTTGTATAGTCCCTGTATAGACCCTGTATAGTCCCTTTGTATAGCCCCCCGTATAATCTTGTATAGTCCCTGTATAGTCCAGACGGTTCGGGGAGATTGTGCCCAGCAGAAGAGGCCTGTGTGCCCTTTCCCTTAGTTTGCAGTTGGTCTTCATTATATTTGGTGTGTTTTTATTTTTTATTTAAATGATTTTTTTCTGAAGCTCTCAAGCTACTAATTTATGTGTGTAGTTGCTAGGGGTTTACTTACCCTAGGGAGCAGTCTGGAAATTGAAATGGAAGATAGTTAGCACAGCACTGGAAAAGAAAAATAAGCACTAAAATGAAAACCTCAAACTCATTGATTTTCTTTTTTTTTTTTTTTTGGTTGCCTTGATCCATGTTCTGAGAGCCAGGCAGCATTTTCAGATACTGGCTGGAACAGGGACGTTAAACCCTTACAAATGAAATGAGGAAAAAGCAGATATAAATTTGCTTGGAGTAGGTCTATCATTAATAACATAAATAAATTAAAATAACATAATTAAAATCAATATAAAGCATCATCATATCAACATAAAGCAGTATTATATATATTGTGCCCAGAGCTTGCAGCAGGTCGCAGGTGGGCCAAACTCCATCCACAGGCTGTCTCACCTGCAGTGCACTCCCATTCCTCCTACTTCTGTTGCTGATTTATATATTTGTGCCTGCTCGGTCCCTCTGATGATGTGAGTGGGGAGGGTGCATGTATATAAGTAATCATTGGGCTGGTAGGGTTGGACACAGGCCAACTTTTTGTCAACTCACTAGTATCAACTCTGTTGCAGATCTTTGTCTCATCTGCAGATTACTTGGATATCACTTTCTCATGTATAACTTTATTGAAAAGAATAGGACCCAGCATGGATACCTAAGGAACACCAGAGATATTGAAATATTTCAGTTTCTGCACCTCTGTCCAGAACCAAATGCTGCTTTCTTAGTGGGGTATAGTGCAAAGTACTGCTTCATTACCTGCACTGATGACTTACTTTGTTCTCTCAATTAGCTGGAGGAGACTTTATCAGAGAGGCTCTGGGGACTGACAGAAATGTTCCCTGAAAGTCTCAGAACTGTGGCCGGTGTATCGCTCAACTTCTCCGTTGGTGCTAGCAAGAAGTTGTACAGGTAGGTGGCAGATCACACTGGCTGCGTGTGATGTACTTTGTGCAATATTTTGCAAGTCAGTAGCACATACACATACAGTATTTAAAGGATCAGTAACATCAAAAAATGTAATTGTTTTAAAGTAATAAAAATATAGTGCAGTGTTGCCCTGCACTAGAAAAACTGCTGTTTGCTTCAGAAACACTACTATTGTTTATATAAATAAGCTGCTGTGTAGCAATGGGGGCAGCCATTCAAATGAGAAAAGGCTCAGGTTACACAGCAGATAAGCCCTGTAGAACATAATGTTATCTGTTATCCATCATTTATCCTGTGCCATATAGCCGTTTTCCAATTCCCGCCATTGCTACTCAGCAGCTTGTTTATTTGAACTATAGTGGTGTTTCTGAAGCAAACAGATCAGTTTTACCAGTGCAGGGCAACACTACATTATAGTTTCATTACTTTAAAATAATTTCAGTTTTTGGTGTTACTGCTCCTTTAAAGAGATCTCTCAAATCTTTAAAGGCCAGTAACACCATACAATGCAAAGGCTGTGTAACGATTCTACTACATAAAGAGAGTCAATTTGTAGATTTGCTGTGTTAAAGCACTACACAACCGTGGATTTTTCTAGATGTGTACTAGTATATATATTTCAGCAGTCACACCTAGCCGGATATAGCATGATGGTTTCGCACTCTTACATAGTAAGTAAGGTTGAAAAAAGACACATGTCCATCGAGTTCAACCTTTTTTTTTTTTTTTTTTTTTTTTTATTAACTACCTATCTGCCAGTTGATCCAGAGGAAGGCAAAAAAACCCATCTGAAGCCTCTCCAATTTGCCTTAGAGGGGGAAAAATTCCTTCCTGACTCCAAAATGGCAATCGGACTAGTCCCTGGATCAACTTGGACTATGAGCTATTTCCCATAACCCTGTATTCCCTTACTTGCTAAAAAGCCATCCAACCCCTTCTTAAAGCTATCTAATGTATCAGCCAGTACAACTGATTCAGGGAGAGAATTCCACATCTTCACAGCTCTCACTGTAAAAAACCCCTTCCAAATATTTAGGCGGAACCTCTTTTCTTCTAATCGGAATGGGTGACCTTGTGTCAGCTGGAAAGACCTACTGGTAAATAAATCATTAGAGAGATTGTTATATGATCCCCTTATATATTTATACATAGTCATCATATCACCCCTTAAGCGCCTCTTCTCCAGCGTGAACATCCCCAATTTGGCCAGTCTTTCCTCATAGCTAAGATTTTCAATACCTTTTACCAGCTTAGTTGCCCTTCTCTGTACCCTCTCTAATACAATAATGTCCTGTTTGAGTGATGGAGACCAAAACTGTACGGCATATTCTAGATGGGGTCTTACAAGTGCTCTATACAGTGGAAGAATGACCCCCTCCTCCCGTGACTCTATGCCCCTTTTAATACAGCTCAAGACCTTATTTGCCCTTGATGCTGCTGACTGGCATTGCTTGCTACAGCCAAGTTTATCATCTACAAGGACTCCAAGGTCCTTTTCCATAATGGATTTGCCTAGTGCAGTCCCATTAAGGGTATAAGTGGCTTGGATATTTTTACATCCCAGGTGCATGACTTTACATTTATCAACATTGAATCTCATTTGCCACTTAGCTGCCCAGATTGCCAGTTTGTCAAGATCCTGTTGCAAGGATGCCACATCCTGGATGGAATGAATTGGGCTGGATAATTTTGTGTCATCTGCAAACACTGATACATTACTTACAACACCCTCCCCTAAGTCATTAATGAACAAGTTAAATAAAAGTGGACCCAATACTGAGCCCTGGGGGACCCCACTAAAAACCTTACTCCAAGTAGAGAATGTCCCATTAACAACCACCCTCTGTACCCGATCCTGTAGCCAGTTTCCTATCCATGTGCAAACGACTTCATTAAGCCCAACAGACCTTCTTTCCTTTGCAGCTTTTCCCGTTCTGCATTGTGGATAGGAATGACTTCATTTATGATCCTGGTTTTGCCAGTAGTGTTTGAAACAGAGAAACTGCAAATGGAGCAGCAACAACAGCTACAGCAAAGACAGGTGAGCGAGAGCAGTGACCTACCTGCTTCTTATCAATCTAATCTTAGCATTTCTAATAATATAATACATACAGGTTTAGGCTAATGACAGACGGTGCTGAAATGAGCCCCTACGTGGGCATTAGCCTCTTCTTCTTCTGCTTGCACCTGAGCCGACACATCGTTCCTGGGCACGGGCAGAAGAGAAGACTAATGCCTGTGTAAGGGCTGATTTTCCACCTGTGTATTTCGCCATTTTCAGCCCCCATCTGCCATTATCCTCAAAGGTGGGGGGTGGCTTCTTTGGTAGAAGAACAATAACCTGTGGAGTTCCAGTTTCTGGCTTAACGCTTATTTCAAAAGTAACTTCAGTTGCAACAGCAGATGTTTTGCTGCAATGCTCCCAGCTGGTGTTGCTGGTTTTATCCTGTCTTTGATTGCATTGGGTGTTTTTTGCAAGTATTCTAATGTTCTTAGTGAAAAGCATTCAGATTATTATGCTTTTGTTTTTTATTCATGGCTAAAATAATCTTTAGTGTCCTGGTGCTTTACTAGTATAGACAATAAGAGCAACAAATAATAATAAAGGATAATAGTAGTAATGGGAGGAAGTAACTAAGGGTAGGACTACACGGACGTTTTCGGCGCGATCCGTCGCGCTGAAACAAAACTCCTGCGACAAATCGCATGCAAAATAAATAAGGTAAGTGAATGCATTGTCGGATTAAGTCGCAGCTGCGTCTGCAGCCGACAGTCGTGTCGCGTCGAATCAACGATACGACTTCATCCGACATTTCTATCTCTTACTTTATTCCGTCGCATGCGTTTGGTGCAGCTCATCGTAACTCGCCGAAAACTCCCGTGTAGCCCTACCCTTAAGAACAAGCTGCATTTTTTGTTCTTGCATGTGTAACAAGGGTTTATTATTGAAAGCATACCTAAGCTCAGTGTATTGACGAGACAAAACATATGGCCAAGGCATGTTCCATGGCCCCATACTGTCAGCACAAGCTAATGCGTTGGTTCAACAGGCTTTTTCATGAAGTCATTTTCTTGAGGCAGTTTTTTTACGTTGAAGAAATGCCCAAAACCTCTCATTTTCTAAAAACTCGAAACATTTGCACATGGGCAGTAACCCATGGCAACCAATTAGTTCTAGCTGTAGGGTGCATTTGATTGGTTGCCGTAGGTGACTGCCCAGGTACAAATGTGCCTAGTGTTTATAAATGAACATAACTAAATTAAGTGAAACCTTAGGTACAGGTCTAAAAACCACATAACCATACCAATGATACCAAGTACTTTCCATTGAATTCAGTAGGAGGCTTGGTATTTGTTTAGATTATGCTCCTGTTGTCCTACTACTAAGATTCTAAACTTTTGAGATCAACCTCCCAATGTGGGCCAGCATTGTTCATGGTCCCTTTGAGAAATTCGTTCAAGCTTATAACAAATTAGCAGTGCAAAGGATACGTTTTCAGCTCAAACAATAATAGCAGCAATAATAATTTGTGAAATTGATGTCTGACTAGGAGATTCTGGCAGAATACAAAAATATTTAATACTATTTCCAAAGTATAATTTACACCTTGTAGTTCGTAATGTGTCTGGAGATCTATGAGAAGGTAATAAGCGTTTTAGAGTTGATGTTTTATTCTGGTATGTTAAATGTATTAAAGCTTCTTTCCTTTCTGCACAGATACTCTTAGGTCCTTCTACTGGAATGTCTGGTCCTCTTCCTCCACTTCCAGGAAAAGTGTAGGATACAAGCACCTTAGTCATTTGAAAATTTTCTTTACTTTTTTTTTATATGTTTGATTATTTTGATGGTTAGAGAAAACATGGAAGACCAGTCTCCTTGGCCATCATCAACCTCCTTCAGTGCTGTGCATGAAATTCATCTCATCTGTGAACTTGCTCTTTCAAAATGAAAAGGGTCAGAATCATACATGATTTTCTGCATTGATAAGTAAGAAGTTTGTACTGGAACGTTGTGAGCTGCTCTCTCTCTGTAACAGATGTTGTGACTCTGGGGGTGGAAAGGAAAATACCGATTAGATGGCCACACTTCCATTGTGGATAACATGCAGACAAGTGGCTGTTAATAAAATTGTTTCTTTCCTCTTACATTGTATGTCTAAACTTTTCTTTGTGCTCCATGGAACCTACAAACAGCCTGTATGTAATCCTCACATTGCAGCTGCTTCTGCCACTGTACTGTGCTACAGGACAGCATTCCACAAAGGGGTTTTAGCGTGGCCCATATCTTTTTAAAGGAGAAGTAAAGATTAACTAAAGAATTAGCTAGAAATGTTGTACATTATGTTTTGGGCTTCTATACCAGCCCAAGTCAACCACAGCCCTTTAGCAGTAAAGATCTGTGTCTCCAAAGATGCCCCTGTAGCTCCCCATCTTCTTTTCTGCCAATTCACTGCACATGCTCTGTGCTGCTGTCACTTACTGAGCTTAGGGACTGACTCACAATATACAGTACACATAGAATATAAATGTCATAGTATAAGGCTTAGTACTTAAAGAGATACTGACACCTGAAATTAAACTTTTTTTTACATCTATTATAATATTGGCTTTGCAAGCTACTTCTAACTTTGCCATAAAGTATTTGCATGATGCTTTTACATTACCTGTCTGATCCCCCATGTTCCTGTATGAGGGGGCTGCCATATTTGTGCAGCAGGAGCCCGTTAGCATTAGAAACTGTAACTAACAGGCTGAGATGGGACAGTCAGGTTGGCAAAGTCAGAGTGTCAGAGAGTCAGGCTTAGGAACTTCAACTAACAATTATATACAAAAACAAACCTCTCAGCAAAAAATGATCAACATGACCTATAGGTAACATTTAAAGTACATTCATATGCTAAAATTAATTTTTTAGTGTCAGTATCACTTTAGTACAGATAATTACTACATGGCAGAACAGAAACCAGTGCAGCTAGCATCAGACTTTAAAGGAACAGTAACGTCAAAAAATAAGTGTTTTAAAGTAATGAAAATATAATGCAGTGTTGCCCTGCACTGGTAAAACTGCTGTGTTTGCTTAAGAAACACTACTATAGTTTATATAAATAAGCTGCTGTGTAGCAATGGGGGCAGCCATTCAAAGGAGAAAAAGCTCAGGTTACACAGCAGATAGCAAATAAACTCTGTCTGTCTGTCTAATGGTGTTATCTGTTATCCATTTGTTAACCTGTGCCATATAGCCGTTTTTCAATTTCCGCCATTGCTCCACAGCAGCTTGTTTATATGAACTATAGTAGTGTTTCTGAAGCAAACACAGCAGTTATACCAGTGCAGGGCAACACTACATGATATTTTCATTACTTTAATTATTTACATTTTTTGGTGTTACTGTTCCTTTAATAATCAGCCCTGTAGCATCAGCTTATAATACAGGCCAACCTCGTCTTCTGAACTCTGATGAAGTGCCAATAGAGAGGGCACGAAAGCGTTAGTTCGCACCACTTACCCACTGCCTGTTATCACTCTTTGCAATCTGAATAAAGCCGCTTTTTCAAAGATGAAGTGTGGCGAGTCTTGATGTGGACGGGCCAGCGCTGAACAGCGATACACAGATTCAGTACTGCAGATGCCGGCTTGGAGTTGCCGGAGTATCGCGAGAGCTGCGGCCGAGACGCCACAAGGAAGGGTGAGCTCCGCTTTAATCTTTCATCACCCGTGTTTCTGTTTCAACCTCGTCTTCTGCTTGATAATTTGCAACAACCCCTAAGTTTAGCTTCTCAACAGCTGCTCAGAGTCCACTGAGCATGTGAGTGTCGCAGACACGTTCCAAGATGGTGACCCCCTGTGACAAGTTTGAAGTCCTGGATCATTGCTGCTATTGAGAAGCGGAAACTTTAGGCTGGTGCAATAAGTTCACTATATAAAATATGGTATTTTTGGCCATATTAATTTTTAGAGTTCTCCTTTAAAGGAGTTAATGTTACATAACCTGGAGCAAGGGCTGTTGGATATATCTCTTTGGAAGGCACACTATGGATTAGGGATGCACCGAATCCAGGATTCAGTTTGGGATTTGGCCAGGATTCGGTAAAATCCGAACTTGCATATGCAAATTAGGGGCTGGCAGGGAAATCACGTGACTGTCACAAAACAAGGAAGTAGACTGTCTGCCGTATGCTGAGGGTGCATATGTCTCATTTAGGAAGAAGTGCAATTTGATCTCTTGGAAAACACCAGTGGATAAGGTCCCCAATACTTGCCTCCAGTGTTAAATAACCATTAACTGCAGCATGGAGTCAGCCTGACAACATTGACTGCACACACACTATGGAGAGGGAAGACTTTAGTCTGTAAATTTTTTTTTTCTTAAATACTATGCTGTTTACAGACATCCTATGTCTGCAGGACTTTTAATGCCTGGTGATTTTGTGGAACTGGTTTATATGCCTCTGTTTTTATTTCTCTTGTTTTTTGTTTTTTTCCCACAAATTGAAAATGTAAACTGTGTGTCTGTGATATGTTCCTCTTCCAAATAATAAATTGTTCAGTACATTTTCTAATTGGCATAATAGCTTTAGGCCACATTCAAATGCATTGTAACACACCATTTATCTTCTTAGATACCATGTATCTAAATTGGGAATATCTTCCCCACCCAAGCCACATCATTTGTACTGCATATACCCCCTCCATTTGCCAGCGCCATTACATTTTCCTAAAACAAATAGCAGCTTTCACCCAGCGGCCATATTTCCTCTGACACATCACCAGTAACATTGACATCTGCAGACAGGACATGTATGCTGGAAAGTTCATGCAATGCAGAATGGAGGTTTACACAGGCACAACATACTTTGATAAGTTCTGCTGGCGTTGAGCACAGTAATAGTTAATCAGGAGAGGCGGTTATGAGAAAAAAAATAGGATCAGACTGCTAGAGTTTCTATGGGAACCAGCAATGCTATCTCTTCATTGGCTATTGGACTGGAGGGTGTGTTTATAAATCTGAACTGAGAAGAACTGAGCATTCTCATGAGCAAACAGCCAAAGCAAATTCTTCAGAGAGGGGGCAGAGTGGGTTAGAGGAGGAGAAGGTTTTGTAAGTGATTAAGGGAATGCTGCAGCCTTACTGTTAACCTTTTAACAACCAGAGGGCAGATATCTAAAGATTTCAAAGAGGTTATTCACTGATTACATTTTTGTGGGAGGGGGTTTTACATATCCTTTATATATCCTTTTGTTCAAGATTAGGCTTTTTCTGTTACTTTAAGAGGGCATTATTATGCTTTCCCATTGTAATTGTGGTTTGCTGACTGAAGCAGATTGGCATGCCATCTATTATCTACAAGTAATTTAGCACCTTTCACCACCCAGGGCTTGTTTGAGTCCAATTAAGTGTTAAACTGCATAAAGACATAAACTGACCCAATGTTATTGGGGTGATAAGTCTCTCTAGGCTTTTTTTTGTTTCCTTATTTCATTATTCCATTTATTGTACAGTGGAAATTGCTTTTTTGATCATCCTTATTTGGTCAGCTAGAGAATTATATGATTATTTAGTTTAGGTTCTAACCCAGTGCTGTCCAATTTCTGTGGTACAGAAGGCCGGAATTTTTCTGGCCTACACGGTGGAGGGCCAGTGTTGACCACACCCTGTTTTTAAACCACACCCACTTTAAATGACACCTTTGTAACCACAAGATCATGTCCACATTAATGGTGGTAGCACACTAAAAAACAAATGGTTGGTGCTCACTGCAGTGATATCACTTGAATCCATATGCCTCATCCTCCCCTGTGGATAACACAGCACCCCCCCAGCACATGATTAAACACCATAAGGGCCCCTAACAATTTTTAAATGTGAACAAACCCCCAGAACAAATACTAGGCTTATGTTCCACAGGCAGAGCAGAGCACATACAGGCAGAGTCTGGCACACACAGAGCATAGGGTGGGCAGAGTAAGGCACACAAAGGGAGCATAAGCTGGGCAGAGTAAGGCACACAAAGGGAGAATGGGGCAGACAAAGCATGACACACCCAAGAAACATACGTCAGGCAGAGTATGGCACACAGGGCGCATGGTGCAGGCAAAGTATGACACACAAAGGGAGCATAGGGCAGGCAGAGTATGGCACATACAAAGAGCATAGAGCAGACAGAGGATGGCACACACAGGGACATAGGGTGGGCAGAGTAAGGCGCACACACAGGGAGCATAGGGAAGGCAGAACAGAGCAGGAGACAGGGAAACCTATCAGGACCACTAATGCTGGTGCCCCTCCAGCAGTTTGTATGGGGTGTGAACAGGTGAACAATGTGGATAGTTTCAGTCTGGGTCTAAGGTGTAAACAGTACAGCGCTTAAAGCTGGCCATAGACACAAAGATCCCGACATTTTTCATCCCACGGAGATCGGTCATTTGGTCGATCGGACAGGTTAAAAGATTTCTGTTGGTTGCCGATAATTCCTCTGCGTGTATTGCAGAGAGCCTGTCACCAGCTTTGTCGGACATAACTTTCATACGATGCAGAACATCGGCCGATCTGTTCTTTTACTACTTTATTTGATCGGAATAGTTAGTGGCAGGCTGGGAGATGGGGAAGATCTTTGCATCTATGGCCAGCTTTAGGGTGTGAAAAATAGAGGTGTCACAAGTGTGAACAATGCAGGGGGGATTACATGTGTGAACAATACAGGGGATTACAGTCTGAATTTAAGGTTTAAACATTGCAGGGGCCAGTAGTGATACCTGTTATATATTACACATGGTAAGCAGACACAGCAGGCAGACTTTCATGTGGGGGCCACACAAGGGGACAGCCCTGTTCTATCACATTAAATGTAGAATTCCCAGTACAAAAAAAAGGTATGATTTAGGATCAGAGGGAGATGGAGTAGACATATAAATACAAGGTCCCTGTTGTAAGGAGAGTCCAAGCTATTCACCCAAATACTCTAAAAACGACTATTTCTTAAAGGAAAAGATAGGGAAAGCCACAGTTAATGGCAGATTGCCAATTGATTAGGTGCCGTCATTGAAATCACCTGCCCCATGGCTCTAATGAGCAGGGTCTTCTTTACCTCCTACGTTACTCGGTATTTGCATGTAATCTATATGTTTAACGAATACTCTTCTATTTTACACTGGGACATACATTGGAACAAGTTGTACTTTGTCTTTCAAGAAAAAAAAAAAGATGAGAGAGAGAGACAATTCTGTAACTTACTAATTGTAACTGAACTTGGCTTACATATAGCCTCACATGCAAACACTGATTTAGAAGAATTAAGACATTCCTAACATAAGTAAGGGGGGGGGGGCAAAATTGACATCCAAGGGAAAATATGAATTGTTCCAAGATTTTATGGCAGGCTCTAAGGATCATAAAAAAAAAAAAAAAAAAGACATTGACAAACACGAATGCTAACAGTAACTTTTGGCCAAAGGATTATTAAGCCTGCCACCATGTCAAGGTAGACTCTTTAAGCAGGTACCTACACTAACCTAAATTGCACTTAAAGGAGAAACAAACCCCTTGTTAAAAAAACCCTACCCCCTACCCCACATAGACCCCCTCCCTCCTCACTCCAGCCTAGCTGCTACCCTGGGCAAATACCCCTAACTTTTTACTTACCCCTCAGAGCAGATTCAGGGATCGCAGCTCACAGCAGCCATCTTCCGGGTCTTTGTGTCAATTTCCGTCCATTTCGGGGCATGCGCATGGGGCATTCCGCCGGTCTTATTCTCAGATTACCGAAGACCCGGAAGATGGCTGCCGTGAACTCCGATTCCTGAATCTGCACTGAAGTGTAAGTAAAAAATTTCCGGGTCTTCGGTAATCTGAGAATAAGACCGGCGGAATGCCCCATGCGCATGCCCCGAAATGGACGACAGCTGCGCATGCCCCGAAATGGACGGAAATTTACACAAAGACTCGGAAAATGGCTGCCGTGAACTCCGATTCCTGAATCTGCACTGAAGGGTAAGTAAAAAGTAAGGGGCATTTGCCTGGGGTAGCAGCTACAGTAGGCTGCAGGGGAAGAGGGAGGGAGGTCTATGTGGGGTGGGGGTAGGGTTTTTTTTTAATAAGGGGTTTGTTTCTCTGCATTTCTGATGTACAAGTAAGAGCCATTTTATTTTATCCCTTAGTCAAAAAATAACCATTGGTAGCCAGTGTCCACTACACAAGTAATAAAACAAAGGCTCCCCCCAAGTTAAAAAAAAATCCATTGGAGGCTAGCCCCTCCCCGCACACAAGTTAAAACAAAAACCACTGGTGGAAAGAACTCGTGGTAGGAAGGCAGTACAGGTAAGTGCCTAGAGCCCCAACCCAACTACTGCACCCTTGACACATGCCTCTTCTGTCCACCCCTTGTTCTGGCCATGGTTTAGCATATAAAACACATTATTTACTAACAATATTCATTTCTAGGCTTTAGTTCTCCTTTAATTATACATTCCTGTACTGTTTACACTAATTGATACAAAGGGAAAGTATAAAACAAAGTGAAACTAAATACCTTCAGTACTTGCAGTCTTACTCTGCAATATCTTAGAATGAAGGTCACGGAGGTGTTTTGATACTCTTGCTTTATTTATTATTTGGATAACAAAATACATTTTCTCTGTAAACAAATAGCACAAAAAATAGCATTTATTTCATCTTATGCTTCTTTTTACTTGAGTCTCTTGTTTCTGCATCTCATTTGTGACAGTGCTGGGTGGGGATACATTTCCACAAATTCTTCTAGACTCCGTTCACACAAACCTTTATGGATAGAAGGTTTTTATGGCTGGGTGGCACAGCCACATTTTGGATCGGGGAGTGTGTAACTGTAGTATTGATACAAAGCACAAGTAAGACAAACCGTGTGGTCAGGACACTTAACTGCATGGCAGAAACAGCTGTCCCAGGCTGCTCAACAGGAATATTTTGATAAAGATACACAGCTTACTCCTGCTTAGTAAGTATAAACAAAAGCCAAAATCAGAATTAACGGCATTCAGCATTGGTATGTAACGCTGGTTATGCAGGGTAACAGGAACATTAAACACTAAATACAATTGCAAACAACAACATTAAACCTTACAGAAGTGATTGCATATAACCATATCCCCAACCCATACTTATACCCCTTGGCTGTAACAGACTAGCTGTGCCCTGTCATTATATCCTTACTGGACTGAAAAGAAAACGTGAGTACAGCGAGGAAGGAAAGAAACTGACATGTATTAGACAAATGACTGAGTAGAACAGCACTTAGGCAAACCAACCCTATCAGAAATGATCAGAAATGAGAAGACTGCACCTTCCTTGATAACAAGGAGGCAACACATCATGCAGTTTCATGAACAGCAGCCAGGAATAATGAAGGACATAAGTAAGCCTTAAAAACTTGCAATCAGGGCTTAAACCCAGGGCTACATATCTGATCAATTTCTGGTACAAAGGCCTGTGATTACATCACATATAATACACAAGAGCTATAAATATCCAGTAATAGAAATCCTCATAATCCTTATATTCAGTGCTCAGTGATGTCACTTTTGCCACATAAATAACCAAAACTTGTGTATTATATAAAAAAAAAATAGCACATCCCCTGAAAATATGCAAAGTCACATCAGAATTCCATGACCACCATAAAGGTGATTGGCCTGGGGCTTGTGCCTTCATATGGTCATGGAAAGCCATTTGATATTCTTATATTCTGCAATAGGGGGCAGATTATTCCGTAAAAAAATGTAACAAAATTTGGGATTTACCTACACAACCTGTGCCTTTAACAAAGTTGGCAAAGCCAAGGGAAACCATGCTGCTGTGTGAAAGGCCGTTCACCGTGGTTCTTATATATTTAGTTTGTATCAAACATTCTGCTTTGTAACATGCACTATAAGTTACCATTTTCAAGATGAAAACAAACGCAACATGACTCTTGTGATAGTGAGGCACAAATCTCAGGATAGGTTGGAAAGGTTGTGTGAATCAGAATGCCGTGTGCAAAAGCACATGTTCTCTAAAAGGTAGTTTAGCCAAGACCAAGGTGCATTGCATTATCACACAGTCCCAATGTTACTGCTGGTCATTTGGTGAACTTTACTATTACTACACAGAAAGTATTGTTTCTAGAAGGAACAATGCAATTCAGTTTCCACAGTGCAAACTGGACAGAACCCAATGATATGAAGGGCAATATATTCTCTTTATAAGTAGATTAACCAGGCTGCCATCCAGGACAAGAGCGGATCCAATTTTTATAACCCCCCCAATAGGTTTCTGATGCTGGCACTGAGTGCATACGTTCTATTTATTTTCTCTTATAAGCACTTGTATAAATAGAACACAGACTCTGCTATAGACACATCAGTATGGCTGCCATACTGCTTTTCTCCAGCTAAGGCCTGCATAGCTTCATTGACAGCCATCTGTTATAGACCCTAGAGAAGCAGTTCTAGAACACAAATGCAGCAATGTGACATCTATCTATAAATGCAATCAATGGTCTGTGAGCTCAGTAAACTGCACCCCTAATCTTAACAAGTTAAGTTCCCCCATTGATAGAAATAATGAAAACCTCCTGGTTTGCCTCTGGCAATGCATAAGTAGCAATTAAAGGCATCTGCAGGGATCCAAAACAAACGAGTACCCTATTAGTGCAGTTGGAGAGCAAATAAGTGGCTTTTCTGAATCACAGCTGCAAGAGTAGAGGTCAGATCCTCCATCGATAAGGCAGCCTCTAGCAGATTACTCTTTGCTTCCATAGATGCAGATCTTACTCATTAGAAAACTTAGTTCTAAAGGGAAAATAAACGCACAATATACAATTTCCAGGGTTATTAAACGTCTCCTCTGAATATAGAGCTGCTTTTGCCATAGCTTTTCTGAAAAAGAGGGTGCAATTTATAAAATTACAATTTTTTGTATAGTTGTATGGCTATAGTTTGTCTCACAATGACAGCATTTTAAGGGCTGAGGATTTTGGATGAAGTCTTACATATAAAATGATGGCTCAGTTTGATTTAAATCAGGATTTTTGTGTTTTAATGCATGAAAAGTTGTTTTGACCTCACTGGGTAAGCAACAGATATCATCTCTGACGGGACAGACTCCATTAGTATGAAATAAACGTCTAGTCTTGTCAAGCAAATATTCCCACTGCAGCACCAGTCTGCCCATTTCTAAATCTCCATCCACAGCCATCTTCGCTTCCGTCCCTGTATAATAGGGCTGTTCAACTGGAGGGCCAAAGGTGGCCCTCCAATGGATTTTTATGGCCCTCCAGTCAAGGGTTCCTCAGACTTCTTTGTGTAACATCAATTTAGTATAATCTGGACCTCAACAAACATGGTGCAACAAATAATCAGCCAGCTACATGTAAAACGTTGCACAGCACTGCTGCATAACCTTCAGGTCTCCATTCTTGTGCTGCTTCTTGATATCATGCTGAGATGAAGCACCCTTATAAACACATTTAGGAATTCCCCAGTCTGCTCCTCCATATTGCACCACCAGAACAAAAACAAAGTTTTTATTTACTTCACCTGACATTTTTCCAGAAGAGAAGGTGGGGAGATACAGAGATTGTCAATACCATTTAAATTGTCGTAGTGAATGGAAAACAAAATAAAAAAAAAAGATGAAGAAAAAAAAGTTCATGGTTTGGTTGATTATAGATCAGTCCTCCAGCGCTGATGAACTTCAACCTCCTCCGATACCACTAAAAGCAGCTCACAGTTTTTGCCTCTTAAGTGATATCTCAAAAATTTCCTGTGTAGCAAAAAAAAAAAAAAATCAAATCATGTATCACTCCATCAATTAAATATTGCATTAGTTGCATCAGTTGCACAGCACAGTTATAATGACTAGAGGAACTGCCCACTAGAAGGGTGACATTGCTATAGCAAGATGGCAGTCACATAAACGGTCTCCTTTGAGTTAAACACAGATGTGACTTATGAACACTATAGGCTACGCCCGCATGTTCACTGAACATTCAGGGGGTTATTCAAAAAAACAAAACCTTGAATTAATGGGAGAGGCACATGTCTCAATTTGAAGTTTTCATGGTCTGCGCTGGGTTTAGCTCGTAAATCCGACTTTTTTGGGCAAAAACTCAAAAAGAATCTAGCGATTCATGGAAAAAAAGTCAAAAGAAATCTAAGCAATTTGGAAAAAAGCGCAAAAAATTCAAGTGACTCGGATTTTCGCTAGATTTTATTATAGATTTTTCTGCGATTCAATTAAATCTAGTTTTTTTTTAATAAATAAGCTAAAATAGGGCATGGGAGTTTGGTCATGGTTTTTAATGGTTCAGTAATAACCCCCTCAATGTCATACAATGAGCTAGTGGCAAAAGCATATTATGCAAATCGATAGCCCGGGATAATCTAGACTTTTTGTATTTTATCTGGCATATGTTTTTGGCCATTTTCATTTGTGGTGTGAATTCTGTAATTTTACTACTATGCATGCACTTACTTGCCCCTTGGTTGAATGGAAGGATCACTTAACTATAAAGCACTACCTTAATAGTTACGGTTATGGGAAGTGCTGAATTTAAGGAATACTGACACATTCCTATGAAATATAGGAAAGTGTCAGTATTACCACAGTAAAGT
This sequence comes from Xenopus laevis, assembly GCF_017654675.1. Lineage (NCBI taxonomy): Eukaryota > Metazoa > Chordata > Amphibia > Anura > Pipidae > Xenopus > Xenopus laevis. The sequence continues at coordinate 118,253,049 of NC_054377.1, read as the reverse complement.
GTCAGTATTACTAAAGATTTATGGAATGAAAATCTGGATAGACAAAAATGCCCCAAAGCCACCCCAGCCCAACTGTACCCACATGCCCCAAAGGGAACAGACAGCAGAGGGAGCTACGTTGTTTTCCGTACGTCATGTTGGATGTGGTGGAATTCTTCCATAGGCAAATGATAAATGGAAAAAAACAGCATGCCAGCCTATGGAAGGACTGTGATCGGAGTGATGCTCAGGTAAGTACCGGTCAGCCTGGGTTGCTTTAGGGGGACTTCTGGCTCTAGGAATACTGGCACTTAACTATGTTTCATACAGAAGTGTCGCTTGATATTGATAAACAAATGATACACATGAAAGCTGCTGTATATATTTATTGTGTGTCCATCCATGCTCAGATGTATGCATAGGCTACACATAAATAGCCACAATTACAAGCTGATCTTTTAATGCTGGGGTGCCTACTACTCCATCTCTGGAGACATTACACAGTGTTCACAACAGGAGACAAAATGCAGTTGTACCTTAGATCATCTTCACTCCCAATCCACTCTGGCCTCTTCAGTTTGGAGTCCAAGTTGTAGTAGTTACCTCCTACCTCACGTACACATATCCAGTGCTGCCTTTTGAGTGGAAGCTTAAGGGGACCCCAAGACAGACTTGATGGAAGGTTCATAATAAACCCAGTAACATTAGAGAGCGAGATCAAATTGACATCCCTAGAGACAAAGAATTTATTTTATTATTTGTTTAATACCATTCTGTTAAATTAAACAGAGGATGGCGCTAGTAGAGCTTAAATCCGCTAAAAAAAATATTTTTATCACAACATGAATGCAATAGGATTTGTTTTGTCACAGATTTATGTAGCTCAGTTACAATCAAATACAAAATACTGTTATGCTGCTACAGATAGAAGGTAATCTTTTAAAAAACTGTAATCATCTTATTAAAATGGACTCTGTGGGAGACAGGCTTTCTGTAATTTGGAGCTTTCTGGATATCAGGTTTTCAGATAAGGGATGCCATATAGTAAGGGGCCCATTTACTAAGGGTCGAAGTGAATTTTCTAATTCAAAAACTTTGAATTTCAAAGTAATTTTTGGGTACTTCAACCATCGAATAGGCCAAGATTTGAATTGAAAATACTTCACAAATTCGACCATTCGAAAATCAAAGTACTGTCTCTTTAAAAAAAACATCTTAAACCTGCCGAATTGCTGTTTAGCTTACGGGGGAACCTCCTATAACCCATATGAGCCGTTGGCTAAGTTTTGAGAAATCAAAGGGTTTTTTTGTAAAATCGTACGATCGTACGATTAAATCGTACCAATCGAACGGTTCAAAGTATTTCATCGTATGATCGAACGATTTTAATGTTAAGGAAAAAACTTTTGACTTCGACTATCGTACTACACCTATTCGATGGTCGAATTTCTACGTTTTTTCACTTCGGAATTCGCCCCTTGATAAATCTGCCCCTAAGTGTAAATTTGGTAGGTGTGTTTTAAAGAGGAGGCCTGTGATGACTGGGTGATTAAAAATTGATGCAGAATGGATGTGTCATAAAAATGGCATCTCTGATAGCAGTGCTCCTGTACATGGGAAAGCTATTCAATTATTGAGCACATACTACGTAAAAGAACTGAAGTGTCCAATAAAATCATTTCTGTTCAATTAGCAGGTCAAAGAAACAAGCATATTCAGAATCAGGAAGCACTGCAAATAACGGTCATAGGTATAGGGAAAGTTGTTCTTGGGCCATTATTATTATTATTATTACCATGTGCACAAAGCTTAAATCTATACCTCGTATAATGAAATAATCATACCTCCTTTTGTCCCACCATACAGCTTCATATCCCTTGGTCTGAAGTGCTGCCATAATAACATTAACATCATAGTTCCCATTTCCCAACATATTCTTCTTGTGAGGCGTCACCAAAGTGTTGGGGGACAACCTGTGAAGTAGGAGGCAGGTATTGTTATTAAATTGGATGCAAAAACCTTATTTCTTATACAGGTCCTTTTATGCATTCTATTGCTGTTCTTATTAGAGATGGGAATTGAATACATTTCAACTGTGTTTTAAATGATCTGAACCTGTAACCAATTCTGATTAGCAAAAAAGGCTGGTTCCAATCAGTAACTTCAAATCTTCCAACTTAATCAACCAAGAAAAAATAAAGGTTAAGAAACACTGAGTTAGGACTAATGTACATATAGCTAAAATATAAAAATATATAGCTGACATGATAAAGGCTCTATCATATTTAGCATATTTAGACAAAGAGACCATATTGATATTTTTTGCGGCAACCTCCCTAATGGCTTTCTGCTCCTAACCATACTGTCATGGGATAACATGTTTTTTTTTCAAAATGTATCAGTGAATAGTGCTGCTCCAGCAGAATTCTGCACTCAAATCCATTGTTCAAAAGAGTAAACTGTTTTTTTTTTGTTTCCCATGTGCCCCCGGTCATGTGACTTGTGCTCTGAACTTCAGCCACTCTTTACTGCTGCACTGCAAGTTGTGCCCATCAGCAGAACAATGGGAAGGTAACCACATACGTAGCTCCCTGGTACATATAAGAACAACACTCAATAGTAAAAACCCATGTCTTACTGCAACACCATTCCATTACGGTGAGTAGGAGAAACAATAGCTCGTTGTAAAGTAGTTCCATAGCGTAGCGCTGGCTCTTTCTGAAAGCACATGACCAGGCAAAATGACCTGAGATGGCTGCCTACACACCAATATTACAACTAAAAAAAAAATACACTTGTTGGACTGGGAATTAAATTTTATATGGTAGAGTGAATTATTTGCAGTGTAAACAGTGTAATTTAGAGAAAAAAAATTACACCATGACAGAATCCCTTTAATATACAACAAGTCGACAAATACAAATCAACTTTAAAATTTGGCCTGATGATTCCCTCCATTACACTGTGGCTGTACAGAATTGCTCACCATCAGGCATACTGGAGGTTTTAGGGGCTTGGAAAGAAACCCCGCCATTAATTCAGAGACTTCTGGATAGCAAGCCCACACATAAATAGTTTCCATAATTGCACACTGTAAGTTTTGCAATTTCACTAAGTACACAGCTATGTGTGAACACTGGGTCTTACTTCATTACAAACTTGTAAATTCTCATAATACCAGAGATGTCAACTTTTTAGGGACTAAATTTGGGAAGCTTTGACCAAGACCTTTTACGGTCCCACTATAGATCTCTTCACTCAAGCTGGGGTATAAATTGGGCCACTTAGTGAAAAATATAAGATGACTTAATTCTCATTTGCTGCAGTAAAAAGTTATTCTCAGGCATTTTGGTGACGGCTGGGAACAGAATTATTCACAAAAATTGACAAAATGACCCCATGTGCCATTACCAGAATAGTACAGAATACTACTAAAGAATTACAATAAATACCAAATAAATCCATGTCAAATCAACCATGATGCCAGAATTACTGTGTACTGCTAAAATGCATATGGTTCGTTTGTTTAAAGCAAAGGAAAGCGGACTATTCCATCAAGCCTCAAAGTAGAGAGTGTAGTTATACAGTATTTTGTATATGACAGGACGATACAAATCACTGTTTGAAATGTGAAAACATTTCTGAAATATGGAAATTTAAAGGAGGTGTATAATTCCCTGGATGACCCTAGTTTCTGTTGTGCACATTCTGCTTTGCACATAATCACTACTGTTCTATATCTTTTTGTCACAAACTTTCTTGAATGCTGCATGTGACCCTGAATTTAAAAAAACCACTGCTATTAAGTGTGGGCAGACAAAAAGTCACCTAACATGAAAAAGACCAGCCAAATCAGCCACAAGAATGACTTAGGTTGGTGCCTTATCAGAGGGGGCATAAGCCTAAAGAAATCAGGCACACTGCTCAAAGTGTTCTTCTGGGCAGTTTTCCAATTCACATTTTCTTTTTCTAATGAGCTCATGATATTAGCAATTTGATATTGTTAATTGGATTTTCTGTAGTAAGTGACAAAACAGAGTCCATGTCAGAGTTGGCAAGCACCTAGGCCTATCAGTACAGCAATAAAATTCCCAGGGACCAACTGCAAAAATGCTGACAGTTTCAGCTTGTTTGCTTTAGGTTTACTATTGGGTCTATGTCCCCTTTATTGAGAATACATTCTTCTATTCAAACTAAAGAAATTGGTGGTAGTTATTCCTTTTTACCATGACCCTTCTTCTGCAGAATATTAAGCAAGGGATTTTAATGCTTCTGCATACTGTGCTTTATACCGTGAATAAAGTACCCCCTCTTGTAAAATATAAGAATATTACAAGTTACCGAGGAGTTCCATGACCATATAAAAGCATGAAGGCTGAGTGTTTTTATATATGTCATGTAACTCTGAGGTGACTTCTAATATCCTGATATTTTGCAACAGGGGTACAGGTACTTTATTTATTATAATACACACATTTCTGTGAGTCATGTGACAGAAATGACATCACTAAGCTCCAATTATAACCGATGACATCACTAAGCACCGTTTATAAGGATATAATTTACAAGATATTCATGACTCGTGTATTTTACATACATATAATGCAGAAAACTGCATTGCCAATTACAACATTTCAATTAGAAAAGTAAGCAAAATTTTAATATTTTACTCTTAAATCTTTGAATCAAGTATATCTAAATTATAACGTGGCCACAATAAATCCTGCATCTCTGAGGACCCTGAAAAAGAACCTAAATTCCACACCTTTGAAATATCTCCTGTAGAGTTTCCCGAGTGAATGCTCCAGCATCCTGAAAGACATTGTTCAAGGCATGCAGGGCACAGAGTTCCCGACGCTGTTTCTCATGGTAGATTTGTGAAGGAAGAGGTTCTTGAGGCTCCAATCCAGATTTTGCCTTGTCCCCTTTCCATGGAACACAGCTCATTGTGTAGTCTCAGTGATGAGCTATAGGAAAGCTAAAGAGGACTGCAAATCTTGGAAGTAACGTCCCTAGTAGGATATTTTGCACTCATATCCCATGTCAAGTCCTCTAGAACAAAGGCAAGTAGGTTTGTGGTAATACAGCAAGGGTGGTCCAGAATTTTTCTCAAAAACAGGAATTCATAATAAGTGGATAGGTTTAGTTCCGAGATTGAATCAGAAGGCAGAAAACGCTCAACCGCATCTTTCTTTTTCCTCCATTCCTCAGTGATGAGTAAAGTTCTGCTGATGAAGACCTCTAAATAAAAATATGACTATGTAACCTGTGGAAGAGAGTAAATTCAGTTTAATTTTGTAATAAATTAAACCAGGCCTGGCATATTACATTTAGTTTAGCCGAGTTGAAAAAAAGACCAAAGTCGACCAAGCTGGGATTTAAAGAGGTACTACTGTGCAGGACACTATTGATTCGCTGTGGAAGGAAGCAACACGTATTTTACACCTTAACTTCATCATACAGGGGGTGAACTGAAAGGCGAAATGACCAGACGATTCCCTTTTTATTCCTTCTGTGATCGGGATGCTTGTATTTTAGTAACCCTAGGCCAATGTTACATGACAGATTAGAAATCAGGGTATTCTGCATCAAAATGCAATATCCAGCCTGCAGCATCAATGTCTGTTTGGTGGCTTCCACCAAACCCTAAATGTAGCTTCTTAAAGGAGAAGGAAAGCCACAGAAGCAGTTTATTGCCAATAGATTAGCCACAATAGTGCAAGCTATAACACTATATTTATTTACCATACCCGAGTAAACAGCTCTCTGTTTGTTTAGGATAGAAGCTGCCATATTAGCTTGCTGTGACATCACTTCCTGCCCAAGTCTGTCCCTGCTCACTCTGGGCTCAGATTACAGCAGGGAGGAGAGGAGTGAAGGGGGGAAATGGAGAAGGAGAGAGGAGCAAACTGAGCATGCCCAAGGCCTAGCCCTGGAGGTTTAAGCTGAAAACAGGTCTGATACAGAATCCCATGTATACACAATAAAGGGAAAGAAAAGCTGTGTTTCTTTTGATAGAGGACTCAGAGCAGCATTACTTTGTATACTGGTGTATTTATATAGACCTTTCCTGATAAAGCTTACTGAGTTTTAACCTTTCCTTCTCCTTTAACAGCTACCCAGAGCACACGGAGCATGTGAAGTGCCACTGGCACTCCAAAGATGGTCTAACTATATTCATGATGGGGAGCTCCAGCTGACACCATTGAACGCCTGGATCATTACTGTCATAGGGCTGAGGCTGTACACAGAAAAACAAGACAACTACACATAGAAACAGAACCCAATTTGCTACAGGCTACAGAATGTCGCCCATTCAATGCAAATTCCAGAATACACAAACTTTTATCAATTTTTTCATAGTGGTTATACCATCATATGGTAGCGAAAAAGGTGAACCCAAGATTGGAAACAAGCCCTGGAGAGAAGTGTATGAACTACTTTGTTGATTTGGTGGGTTTACTTATGACATTTGAATTGCTAAATGTAATGCTTTACAGTTGCAGTAATAGTGTTCAGGCAACATCAGCAGTGATTTAAGTTACGCTGCAGTAAGGAGGATGGAGAGTACAAGGGGATCCCCAGTGCAAAACTTGCAAGGCATTAGTTAACATACTGAAAAGCAGGATGATAAAAATATTGATTTCACAAGGAAATTATACATAAGTGTTAATGGGAATCACTGGGATTATAAAACAACTGATCGAGGGTAGACAATATGCTGCTGCCTCTCTTTAATTAAAAATAAACACGTATGGCAGGAGACTACAGGAATTTAGCCTTCCCAAAGGAAAAGTTTTGCAAACAGTCCATATACATTTGACTTGCTCAGTTTCCCTGTCTGTACTAGATTGGCTGCCCCAGGCCTAGTCTGGCAATTTGTGGGTTCTGGCAATTGCCAGAGGGGCTGCTTTAAGTTGCCATAGACAGTCCCTGTTTAGTGGGCTCCTGGTGGGGGGCTGTTTGTGCCTCTGTGTACTTTAAAGGAGAAGTAAACCCTAAAAATAAATATGGCTAGAAATTCAGTATATTATGGTATATACTGCACTTATTGCACCAGCCTAAAGTTTCAACTTGTCAATAGCATTAGCAACAATGATCCAGGACTTCAAACTTGTTGCAGGGGGGTCACCATCTTGGAAAGTGTCTGTGCTGTGACACTCACATGCTCAGTGGGCTCTGGGCAGCTTTTGAGAAGCTAAGCTTAGGGGTCGTCACAAATTATAAAGCAGAAAATGAGGTTTGTCTCTTAATAAGATGATGCTACAAGGCTGATTATTAGATTCTCATGCTAGTTGCGCTGGTTTCTGTGCTGCCATGTAGTAATTATCTGTATAATCTGCCTTATATTGTGACATTTCTATTCTATATGTACTGTATATTGTGAGTGGGTCCCTAAGCTCAGTAAGTGACAGTGTAGTGCAGTGAATCAGCAGAAAAGAAGATGAGGAGCTACTGGAGCATTTTGGAGACACAGATCTTTACTGCTAAAGGGCTGTGGTTGCCTTGGGCTGGTACAGAAGCCCCAACTTTTCTACCCTACTTCTTTAGTTAGGCTTTAGTTCTCCTTTAAATGCCAGGGCTTATTTTGAATCCCAGTCTGGACCTGGGCTGTCCCCATGGTTACCCAGCAGCAACTATACACTTTGAGTGTGTAATGGCAAAAACTAATACAGAGTTTATAATGGTTATGGGAACCAGCATATTATTAATTTGAGCTGTAAATGAATCTTTAATGTTAAAGGGATGGTTCACCTTTAAGGTAACATATTATGTTATAGAATGGCCATCTCTAAGCAACTTTTCAATTGGTTTTCATTATTTTTTATAGTTTCGTAGTTATTTGCCTTTTTCTTCTGACTCTTTGCAGCTTTCAAATGGGCGTCGCTGATCCCTTCTAAAGAGCAAATGCTCTGTAAGGCTACACATGAATTGTCATTGCTACTTTTTATTCCTCATCTTTCTATTCAGGCCTCTGCTATTCATATTCCAGTCTCTTATTCACATCAATGCATGGTTGCTAGGGGAATTTGGACCCTAGCAACCAGATTGCTTAAAATGCAAATTGAAGAGCCGCTGAATAAAAAGCCAAATAACTAAAAACCTTAAATAAGAAAAAATTAAAATGAATTGCAAGTTGACTCAGAAAAGTTATCCGAAAGGTTAACCACCCCTTTGAACTACGTGGCATACGAACATGTGGCAACTTTTATGATGAATTGGCGGTTCAGGCCCTGTGTCCAGTTAGAACACTTGCAATATGGACACATATGCAGATGGGAAAATGTACCAATCCTTTGGTCCAGCAGTTTACACAAGCCTGGGAGCAGCTAGTCAATTTGGTTATATGTGATTAGTAATGGAATACACTTAATAAACAGCAGTCCTTGTATCTCATGTGCACAGAAAAACTGATATGCAGAGTTATGAGGTTTAAAATCTGCTCCTATTCAATACATTCCTTTGATAAGGTTGATAAGGAGAGTTACAATAGAGAAACAGCAAGAGGATTCATTCCAGGAGCAGGAACTCTAGTTGTTGAACACAGAGCCATTGTGCAGCCTTCTAGCCGTCAATCGGCTACAACTCGCAGTCCCAGAACCGATGGAAAAAAAGAGACAGAGGGTAAGAGAGTTGTAGTTGAACAACAGCTGGACGGTAGCAGACTGGCAGCAAGCACTAACGAGCTGGTAGGCAAGTGCAGCGAAGTGGCCATGTCTCAGAGAGGCTGCATGGGAAGGAGAAGGGCTTTGTATTCCCCAGCGTCTGGCTTGAAGCTCGGCAACGAGTACTTTCAAACACGAATCACTCACCCACCGCCGCTTCTTCAGAGCCCGACAGTTTACGTCACGGGACCAGCACTAAACGTCATTACCAACCGTCCTGTCTTTCTCACCACCCCGTGACGTCACCGACCCCAACAGCGCTCCTGTCCGTATTCCTGCTCCATTCTCTGATTGGAGGGGCGTATGACGTCACATGCGTTCCAAATCTCGTTTGCAACTCGAGCACCCATTGGTTTAAAGTGTTGCTGCGCTCACGAATCTTATTGAAGCTTTTTGAGAGCTGGATCTGCGACTCTCTGTGTGGCTCTTGACTGTTTTTGTTTTGCAAACATATAGGCTAAAACTGCAGCAGTGTATTTACCATAGTACCCAATCAGATCTTGTCTTTTCTTGCTTTTGGTTGTTATGGGTAATTGCTGGTGCACATCAGCTTGGCACACATCCTGATGAATAAGCCGTTCATTGTTAACAGATGGCGCTCTTTCTTCCTGGAGCAGTAACGCATAAAACTTTGCAATGGAATAGTGGTTATAGAGATACTGACACCATAAAATGAACTTTGCATGCTTCTTATAATTTTGCATACATATAGTAATGCATTACAAATAGTAATAAGTATTTGCCCATATTTTCCCCTGTCCCTCAGTTATCACTCACAGTAAACAACACCACCTTTCATTCCATCACACAGGCACGATGCCTAGGAGTTATCCTAAATTCACATCTGTCTTTTTGACCACACATTCAAACACTTGCAAAATCTTGTCGTATTCAACTGCGCAACATTGCCCGAATACGACCATATCTCAGTTCAGAATCAACTTAAAACACTGATTCGGTCTCTTATCATCTCACGACTTGATTAATGCCACCTACTCCTCGCAGGTATTCCAACAAGTCACCTTTCACAACTCCAATCTGTTCTAAACGCGGCCGCTAGACTCATTCATCTATCTCACCGCTCAACATCAGCTGCTCCCATATGCATGTCCCTTCACTGGCTCCCAATCTCCTCTAGAATCAAATTCAAATTACTAACACTCACATTCAAGGCCCTTAATAATGAAGCCCCTCCCTATATTTAATCTCTGATCTCCAAATACACTCCTTCATGCAACCTTTGCTCTGCTTCTGATCTTCGCATCGCTTCTCCTCTCATCACTTCTGCCCATTCTCGTCTACAAGACTTCTCTCGGTCTTCTGCTTTTCTCTGGAACTCTCTGCCTCGAGCTGTCAGACCTTCTCCTTCTTTCCAGACTTTCAAGCGCTCCTTAAAGACCCACCTGTTTAAAGAAGCTTATTCAATATACCTTAATTAATCAATCATGGCTGTATCATAAATCAAAAAATTATTTCTAAAATCCTAATGTCTCAATTGTACCCTCACCTTTAGTTTGTAAACTCTAATTTGTTGGGCCCTCTAATCCTATTGTACTCTGTAACCCTTATTTGTTATCCACCATTTATTCGCTGTTACTAAGGTAAAGCACTGCGTATCTTGTCGGCGCTATATAAATAAATGATGATGATGATGATACCTCCCAACATTCTGGATATGGAAAGGAGGAGAAAAATGTTTTTGATCAAGCCCGTTTTTGCGGCCACACCACCTAATTACCATGCCCATTTTACAAAATTTGCCAGGTTATGAAAGTCTGAACACATTTCCTGTAGTTTCTATGTTTTATTACAGTTTTACTAATGAAGGTGAATTGCCCTTAAAGCTGGGAGTCTAGCTTCTCCCAAGGGACAAAACTGTTACAAATATATCTTAAGTATCTATTCTGGGCTCTCTGTCAAGACCCAATTAGGTTAAAAACATTGTATCTTTTTTGGCTGTTCAGTGCAAAGAAATCTGGACTTTCCAGTACAAAAGCAGGAATTGCGGGTTTAGCTGTCAAAAGCGGGACTGTCCCTCTCAAAACCGGACAGTTGGGAGGTATGTTTGCCCAATGCTCTTACATTACCTATCTGACTCCCTGTGATCGCCTATAAGGGAGCTGCCATATTTGTGCAGCAGGAGTCTGTTAGCATTAGAAACTCTAACTGACAGGTTGAGATGGGACAGTCAGGTTGGCAAAACAGTCTGGTTTAGGAACTTCAACTAACAATTACTTACAAAAACTGACCTCTCAGCATTAAGAACTTCAACTAACAATTACTTACAAAAACAAACCTTGCAGCAAAAAACAATCAGCCTGACCTATAGGTTAATTTTAATGTACATTCATATTTTAAAAAGTAATTTTTGGTGTCAGTATCACTTTAAGGTAAGGGTTTGAAAGTGGTTAGTAACAACGATGTTGGGCACCTTGTGCGGCTGTTGACTCATCTGCCTTGCAAAGCAAGTTTGGTACTAAGCAACAGTCTTCTAAAATGTTATCTTTCTGTCTCATAATATTGGCAAACTAGCCAGGAGGCCACTGTAATTTTTTTTTTAATAATTTCTTTTGTTATAATAAAACAGTACCATGCACGTGATAGTAACTAAGCTGCATAAATTCATTTTTGTGGCAAAACACTCTTATTGGGTTTATTTAATGTTTACATCTTTTTTTTTTTTAATTATTCTTATGGTATGGTTCAGACTTCTGAAATCTGGACAGGCAGTTTTGAAGTGGACAGGTGGTGACCTTACATGTAAGTAATAGTAACACTTTTTCTCAGGGCTAGTGATTTTTTATTTATTTCTTTTTGCAACAATGTGTTGGATGTTCAGCCTGCCTGAATTATACTGTCATGGACTCCTGGTACAGTAAACTCTGTTTGTAATCTTCAGACATTTGTTTCTGACACTCCAACTCTACTGTAAACATGGGGTTTTCACCTGTCTGTTTTTCCAGGGGCTGTTTGGTTCAAAACATCTTGTCCAGGTTACAGAGTTGTGAAATGGAGACGAAGAGAGAATTGAAGCTGGAACAGCACCATGGTTATTCCTTTAAAAATAAAATGCCTTTATTGCATATTTAGGTATTACAGTGGAACTATGTGACATCATAGCCCTGATTCCAATGTCCCTCTGCCCCAGTACATCAATGACTGTCCCTTGACATCATGTCTATATCACATTGTGGAAAAAGACTCTAAAATGTTCAGGTCCAGACTGGAAATCTGTGGATTCTGTTAAATGACAAAAGGGCATAACATCGACCATTTAGTGGGTTGGTGGGGATTTGTTTGGGCCTCTGTGTACTTGAAATGCCAGGGTCTATTTTGAATAGCAGTCTCGACTTCTTAGCCTATAGTTTGGCAAGTTACCAGGGATGGCAAAAAGTAACTTTAAGAGTAGTGGCATACATTACTAAATTGTGCTCCCTTCCTGTAAAATAATCTTCAGAAGTGCCTAGAACATACAGTCACCCCATACCTGTTCCCCCTACCAGCTCAGCTACCTGCTCCTGGCACCCTTCCACCTCTCAGACAGAAGAACTACTGGGGAGGGGAGATACGACTTTAGAAGAAGCAGACCTTGGGGTGTGGGCATCTATAGTTATGCCACTGTTCAAGAGCCTGAATTCTGTTTTTTTTGTGCCATTTGGGACATCTGCTGCCTTAGGGCAGAGACACACGCTGCCCAGCGACAAATCGTTTCTTATTCGGGCGACTTATCTCCCAAAACTGCCTTCCTGCTGGCTAGAATGTTAATCGCCGGCGGGATGGAACTCACAGTCGCCCGAAGTTTCCTCGTGAGGCAACTTCAGAAAATGAAGCGTTCCGAATGTCATTCCGCTGCCACTTTAAATTCTAGCCGGCGGGAAGGCAGTTTGTCGCTGCGTGACTAATCTCCCAAAAAAGCAGTGTGTGTCTCTGCCTTATATGTCACAGGCCTCAAAACACCCTTGACTGAAACTGATTAGCACTCACTGGGCCATTATCCCTTTGGCTCTCCAGTCACAGGGTCTGCTCCCCTATAATTTATCCCTAAAGAGGCAAACCCCTCAAAGCAGTTGCTTATTACCATTCTATATCACAAGGGCCTCTATCAGTTGGATAGATTGGTGTGTGTGAGGTAAGAGGGAAGAAGAAATGTGTCTGTAACACAACTTGGAGACATTCATTAACATTCATGAATCACGTTGTCATTTATTGTTTTCTTCAAGTGTTAGAATGACATTCTCTCCCATATTTCGGGGCTCCACTAGGTCTGGACTGGGAGTCAAAAATAGGCCCAATTCCAATACAGAGAGGCCCAATCAGCTCCTCACCAGCCCACTAAATAGTGACTTTCTATGGCACCTTACAGCAGCACCTTTGGCATTTGCCAGAACCTACAGATTGACAGTCTGGGGCTGGGGTTTCCACCTTTTCTGAAAAAAATACCGGCCTTCCTATATTCTTCCCATTTTCTCCTATGAATAACATTGGCATCAAGCATCATTTTTACCAGCCAGGTGGCAACCCTAGCTCCAGGCTTGCGAAAGCAACTGGCTTATTCTCACACAATGCTGATGCATTTTAGGTGTTTTCCATAGTTTCTTATTGTTTGTATGTTTACTTTAACTTTTATTTGAGTAACAGTAGGTTACAGGTAGCTAGCTAGCTGATAAGTTAACAAACATGACTAATAACCTGGCACACTGGTTAACATAGTCCCTAGTAACCTGTTTACAGTTTAAATGGCAACAGAAGTGCAGTCCAAAAACGCAGATAAATATGAGAACAACTCTCTAGCCCACATCTAGTCTGAATTTCAACAAAGCAAACTCCACAAATGTTAATTTGAAGTTCCACTCTAATAAAAAAACCGCGTGAAGCGTTATTTATGCTACACAACGAGGGGCGTGGCCTCAGTCAAAGTGGGGTGGGAAAGAAAGGAGACAAGTGGCTGGTTTTACAAAGTAGGCGTGCACTTTTGGACCCCATACCGTAGCTTGTTGTAATCGCTAGCCAGTAGAAACGCAGACGCTGCGAGTAGGGCGTGGTTGCTAGGCAGATCATGTTAATGAACTGCGGGAAGGTAGATAGCACATTCAATTTCAAGATGGCTTCCCTAGCGTCACCTCAGCCGGAGCAGAATCCGAGCGAGTCTCCAGTCCCGGCTTCTATGTTCTCTCCGGAGCCCGACGGAGAGGATTCAGATTGTAGTCTGGATGGGGAGCCTCTGAGAAACGGAGAAGCCGAGATTGATGTGACTAGCAAAGTAAGCGACATTTGATACTGAGGGGGAGGGGGGTCAGTAGACTGACAGCTAAGCCAGCGTGAGTGAACGTGTCACTAAGAGAAGCCAGTGATGTGCGGCCCATGTCTCTGACATATACCGGCGCAGGTACTTCACTAGAGCCTATTTTATACCAACGCTAGGCCTTTGTTACGGAACTACGACTAACAGCAATACGTATTTGGCATTCTGGGAGTTGTAGTTCCGCATTGAATGCACTTGTCTTGTATAAAAGTTTGTCAGTAACTTTCCAGCTGTTGCTGAACTACATCTCCCAGAATCCTCTCTGTGTCTTCCTTTTCCATTGAAGTCCCAACAGCTGGATCAGCACAAAGACATTACAGTGTGCCAGCCAGATCTACTATTTCTGTAGTGTTGTTTGTATTTGTAGTCCCTCGGGCTCATTCACTGACAGCTTGTAAAGTGGCCTAGTTCTGTTGCCCATAGCAACCAATCAACAAGAACCTTTCAGCCTTCTACCAGTTAAGAGAGGAAAGCAGATAATTGATTCACTGTGGGTCACTGCCCTGGTGCAGGTTTGTCAATATATTAGTAAATGAGCCCCTGATGTTATGGAGTTGGGGGTTTGGCACTGCTTATTTTTTTATTAAATTGGAGATATGGATTTCCTGGCTGTACCAGGAAAGTGTGATTATATGTTGGAAGCTAAACTGGCCTCACTATTGACCTGTCCCCTGACATGACCCTGCCAGATGGTAGGACACAAGAGACTGCATTTTTTTATTATCATCCTCATGTCTCTATTTTTGACTCTGTGTGTGTGTGTTTCCCTCCCCATGATCATTTTTTAAAACATTCACGCCAAGTTCTTTCCAGTTATGAAATCTATATAATCCAGCTGCACCAGCAAGGGGAAAGCATCTTGCTCTTGTAAGGAACGGGTTACAGCTCACAACCCGATGCTTAAAGGACCAGTAACAGTAAAAAAAATTTCGTTAGTCTACCACGAAAAAAAACCCACCAAGACTAATTAAACTTTAAAATCGCACAGCCTTTATTAAGAAATAACTTACCGAAACTCTGTTTGCGCTCCTTTTTAGAAATGGCGACAATCCATAGTGCAGCACTCGATTTCTCCTCCCTGGCTATCTCCTATAAGGAAGGCAGGGAAGAGATATTGATCACCGCACACCGGATCACCTTGCAAGCAAGCAGAGTTTCGGTAAGTTTTTTTCTTAATAAAGGCTGTGCGATTTTAAAGTTTAATTAGTCTTTGGTGGTTTTTTTTTTTCATGGTATACTAACGAAGTTTTAAAAAAAATGTTTTTGATGTTACTGCTCCTTTAAGCAGGAAGCATGTTGTGGGTCAGGCAATGTGTATGTATCAGATACATGTGTCTGTGTGTGATGTACGACAATGTGACGCATTCCTGCAGAGTTCACAGTTTCTCTCTACTGGATAAACCCTGTAGCTGATGAAATCTGTCTGTAATAATCTGTACCGCACTAATATTACTAGTGAGGGAATCTGCTGTCTGTTCTGTGCATTCCACATGTTGGCAGTAAGAACTAGTATACAGGACCGTCATCAGGGGGGCACAGGGGTACTACTGTACCGGGCCTGAACGGGGGCCGGCTGTGCTGCACTTTTCAAAATAGCCGCGCTCCCCTTGACAGTGCCAAACCCTCTCCTGAAGTCACGAAAACAACCGGAAATTGAAGTCCTGAAGCGACGAAAAGACCCTAAGTCACGAAAAGAGGTGAAGTCCTAAAGCCACAAGTTCAATTCTACTGAACACCGATGTGTTGTTTTTTTGTTAATCCCCTGGCCACCAATGTCTTTTTAAAAAAAAAAAAAATATTCTCTGGGGCCCCCAATTTTTTTTAACTTGTAAGGTGGGGCCTGGCGCCAATCATTTCTTAAAAAATATTCTCTGGGGCCCCAATTTTTTTTTTTTAACTTGTAAGGTGGGCCCTGGCACCAACGTTTTTTTTAAAAAAAACTTTTATTGGGGGCCCTGGCGCCACAGTTTTTTTTGGTCTTTTAACTGTGGAGTGGGCGGTATCTGGGGTGGGCCCCAAAAATGTTGTTGTATGGAACCCCATGATTTCTAATTGCGGCCCTGCTAGTATATATTGACTAGTACTACAGTATCTGTCATCCAGAATGCTCCGGACCTGATGTTTCCCAGATGAGGGATCTTTCCGTAATTTGGATCTCAATATGAAAAAATTATTTAAACATTAAAGGGGTGGATCACCTTCAGGTTAACTTTTAAATTTACTATAGTATAGAATGGACAATTGTAAGTAACTTTTCAATTGGTCTTCATTATTTATTTTTTATAGTTTATGAATTATTTGCCTTCTTCTCCTGACTCTTTCTAGCTTTCAAATTTGTAATTTGGAGCTTCCTAGGTATGTTTTCTGGGTAACAGATCCAATATTTGTAATACGGATATACGGGACCTGGGGTTTTCCGGATAATGGATCTTTCTGTAATTTGGATCTTCATGCCGTAAGTCTACTAAAAAGTCATGTAAACATTAAATAAACCCAATAGGCTGGTTTTTCTTCCAGTAAGGATTAATTATATCTTAGTTTGGATTAAGTTCAATGTACTGTTTTATTATTAAAGAGAAAAAACAAATTTGGATTATTTGGATAACATGGAGTCTATGGGAGACGGCCTTTCTTTAAATCTGAGCTTTCTGTATAACGGGTTTCCGTATAACGGATCCCATACATATCAAAAATGAAGAAACTCAACTGTGCCAGGGCACATCATGGGCATATTGGCATTTTCTCTGACATTAGCCTAAGCCCCTGCTCACACAGAGCTTTGGCCTCCACTTCTCTCTGCTTGCTTACAAAATGCAGGCAGAGAGAAGCAGTTCCACTCTGTTCAGCAGCACTGTTTAACTGTTACGATAGACATAGCTTTCATCTGAGTGCAGCATTACAGATCTGCAGAATCAAATACAAATGGAGAGAAGCGGAGCCAACCATCTATGTGGCCGGTGCTTAACCATTTACCCTTCATTGGTACAAACTGTGTGTTTGCTTCAAAGGCTTCAGTTTAGTTTATAGAAATTAGCTGCTGTGTCACCATGGGGGGAGCCTTTCAAGCTGAGATATGTTAATATGACTGCTAGGCTACAGGCTTTGTAAAATACTAGGAAATCATGTAAACATTAAATAAACCCAATAGGCTGCTCCATTAAGAATTCATTATATCTTAGTTTGGATCAAGTTCAAGCTACTGTTTTATTATCACAGAGGAAAAGTAAACAGTTTTTTAAATAGGAGGCGGACTTTCCATAATTCTGAGTTTTCAAGATAACGGGTTCCGGATAACAGATCCCATACATGTCAAAAGTGATTTATGTGTTTAAATGTAACACATTGTTTGAGCCTTTCAAACTGAGATATGGTAATAGAGCACATGTTTACACAGCTAATAACAGATAGCTATGCTTTGTATAATACTAGAAAATAATTAAAACCTTAAATAAACCCAATAAGCTGCTTTTGCCTCCAATAAAGATTCATTATATCTTAGTTTGGATCAAGTACAAGCTACTGTTTTATTATTACAAATGAAGAGAATGTTTTAAATAGGGGGGGCAGCCTTTCTGTAATTCTGAGTTTTCTAGATAACGGGTTCCAGATAATAGATCTCATACATGTCAAAAATGATTGTGTTTAAGGGTTGGGGCAGACGGGCAGATTCAGGGAGATTTAGTCGCCTGGCGACCAGTCGCCTCTTCTGTGGGGCGACAATCTCTTCCGCCTGCTTGAATGAAGAATCGCCTGCGCTAATGCACTCGCAGCGCTTCGATTTCTGCATTAGCGCAGGCGATTCTTCTGCGGAAGGCAGTTTGGGGAAATTGTCGCCCCACAGTGGAGGCGATTAGTCGCCAGGCGGCAAAATCTCCTGAATCTGCCCGTCTGCCCCAACCCTAAATGTAACACATTGTTTGAGCCTTTAAGACGACATATGTTAATAGGGCACATGTTTACACAGCTAAGAACAGATAGGCTTTGTTTAATATTTAGTACCTTAGGGTAGTGGCTGACGGGGATAATTGTTGCCCGTTATTTTTATTATGCGTGACTGAAAATCTACCAAAAATGCGTCTCTAATGGAAATAACTGAAATCAATGGTGGATAAACCAGCATATTGCGAAGTTGCCCAAAATAGATTTATTCCGTATTCTTCTATAACAATTCAGCGTTTGCAGTGATTAAAACCCTCCCCACTGCCCCTTGTTGTTTCCTACTTTAGATGGGAAGAGAATTTCCTGTGTGTAGACTGAAGGGATTCTGTTGTCTAAATAAATGAAGAATTCTGTGCATAACCACTATGATATTTACACAATTATAGTAAATATGAATTATTATAAAAGCCAATAAGCATGAGATTTTTTTTAATGCAGCTGGTGTTTTTTTCCCCCCGATAGGTCCGTTTTCTAGCAGATTCTGTATCGCAGGTAGTGCTGAGTACAAGCAGGTTCTGTACAGTGACATTATATAGGCCAATCCCAATTATTTTAATGTATATTATGCAACCTTAGACTCTAGCATCCTTGGGCATCCAGCAGAGTGAATGGCAGAATTGCTGCTAATGAGGGGAATGAGCGTTGTAGCATGTTCTTAAAGGAGAATTAAACCCTAAAAATAAATGGCTAAAAAAAGCCATATTTTATATACTGAACTTGTTGCACCAGCCCAAAGTTTCAGCTTCTCAATAGCAGCAATGATCCAGGACTTCAAACTTGTCACAGGGGGTCACCATCTTGGAAAGTGTCTGTGACACTCACATGCTCAGTGGGCTCTGAGCAGCTGTTGAGAAGCTAAGCTTAGGGGTTGTCACAAATTAACCATCAGAAAATGAGGTTGGTCTGTAATATAAGCTGATGCTACAGGGCTGATTATTAAATTCTGATGCTCGTTGCACTGGTTTCTGTGCTGCCATGTAGTAATTATCTGTATTAATTACTAATCAGCCTTATATTGTGAAATTTCTATTCTATGTGTACTGTATATTGTGAGTGTGTCCCTAAGCTCAGTAAGTGACAGCAGCACAGAGCATGTGCAGTAAATCAGCAGAAAAGAAGATGGGGAGCTACTGGGGCATCTTTGGAGACACAGATCTTTACTGCTAAAGGGCTGTGGTTCCCTTGGGCTGGTACAAGTGATACATTGAATATGTCACCTGTGAAAATGAATATATGGTCTTTTACTTGCACTTTATAAAAAAAAAAGAGCTTTTCAGGTTGAAACTTTCTCACACCTGCACCATTGAAGTGAATAGGGGCTGTGAGCGTCAGTCAGGGTAGTTTGTCATCCAGTTGATCTGCTTCATCAGGAAACCCCACGTGTGACATTGGCCATACACACTGAGATACTAGTGTCAAATGCTTTTGGCCTTTTGTTTGACAGAGACCTGAAATGCCTTTTGTTCTGAAGCTGGCTTGCCTAGGCTTTTGTTAACAAAGGTCATATGTCACCCGCCTATACGATTGTTTATGGGCTCTTTCTCAGACAATTCATTTTATTTTAAGGCAAATGTCACATGAAGCCTTTTCTACTATAGAGGGGAAACCACAAATTCACTCCAATCCACACCCTGTTTAGTAAACACAGACAGGCACGGCATCTGCCTATAATTACTCACACAGAGTAGATTTCTGCCTGAAAATGCACTCTATGTGAGCACTGACACGGATGAGGTGCTGCCGAGCAGGATGCATATTGCCTTTTTCTCTCCACTTGAGAAAATGCTGCATGTGATATTATTCTAAAGCTTTTCCCACACTGGCCAACTTTAAAGGAGACCTTTTGTGTAAAAAAAAATAAGAACGTACCAGTGCGTTATACTCCTTTAGATATAGAATAATTGTGCTTAAAATAGTAGTGTTTCAGGCTGATTTATTGAATATTTCTGCAAAAACCCTAATAATCCCTCCCTTCTCTTCCACTTTCTGCTCCCTGAATTCCCAGGCTGTGCAGGGGAGACAGTGGCACTCAGCTCACTGTACTGTAGGACAAGAACCAATCAGCAACTAGCAGGACCTGATAGGGAACTGACGCCTGTCTGGGCTTGGGTGACTGCAGGGCTGTGATTGGCTGTCCCTACCTACTGTGCTTCTGGCAGGGACTGTTGGGGCACGCCCATCCCTCATTTGAAATATGGACAGGGACCAGAGAACATCTATAGGAAGCTGTAATAAAGGGGCTATTTTTAAAGATAATGTTAATTTTTAGTACCATGTAAAAGCAACACCATATATTACTCATAATTGCCTACAAAATTAGGGGTTTTCTATTTATCCTAAATGTCTACTTTAACTAGACAGCTCGGACACTCCAGTTTTACTGTTGACTGTTTTACTGTCTCTTTACTGGGTCAAAACCACAGCCTTTCTGACCCATATTGTGCAATTCCTGTCAGGAGAGGCCTACATTTGCTACTGATTTGGTCAACTTCTATGGTGGCCCAAACCAGGCTATCAGTCTGACTTGGCCCTTCACCTGGGTAGCCAGATCGGACATGGCAACCTCACTCAGCAAGCAGAACTCTCTGTGTATGGCTGGCTTACGGCTTTCTGGAAGACCCTATATAACGATATTTCAATAAAATCTGAATGAGAACGTTTCTATACAAATTAGGGATGCACCGAATCCACTTTTTTGGATTTGGCCAAACCTCAGAATCCTTCGTGAAAGATTCGGCCGAATACTGAACGGAATCCTAATTTGCATATGCAAATTGGTTTTGGAAGGGGAAAACATTTTTTACTTCCTTGTTTTGTGACAAAAAGCCACGGAATTTCCCTCCTCGCCCCTAATTTGCACATGCAAATTAGGATTCGGTTTGCCAGGCAGAAGGATTCTGCCGAATCCTGCTGAAAATGGCTTGCAGAAGACTGATAGGTTAAAAGTAAAATACTTTCTGAGTTGCCAACCTAGACCAATGTATGGGACCAGAATAATGATGTACACAACATCTAGAGGCACATTTATCAAGGGTCGATTTTCGAATTCATGTGCATTTCGAATTTAAACGACCCAAAAACTGGAATCAAATTAGAGTCAAATTCAATCAAACTTGATTTGAGGAATGTCAGGAAGGCTGCAAACATCTCCAAATTGATCCCTGGACTTCTCCCATTGACTTAGACAGCTATTCAGCAGGGTTTATGTGGCAAATAGTTGAATTCAAATTCTAAAATGGGCAAAGTATGATATCTCAAATATCAAATTGAATTTTTTAAAAAACTCTAATCAAGTTTGGATAACTCCCTAGTCGGATTTGACAGTTTTGACCATAAAAAAAAAAAATTCTAATTTTTGAATTCAACCCTTCATAAATCTGCCACTTAATGTGGGCTTGTTCAGATAGTGGTCCAGGAAGTCTGGTAAATCGGATGAGGACCACATTGGACTGTGGATTCTGAACTTGTCTGAAAAGTCTGCAGGGGCCTTAGATCTGATCGTTAAGGTGGCCATACACTTAACAATTACCATATTTCCTGCATCTATTGGTCACAGGAATGATATGAAAATATCTTGTAGTGTTGCCCTGCACTGGTAAAACCGATCTGTTTGCTTCAGAAACACTACTATAGTTCATATAAACAAGCTGCTGAGTAGCAATGGTCGGAAATTGAAAAACGACTATATGGCACAGGATAAATAATGGATAACGGATAGCATTATGTTCTACAGAGCTTATCTGCCATCTGCTGTGTAACTTGAGCATTTTCTCCTTTGAATGGCTGCCCCATTGCTACACAGCAGCTTATTTATATAAACAATAGTAGTCTTTCTGAAGCAAACACTGCAGTTTTACTAGTGCAGGGCAACACTGCATTATATTTTTATTACTTTAAAACAATTTCATTGTTTGATGTTACTGGCCCTTTAAGAGATGAATTGTCCGATATACAGGTAGAAACAATAGAATTCTACATTTGTCCAATGATTCAGCAGTACAGGTATGGGACCTGTTATCCAGAATGCTTGGGATCTGGGGCTTTAACGGATCTGTCCGCAATTTGGATCTTCATAATATGTCTACTAGAAAATCATGTAAACATTAAATAAACCCAATAGGCCTGTTTTGCTTCCAATAAGGATTATTTATATTTTAGTTTGGATCAAGTACAAGAGAAAAGGGAAATATTTTTTAAAAATTTGGATAAAATAAATCTATGGGAGATTGCCTTCCTGTAATTCGGAGCTTTCTGGATAACGGGTTTCCAGGTAACCGATCCCATACCTATATCCCCTTTGGCAATTTTCGGAAATGATTTAGGATGATTTAACCTAGATCTTGGCTGGCCAAATTGTTTCCCAGCATTCCAGATAAGAGATCCCATACCTTTCTAGCATTTTTGGGCCCCTAAATGGAAAGAATGGCCACAAAGCACACCAGTACTGCTATTTATATTCCCCCAAACTATGTTTCCATAGTTACCCATTGTTTCAGGCCCACGAACATATAGCGAACTGCAAACTGTTCGGTAATCGGTAGTCTGTGCATTTTCTAGAATATCCGGGAATGCTGGGGTCAGTGGGAAATTTCGTGGCTTTGCAGGTCTTTTTGTTTTACCTAAGCTGCTGGTGTGTCTTTTTGTTTTGGTTTCCAAAGCATTGCTTAGTTTGCTGGTGCATTATGTAGTGCAGAATGGGGACAGTTGAAAGAGACAAGACTGGGAAGTTGCTGTTATTTAGAGATATGGCTGACCTGGGGGATTACAGTTGTAGGGTGCTGGATTTTAGCTCACCAGCTGGTGCACAGAAGCCTGGCTTTACTTATGCTAGATTTAAAAATGCTGACTATAAGTGGTTTTTTTTCTGAATTCTGTGAGATGATTTTTAATCTTCCTTCTGTTTTTTTACAGCTTGTTCTGGTAAGCCCTAGCGCAGAGCAATATGACAGCCTACTGCATCAATTGCGCGACCGAATGGATGAGGGCCGGGGGGAGACCATCTACGTTATTGGGCAAGGATCTGGTATGACATTCAAACCCTTATTAACATTATTAAAACGGAATAAAATGATTCTATGTGAATATATTTGAAACATTTTATCTTTTCCTCAAATCTCAAGCCACGTTCTGTCATATCTGACCATAGGGCAGATTTACAAGATGCAAAATTCAGGTGCAATGATTTTACTGCAAATTAATAATTCCATAGTGATAGCAAGTAGTGTCTGCTGCAACTGCATGGACAAAGATTAGCCTATGTAATGTGCTTTGTGTCACTAATGGTATTAGTATCTGAATCAAATCAGTTGCAGTTAAGGGTGCAATTAAAGTGAAACCTCGATTTTTAAGTACCCTAACTAAGTTTTCCTGCTTTTTACATTTTTTTTATTTGTGGTCCAACCAATTTATAAAGCATTTCAGTGGGTGCATTTTAAAGTGGACCTGTCACCCAGACACAAAAATCTGTATAATAAAAGTCCTTTTCAAACTAAACCTGAAATCCAATTTCTATTTTTTATTAAAGCATTCATAGCTGTTGTAAGCTCATTTAAAAATCTCAGCTGTCAATCAAATAATGTCTGCCACTCCTCTATGCCAGTGGCATAGAGGCGGGGCAGACAATTACTTTCACTTTCCATTCAGCACTTCCTAGACATATGTCACTGCTCTCCCCACATTCCCCCATTCTCTTTACCATTTAATTGTGTAGCCAGGGCATGGGGATGGACATTGGGTCCCCTATTCTGGTGCACAAACAAGATTCTGAGATGATACAAGGCTTGTCTTAATAACACTGTTCACAAGATGGCTGCTGCCTGCTTGCTATAATTTTGAAATCCCAGAATGAAGGAAGCAAGATTCAAATAATTTATATAGTGTAATTAAAGTTCATTTTGCTTGACTAATGTGATAAAATAGGATTTTGAATAATTTTTTTTGGGTGATGGGTCCCCTAAGTAATGTTTTCCCTGATTTTACATCAAAATGTAGTCCTGATGTTCCCAAAAACTGCTTTTTCCCCTCTATGAATGTTTTTATTTGTGAAATAAAGAGGTTTCAAATACTAACCAGATATATAAATTATGCCTTGGTTCTGCCTGTAAATGGTCAATTCCAATTAGTCTGCCCCTTATACAGTCCTGCACCAATCACTTATTGCTTTAGGTTGTGTATGTGACTGACAGAGAGGTCTTGCACATGCCCCCATAGTGTAAAATTACAAAGCTTGGCAGGCTGTATGAGTCTGCACTGACTTAAAGGGGTGGTTCACCTTTGAGTTAACTTTTAGTATGATGTAGAGAGTGATATTCTGAGATAATTTGCAATTATTTTAAATTTTTTATTACTTAAGGTTTTTGAGTTATTTAGATTTTTATTCAGCAGCTCTCCAGTTTGCAATTTCAGCAGTTTGGTTGCTAGGGTCCAAATTACCCTAGCAACCATGCATTAATTTGAATAAGAGACTGGAATATGAATAGGAGAGAACCTTACTAGAAAGACGAGAAATAAAAAGTAGCAATAACAATACACATGTAGCCTTACAGAGCATTTGCTTTTTAAATGGGGTCAGTGACTCCCATTTGAAAGATGGAAGGAGTCAGAAGGAAAAGGCAAATAATTCTAAAACTATAAAAAATAAATAATGAAAACCAATTCAAATGTTGCTTAGAATTGGCCACTTTATGGCATACTAAAAGTTAACTTAAAGGTGAACCATCCCTTTAAAGGAACAGTAACACCAGAAAAATGAAGTAATTAACTCTTAATGTACTGTTTCCCTGCACTGGTAAGAACGTTTTGTTTACTTCAGAAATACAACTATAGGTTATATAAATAAGCTGCTGTGTAGTTATGGGGGCAGCCATTCAAGGCTGAAAAATTAGAAAAAGCTCAGGTTTACATAGTAGATAACAGACAAGCTTTGTAGAATACAATGGGAACTTTTCTTAACTATGTAACTTGTGCTTTTTCTCCTTTTTTTCAAAATGAAAGCTTGTTTATATAAACTATGGTTGTATTTCTGAAGCAAACACACCAGTTTTGCCAGTGCAGGTATATCATATTTTAATTACTTTAAAATTCTTTTATTTTTTTTGGTGTTACTGTACCTTTAAGGTGGCCATACATGGGCAGATCCACTTGTTTGGAGAGGTTGCGAGATGTGTGAATCTTACCCTGATATGCCCACCTTGAGTTGGCGATATTTGCCAGATCCGCATCAATGAACCGTTGTGGTCCTCAATCTGATGGGATTTTTAAACCTGTTCAATCGATCGACATATGCCCGATTTTCAGCCAGATATCAGTTGGGGTTGGTGGGGGCTCATACACTGCCAAATAAGCTGCCAACTGTCGCATGCCTTTGGAAGTACAACTAATGTTTTTGAAACGGTTATATTGCATCTAGAACAGAAATTAATTCTTAGTATTTCAGTAAATCATGACAATAGAGACAATCTCCTACTACGGAAAATAAAAAGCAACGGATTTTTATATCCATTTTGAGTTATTTATAATGTTTTTGTTCAGACTTTTCATCAATAGTCCTGTTGGTATGGCTTTCAAGTGTGTTTTTCTCTGGTTCCCCCCCATGTATGAATAATAAAGAAACCTCCTTTTCATTGTCCTTTTATCAGATGGTACAGAATATGGACTTAACGAGGCTGATATGGAAGCATCAGTGGCCACTGTTACTAGTATGGCGGAACAGATCATGGCTGACATGATTTTGCTGCGGGAGCATCAGGAAGCTGGTGGCAAAGTACGAGATTACCTGGTGCGCAAGAGCGTGGGAGATAATGACTTCTTGGAAGTAAGGTGAGACATTATTTCTTATTCCCTTTTCATAATTAAACTGCTTTATATTGTGCTATGCCCTGATCTGCTCCATACAATTATATGTTCTATGTGTAATATGTACCTTTCTTCTCTACTGTATGCTCAGATTTACAAATCAAAAATGAATACTTGAACTAATCAGCTATCCCAGCATCCTTTGGTACCGTTAAGTTTGTCTGTGCAGTGTATTGCTTTTAAGCCAGGCATTAAAGGGGTGGTTCACCTTTAAATTAACTTTTAGTATGTTATAGAATTCCCCATTCTAAGCAAACTTTTCAATTGGTTTTTGTTATTTTATTTTAATGGCTTTTTAATTTTATTTGCCTTTTTCTCCTGACTTTTTCCAGCTTTCAAACAGGGGTCACTGACCCCATGTAAAATAGAAATTCTCTGTAAGGCTACACATTTAGGGGCAGATTTATCAAAGGTCGAGGTGAATTTTAGTGTTCTTCGACTAGGGAATAATCCAAATTCAATTCAAATTTGAAAAAAAAATTAGAATAAATTTATCATGTACTGTCTCTTTAAAAATTCGAATCCGACCATTCACCATCTAAAACCTGCCGAATTGCTGTTTTAGCTTATGGGAGACCTCCTAGAACCCATTTGAAGTCAATTGGTGGACTTTGAAAAATCAAATTTTTTTTTTTTTTTTTTTTTTTTATGGGAAAATTCAATTCTAACAATTTGAATTCTGCTGAAAACTAACCTATTCGACCAAAAAAAAACCTTTCGACTTAATTTCGGTTGGTCTTTTTAAATTTGATAAATATGCCCCTTATTGTTATTGCTACATTGCTACTGGCAGATAGGTAGTTAATAAAAAAAAAAAAAGGTTGAACCTGATGGACATGTGTCTTTTTTCAACCTTACTTACTATGTTACTATGTTACATTATATTGCTCATCTTTATATTCAGTCTATCTCCCATTCATATTCTAGTCTCTTATTCAAATCAATACATGGTTGCTAGGGTAATTTAAACCCTATTTACCAGATTGTTGAAATTGCAAACTAGAGAGCTGCTGAAAACCAATTGTTATTTGCCTCAAAATATCACTCCCTGCATCATACTAAAAGTTAATTCAAAGGTGAACAGCTCCTATGTTTGGAGCATACACCTCCTATGTTAGGAGTATACAGCTCCTATGTTAGGAGTATAGCTCACTGTTAGTATACAGCTCTGTGTTAGGTGTATAGAGCACTATGTTAGGAGTATAGCGCTCTGTGTTAGGAGTATAGCGCTCTGTGTTAGGAGTATAGAGCACTATGTTAGGCTTATACAACTCTGTGTTAGGAGTATAGAGCACTATGTTAGGAGTATAGAGCACTATGTTAGGAGTATAGAGCACTATGTTAGGAGTATAGAGCACTATGTTAGGAGTATAGAGCACTATGTTAGGAGTATAGAGCACTATGTTAGGAGTATAGAGCACTATGTTAGGAGTATAGAGCACTATGTTAGGAGTATAGAGCACTATGTTAGGAGTATAGCTCACTGTTAGTATACAGCTCTGTGTTAGGTGTATAGAGCACTATGTTAGGAGTATAGAGCACTATGTTAGGAGTATACAGCTCTATGTTGAGTCCTCTTAGCACTTAGGAGCCATGCCCTGATTGGACATTTGATGCCCTCTCTGACTTACTGACAATTACTTTTTAATGGCCCTAGGAACAACCAGGCCCTTTATACCTGTACTGACCTGTATGCAGAACATAAATGTTCTGATGTAAACACAATTATTAAAAAATACTTCATTATTGGGGTTTGTTTTCTGAAACCACCATCATTTCCTCAAAGCATGCAAAAATTTTCCCTCAGATCATTGTATGAAGCCATCATTGGCAGTTATCCAGGTTTGATCAGTCATTTTGAACAGGGAATATAATTATGATTGAACAGCCGTGTTTAGCGAGTGTTTTTTTTTAATCAACACTGGCACTCCAAGTTTATTGATACATTTCTCAGATCGAATTTCGCATTCATGTGAGTTTTTTTATACTCCTTTAAATTTGAATATTTCGATTGGGAGGTTATTTAATAAAAAAATGTAATATCAAAAATTAGAATTTGACTAAACATGATTTTCTCCGAAAAAAACGTCAGGAAGGCTGCTAACATCCATATTGGTCCCTGGTTTTAGGTGGCGAATAGTCGAATTCGAGTGTATGTTAAATCTCAAAATTCAAATTAAAACTCGAATTGAGTTGGATAATTCACAAATTCGAATTTAAGAGTTTTGACCATAAAAATTTTAATTTCGAAATTAGACCCTTAAAAATCTGCCCCACAGAGTGTATGATTAACTGTTTTAGGTCTTCCAGATTATAAACTATTTACATTTTTTTTAATATTGTTTTAAGTACAAACAGGTTATAGTATCCTTCTATGTTTCCTGCAGAGTGGCAGTTGTTGGCAATGTGGATGCTGGAAAGAGTACACTTCTGGGGGTACTGACTCACGGGGAACTGGACAATGGACGTGGTTTTGCAAGGCAAAAGCTTTTCCGTCACAAGCATGAGATTGAGTCTGGCCGTACCAGCAGTGTTGGTAATGACATCCTAGGGTTTGACAGCCATGGACAGGTGGTCAATAAGCCAGACAACCATGGAGGAAGCCTGGAGTGGACAAAGATCTGTGAGAAGTCCTCTAAAATAATAACATTCATTGACCTGGCTGGACATGAGAAGTACTTGAAGACAACCGTTTTTGGGATGACAGGACATCTCCCTGATTTCTGCATGCTTATGGTGAGGCAGGATCTATATGTAGAAGCCATTTATCATACGACCGAGTCATTTCAACCAAAGGTTTTTGTAGCCAGCCTTGTGACTCTAGTCATGTCAATATATCTATATTTTATTCATAAAATTATTTATTCGCAGGAAACATAAATATTTTTATTCAGTTAGTTATCTATCTACTATCTTACTATCTCTGTCTTAAAGGAGAATTCAACCCATTTGTAAAAAACTGAGTACCACCCACCCCAGGTAGACCTCCCTCCTCCCCCCAGGCTAACTGCCCCCCAGAGAAATGCCCCATACTTTATACTTACCCCTCGTCACAGATTCTGTCCGCGGAGTTTCAAGCATCCATCTTCGGGATCCTCGGTAAACTTTTTTTTTTTAAATGGGTTGAATTTTCCTTTAAAGGGGTGGTTTTATACTTTTAGTATTTTCTAGAATGGCCAATTCGAAGCAACACTTCAATTGGTCCTTATTTGTTTTTGTTTATAGTTTTTTTTTTATTATTTGCCTTGTTCTTTTGACTCTTTCCAGCTTTCAAATGGGGGTCAATAACCCCATCTAACAACATGCTCTGTAAGGCTACAAATGTATTGTTATTGCTACTTTTATTACTCATCTTTTTGTTCGGGTCCCATTTATATTCCAGTGTCTTATTCAAATTAATACGGGTCAAATTCGCCCAAGCCTAATGGTTACTGCAGTAATTTGGACCCTAGCAACCAGATTGTTGATATCACAAAATGAAGAGCTGCTGAATAAACAGCTAAATAACGCAAAAACCACAAATTATAAAAAATGAAAACTAATTGCAAATTGTGTCAGAATATCCCTACATCTGTAATACTAAAAGTTAACTAAAAAGAAGCTAGGATATATCTATGGGCAGGGCTGTGCAGGCAAGTCACTGGATATTTCCCTGAATGATTTAGCTTGGGATAGTGAGGAACAGTATTATAGTGTGTTTGGGAGTCTGTGGAAAGGCAGAAGGTGCAAGTATTGAAACATTACAACAGATGCCTAGTGCATACATTTTTAGTAGGACAACCCTTGCATTTATGTGTGCCACTTGCTACTCATTTAAAGAACTGCACAGGATTAAAGTTCTGTGTTTGCTTAGTGGCAAGTGAGCTAAACTAAAACGATCATCGCGCAGACAACTAGGGGTAAGGAGAAGCAGAAAACTGAACCGACCCGGGGTTATACCAGTGAGCACCACGGAGCGATCCACTTTCGTCTTCTTCTCTCTTCAAATTTCCCAAAATAGCCGACTTTTTAGCTAAAGTTCGGCTTTTCGTTCTACTGCACGTGCGCAGCCGTACGAAGACGGAAGAGGATCGCTCCGTGGTGCTCACTGGTATAACCCCGGGCCGGTGCAGTTTTCGCTGATAGTAGCACTGGCCCAGGGTTTCAGGTAAGCCAATACAATCACTTGGCACCCTCAAGTGCACAAAGCCTTTCCTTCTCCTTTAATACAAAACAAACTGAAGGAACCATCCACTGAATTAACCCCACTTTTTTCATGCTATACAAATAAACATATACATACATATGAACAGGTCAGCCAATGATCATTTCATTATGTCCCTACCTCGTCCAATCAGTCTCTCTCTCAGAGTAGCCTTCTGTAAATCAATTTCCTCCTTGCTGCAGGCAGGAGTTATGTCTCTGTCCCCAGGATGGAAGAGAGGCAGGACAGCTACTGTTATCAGCCCTGTTTTGCATTCTAAAGAAGGATGAGATTGGCCTATCCTAGATAGCAAGCAGCTCAGTTGCTGTGTTGGGCTTTTAGGGCTAGTCCACACGGGGAGATAGCCCTGCGTTTGCGGTCGCGGCGACAAAGAGCCGCGCCAGTCGCCGCGACCGGCGCAGGCGACAGTTTTGTATGGGCGCCTATGTAAAAACGCCTGTGCTAACCACACGAGGCGATGCGCTTTTCAACAGTCGCCTGAAAAAGCCTGGCAAGGTTTCCATGTAGTAGGTCTTGGGTGATTGTTGCCTGGGCAAGGCAGCAAGTTATTTGATGGCCTGTCTATTTAGACCCCAGCCCTCAAACAGTAAGGGTTTAACAATACTTATTACAGTTATGATCTCAGCCAGAAAGCTGCCATTATCTAAGATCTACTGCAGAACTTGCCATGGATATATCTCTTCACACCCAGCTCACTGTGTGGTGTATTTTATACATGGAAATTTATGTAATTATTCACAGTAGTGATAGTCAAACATAAGTTACCCACATTAACAGAAAAACAGATATTTTCCCCTCACTGTATTGATGTATTCATATATTGCAAACTTGCAGGTACATATGCACAAGTTGGTACCCACTTAAAAAAACAAAACAGTTTTAGTACATACCTTAAGGCTAACCATAGGGTTTTCAACTAATTTTTGGTCAAAAACAGCATGTGGAAGTTTCCAACATGTCTTCCTTGGGAGGCAGCAGGTGTAGGGCACACTAGTACATATGTGTCCATGAAGAAACCTTTGAATGTGCAGCAGTGCTTGCAGGCGATACAGATACAAGGGCTGTTTTCAACCGAGAATAAATCTGGGTATAGATAGTACAGCAAAGTGGAAACTGGTTTTGTTTGTGGAGTGTATTTTTTTACATACCCTGTGACTGCTCTTTACAACATTCTGATCTCCTGCAAATTTAAGCAGCCTGACTTAAGTGACTTCTAATATCCCCTTATTTTAAAGTAGCACATACAATATAATTGCATGTTTTGATGAGCCATGTAAACAATTGACTAATTCACTAATATCACTGACCTACATTTATAAGAATATATATTTAACAAGCTATTTATAGCTCTTGTCTGTTACAAAAAATTACTTTTAATTATATGTTTATCAAGGGTGGAAAAGGCAGGAAGGCAATGCTCCTAAGTACTCCTACACCTAAATCATTTGTATAGGTTTCTAGAGTATTTTGTGGAGCTGGTCCTTTTACATTCTTTTGTAAATATGAATCTTGACTGATACCAAGAATAATTGCAGTAGGATAAAATGGAACAAATGGCGACGCTTGTCATTTTATACAACTTTTGACAAATTTGAACCTGGGCAGTAAACCATGGCAACAAGTCAAAATGTTAATCATTAATTGCTTGCTAGGACTTACTTAACGGGTGTAAATATCAACACTCCCCTTAATTGTGTCAGTATGTGAATGTTATTATCCTACACGTGTAAGTGGTTAAGAATTTATGACACCAGCATATAAAAAATGCTACCCTTTGCCATGAATGTCATCCCATAAAGCGAATACAAAGTAGAAAAGTAGAAACCATTTTTCTTTTCTGCCTAATATCTTTTCCCTTACCCACAGGTTGGCAGTAATGCTGGTATTGTTGGCATGACCAAAGAACACCTTGGCCTGGCACTGGCGCTTAATGTCCCAGTCTTTGTAGTGGTGACCAAGATAGATATGTGTCCGGCAAACATATTACAAGGTGAGAATAAGCTTGCTTAGAATCCTTCTCTGAGATTTATTAATTTGTGTGCAGTTGTGGAACATTTTCTATCTGTCATGTAGCCCTTTGTGCATTTTACCCTTGCCATATGCTTAGTGTACAGTAATAGAGATTCATGTAAGGTGACACATCCTTCATATACTCATGATAAAAGCCTGTAAGTCTCTGACTTAAGTAGTTGACTGTAGTTGTAAGAGTAAACATAGGTTTTGAATGAATAACCATTCACCCTCGATTCCTTAATGCAGAATTAGCCGTATTAGTTGGCTATTATCTAGTCTGTCTGTGTGGAAAAACATTCTTCCTAATGGCTACACTGAGGAGCATATGTGCCCACAAGCCAGTCACATGAGAAAGGAGCGCTGGTCCAGGCTAGGAAGTAAGGGACTAGAATCAATGGGAGGTGCCTAACAACTTGGCATCCCCTAGTGATACTACTTTTCATTCTCCTTCAATACCTCTTTAGATTTGGAACATTTACTATCTGTGATGTATTGTATCCCCAGTGCTATTCTTCACCCATCTTATCCTTAAACCCAAGGGGATTTGTTTGATACAAAATTAATCACTAGGGGGTGAGCTCTGTGATCCTATACATGGGAAACTGAGCAAGCCTGGTCTTGCTTAAGAAACCAGTAGGCATCAAAAATCAGGTGTTTACTGTCATTATTTGCACTACAAAAGACCAGAAAATGCTTATTAGTTGCTATAAGTTACTAGTTCTCGGGCAACGGCCTCTGTTATCGGGGTGGTTCACCTTTAAAGTAACTTTTAGTATGTTATAGAATGGCCAATTCTGATCAACTTTTCCATGGGTTTTTATAATTTTTTAATTATTTGCCATTTTCTTCTGACTCTTTGCAGCTTTCAAATCGGTGTCGCTGACCCGTAATGGTAGAACTACACAGGCGTTTTGAATCCAATAACTTCTGTTCCAACGCGAGGAAGTGCATGCGTCATGTTGGATGTGCTGAATCTAAGGTAAGTAATAGAAATGTCGGACATTGTCGTGTTATGTTGGATGCACGCTGTGACAATGTCCGACATTCCTATTATTTACCTTAGATTCGGTGTATCCGACGTGACGCCTTCCTTGCGTCAGAACGGAAGGTATTGGATTCAAAACACCCGTTAGTTCTACCCTAAAAAACAAATGCTCTATAAGGCTACAAATGTATTGTTATTGCTACTTTTTTTTACTCATATTTCTATTCAGACCCTCTCCTATTCATATTACTGTCCCTTATTCAAATCAATGTATGGTTGCTAGGGTAATTTGCACCCTAGCTATCAGATCGCTTAAAATGCAAATTGAGAGCTGCTGAATAAAAAGCTAAATATCTCAAAAACCACAAATAATAAAAAATGAAAACCAATTGCAAATCGTCTCAGCATATCACTCTCTACATCATACTAAAAGTTATCTCAAAGATGAACAACACCTTTAATATGCAGTACCGTATATTCTATTTCTAAACTTCTTACATTTTCCTGTCTCTGTGTTTTGTGGGTATAGAAAAATAATCTTCTTATAGTCCCAAAATAGATATAATGTGATCATCATTGATCAGTTCAGCACTGCGGCAACTGCATGTGTAATTTTGATCCCATGCGGGGATTCCCAGAAATCTAAATTATATTCAGATCTGTGATTATACTTAATAGTGTTATTATAAAATAAAACTGAAGCAAAGAAACCAATCAATAGTCTAATCATTTCTACCCCAACCTTTTAGTATTTTAACGCTTTAACATGTTTTTAGCTCATTAACATGTTCTTGGAGGACAATTTTTTCATTTAATCATAATTGATAATTGTATCCCCATAATCTGTCTGCTTCTTCCACTATAGAAACGTTGAAGTTGCTGCAGAGGCTACTGAAGTCTCCGGGCTGTAGGAAAATCCCAGTGTTGGTGCAGAACAAGGATGATGTGATTGTAACTGCTTCAAATTTTAGCTCAGAGAGGTTCGTGCCACCCTCACTGTTCATGGTCACTCCTGCATCTTCCATCCTTTTTACTTGTTTTTCCTGAGCGCTTTGTCCATGTTTGAACTATGCTTCCATTTCCTTTCCACAGGATGTGTCCAATTTTCCAGATCTCGAATGTTACAGGAGAGCACTTGGATCTCTTGAAAATGTTTCTGAACCTGTTGTCGCCTCGCAGTAGCTCTCGGGAGGAGGAGCCTGCAGAATTTCAGATAGACGATACCTACTCCGTACCTGTAAGAATAAAAATCAATGTTGCTTTCTAACCAAAGCTGCTTGATCTGTGTCTGCAGTCAAATACCTTTTACACAAGTTTCAATTCAATATCTTGTATTTTCAGGGTGTTGGCACTGTTGTGTCAGGCACAACTTTGAGGGGGCTGATTAAATTAAATGACCTGTTGCTACTGGGGCCAGATCCATTAGGCAACTTTACTTCCATTGCAGTGAAGTCCATCCACCGCAAGCGCATGCCAGTTAAAGAGGTGCGAGGTGGCCAGACTGCATCTTTTGCACTAAAGAAGGTAAAGCAGCGTGACCACTTTGGAATTTTGTGCATTCAATATGTAAATAATTGACTCCGTTTGTTATGAATACCATATTTTAAGGTTGGATATTTCTGTGCATTGACTTCTCTATTGTGTTTTGCTCTCTTTCCAGATTAAACGCTCCTCCATCAGAAAAGGCATGGTGATGGTTTCCCCGCGCCTTAATCCTCAAGCATCTTGGGAGTTTGAAGCAGAGATCTTGGTGCTTCACCACCCAACCACTATCAGCCCTCGCTATCAAGCAATGGGTAATTAGTGGGCACCTCATTGAGAGTGGGACGTATTGGGCAGATTACTCTAAAATGTATAAAAAAAAAAAAAAAAATCTATATATACAATTTTACTTGGGAGAAACATTGGGGCCTGTGCTTTGAAGATAGTAAAGTATCTTGCCCCATGCTATAAATTAAAAAAATATTTTAAAAAATCAATATAAAAAATAAAAAAAACAATACATTTTGTATAGTGTATTAGTAAAGATTGAGGTACTCTTTTGTTGTAGTTAACTAGGACACTAGTATATAATATTACCTCTATCACTTTGTCCAGTTTGAATTTGGTCTAGTTGGGGGTCAAGACCATTCTGTTGCACATTCAGGAGTGACTGTATTCAGGCAGGGCCATACCAAAGCAGTTGGAACAATGACCCATTTAAGGATTGTTTTAGAGAAGCCATCCATGCATTTGTTTTTCTTGAAATTGTATTTGTGTTAATAAAGAGAATATACTGTACATAAGAGAAAACTCAATTTATATACACAGGGTCATAACGTAAGCTGGCCATAGACGCAAAGATCCGATCGTACGAATCGAGGATTCGTACGATTTTCGGACTGTGTGAGGAGAGTCCCGACATTTTTTCGTCCGGCGGAGATCGGTCGTTTGGTCGATCGGACAGGTTAGAAAATTTCTGTCGGCTGCCGATAATATCTCTGCGTGTATTGCCGATCGTACTATTTTCAGTGGGAGACTGTCACCAGCTTTGTCGGACATAGATATCGTACGATTGCTGTCAGGGGCAGAACATCGGCTGATCTGTTCTTTAATTACTTTATTTGATCTGACTGGTAAGACTTTGATCTGAATGGTTAGTGGCAGGTCGGGAGATGGGGAAGTCCGATCGTACGATGATTCGTACGGTCGGATCTTTGCATCTATGGCCAGCTTTAGGGTGCCCACAAATGCAGTATTTTTGCTGTTGTGTGAGTCACTTGCGATACACATTCTACTGTACCTTACTTTATATAAGAGAAGTCTCTGGCTCTCTTGGCTC
The DNA here is from genome assembly GCF_017654675.1 of Xenopus laevis. NCBI lineage: Eukaryota > Metazoa > Chordata > Amphibia > Anura > Pipidae > Xenopus > Xenopus laevis. The sequence goes on along the minus strand of NC_054377.1, from coordinate 118,217,286 downwards.
AGAAACAGCTCAAAATATTGAAGGCTTGGTTTGAAAGCAAGTCTGAGCCAGTGAGTTGTAAGGGTCACATGTTATGTAGGGTGTGCTTTGATTTATCTTGACCAAGATTTTAGAGCAGAATGAGAAAGAGATGAATGATTAAAAGAGAATGAAAGGCTATTCGCTGGGAGATACCAATTCGTTAGGCACCCCCAAGTGATTGTAATCACTTCAAACCCTGGGCTGGTACTCCTCTTCATCTGTCCATGGTACTGTTCTACTGGGCAACATGCTGCCCTCTTCTTGTTTGTCCCTTATGGGATCCCTTATGGCTAGTCTCTGCTGTGCACATGTTTAGCTGTATTGCATATGTGCACAGCCCAGGCCTTCAGCAGAGACCCCAGGCATAGGAAGAACATGGCTCTGCCAACAAGCAAAGTGGTGCACTGATTCAGTGCATGCTTTACTGCAGTTTGGCAGATTTTTTTCCCCCTTAGATTTAAACTGATCTGTCATTTATATTGCTCTTTTCTAGTACACTGTGGCAGCATTCGGCAGACTGCTACTATCCTGAGCATGAGCCGCGACTGCCTGCGGACCGGGGACAAGGCCACAGTACACTTCCGCTTTATCAAAACCCCTGAATACTTGCACATTGACCAGAGGCTTGTATTCAGGGAGGGTCGTACCAAAGCAGTGGGAACAATAACCAAGGTAAGGGTAGTTAACAGAAGCAATCCTTGTACTTATGTCTGGAATTGTATTTGTTATTACTTAGGAAATTGTACTGTACAGTGGAGTAACTATAGAGGAAGCAGATCCCGCAGTTGCGGGGGGCCTGGACTGTGGCTTCTGCTTCTTCTGTAGCTAATAAGAAAACCCCCTCTTTCCCAGCCACTCTTTTACCGACAAGGAAGGGGACGCAAGCCTGGGGTGTGGGTGGAGTCAGGACAGCACATAAGCGGGATAGGAAGTGAATGGTAACCCCACTGCTGCTTGAAATGCCTGTAAGTAAAAGTAATATGAATACTTGGTTGAGGCAATTGAAGCATAGGTGGAGCGACGGCATGCCATGTGGGAAGTGCCAATTTTTTCCACATACACCTATATTAGCCACACCCACTTGCAAGAGCACTTACTTTTTTAAATAATGTGCATAAATTTTCAGTAACATGTTGCGTTTAATTTGACGTTGTCCCCAGCAATATATGTTACAATCATCCCAGCAGTTCATAACACAGTGGCCCCAGTATATCTCCATGCTGCTCTAGAAGAAAGATATCATTGCACAGCAGAATAGTTTGAAGTGCTTTGTAAGCAGCAGGCAAGCTTGTTTCCCTGGTATGCAGATTGATATTTTTCTTGTAGTATACTGAAGGTACCAAAATATGAGCTAAACGCAAATCTATTGATTCTGTCTCTCATTATCAGTTGTTACAAAGTACAAACAACCTGCCCATGAACTCCAAGCCGCTACAAGTGAAGATGCAGTCCACGAAAAATAGTCCATATGGGAAGAAGGATGAACAGAGCCCGGGTGCACCAGTAACAGAGGAGGCTTCTCCTTCAGCTGCTGCCATTGGGGTAACTGCAGGAGTTGGCTCTCTTCATGCACAGGTGATCAGAGAAATCAAAATGTCTAATTTGCACTGTTTGCCATGTTATTGAGAGAGAGAGTGTACAGAAAGAGAAAACGCTAGCAATGAGAATTGTTGTATTTTTAAATAGCAGATCCTAAGAAAATCTTAACCAGCTTTAAGTAAGTGTCCGTTTCTAGTATAGTATTTTTATTATCAGGAGCCACAATCGGCCTCTTCTGCTCTTGCTGTATGGTAGTCTTGCTATATGGTAGTCATGCTGCTTATGGCATAGGGAAAGAAATCTAAAAAGAATGTAATATTGGGGAACATGTTAATATTCGTATAATATAATATGTCAGAATAAGAATAAGGTTAATCATTAAAAAAGGCCAAGCCCTGTAGCCCATTATGCGAGAAGATGAAACAACTCGGATGCAGTTGAACTGCAGACTTTTTTAATTCAGTGGGTTGAACAAAAAGATTGCATAAAAATGTGAGGAACTAAAGCCTTTTTTTAACACAATCACTTTATTTCAGGGGCTCAAAAGCAATTGGACAAATTAAAAATACTCAAAATGAAATGTTCATTTTAATACTTTGTTGAAACCCCTTTGCTGGCAATGACAGCCTGAAGTCTTGAACTCATGGACATCACCAGATTCCGTGTCCAATCTAGCCTTTCTATTCTTTTTGCTAATGAGTGGCTTGCACCTTGCAGTGCACCCTCTGTATTTACTTTCATGCAGTCTTCTCCTTATGGTAGACTTGGATATCGATGCGCTTACCTCCTGGAGAGTGAAGTTTCTCTTCACCATGGAATTGTTTCTGTGATCATCCACCACTGTTGTCTTCCGTGGACATCCAGGTCTTTTTGCGTTGCTGAGTTCACCAGTGATTTCTTTCTTTCTCAGGATGTACCAAACTGTAGATTTTGCCACTCCTAATTTTGTAGCAAATTCTCTGATGTTCTTTTTCTGTTTTTGCAGCTTAAGGATGGCTTGTTTCACCTGCATGGAGAGCTCCTTTGACCGCATGTTGTCAGCAAAATCTTCCCCATACAAGCACGCCACCCTCAAATCAACTCCAGGGCTTTTTTTATCTGCTTCATTGATAATGACATAACAAAGGAATTGCCCACACCTGCCCATGAAATAGCCTTTGAGTCACTTGTCCAATTACTTTTGAGCCCCTGAAATGAAATGATTGTGATAAAAAAAGGCTTTAGTTCCTCACATTTTTATGCAATCTTTTTGTTCAACCCACTGAATTGAAGCTGAAAGTCTGAGTTGTTTCATGTAAAATTCGTTGTGGTAATGTACAGAACCAAAATTAGAAAACCGTTGTCTCTGTGTATGAGGTACAAGTGTGTTCTTCTTCTAATGGAACTGCTTATGCCTTGCTGAACTGTCTGTGGTTTCCTTGTAGTATTATGAATCCATTCTATCGTAGACCTATAAGATACCGTTTTGTTTTCTACAAAGTAAGTGTTCTCTAATACTCGTACCTTTTCTTTCTGACAGCCTAAGACCGGAGGTGGTGGAAGACGTCGCGGAGGCCAGAGACATAAAGTGAAATCTCAGGGGGCATGTACGGCGCCCACGGGGGGATGCTGAACTTCACTTAACCCCCACCCCTTATGATAAGCTGTACATGCCTCACTACAACAAAGTGGAGAGAAGCAACACACTCCCATGTTCTTCAAACCATCAGTCCTTTTTGTATCCTGCTGCTTTGCCATTTGTTCATCCTTGTTTCAAAGTTGTTGTGACCATCAGCCAGTTACTTAGTGTTTTCATCTTATCTGGTTATGAATGGTCTTAAGGATTTTAAATGCCACAAAGCGCCTCCCCTGCAGAATTGTTCCAGTCAGCCCTGGACCCAGAGCAATCGAAACCACCTATACGGTAACACAGCTGCGCTCCATTCAGCAGGAAGTCAAGCTTTTTGTTTTGTTTTAAATGATGGCAGATCAATTTTATGATTCTGGCGAAATCCTGTTTATAAATCAATTGGCAAATTATTTTTAATTTTGGGGGATGGGTAAGTACACTTGTTGCCTACCTAGCCTGTACCACCCCCACAGATAAGTTTTATTTTTTACTCCTGAAAAATGTTTTTCTTAAATTAATGTAGAATCTTCAGAAGTTCAGATACCCTGTTACATGTTTTTTAATCTGCGGTATTCATGGGTTCCATATCTGTGTATGTGTTGTGTGTAACAGCACAAGGATAAGGTTCCCGTTGTTGATGTCAACCAAAACTGAGGTAACATTTCAAAGAGAGGATCATGGTTTTATTAAAGAAACAGAAAAAAAAGTAAACTGACTTTTTTTTTTTATTTGGAAAAAAAAAAGTTATTGTTGTGTTAATCTTGAATGTCCTTTTGCTTGAGTCTCTGATCTGCATGTCTGGATCCCATGACACCTGGGCCGCCATAAGAAATCACTGAGATTTTCGGGGCCTGCACCAGCCCCACCACACACAACAGTGAAAAAACCACATCGATATCCGCACTAAAAACTGTAAACCTCCCCCCCCCGCACACAAGTTATAAAAATCCATTGATGGTCGGGCCCCCTTATAAGTTAAAAAAAAGTTTTTTGTTTTTTTAAAAAAAATTGGTGGTCAGGGTCCCCCTACAGGTTAGAAAAAATAATTGGTGACCAGGGCCCCCCCTTACAAGTTTAAAAAGAAACATTTGGGCCCCAGAGAATATTTTTTTAAAAAACATTGGTGGCAGGGGCCTATAGAGTATTAAAATAATACATTGGTGGCCAGGGGGTTTAATAAAATTGAAAAAAAAAAACACATTGGTGTTCAGTTGAACTGAACTTGTGGCTTCGAGACTTCAACTTCGGCTCTTGGGGGCGGTTCAGGACTATGGCACGGCTTTGGCGCTGTCAAGGGTGGCTTGGCTATTTTGAAAAAGTGCAGCACAGCCGGGTACACCTTTAGGCCCAGTACAACAGTACCCCCTGTGCCCCCCTGATAGCAGCCCTGCCCTTGACACCTTAGGGCAGTGCTGTCCAACTGGCAACCCCCCCTTGTGTGGCCCCCAATATGAAAGTCTGCCTGCTGTAACTGCTTACCTTGTGTAAGCTTTAAAAGGTATCAGTACTGATCTTAACTGGCCCCTGCATTATTTACACCCCAAATTCACATTAGTATTGTTCACATCTGTAACACTTCTATTGTTCACACCACTAAAGCCCTGTACTGTTCAACCCTCAGACCCAGACTGAAAGTGTCCACATTGTTCATCTGTTCACATCTCACGCAAACTACTGGAGGCGCACCAGCATTGTGTCAATGTATGTAGCACAGTATGAACTGTTCATCTTAGAGTGGTCCTGATAAGTTTCCCTGTACCCTGGTGTATTCTGCCTTCTGTATGCTCCCTGTGTGTGCCATACTCTGCCTGCCCTATGCTCCCTGTGTGTGCCATACTCTGCCTGCCCTATGACAGAAAGCATATCTGAGAACAGATTGGCTGCAGGTACAGGTGACTAATAATAAAGTCACAATGCAAATACTACTGGCCAAATCCGATGCTCTTATAAGTGCACTGTGAATCATTTACGGATGTCATTTTGTATCCGGTACATTTAACAGGGCTTTACATCTATGTGATGTGATCTGCTGACTATATAGAAAGTTACAGCCCATAGACTAGATTAGGCCAGTTAACTGGATAATCGTGGGGGAATTATCAAACACATTTTATTCTGCTGCATCTTATTGATGTATCTTACTGTATGTTTTCCTTCTTAAAAGTGCCAGCACTTCTATGTTTCAATTGTAATCCATCATCATCTTGTATGTCTCCACTATAGGACTAGCGCTGCTTCCTTCTCTTGTGGTGGAAATCCCAAATAACCTTAAACTAAACTTTCAGAATCCTACCTCTAGCCTTAAATCTTACATCTAACTCTAGCTTGGGTCACCCTAGGTGCTTCATCTGAGTTTTTTTCTGCAGTCCCTAGCTGTAGGTACTTCTAATGCTTTTGGACAACGCTGGTCCTTTATATGAATTTAGGAAAGATTGTGGCTCAATCTTAAATGGGATTGGCTGTGTTGGGTGTACAAATCATCATAGGCACATAGACTAAATCTATCCTGCTGAAACCTAAAACCCTTGGAAAAGTTGAAGACCATCAGTCTTTTAATTATCTGATAGCACAAGTGGAAGCAGATTTAGACACCACAGACTAATCAAGATTTGGGCTTAATCTAAAAATCCATGCAGAACCCAATCTGCTTGGAAGTTTGATGTAGGCAAAATCAATGGATTTCTTTTTAAAGCTTTTGATTCTGCTATCCACAAATTACAATGCAATTTACAAGTGTATAAAAATGTTATAGCTGTTGGTTCAATTGATCTTTTTTTCTTAAAGGGATCCTGTCATCGGAAAACATGTTTTTTTTCAAAACACATCAGTTAATAGTGCTGCTCCAGCAGAATTCTGCACTGAAATCCATTTCTCAAAAGAGCAAACAGATTTTTTTATATTCAATTTTGAAATCTGACATGGGGCTAGACATATTGTCAATTTCCCAGCTGCCCCTGGTCATGTGACTTGTGCCTGCACTTTAGGAGAGAAATGCTTTCTGGCAGGCTGCTGTTTTTCCTTCTCAATGTAACTGAATGTGTCTCAGTGGGACATGGGTTTTTACTATTGAGTGTTCTTCTTAGATCTACCAGGCAGCTGTTATCTTGTGTTAGGGAGCTGTTATCTGGTTACCTTCCCATTGTTCTTTTGTTTGGCTGCTGGGGGGGGGAAGGGAGGGGGTGATATCACTCTAACTTGCAGTACAGCAGTAAAGAGTAATTTAAGTTTATCAGAGTCACATGACTTGGGGCAGCTGGGAAATTGACAATATGTCTAGCCCCATGTCAGATTTCAAAATTGAATATAACAAAATCAGTTTGCTCTTTTGAGAGATGGATTTCAGTGCAGAATTCTGCTGGAGCAGCACTATTAACTAATTCATTTTGGAAAAAATGTTTTTTCCCATGACAGTATCCCTTTAAAGGAGAAGAAATGGTTCAATGAGTGGGAGCTGGCAAATGTGAGGCAACCCCAGTGAGTATAACTACTGTCCTGATACCCCAGGCCAATGCTTCTGAATGTCTCTGAAAACTAGAACTGGCCCAGGGTATTTTTCGGTGAGCACTTCAAAGCAATGCTCTTCCTGCTTCTTCCTTCACATGGTGTTACTGCCCAGTAGAGTGAAAAGATGAACTTTAACAAGCCTGCTTTTCACTTTACTGCGCATGCGTCAGGGGCCATTGAAGTGGCAGAAGAGGATCACTCTATGGTGCTCGCTGAGAAGTACCCCAGGACAGTTCAGCTTTCTGCTAATACCAGCAAAGGCCTGAGTTATCTGATAAGTGATGCAATCATTGGGCATAACATTTGGCACCCCCCAGTGATTAAACCTTTCCTACTCCTTTAAACAAATAGAGCGTTTTGAAAATAAGCGTTAAAGCACAAATATATGGGCTTCTGCACCTTGCTTTAATCCATTCTACCTTTTGAAGAAAGCACTATACGCACCTTGTTTTACTTATTATAATTTTATTTTGGAGATAGCACTTTGTAAAAATCACTATAGCACTTTACAAGACATAAGAAAATCTGTACCTAGAGTTTGTATAGTTCAAGACACACACAGATTTGTGTTGCAACACCCTGGTGGCTGCACTGAATATTAAAGGGATACTGCATGGGAAAAAAACATTTTTTCAAAATGAATCAGTTAATAGTGCTGCTCCAGCAGAATTCTGCACTGAAATCCATTTCTCAAAAGAGCAAATAGATCTTTTTATATTCAATTTTGAAATCTGACATGGGGCTAGACATGTTGTCAATTTCCCAGCTGCCCCAAGTCATGTGATTTGTGCTCTGATAAACTTCAATCACTCTTTGCACAAGTCACATGACCAGGGGAAGCTGGGAAATTGACAAAATGTCTAGCCCCATGTCAGATTTCAAAATTGAATATAAAAAATTTGTTTGCTCTTTTGAGAAATGGATTTCAGTGCAGAATTCTGCTGGAGCAGCACTATTAACTGATTCATTTTGAAAAAAATGTTTTTTCCCATGACAGTATCCCTTTAACAATATTGTGCTCTTTTGTTATTTATTTTCTTTCCATAGCCTGTGGCACTGATCTATAATTTTATGTTGATTTGGGCTTCTGTACAAGGCCAAAGCCACCACAACCATGTAGTAGTGGAGATCTATAATTTGGATCGCCATACATTACGTTTCCTTAAAATGAATTTAAACATTAAATAAATTCAATAGGATTGTTTGTCTTCCAATAAGGATTCATCTTGTCTTAGTTTGGGTTATGAACAAGGTACTGTTTTATTATTACAGAGAAAAAGAAAATCTTAACATTTTTAAGAATCTGATTTGATTAAAATAGAGTCTATGGGAGATGGCCTTCCTGTAATTCGGAGCTTTCTGGACAATGGGTTTCTGGTTAACGGATCCTATACCTGTATACAAATGTTGTTGTTAGTGAGGCCTTAGGGAGGCTAAACTATTGCTCTATCCAATACAGGCACAAAACTTTATTAGTTTTATACCAACAACAACCCTTGCCAATTCCAGGAGCAGATTCAGGTCAGAGGAGGATCCCCAGCTGGCACACTCACTAAAGCTTTATACCAATAAACACAAAGAGCTGAATAAACTAGAAATTGTCTGTTCTGATCCAGTCCAGACGTTCAGGCTTTTCATTGCCTGTGGGGAGCAGGATTTTCATGCAGGCCTGGCTGCTATTGCCCTTAGAGTGTCTAGAAAATGACTAGAGAAAATGAGTGACTTGCTAACCAAGCAAATGTACAGTCCACTCATCAGTGTGTTTACATTGGTAAGTGTTAGAAACTATTGTCTTATTAATAATTTGTATAAGTTCTATGGTCGATAAACACAACTCACCAAGGTGATATTTAAATATATTTAATGTGTAGAAAATGTGTTACAGAAAATACATACAAATTAACAAATACCTAGCCAGTCAAATGCTCTATTGACAGCCTACCAAAATAATATGTATGTATCAATATGTTGTATAAAAGTTTTGTGTATGTCTGTATTATGTGAGAGTCAGTGTGTGTCTGTGTGTGTGTCTGTGTCCAGTGTCAGAGAGCGAACTTCTCTTTGTTCAGGAATTTATTCAAAATCTGTGAGATACACCTCCCCCAGCCTACCCATAAGACATTCCATACGTTTCCTGTAACCTAATCCATTTGACTTAGGGAATAAATAGAGTATGGTAACCAATGTGTGAAGGATGTGTGAATGACAAGTCATGAGTGCACAAATGAAACATATTCAAACTTAATCAATACTGGAATATAACCATTTTTCCAATACCCAATATTTAACAAATCCCCCTTTGCACATTTGACTTGCCAAGAACATATTATCCCATAGTCCTTCAAACTACATCCTAAAAGACATCCAGAAATGTTTTCATATTTCCAAAGTCTGATGCAAATAACATAACATAATTGATTTAATATCATGTAATGAGATGGTAAGTAGTGATAGTTCACCAGAATTAAAAATAGCCTATCTATATTCTAAAGTTGGTTCCATCTTCTAGTTATTCAATCATGTCCTCCTGATGTGGATTTAAAAATCTTTCATTACAGCCTTTACTCATAGCACTGTGTTTAGTTGCAGTTGACATTGAATTCTTTATCACACCTTTCACGATCTTGCAATAAAATGTATCCATAAACATCAAAAATGGAAAATTAAGAGCCAAGTACTCTGTTCTGGGAGTCACTTTCACAAAGTTACAGTCATTTCATTTATTTTGCAACACAATATATGGCAAACATTCCTCCTGTGATTGATGACAGATGTGTGTGTTCTTTGCCTATGCAGAGGCTTCCTATGACCCTTTGGTCCAGTTGGGTCTGGCAGATGTAAGCCTTGACTTCCATAGTTGATCAATCATGAATCATCTGTATAGAATCAGGGAATTGCACCAGTACATGTATTATCAATGCCATTTTTTAAGGCCCCTGGTCACTTTGCAGTTACCCTGATACAGAACAATCATATTTTAGTCCATACAGTGTGAAACGAAGGTGTGACTTGAATAAGCAATAAACACCACAGTCTTTGGCAGGCTCTTGGAAAACTGCAGACTTTCAGTAATGGAACCAGACAAAGGCAAATTTAAAAAGATTGAGACACTTTGTAAAAAGTTCTTATAGTTCAGAATGAAAATAATTTTCATGATTATTGATATCCTTCAGTTAAGTCATCCTGAGTCACAGTCTGTATTACAAACCACTTTACTTCTGGAACCTGCACTTCTCCTTGAACGATGGTGCTCCTCTTCTATTGTCGATTGTCTCTTCCATAGTCTCACAGAATTTTGTCCATTTTGATCTATAGCTACTGCAAAAGATGCACTTATTTATTTAATCTAAACTACTATCACTGTCTTACCATGCCATTCTCATGAATATGATATAATACTGTATATTAAATACATCTCACATTCAAACAATGTCCTCCACAGTGAAATCACTTAAATCTTTTGTGAATGCATAAAAACAAAATATTAACAAACATAAACTATGTATTCACATTCCCAATGGATAAAAAAAACAAAAACATTCATATGAGTCCATATAAAAACTAGTTGTCCATTTTAACCTTTCCTTAAAAATGTTGTAAACAATATCTAAATCCTGGTTTCAGTATAATTACATGTGAAGGGAAACTTTATTAATATGTGTATTTAATTAATTCCTAGCTTTAATTTTACTTTGCACAGCAGATATATTAGACATGGAAATAAACAGTTCTCCTATTTTTGCAAATAGTGGTGAGAATATACATTGTCCTATAAATATCATGTTTGTAAGAAGCAAAGTTAATTGTTTTCTCTGATGAAAGAAAGCACTTTATGGTTATCTTGAGTTCTTCTTGTTTTCCTTAATGTTTATAAGAATGGAGTCAAAACTAATTCGGAACACGTATCATAAAAAAAACATATGTCCCACAGTTCTCATGAGCTTTAATTACCAAAGGTCAACTATGTGACCTCATGTCATTTGATCCCAAAACCCATCTGTTCAAGACATTCTTAAAACTAAAGGTATCCAACCAATAAATCAGATATCGGTTATTAAAGCAAATAACTGTACATAGTCAAAATAAGTGTATTCAATTTGTAGACCACCTTAAACATCAGTTACAGTTAAATGTACCCTCAAGAACACTAAAATGAAATCCATGTATGATATAGGAGTTGTATGTTTAAATAAAATGCTATTCCCAGCATTTGCCCCATGCTTTAATAAATTCTGTCTGCATAAAAGTTGACCATTGTTCAAATAACACATCTTAGAAATATACCTCAAGGATGACATTTCTATAAAACTATCTTTCTAGATACATTTGGTACTTAAATGATCTAATCCCTTGCTGAACTACTTATCTCTGCAGGAAACCAGTTCAAGGTTTTGACTACTATGATATTAATACTACAGTAGTATGGTACTATAGGTTAAATTTCTGACAATACCAGAACAAGGTTCACGGACATTACTTTTTCCCTGTTATGAATAAAAAAACAATTCTGAGCTTGAATTCATATATCACAACAATAGGATTAACCAAACCTAAACTTATATATTTATAGTTCATAATCTTTCAAAGAAAAAGTTATTATTAATAATATAATTATTAATAATATAATGGATCCATATTCATCACTTCCATGGTTATTAAACATATACATCTTATAATATATCTGACAGTTTCAAATATTTTATCACATGACTGGCCAGGTCATATAATAATCCAAACTATCAAAGGTTTATAAGATGTATATAGAGTACTCTTTAAATTCCTTTTCCTTAACCTGATCATATCAATACGTACGTTATTATGTATGTTCAAAAAGAAAAAAAATTTCCAATTCATTGACCTGCGCAGGATTTCCATATGTGCACCTAAAAAAATAAAAGTTATGCATAGTATAGTCAACTAAGACCAAATTAGTTGATATTAGAGTTTATTACATTACTACCATGCAAACATGCTCATGTTAGTCTTTACATTTTCCAATGTAAAAATAATTTTCACACAAATCTACATATCATGCATGCTTTCCCCCATTATGTACTACAAGAAAGCTTCTCCTTTATATCCTCTTTATCCATGATGCTTTAATGTGGAAAAGGAAGCCATATCCTACAATAATCATAAACAAGTTAGAGCACATTTCATTTAACAAACAAAAAGTTACTGGTCTCAAAATTCTTTAGTCCTTCATGAAATGTATCTTTCCAACATTTACATATCCTGTTACAAATAACTCAGGGTCTAAGCTTTAGCCTTTACTTTCTTGTGAATCCCACTATCAAATGCTTTTGTTCCAATGCTTCCTGCCTCACACTTAAATTTGTTATATTTTTATGTGAAAACATGTGAAACATACAAATCCCATTATATACTAAGATGTATTTAATCTTTTAGCTCTGTACTTATTCAGCAAAGGTAAGTGAAATAATTGCATCATTTGCAAATATACCAAAAAATCACTGTAATTAGTGTCCCTAAATTTATTAGCAATTTACATGGAAATATAATGCAGTATTTAGGAAATAAGATTTGTCTATCTGCCCCCCTTTTATACTGTAGACATATGTTCATTACATAAACACCATGTTCTGGTTGAACAGTTATGTAAATCACTCAGTGGTGTAACCTGAGTATTACTAGTATGCTCTTTAGAGCCAATTCTTACGAGTTAGAATATTCAATGTATAGATTTATAATTTGGGAAAAACCAAGTCAACATCTAAACATTTGTGAACCTGATTTGATTATGAAACATCAACATCAGTCCCACTTCTATGGATATTACTATTTAAGATATTTAGATCAGTGAAAGCAAAATATCCTCTTTGTTCTGGTTAAAAAAAAAACCATTACATGACACCCAAGGATGGGGGTGGGTAGATTGGAATCCAGACATGAAAACAGTGCTGGTGCCAAGATGCACCAAATTGTTTTGAAACTTACAAAAAATCATTCTCAACTTACTCACTGGATTTCCTTTAAATCTTCCCAGTCTTTCTTATAACCAATACAACATTTGGTTATAAATTATAAAAAGTTACCTTCTAATGTTTAGGCTATATACAAAATATAGCTCTACAGAACCCATACTGCATATAGATACAGTTTAAGATAGACAATAAATCATGATACAATATTGATATTTATAATTCCACTGACAAAATAGCTATTTAATAATCTTAAACTGGCATTTGTCTAAAGAGCGAGTTGGGAGTAGAAGATATTCTACAGTATAAAACAGTTAATACATATTAAACTTCACCTTTCCTGCTATATAGTAAAACACATTACGATCATTACTGCATATTTCCATGTAATATTACTTTCTTAAAAATTGTATCCAATCATATTTATTTATTCACACTTTCTCAAACCTTTAAAGAATAAGTACTAACATTTCTCTAGCCCTATTCAGTAATCATTCCTTGTTTTCATTAACAAAGAGTAACTCCTTTTGTCTTCAGCCCTAGGTCTTTTGTAAGGACAGATTGGTCTGTCTATGGGACATTGGGAGTGGCCATTCTGTGCATCTAGTTGCTTCGCCTGAACTTTCTCATTTATCAGCCCGGAATTTTTATCAGTATGATATATTTTCCGTTTTAAACGTTTCATTCTATAGCACCTTTTTTCATAATGCCCAAAACGATGACAGAAATTACAAGTAGAATATTTATAATTCTGTGTTTTGGCTTTACTTAACTGGCATATTTCCCTGATCACATGCTTGTTTGTGGGGTCTGAGCTCTGCAGTACAAGATGTCTCCTATACTTATCAATGTAAGTGGCTGCCTCTGTAAGAGTGTTAAACATTGAAGCACGGACAACAGCTCCTGTATCTAGGTATTGAAACTTCTTTACAAAAACTCTCACCATTTCTTCAGGAACTTGATCTTCACCAATACCCATAACCAGCCTGTACGCTTGCTCAAATATACCCATAAACACAAATGGGTCATCGTCTATGGAGGTTTTCAGATCATTAAGCAGTGCAGTGTTAAAAAACTCTTCTCCATTAATTATATAATTAAGTTGCAAAAGCCTCTCCCTTCTAGAGCCATATATTAGATTCCCATCTATATCAATCCCTGGCTCAGTCACTGGTATTGATAACCTATGGCAAATCTGTATTGGCACCCAAAGTTTAAAAACTTTGTTCTTCTGTTCCTCACTTAAATCATATTTCTCTATATGAGACTCAAATAAGTCAGAAATCATGAGGACATTTAACTTGGGGTTGAAAATGTGGAATCTCTTTCACAATTTTAAATAACTGTTTATTAATTTTTAATTGCAGTTTCGCCCTGTCATAGTCTAATTCTGGATTATTGAGATCCGGAACAAACATGGATCTCTGTTCCTTGTAATAACCGAAACCTGGTTATTCCTTTGCAAAACTGACTCTATTTCTGACAGTCTAAGTTCATGCTTAGAAATTTCCTTAGCCAGACAGTCATTGCTAACTCTGTCACATTCTACTTCTCTCTTATCTGGAGCAGTAATCTTTTCTACATCATTTTCCTTCCTCTCTGAGCACATTAAAGTATTAAACGTTTTCACTAATAGCATTACATTCTGGATTTTATGTTTCAATCTGGAAAATGAAATATCTTTTCTCTCTACCAACACATTAGCATTCATACATTGAGTATACAGATCTGACCATATCTCTGCATCAGACATAACACTATGAGGGATATCAAACTTGGAATTTGCTCTTATTAGCCAAATTATCAAGAAAATCCATACTCACCGGGAAAGCAGAATCTTTCTCACTGCGTCCGCAATTATGTCAATGCCTGTAATACTTACACAAAATACTTCTAGGTTCTTTTACTCATATAGACATCTGGAAGCTTTAGTTCAGCTACACCCTCCTGTCCCCCTTTGAAGCTGACAGAATGTGTATATGTCTAATGTCCAGGTCTATAATCTGTCTAGGCTCGCCATCTGTTAGAAACTATTGTCTTATTAATAATTTGTATAAGTTCTATGGTCGATAAACACAACTCACCAAGGTGATATTTAAATATATTTAATGTGTAGAAAATGTGTTACAGAAAATACATACAAATTAACAAATACCTAGCCAGTCAAATGCTCTATTGACAGCCTACCAAAATAATATGTATGTATCAATATGTTGTATAAAAGTTTTGTGTATGTCTGTATTATGTGAGAGTCAGTGTGTGTCTGTGTGTGTGTCTGTGTCCAGTGTCAGAGAGCGAACTTCTCTTTGTTCAGGAATTTATTCAAAATCTGTGAGATACACCTCCCCCAGCCTACCCATAAGACATTCCATACGTTTCCTGTAACCTAATCCATTTGACTTAGGGAATAAATAGAGTATGGTAACCAATGTGTGAAGGATGTGTGAATGACAAGTCATGAGTGCACAAATGAAACATATTCAAACTTAATCAATACTGGAATATAACCATTTTTCCAATACCCAATATTTAACAGTAAGCCATTCCCATGCCTCCCGCAGTGCCTCTCATCTCTCTCACACACACACATGTTCCCCCTGTTCTTTCTGAACACTTTGTATGAGACCAGTGCAGGCTGCAGGCTCTGATAAGTAGCGCTCCATCCGCAGTATCAGCTCCAGCCACTCACAAGGGAGCCTTGTCTTGCTTATCTGCAACCTGCTGCTTCTTTCTCATCATGCAGAGAGTAAGGGCACAGGGCAGCTCCTTTATCTCCTCTTCCTCTGCTGCCTTCACCCACACATGCCTTTCATCTGTTCATTCGGTTTCTTTTATGGAACTTAACATATAGGAGCTCATACTGAGGCCAGATGGGAAGAGATCCTCACCCTCCTTCTCCTCATGAAGCTGTGTTATTAGTCTGCCAACAGCAAATATTCTTCCATCACAAATAAAAAATATGTACCTGTATATAATAATAAACTCCTCCTAATATATAAACTCCCCCTTAAATTGCTAGATCCACTCATTTGGCCAGGTCCCCAAAGAGACACAGTGGGACTGTAGGCCAAAGTGGGGTCCTTTAACAGATGCTCTGCCTTCTATTTGTAGGACTTTAGGGCCCATTCATCCTCGGTATTCTGGCAGCCATTACATTTCACAACAGCCCTTCCTTTCAGGATGGGGATCAGCTTAAAGCAGTTTTTCACGTCTGAGTTAACTTTTAGAATGATGTGATTTTCATTTTTTATTATTTGTGGTGTATGCGTTATTTAGCTTTTTATTCAGCAGCTATCCAGTCAGCAACCAGGTTGCTATGGTCCAAATTACCCTAGTAACCATGCATTGTTTTGAAAGAGAGACTGAAAAATGAATAGGAGAGGCCTGAATAGAAAGATGAGTAATAAAAAGTAGCAATAACAATACATTTGTAGCCTTACAGAGCATTTGTTTTTTAGATGGGGTCAGTGTCCCCCCCCATTTGAAAGCTGGAAAGTGTCAAATGAAGACCAATTGAAAATTTACCTAGAATTGGCCATACTATAATATACTTAAAGTTAAGGTAAAGATAACCCCCCCTCCCCAGTAAAATAAAAATGAAAGAAATATTTTAAGTTGTTTTCAATTTTTTTGCTTGTTCTGGCTTCATGTACCATTGAAACAGTAAAGCAGCTGTCCGCTTCCCTTTAACCAAGGTTCCTATTCCCGAAATGCAGTCTCCAAACCGCGCAGTGAGGTAACCTGCAGGTCACCCTTAGTTTCGGGTCAATCCGCACATCTCAACCAATCATTTGTGTGTTCAAAACAATAAGGATCAGATCATATTAGCACTATGTTTATTCTTAAATTAGCCATGGTATATACCAACAACCCCCTTGTATTTTAGTAAGTGTTGCCATATGCAGTGCGACGAAAAAAGTTGCCCCTCTGGAATATTCGCCAGCTCATTGGCCCATGTATTGGGGCTGCCCAACCAATATCCAGATGATTTTTGGCCAGATACAGGTAGGGTTGCCACCCGGCAGGTATTTTACTGGCCTAGCCGGTAAAACACCTGTCGGGGCCGGTATTACAAATTTACCGCCAATGTAGCTGCTGGTAATTTGTAATACCCTTTACAAAAGCCCTTGGCCCTCCGGGGGAAAACGTACCTTATCTTCGTCTTTTGCTCCTCTCGCGATGTGGCCCAGGCCCCTTTTGCGGCATGACCCGTGGCTCCACCCGTTTTTACATCAAAGCCCGCACATTTAGTTACCGCCCCCGCCACTGGCCGGTAATTTTTTTTTAAAAAAGAAGGTGGCAACCCTAGATACAGGTGAAGCCACTTGGATTCATGTGTTAAATGTGTCATGACTCGAGATAAACTGAAGAAACCTTGTTATCTAGTCAAGTCATATAAACTCATTAAATGCATTGAACCTTTCCAAGAACTATACAATACTACCATTGTTCACTCTTTAATTCGATGCGATGCTGGGACACCATTTTCTGTGTTAAATGGGATGAGTTAAATGAGTTTAGTTATTCTGTGTTGAACACACAAACCAAAGTGGCTTCATCTGTATCTATTGGGCAGGTTTTAAAAACCCAGGGGCACAGGACTAATTCAGAGCATTGATTCAGTCCTTATTATGTGATTGGATGAGCATGAATTGACCACCCATGCTTGGTGCCAGGGCCTTGCCAAACTAGTGGCTCTTTAAATGTACGGGTTTATACGCATTTTGTAAATAAATGTGGTTTTGCGAGTTCAATGTACACTCCAATACAGAAAAATGGAGCTTTTTATATGTAAAAAGGAGACGAGTTAATGCCTGTGCTAAAAGGCAGATACTGTATGAATGCTCATGGGTACAACAATATATAAATCAGCTCATGCGTTTAGGTGCACAACCATGAACATGGGCCCTGCACATCTTTATTTCTAAAAGTTATATAGTGTTGCGGCAACATCCTTGGGAGTGAAACTCTCACGTGTTTTCTGCCCCCAATCCTCAGTGTAAGATGTAGCCTTTGATGAGACTGCAGCGATAGATCAGAATGCTCATCCTATTCCTCACTGTGAAAACACATTTCATTTCCTCATGTTGTTTTCCTGTTATTGAGCCGTGCCCTTGCCTCCTATTGGCCCATCATTTCATTTCTAAAAGAATGAGAATATTCCGGGTGCAGCAGGAACAGTCGCTGAAAATGCAGCCCAGTAAATCCTATTTCATTGCCAAGTTGATCTTGTAACTATCATGTGCCGCTGTGCTAAAAAACAACACGTTAAAGGAGAACTAAAGCTTAACTAAAGAAGTAGCTAGAAATGTTGTACATTATGTTTTGTGCTTCTGTACCAGCCCAAGGAAACCACAACCCTTTAGCAGCAAAGATCTGTGTCTCCAAAGATGCCCCATTAGCTCCCCATCTTCTTTTGTACTGATTCACTTCACATGCTCTGTGCTGCTGTCACTTACTGAGCTTAGGGAGCCACTCACAATATACAGTACACATAGAATAGAAATGTCACAATATAAGGCTGATTAGTAATTAATACAGATAATTACTACATGGCAGCACAGAAACCAGTGCAACTAGCATCAGAATTTAATAATCAGCCCTGTAGCATCAGCTTATATTACAGACCAACCTCATTTTCGGATGGTTAATTTGTGACAACCCCTAAGCTTAGCTTCTCAACAGCTGCTCAGAGCCCACTGAACATGTGAGTGTCACAGACACTTTCCAAGATGGTGACCCCCTGTGACAAGTTTGAAGTCCTGGATCATTGCTGCTATTGATATGATGAAACTTTAGGCTGGTGCAATAAGTTCAGTATATAAAATATGGCATTTTTAACTATATTCATTTTTAGGGTTTAGTTCTCCTTTAAACCCATGAAACAATTATGTCATTCTCTCTGTCCATATCTGATA